>NC_091437.1:11442877-12056726 GCF_964237555.1 Oryctolagus cuniculus
TCATAGTGTCCATTTCACTTCAAGAGGTTTCCCCTTTGCTGCTCAGTTAGTTGTCGCCGATCAGGGAGAACATATGATATTTGTCCCTTTGGGACTGGCTTAATTCACTCAGCATGATGTCTTCCAGATTCCTCCATCTCGTTGCAAATGACCGGATTTCGTTGTTTTTGACTGCTGTATAGTATTCTATAGAGTACATGTCCCATAATTTCTTTATCCAGTCTACTGTTGATGGGCATTTGGGTTGGTTCCAGGTCTTAGCTATTGTGAATTGAGCTGCAATAAACATTAAGGTACAGACAGCTTGCTTGTTTGCCAATTTCATTTCCTTTGGGTAAATTCCAAGTAGTGGTATGGCTGGGTTGAATGGTAGGGTTATATTCAGGTTTCTGAGGAATCTCCAGACTGACTTCCATAGTGGCTTAACCAATTTGCATTCCCACCAACAGTGGGTTAGTGTCCCTTTTTCCCTACATCCTCTCCAGCATCTGTTGTTGGTAGATTTCTGAATGTGAGCCATTCTAACCAGGGTGAGGTGAATCATGCCAGGGGATCCCAATACAATCCCATCAAGGTGGCATGTACCAATGCCATCTCACTAGTCCAAGTGAACAATTTCAGTTCACAATTGATCACACTGATAGGTCTAAGAGTCAAAGGGATCACAGAAACAAGTTTAGTGTCTGCTAATACTAGCTGATAGAATCAAAAAGGGAGAGAACGATCCATCATGGGAAGTGGGATACACAGCAGACTAATAGAATGGCAGATGTCCTAAATAGCACTCTGGCCTCAGAATCAGCCCTTAAGGCATTCGGATCTGGCTGAAGAGTCCATGAGAGTATTTTAGGCATGGAAAGCCAAGACACTTGGCAAAAAAAAAAAAAAAAAAAAAAAAAAAAAAAAAAAAGAAGACCTAAATGAAAGATCTCTGCAAGTGAGATCCCAGTGGAAAGAATGGGGCCATCAAAGAAGGAGGTACCTTTCTCTGAAGGGAGGAGAGAACTTTCACTTTGACTATGACCCTGTCGGAATAAGATCGAAGTCAGCGAACTCAGGGGGCTTCCATAGCCTTGGCAACTCATGACTAGAGCCTAGGGATATTATTGACGGCATAAACAAGAGTGTCAAATTGTTAAGTCAACAACAGGAGTCACTGTGTACTTACTCCTCATGTGGGATCTGTCCTTAGTGTGTTGTCCATGTGAAGTAATGCTATAACTAGTACTGAAACAGTATTTTACACTCTGTGTTTCTGTGTGGGTGCAAACTGATGAAATGTTTACTTAATATATACTGGATTGATCTGTATATAAAGAGAATTGAAAATGAATCTTGATGTGAATGGAGAGGGAGTGGGAGATGGGAGAGGTGTGAGTGGGAGGGAAATTATGGGGGGGGGGAAGCCATTGTAATCCATTAACTATACTTTGAAAATTTATATTTACTAAATAAAAAATATAAAGAAATTAAAAAAAATTTATAGGTAAAACTAACATAAGTCTGATAGCTTGATAATAAAGAAGACAATCAGAACTACAAGAACCAAGTTAGCTTATGTAAGTGCAACAGTGAATGAAATTACAGAAAAGCACTGTCTCTAAAAGGGAGAATACACTAAGCAGCGCTTTTGAAGGCATTCCTGTGTCTGTCACTTCTTGAGGTTTCTTATCCATTCAGGCATCACAGTGTAACTTCAAAAGAAGGTATTGCTTTGAAAAATGAACAAATACTTAGTGCTTGTTTTTACTCATTGTAAGGTCTTTTAACCACAAGGAATGCCAATATGAAATGTGGTTATACGAGTGGCATTGCACACAGCATACATTTTCCTAATACTAAACTGTGCCATTTATACATAAAAGTTCTTATAGTTGTCTTTTGTCATCATGAAAAACTTCTTTTAAAATTGGATATAAAAGAATTGGAAGTCTAAGTCAACCCTGTCTGCCTATGGGAGTGTTCCTATGTCTACAAGATAAAATCAGGGTTCCAATTAGAAAAATAATAAGAGATTATATATGACAAGGAGAGAGGGAAACATACACACACAGAGAGAAAAGATTGAAATTTATAAATTTACAAACTTAGAGAAAGGGAACTTTTTTTTTTTTTTTTTTGACAGGCAGAGTGGACAGTGAGCAGAGAGAGAGAGACAGAGAAAGGTCTTCCTTTTTCCGTTCGTTCATCTTCCAGTGGCCACTGCAGCCAGCGCGCTTCGGCCAGCACACAGCGCTGATCCAAAGCCAGGAGCCAGGTGCTTCTTCTGGTCTCCCATGCAGGTGCAGGGCCCAAGCACTTGGGCCATCCTCCACTGCCTTCCAGGGCCACAGCAGAGAGCTGGCCTGGAAGAGGGGCAACCGGGACAGAATCCGGCGCCCTGACCGGGACTAGAACCTGGGGTGCAGGCGCCGCAAGGTGGAGGATTAGCCTATTCAACCGCGGCACCGGCGGGGAACGTCTTTTAAAGCACCTAAATGAATTCAATCTATGTCCACTTAAGGTTTATTACAAAAGGTGTAATTTGTATGAGGATTTTGTGACTAAATCTCATTTAACCAAGTGAAAGGTAACTTAATGTGTTGAATTTTGCTGTAGATTTGGGAACATCATTTTCCCATTCCAGCCCATCCTCAAAAAACACTAAAGATGCTTTGAGATAAAGGAAGCAGAGAGGTCTTCTAGCTAAAAACTGTTTATCAACACTATGGATGCTAGGGAAACAACCCCTGAAAAAAATTTACATGTCCATCAAGCTGTAAAGACCTGCTGTAACCTTCCCCTCCTGGCATTTTACAGATACGATGTGTTCATGTGAATTGGTTTTGAAGATAGGTTAGCCAAGTACATTTAGAAAAAGGAACACTAGCATTTTTAGCACTTAAATTAACATTCTCAAAAGAAAGAGTCTTGTTTTAAAACTTGGATGTTTTTAGTCTATTGTTTGCTAGGTTCACAAATTTACTTAGAGGACAGAGGAAATAGAGGCACTACTTTTTCTTAATTGGTTGGATTTTCCTTGTGAAACTGTATTGCTGAAAAATGTTTATAGAGATGACATCCAACGATTTAACTCCAAACTGGTAGTCCAGTCTAATGTAAAAATGAAAGAATCTCTAAGGTAAATGCTCTGTCTTGAAATTCTACCCTCTCCCACATTCCACATATGGGGGAGGCTCGGGCATGTGGCCCCCATGGTGATGATGATGGAGGGCAGGGCAGGCAGGGTTCCAACACTTGCACAGAATCTTCTGGAACATTATTGATCTCTGCTGCTAGCATCCGTCTTGGTTACTACCTGACTGATGATAACATGTCTCTTTTTATGATGTGTCTAGGTGTTCCCCAGGTCTTTCCTAGATGCCCTAGACTCCTGGTGGCATAATTAACTCCCTAACCCAGTCTATGAGCCTCTAAGTTTTTTTTTTTTTTTTTTAACCCAGAAACCTTTTATTTAAGGCATACAAACTTCATGCATTTCATAAGTGCAAGTTTAGGAACACAGTGATTCTTCCAATACTCCCTGCCCACCCTTCCTCACTCCTACACTTCTTTCTCCTCCCTCTCTTAAGTTTTTACTTCGGTATTTCTGTTCGTTTTGCTGATGGAGATTCCCTAGGCCGGGTCTCCTGACTCTCAGCTCAGGTCTCTTGCATGAATCCACAAAGCATGTGGAAACCTCTGGACTTCTATATACAATATCACATGGAAACCCAGTGGCCTTTGCCTCAGTTTATATCAGTCAGTTGACTTTGATATGGCTACTTATGGGTTACAGACAATTGCCTTCTACAATCAAAAATTTTCTTCAACCTTTCCAACATAGTTCCTTTCTGGAACTTTGACATGAGACAGGACACCAGGCCATGTGTTTCAGTACCTGTTTCTGCCAATACTGAAACTTTGCCATATTCTGCTATTTGGACAGCACCTGCCTAAAATAAAATAATTATTAAGACCATTAAGCCTTTATCTTCCTTCCAGAATGGCAGATAAATGAAATTACAACACCATTTTCTTCTAATAAAGCTGGGCTTTCAAGCCTGTTGTCTTATTTCTAAGAGAAATGGGTTATCTTTTTTCTCTTTCTGCTCTTGCTGTGATAAGCTGTTGATCCTCTCCCTGACCCTATTTAGGTAGACAGAGGCCTTAGGCTGACGGCAAGAAATGTCACATGGACAGAGAGGGAAAAGATTAAAATGCCCTCTGTCCAGTGGTTGAGAGCTTCCCCACAGAGATAGTTTCAGTAGGCTATTAGAAGATTAGGAGTGAGAGGTGATATTTATCATGCACTTCAGAGACAAGCAAGGGAGACAAGGAATACCTTCATAGCTTATTTCCTTTGTATAGTTGATATATAATTTCGGTACAAATTTCACTTCTTTTGAAAACCTGACAACATTTGGTATGCCTGTTCTGAGACATGCTTTGAAACCTAAAGGTATTCCTAGGTATGAAATTTTTTTTTTCCCCACTGTTTGTCTATTTCTGTCCATGTGGGAGTTGAGGTGATGGGCGGACATTTTTTTGGTCATGTTTTTCTTTTTCTTCTTTTTAAACTATTTACTTCGTGATATCATAAGCACAATCTCAGGAACATGCCTTTCAGCACGAAGTACCTAATTTAGTGTTTGCATGACTCTGTTCTGTGCTTCCCTGAATCGATTTTTATTCTGTGCTGCTTCCAGATGGTACTCTATTTTCTGTCTCCTTCAAAGGTAATCAAGTTGCGATGGACAGCAAATATGCTATTTGGCTGATGAAACCTGTCAAATTCTCAGTATGATTTTTATTATTGTTCCCATTTCAGGAGGAGCCTGCAGGTGCTCCACTCAGCAAAGTTTCTGCCTCACGTCTGAGACTGTGTCACTCCTGAAGGTTTGTCCTACGTATTCCAAATGTGAGAAAGGAGCAGAAGCATGGTCTCTGGACTTGGCCTTTTGTCCTCACATTTTACAGATCTCCAAAATCCAAGAACCAGATTTCAGCTCACCTCGCCAGCGTTGTCTGAATCTGCTGTCTTGTTTTCTTCTTCTATGTGTCACATTGGCCTCTTTTCAGTTCTTTGAGGGTATCACAACTCAGTGGAGTCTGCCAAGCGTGTGGCTACTTGCGTTTGGCATGATTCATTCATATCAATATATCATTTCTTCAGACAGATCTTCTCTGGCTTCTCTAGTCAAACACTATCACCTCCAACAACCTCAGAGCCTTCCTTCCATCTATTCTACTTTTATTACTTTGTGATTTCCATTCCCACATAACCCTGATGGAAGCTCTGTCTCCCACAAGAAAGTGCCACACACTGGTGGGTTAAACAACAGCAGTTCATTCTCTTATAGTTCTAGAGGTTGAAAATCAAGTTCAGGGTACAGGCAGGGATGGTTTCTTCTGAGCCCTCTCTCCTTGAGCTGTAGAGGAGTATCATATCCCTGTGTCTTAACAAGCTGTCCATTCTGCATGTACACACGCCCTCACGTTGTATAAGGACATCAGTCATATTGGACTGAGTACCACCCTAATATCCCCACTCTGAATTGGTTACCTCTTAAAGACCTGAGCTCCAAATAGTTATATTCTGGGTGCTGGTGGTTAGGACTTTAACCCATTAATTTGGAAGGGGTACAGTTGAGCCATATGATGGATATGATGTAGATCTCCTATTTGTTTACTTTTTCATATCCTTCTTCCTCCTTGGAAATGAAACACTGTGAAGCCAGGGCCGTGCCATCCTTCACTTTCTCATACCTACCACTGAGATGCTGCTTGGCTGAGAGTGTATTTGATTCTAGTGTGTAGAATCAAACAACCCCAAAAGAAATTATTTCTTAGTTTTGCAGCCATAGTAGCTATTAATATGTTTTAAAAGGCAAGGGTTTTTTGATGATTTTATGAAAGCTTTATTTTTCTCTACTGAAAATATGTATATATACAAAATTATGCATACAAATCCACAGATTCCCAAGCTACTAGAGACCATAGGTTGTGAACTTTTCCAGTGTAGAAGCTTATAAAATATTTATTACTCCATGTTCCAAGGATGCTTCTGCCTGAGTATCTCTGATGGTTGAGCAGCACAGGGGATAGAGCATGCTATCCTGATTGAACACTACAACAGGTAAATCCTGCTGCTTCACTGAGGATAATTTTATGACTGCTGTTAGGGATGAAGAAATGATTCAATTATAAAAAATATATTGAACTGGATATGATAGCTATTTAGTTTTTATTCTGCATGAATACAGCATACTTCATTTTGATACTGTTTATAAAATCTTCCTTTGAGAAGCAGAGTTGCTAGGAACACACATTTGTATAAAATGCAATGTTTAGTGGTTATTCCTTCATCCTATTTATGAGCCTTTAGATAGGAGAAACATGAACTGATACATTATCAGTTTTTCCCTAATAAATAAAAGAACAAAACATGATTATTTTGCCAAATAATAAAAGAGCACGGCAGTAGTCCTCTCTCCAAAGAATCAAAAGTTTTTAATCAATTTGTGCTACAAAATACACCAATTTGTGTGACTTTCGGAAACTCCACACGGAGGGCTGTGTGGCACCATACTGAGCACAGACTCACACAGAGTCTTGCATACGGGAGCCCTAGGCTGAGGCAGGAGCTGCAGCACAGTGTCACACAGCTAAGCTGAGTGCCATAAATTCAGGTCCTCATCTTCAAAACATTCTCTCTCCCCCCCAAAAAAAAAACACAAAACTGTTTTTATATCTTCCTCCACAGATGTTAGATCTTTTAAACCTGAGTTTCATGTAGCAGGGACACTTTTTGCCTCATCAAAACGGAGTAGAACCGCAGGAAATTACACCCCGCTCAGATGTGACAGCACAGCGCCAGCAATTGATCACGTCAGCAGGCTGCTCCTTCCAGAAGTTCAAGTCACCTCCATGAATCAAGATTAAAACAAAAATCAAAATGTTTTTTTTCACTCTAAATTCCCTGGCAAGAATTACAATAATCTAGTTTTACAACAAATCTACATTCTGTTACATAAGACAATCTTACTGCCCAACTGACCTTGTGAGCACGTGTTAGAATCCTGGGTCTCTGGACACCAGGGTGATGAGCTGACCTGTGACACTGATTGTTAACTAGTAAAAGGAGGCACAGCCCAGAAGGAAAGAAAAGGCACAGTAAATACAAATGACAAGGAGTCAAGGTCCATAAATAGAAGATAATTAGCAATCAAGGAAATGAAATAAAAAGTGTTGTTCACACCCAATGATAATTTTACTCTTCTCCTCAGGCCATCTTCTACTGCTTTTCCAGGCCATAGCAGAGAGCTGGATCAGAAGTGGAGCAGCTGAGGTGCGAAGGCAAGTATGGGGGGAAGAACTGCTATAATCCAAAAGTAGTACCTATGAAATTTTTATTTATTAAATAAAAGTTTTCTATAAAAAAGGAAAGAAAATGGAGCAACTGGGACACACACCAGTACCCATATGGGATGTCAGTGCCAGAGGGGGAGGTTTAACATACTAAACTGCAGCACCTGCCCCAGCCACCTGATTTTTATTAAACAATCGAAATGTTTGAATGACACCAGAAAGAAAATGGAGTGTAGTCTTAAAATATTTAACAAGATCGTGTCCAACAGCAGATATTCCCACAATCCCCACACAAAAAAGTAAAAATTGGAAATTTACTGGGCTAGCATTTGGTCTAGTAGTTAGGATACCAGTTAAGACACCTGCATCTCACACCAGAGTGTGTGGGTCCAAGAAATGGCTCCAACTCCTGACTCCAGCTTCCTGCTAATGCAGATCCTGGGAGGCAGTAGGTGATGGGTCAAGGGGCTGGCTCTCTGCCACCCACTTAAGAGGACTGGATTGAGTTTCCAGTGCCCAGCCCTGTCTATTGCAGGCATTTGCAGTGAACCAACAGATGGGAGTGTACTCTCTCTCTGTCTTTGCTTTTCTCTGCCTCTCAAAGAATAAAATAAATAAATATGAATACAAACTATAATAGTGTGACACACTGTGCTAAAATACATATCCATACATTAAACATTATGTAGAAGACTAATTTAAAATGACTTTTAACTGAGCTCAGAAATTGTCAAACTTTCTGTCCTTCTTCCAACCTCTGCCTGTTTTTTAAAGCTTAAACAGGCAGGTTTCTGTAAAAAAAATTGCTTCTCTTTCTTTGTTCCTTACCTTCAGTATATCTTTCATAAATAAACTTCTCCCAAAACCCTAGACTATTTACCCTGAAATTTTTTATTTTGCATGAGAAAACAAACTCCTTAATATGCGAACACTATATTTTAGGATGTATCTGTTACACCAGCTGTGGCTGGGCCACCACTGAGGCACACGTTGAAAAGAGGGAACCGCCGGCGCTGCAGCTCAATAGGCTAATGCTCCGCCTAGTGGCGCCGGCACACTGGGTTCTAGTCCCGGTTGGGGCGCCGGATTCTGTCCCGATTGCCCCTCTTCCAGGCCAGCTCTCTGCTGTGGCCAGGGAGTGCAGTGGAGGATGGCCAAGTGCTTGGGCCCTGCACCCCATGGGAGACCAGAAGCACCTGGCTCCTGCCTTCAGATCAGCGCGGTGCACCAGCCGCGGCGGCCATTAGAGGGTGAACCAAGGGCAAAGGAAGACCTTTCTCTCTGTCTCTCTCACTGTCTACTCTGCCTGTAAAAAAAAAAAAAAAAAAAAAAAAAAAGAGGGAACCAAGGGGCCATCACTGTGGCATAGTTAAGCCTCTGCCTGCAGTGTCAGCATCCCACCTGGACACCAGTTCGAGTTCCAGTTGCCCCATTTCTGATCCAGCTCCCCACAAAATGGCCTGGGAAAGCAGTGAAAGATGGCTCAAGTGCTTGGATCCCTACATCCAAGTGAGAGACCCAGAAGAAGCTCCTGGCTCCTGGCTTCAGATTGGCCCAGCTTCCAGCCCTTGCGGCCATTTGAGGAGTGAACCAGCAGGCAGAAGATCTCTCTCTTTGTCTCTCCCTCTATTTGTAACTCTGCCTCTCAAATAAATAAATAAATCCTTAACAACAAAGAGAGAGGGGAGCAGAGAGGGAAAAGGAGAGAAATAAGAAGATGCAATGAAAAAACAAAGAAGTAAGAAAAGAGTTTCAAGTTCATTGTAATTTCAAGTTTGGCTGGGCAAGGCTGAAGCCAGGAGCAAGGTCTCCCACATGGGTGCAGGGGCCCAAGTACCTGGGCCATCTTCGCTGCTTTCGCAGATGCATTAGCAGGGAGCTGTACTGGAAGTACAGCAGCCTGGACGGGAACCAGTGCCCATATGGGATGCAGCCACTGCAAGATGAGGCTTAACCTTCTAAGCCACAGCGCTGGCCCATCTTTGCTTGTTAAACAAAAGAATAACCAGGACTTTATAATTAACATATTATCAGGAAGAACTTCAGTTATTTGCTTGATGGAGTGTCTACATCATTATTTACAACGCATAAATAATAATAAAATAGCCCAGCATAGAAAATACAGTTCCTCCAAATGTCTATGAGTGCCGCTGATTTTCTTGCCTTTTAACTGCATTCTTGCCGTTGTTCTCACCTCACACACGAAGGTCCACGATCCATCACTCTAGTCGCTCTCCTTCACCCTCGACGCCCCTGGACCTGTTTTATATTTCAGACTCACCAAGGCAAACTCCAGCTGAGATTAAATCTGAGCCTGTGCTTGCTCTGAGCCTGCATAGTTGACCATGGCAGCACAAATCACGCTGACTTCAGTTAATGACCACACTCCTCAAGCATGCTGCCCTCACTCGATGCTGCTCTTCCATCCCATTCTATTTCCCCAGCAATTCACAGCCTCTCTTCAGTTGGATTATTTCTCGCCTTCTCCTGTCTCTTCTACCTTCTCAATTCTCCCTCCTCTTAGCAGAGGTGACAACAGCTAATATTGAAATATAAACAATTAGGAAAGGATTCCTGTATCTTTCCAATCCTAAAACTTCCAACCTGACAGCAACTCTATCCACACACTGAGTGCTTAATTCCACCACGGGGGTTGGAAGTCAACCCCTCCACTTCTGCAAAGGCTCTGACTCTCACCTTTTCAAGGGCTTCTGTTCTGCAACTGATCACCCCTCCTGTGCCATCACCCTACAAACACGCCACAAAACTGTTCTTCCAGAAAGGCAAATAAGCAAGCATTCTTGACTCCTTATCCATACCAGCTCCTTATTTATTTCTCTTCCTTCCTCCACAGCAAAACTCTTCTCATGGTTAACAGCTGCTTTTTGCACTTCCTCTCCTCCCACTGTCCAAAGTAATCCTTCGTGGTCACCACCTCACTTAGAGCACTTAGGAAGCTCACACTTGTCTCCAGGCTGTGAAATCCATGGTCACTTACGACTCCCACACCCAGCATCTTCCTCCATCTCTGGGTGCTTTTAGCACAATTACTCTCCTTCTTGAAACAGCTTCTTCAAATGACCTCCTGGGCTCCACACCACCTGGATTCTCTTTCTACATGGCCTCCTTGACCCCCAGGCTTAGTGTTCAAACTCCCTTGTTCATCTCTTCTCTCCCTGTGCTTGTTCCGTTTGTGATGCCACTCATTCCTGTGGTGTTAGAAGCAATCTATACAGGGGTAACTTGATTTTTTTAAAATATCTGGCATTAATTTCTCCACTGTGCTCCATCCCTGTATGAACAAAAGGCTAATTTGGTATCCCCTCTTTGATATTCAACAGGCATAACACATGTAACACACAAAATCTCTTCCTTGATTTGCCCCGAGATGTTCTCATTTTAAATTTTTCTCTATTTAATAAAATGATACCAATATCCACTGCGATGTCCAGGTCATAAAAGACGCTACTATGTACCCACTTGTCCAGAGCAAAAATCCCAGGGTTTTCCCCGAATCCTGTGTCTCTTGCTTACCATCTTACGGTTGATCCTTCTCCTCAATGTGTATCTAGCATGTAACCAATTCCTACCCTGTATGATAATACTGTCCCACCCCCAGGTGCTTATTAGTTCTCACATGGATAACTGCAATGGACTCTTACTCTTCTTCAGCTGACAGATCACAGAGACGCCAAGGTGTCTATTTAAAAAGTAAGGTAATTTAATTCCTATGCACAAAATCTTCCTACAGCTTCCCTCAACACTTAAAATCCAAACTCTGACCTACACAGCTGTACGTGATCTGGTCCCTGTAAACTTATGGGTCTATTCTGTGAACCCCCTGCTTGCCAAACTCTAACCGCCATCCATTCCAAGAAGCCAAAAAGCACATTCCCTGGGGATTTTACCCTTGCTCCTCCTCCAGTGGGGAACACTCTTCTTCAAGGCAGTCACTGGGTTCACTCTTTCACTTCCTTTTTTTAACTTTTATTTAATAAATATAAATTTCCAAAGTACAGTTTATGGATTACAGTGGCTCCCCTCCCATAACTTCCCTCCCACCCGCAACCCTCCCATCTCCTGCTCCCTCTCCCATTCCATTCATACCAAGATTCATTTTCAACTAACTTTATATACAGAAGATCAATTTAGTATATACTAAGTTAGGATTTCTACAGTTTGTACCCACACAGAACATAAAGTGTAAAGTACTGTTTGAGTACTAGTTATAGCATTAATTCACATTCAACAACACATTAAGGACAGGGATCTTACATGAGGAGTAAGTGCACAGTGACTCCTATTGTTGACTTAACAAATTGACACTCTTGTTAAAAAAACACCTAAATGAAAGATCTTTGCGAGTGAGATCCCAGTGGAAAGAACGGGCCATCAAAGAAGGAGGTACCTTTCTCTGAAGGGAGGAGAGAACTTCCACTTTGACTATGACCCTGTCGGAATAAGATCGAAGTTGGCAAACTCAAAAGGTTTCCATAGCCTTGGCAACTCATGACAAGAGCTTTTTTAGTTCACCGACTCCGATCTTATTTAGACAAGGTCATAGTCAAAGTGGAAGTTCTCTCCTCCCTTCAGAGAAAGGTACCTCCTTCTTTGATGGCCCGTTCTTTCCACTGGGATCTCACTCGCAAAGATCTTTCATTTAGGGTTTTGATTTGTTTGTTTGCCACAGTGTCTTGGCTTTCCATGAAATACTCTATACTCTCATGGGCTTTTTAGCTGAATCCAAATGCCTTAAGGGCTGATTCTGAGGCCAGAGTGCTATTTAGGACATCTGCCATTCTACGAGTCTACTGTGTATCCCACTTTCCATGTTGGATCGTTCTCTCCTTTTTAATTCTATCAGTATTAGCAGACACTAGTCTTGTTTATGCGATCCCTTTGACTCTTAGACCTATCAGTGTGATCAGTTGTGAACTGGAACTGATCACTTGGACTAGCAAGATAGCATTGGTACATGCCACCTTGATGGCACCCTTTCACTTCTCAGAGGTCTCTATTCATCTTGCATCTCCTCTTCTAAGCAGTCATTCCCTCCTTACCTAAAAAAACAGACCTTTCACCTTGTCCTTTGCTGTTTTATTTCCATCATACCATTTACTACCTAATATGGATTCACATGATTATTTTATCCATTCTAAAGCATAAGCTTATAATAGTAGGTGCTGTGTTGTACTTTCAGAGTCTAGAACAGTGCTTGGCGTGTAGAAGACAGCCAGTGAGCTTTAAGTGCATGAGTGCTTTCTGCATCCTAACAGATGCTGTATTTACTAAATACTATTCAGAACCAATACTTAATGTACAGTATCATAAAGAATCTAGTAGCTCAACAATTTCAGGAGTTTTTGCAAATGATACAAATAGTAAAAGAACATTAAAATAAAGGGGAGTTAGGGTCAGTGGTGTGCCATAGTGGGTAACACCATCACCTACAATGCTGACAATTCATAAGGGCACCAGTTCAGGTCCAACAGCTCCACTTCCAATCCTTCTCTCTCCTAATGGCCTGGGAAAAGCAGCAAAAGATGGTCCGAGTGTTTGGGCCCCTGGCACTGATGTGGGAGACCCAGATGAAGCTCCTGGCTTCAGCCTCTCCAGCATTAGCTATTGTAGCCATCGGGGGAGTGAAACAGTGAATTTAAGACCTACCTTCCTCCCTCCCTCTCTCTCTCTGTGTGTATGTGTGTGTGTGTGTGTCCTTTTCTCTGTGTAACCCTGATTTTCAAAATAAATAAATCAATCTTTAAAATAATATAAGAGAGTTAACTGACTGCAGTAATGAAGAATAATTCATTGTAAAGGCAAGAAGCACATTTAGAAATAGCAAATGACTTCAAAAGCAACTGTTGTCATTCTGTTGCTATTTTTTAAAAGATTTATTTATTTATTTGAAAGTCAGAGAGGAGAGGCAGAGAGAGAGAGAGAGGTCCTCCATTCAATAGCTCACTCCCGAGTTGGCTGCAAGGGCTGGAGCTGTGCCGATCTGAAACCAGGAGCTGTTGCCATTTTTTATAAATTGAAGTAATTCCTTTCTCTGAAAAAAACCATACAGTAAGAACCTATTTCCAAAAAATAGAATCACATCACTATGTAATAATCATTGTCCTAAAAATTTTAATTTCATCTCTGCTAAGGGCTCATCATGTACATAAAGTGAATGCCCATCTCTCCCCACTCAAAGTGCACAGAGCTGGAGTTATATAGTCGGTATCATGCCGTAGCATATCAGCATCTGTTAGGCACAGCGTAGGTGCCAATGGAAACATATTACCAGGATTTGAGTCTAACTCTTTCTGATCATTTTCCTAATGTCCTCAGGTATTACCTTGTAATAATAAGCTAGTGATAGCTATGACTCTGTTTGAATCGTTCCAATTCATTTATGTAGTAATAATGTATATTTTAAATGTGATTTTGTATTTCCCCCATAATAGAGTCTCAAACATTCGAATAAACAGAAATCAAAATTAAGTTAAGTTCACGCGAAATACTGATGGATTTTAAAATGCTCACCAGTGCTCCTCTCTAATCTATCATTGACACGTAGGAGTAACTCCGTGCACGTTGAGTCTTCAGTGCTTCTAGCAGTTGAAGCCATAAACGCGCATTCAGGGTTGATTTAGAGTGGGCATACTGGTCCACACACAGTAGCATGACTTTAAGACTAACTGCATTTGAAAATAACCTTGTGTTTCTCTATTTAGTTCCTATATTTGAGGAGTGTGGCTTCTGTGGGTGTGAAGAACATCAGTCTGCCTGAATGAAGTGAGCTGGGAAAAGAGAAATGTAGTTAAGAGTTGGACAGAGATTCAGGAAGGAGAAAGGGGTTTGAATGCATTGGAGGTAAAATCTTAAATGCAGCAGTAATGAGAACATATGAGCACTGCATGAGGATATCAAAGAGTCTCCCTGATAACACTGTGGGGAGGAACAGCGTATTCTTTTCAACAGTTTCCTGTGGGGACTGAAATTTACTGCCTTATATATCTTCCCTGTGAGATTCTTAGTAAAAGATGCAGTCGCTAACAGCAATACCTGAATGGGTTGATTCCTTAGGAAAACTGGAAGGACCAATCAGCATCCTTGTAGATATGGGATTAGCGGACAAACAATAAACAGAGTTTGAGATGGGGGAGTGTGTTGCTTTCTGGATTAGGCACCCTTTGAGAATTCAGAATTCACATTCTACTTTCACCAAAAGATGGCTGCTTCACCACAAAATATCTTTGGAACAGTTAGAATGCTATTATAGTACCATTAAAAATGCATTTATAAAGCGGAACATTAATGATGGATTTGCTTCCTGGGGAATTATGGCAGATGTCAATTTTATAGTCAATCCAAGACTCAAATTATTTATTTAAATAGTTTCAATAAAAAGATAGTAATGAGTTCTGAGTACAATGAATTCTCAGCTACTTTCCTCTTTGTTAGGATAATCAATAACTCCATGTCAGAAGCTCCAGAAATAGGAAAGATGTACACTTCCCTTGCACACTGCTCATTTTAATCAAGATCACTCCCCTCTCCTTGGTAAGCCAAACACTTACTTGAGTGATGATTCTGCGACTCAATGGGGCATGAGTCTTGCTGTCCAAGAGTTAAAGCTGCTTCACTGCAAGTATAATAAAGCTAAAAGGAGAAGTCCCATGCCATGCAATAGATGGCTTCTATTGAATGTCTCCAGCTTACCTTTATTCAAATTAATAAGCTATGCTAGTCTATCCATCACCTAGATCCAACTTAGCATGAGCAAGGTTTTCACATGTGGAGAAAGTCATACAAAGGCTGACGGTCTCATGAACAGAAAACGCAGACAGAAGGAGAGATTGTCTCTCACTTCATGCTTTCTGAAAAGGAGCGTCATCAAGCACAGGTGCATTAAGGAGAATTCAGCAAGGTAGACAGGAGCAGGGAGAGCTGAAAGGACAAACCTTCGATTTTTCCCTGCCTATAGCAAGAAAGACTTTCCTCCACCCATCCCACAAAAATAATAGCATTTGGGGAGTATCTGAGAACACAGGAAGGAAATGGAGACCCAGTGTGAAGATACTTCAATAGTCATCTGGACCCGTCTAATCCCAAAGAGCAAGGGTTTTGGGTGATGATCTACAATGAGGAGTAGCTGAGTCACCGCAATGGTGAACTTTGAGTTGGCAGCACCGAGTAACATGAAAAGGGACCATCATTTTATGGATGCCACATTTAAATTCTGCATTTTAAAAGAGTTTTACATCTTTAATTAATATGGCAAGATAGTTTTCTCCTAAAATATTCCATAACTGATGATGATAATTTTCTCTTTTCTTTGATTTTTCCCCAGAATTATTCTATATGATAAAGAAAAGCAAAATACTTTGTCAATAGATACTAATTCGTAGTGATTTAAAACAATCTCAGCACTTGTAATCTACAGAAAGGGAATCTGCACTGAGTGTCCATTCAGATACGAGTGCTGTGCAGAAGATACTTTGGAAGAAACTATTCTATTTATTTGCAAGATGAATAAATCATTTTTACATATGCATCTATGTGAAAAATGAAAAAAAAAACACACATTAGGAAGGTATAGCCTCTATCCTCAAGGAAGGCGGGGTCTTGGCAGTACCGTGTGTGGCGTGGGTGGAGCAACACACACATTGTCAGACTTGAAAGTTGCTGTGGTGTGAGCAGATGGATACTAACATGAACTGTCCCATTGTCTGTTCCCAAACTTTACAACAGAAGAATTTACAAACTCCATCAATGTGTATAATTGGAAGAGTCAGCCACGGCCTTCTAGTCTGTAAGTAAATACTACCTTATTTATAGGAAAGTAACTTGACTGCTGAAAATCAATCAAAACAATTCAGTGATTAAGCAAAGAAACAACTGAGCAAATGGATGAAGAAAGAAAAAGAGCTGGGACTTCTAGGTTGTATTTCTAGATATTTGATGGAAAGGCATTGACAATTTTTGCCTCATGCTATCTTTTCAAGGAGGCAAATATAGAAAAAGTCTTGATGAAAGGTATCATCCCACTCAAATAAAGTGTGTGTTTTGTTTTCTGAGCAAAATAATAAGCGTACCACCTCCTTTGAGAACAAAAGTTGAACAGATGGCCGAGAGAATCCTTTTATACGATTCAGGGCTTCCTAAGCCCAGGTTTCTTTGACTGGAAGTAATCTGGGTCTCCCATGTAGATGCAAGGGACCTCATTACCTGAGCCGTCACCTGCAGCCACCCAGGGTGTGCATTGCCTACTGGGCAGAATTAGGATCAGGAACAGATCATCATCATTTTAACTGCTATACAAAATGCCTGCTACCAGGAACATAATTTTAAGGACGTTTTTGAAAAAATATCACTGAGTGACAAATTGGGGGAATAACTACATGAAAAGGACCTGGAATTACTCAGGACAAATTGTGTCTCCATTGCACAATGATTGCCACATCAAATCTGTGTATAATGGTCTGTTCCGATTAACCACTTTTATATTTTCAGCATTAATTCTTTTTCTTTTTTTTTATTTTTATTTTTTTTTTTTGACAGGCAGAGTTAGACAGTGAGAGAGAGAGACAGAGAAAGGTCTTCCTTTTTCCATTGGTTCATCCCCCAAGTGGCCGCTACAGCCAGCACGTTGCCACCGTGCACCTATCCGAAGCCAGGAGCCAGGTGCTTCCTCCTGGTCTCCCATGCAGGTGCAGGGCCCAAGGACCTGGGCCATCCTCTACTGCACTCCCGGGCCACAGCAGAGAGCTAGACTGGAAGAGGAGCAACCGGGACAGAATCCAGCGCCCCAATGGGACTAGAACCCGGGTGCCAGCGCCACAGATGGAGGATTAGCCTAGTGAGCCGCAGCGCCGGCCTCAGTATTGATTCTTGATTTGCTCTGAATTCACCAGCCACAGCCCTGAAGAATAGAGACGTTAAGGACAGTATATTCTTTTTATTTCTTTTTTTTTTTTAAAGATTTTTATTTATTTGAAAGTCAGAGTTGCACAGAGAAAGGAGAGGTAGAGAGGTAGCGAGAGAGAGAGAGAGAGATCTTCCGTGCAGGGGCCCAAGGACTTGGGCCATCCTCTACTGCTTTCCCAGGCCATAGCAGAGAGCTGGATTGGAAGTAGAGCAGCCGGGACTCGAACCAGCGCACATATGGGATGCTGGCACTTCAGGCCTGGCTGTTAACCCACTGTGCCACAGCACTGGCCCCTCTTTTTATTTCTTAAAATTTGTTTTCCTTGGAAGGCAGAGTGACAAAGAGAGCGAGAGATGGAGAGAGAGAGATTTTCCATCCACAGGTTCACTCCCCAAATGGCCGCCACAGCTGGAGCTGGGCCAGACCAAAGCCAAGAGCTAAGGCCTCTGTCTGGTCTCCCACATGGGTAGCAGGGGCCCAGGTAAACAGGACATCTTCTTCTATCAAAAATAGCATTCTTACTCATCATACCATGTATCACTTAAGTGCTCCAAATGTTTTATGGGTACCATCATAATTAATGCTTACATTACTTGTGGGAAATAAGTAAGCTTGTAAGTGATTCTCTCAACCATTCAGTTAGGGACCAGAGATAGCCACATGCACTTTCAGTCATTTTTTTCTAATGAATACAACTTTTTAACCTATAAATAGAACCAACTCGGCCATACTGCCTATGTCCAGACAGAACCTATAATAAGTCCCAGTGGGTAAGAAAGATAGGAGAATGTCTATGAATTGTAACAGCTTGCTGAAATCTTTATGACAGGAGCCTGCATTTATGTTTCTAATTACCATGAAGTTGGTAGTTACATTAAGGCAACTAGTTCTGTCATTCTGTGGGTGGGAAAGTATGCACATGTCAGCTTGCACTGACAAAATTTGTTCTTTCAATTAATCAACTAATTGGTTTCCATTATAATATTTTAAATATCTACCTTGGGTTTCAGCTCAGTAGTCTGGGAGCTCTCTGTGGTTAAAGTACTCACAGAGAAACTTGTAACACCACAATCTTGCAATTAGGAAGATGGAAATCCATGAATGAGAAAGGAAGGCTAAGCTGATCTTAGGCAGAGTCGGAGAGAAAGTACTAAAGCTACATCTCAGACTATGCTTCTCAAGGAACACACTTAGAACAGCAGACATAAGGGCAGTCTAAGAAAGAAAGCACAAAATGAATGTTTGAAACTGGGTCACTTGCCACCAACCGGCAATCAGGACCTCAGTTACTGCCAGGTGAGAGAGCACTACAGGCCCTGGCACAAGTGCCAATCCTATTGTTGAAACTGTCAGCTCTCACCAGCACAAAATTGGGATTGTTTGCTCATGGAAGAAGATATATCAGGTGGTCAAGTATTTGGGAAATAAGAGGCAAAGGGTACCTGAGAAGATAATGCAATGGTGATGATAATTACTAAGGACAATTGAAGTTCTAAGAGAAGATAAAGAAAAGCACAGGGGGCTAGTCACCAGCTGATACTTAAATGTGAACACAGAAGACTTCCCTGGTAAGTCACAAAGCATCACTAATCACTTGCATAAGGGCAAAGAAAGTTAAAGACCCTGTGTTAAGACTTAATAGTTGGAGTAGCCTAAGGCCAAAGAAGGTTACACTCCCAATAAAGGCAGATCTGTTCTGCCAACAAAGAGCCCTTATTTTGAAAGAATGGGACCCTAAAGGCTTTGTATAACACTCAGAAGAAAGTCCCCAGCAAACAACCAAGCTGCCACATAAGCAGCTCAGCTGCGTGGGCAAAGGAAAGTGCAGACACCAGGTTGGAAGAGGTTTTATGGGAAAGATCCTGCATGGAATTTATGGAACGCTCCAATGGGAGAATCACAATGCAAACTATTAGATGTCTCCAGCAATGTCATGCCATCTGTACCTGAAATTATATGCTTTTTGGAAAACAATTTCTGACAAAGAAAGCTTGTCCATGGGACACTAAGTGAGCACGTGACCATATCAACCCGTTATGAGACCCACAAAGTTACATGAATTAAGTGAGCCAACAAAGTACATGGTGTGTCTGGGATCTCGCTCAGGCATAAGACATCATGGGCAAAGTGCATGAGCATGTAGCACAGGGCACTCTGCCATTCTTCTTGCAGCAGGCACTCTCCCTCGCTTCACATCAGTGACCATGGGAGTCTTTTACAACCAGCTGATCAAAGGAGAAAAGCCTTAACTTGGTTCAGAGAGGCCTCTGTTTACCATGTGTGTGCAAGTGAAAAATCAGCAGTGGTCATACTACTGTAACTCAAGGGAGGCTTACAAGTCCGTGGTGAAGGAAAATCCTTGCATTGTGCAGAACTTGGGCACTCCAGTTGGTCACCCACTTTGTATAAAAACAAAAGTGCGGGCGCAAATTTTATAAAACAGCTCCCCTTCCCAGGAATAAATGTTTTGCAATTGAAATAAATCACATGCCTTGACTCTAGTCAAACCAGCATGACTCTTCTGCTTACTTTTATAATCAGAAATGCTTAATAAGCCATGTCTTCATTTACTTCTTTTGCTTCTTGAAGACTTGGAGCCAAATTCGAGACCCAACAGTGACATCTCTGCTGAACCACAGCATTACCACAACAGAGAGGTGTTTGCACAGGATTTTGATTTTCTGCTAAAAGGTATTCTCTCCAACTCCAGTATATCATTTAGACTTCTTTCCAAATATAAATGTCTCCCTGTGTCCCCCAGGTGTACACTGAAAAGAAACAACATGATTGATATCTAACACACTGACACGCAGAACGGTATCGGTATGTTTAGAAGCAAACACAAATATGGGACTAACACTAAGGCAAAGCTGTTAATTGGGTTAATAATTCTTGAGCCGGCGCCGTGGCTCAATAGGCTAATCCTCCACCTTGCGGCGCCGGCACACCGGGTTCTAGTCCCGGTTGGGGCGCCGGATTCTGTCCCGGTTGCCCCTCTTCCAGGCCAGCTCTCTGCTATGGCCAGGGAGTGCAGTGGAGGATGGCCCAGGTGCTTGGGCCCTGCACCCCATGGGAGACCAGGAAAAAGCACCTGGCTCCTGGCTCCTGCCAGGATCAGCGCGGTGCGCCGGCTGCAGCGGCGGCCATTGGAGGGTGAACCAACGGCAAAGGAAGACCTTTCTCTCTGTCTCTCTCTCTCACTGTCCACTCTGCCTGTCAAAAAATAAAAAAAAAAAAAATAATAATTCTTGGGCAGTGCCCCACATACCACGCAGTTCCTACTCTCTGCGCTCCACCTCGGGCTCTGCATCTCCATTTCTACCCTAGGATCTCTCCTATCTTTTTGTCGCAGAATTATGTGTTCAGCCAACAGGCATCTTCAATGGTATGAGCCAATAATGCCTTAAGGAGTTACCATCCCAGGACCATTTATATTTTAGTAGAAAACTATTAAAGACAAATAGGCTTAAGGCCCAAAGAGATGATATTCAGAGGACTGAATTTAGGGCGTGCAGAGAACTATCTGGTCACTTTATCTCACCTTGCATCATCTTCTGTATTTGGAACACAAAAATTATGCTGTCCACGAAGATCTTCTTTTTTTCTTAAGACATGTTAAAATGTATTTATACAAATGCATACATTTTATGTAAGCCATACCCACATGCTAGCTATATTTGAAACTAAATGTCTATGTTTATGGAAAAAAGATACCAAATTTTTAAGATGATCTGCTATCACAATGTTTGTAGTAGATACACTAGTTTTGGGTATAAATCTGTATATGTGAGTTCAATAAGTGTTTTTTATTTTTTTATTTTTATAGAAAACTTTTATTTAATAAATATAAATTTTGAAAGTACAACTTTTGGGTTATAGTGGTTCTTCCCCCCCATAACTACCCTCCCACCTACAAACCATCCCATCTCCTATTCCCTCTCTCATCCCATTCTTCATTAAGATTTTTTAACTTTTTTTATACAGAGAAGATCAACTCTATACTAAGTAAAGATTTCAACGGTTTGCAACCACACAGACACATAAAGTATAAAGTACTGTTGCGATCTAAAAATTGCTTTAGCAGGGCTGGTGCTTTGGCATAGTAGGTGAAGGCTCCACCTGCAGTGCCAGCATCCAATAAGAGCGCCAGTTGATGTCCCGGCTGCTCCACTTCCGATCCAGCTCTCTGCTGAAGGCCTGGGAGAGCAGTGGAGGATGCCCCAAGTGCTTGGACCCCTGCACTCATGTGGGAGACCTGGAAGCAGCTCCTGGCTCCTGGCTTCTGGCTTTGGATTGGCCCAGCTCTGAGTATCGCGGCCATTTTGGGAGCGAATCAGTGGATGGAAGAACTTTCTTCTCTGTCTCTCCCTCTCTGTAATTCTGCCTCTCTAAATTGCTTTGTCTAGCCCAAAGATCTTCACAAGTGCTTTATTAATCCTCAAAATACAAAAGGGGAAAATTTTTATAGCTATACTGTCACTCTTTCCCTCTAAATTTTGCTAATAACCTCAAAGAATCTTTTGGAAAAAGGAAAGTAAGAAGCCACCATAAGAACACAACTGTTATTTTCACTTTTAGAAATTTTTAAGGCATTTAAATAATTTAAAATATGTTGCATATTTGTAATTCTAGTATCAAGCAAATTTAAAATCTGCTGATTTTTGTTACTTTTAGAATATGGTTTTCCAAGCTCCTATATGGTTATCACAGCTACTCATTTTAATAGCTAAATAATTTTCTACTAAATTGATGTGACATAATTTGCCTAATCATCCTTTGTGTTATTAGAATTAAATATGTTTCTGCCTTTTTAATAACACTAAAAGGAGCAATTGGCACGGTTGTAATTTCTGCACAGTTAAATACCAGTAGTAAGGAGTTTCAGTTAAATACATAAACATTTACATGTTTCTTGATTATTGTTGTTATCTCATTATAATTATTCTCTAAAATTCTTGCAGTAATTAGAATAATATACCCATTTTGACAGAGCATCAGGTCATTAAGAAATGAAGTGACTTTCAGAAAACACAGAGCTTAGTGTGCAGAATAGATATTAGAATCTTGCCTGTTAACATCTCGACACCAGTTTCTTGAGCACACAGTTAAACAAACAGAGAAAAACAAGTCAGGAGCCCAGGTTGCCCGGCAGAAGGATATCGAATGCACTGACTCCCAGGGATAATGGGGACTTCTTTCAATACTATTTCTTCAGCATAAATTATTTCTCCCTGAATTACTTCTTTAAAATATCCATCCATTCACCTTTAGAAGATAACACACATTTTATTTTAAGAAATCTCCGCTCACCTCCAGATTAGATTAGGTTTCTTATTGAATGCTGTCGAATCTATTACAACTGTAATTAAATCATTAATACTTAATGACTTTCCTAATGGTACATGAGCCAGCTCCTTTCTCTCTTGTTCTCCACCTTAACTATTCCTAAAACAGTGCCATTTATATATCTATATATATATATACATACACACACAAACATAATTTTTCTACTTCATGTATGTAAAAAAATCAATACTTATGGAATAAATAATTAATGAATGGAGAATTGGACAGATGGGAAAATTAATGTATTAATTTAGCGGGACTAAAAAACACTCCTCAAAACTGCCATTATCTTTCTTTTATCAAAAAACCTAAAAGGAATTTTTTAGGTTCAAAATTCTAAGCCTTTTCCTTTATTGCCTCCAAACCTCACAGTGAAATGACAGTAAAGATGCTCTACAAATAATGAAATATGTCGACTCTGAGCAGAGGAAACACACCACCGCTGAAGGAAAAGCCTGCCGGATCACAGACCCTACACAGCAGTTGGACCACAGACTAATGAAACTGAACCCAAAGCACTACCAGGAAAAAGCCAGTGGAGGTGGGAATCCTTTACCTTACAATGACCTAAGTGCTGTTGGCATTTCAGTGCAAATCAATCACCTGAACTTGAAATGATTATATTTTAATGTTTACGGTTTAAACACTGTCACAAATAAAGGCCCTAGAACTTCACACTCTGCACAAGTTGTAGGGCAGCAGATGAGACTCCCAAAGGAGTGGATGGCGGGGGGGGGGGGGGCACTGCAGCACGATCGTTCACCTCTCCATCCATTTCCTCTCACTGCACACTCTGTCACGCTCATCTGCGAGATATTCTGAGCTCAGATGTTAGGTGATGAAGTATTCCACAGAGACAGAGAAAAACTGTAGAGATGGTATTAATGCCAAAATTATGGCTGAGTAAATCAGGTGATAAAATACCATTAATCTTCTTTAACACCACAAAAATTCTGCATTTTTGTTAAACTTTTGCTACTTCATGTTATCATATCTTAATTATGTGATATAACCATAGATTTATGAATATTATATTACAATAATATTGTATAGAATTTTTAAAAAGACAATAAAGATGAGAAATGTATGAGATGCCTCAGTTACTCCTGGGATTAAACTGGGAACCAAAATGCAGTCAGATGAATTATGAACACTAATTTCTCAATTGAACAGCAACAGCTATGTAATTTTAATCAGATTTATGCAAAACAGGACAACTCAGAAAAGAATTTTGTATGAAACGTGAGCATTCTTCTTCATTTATATGCAGAGTGTATGCATGTCAGACTACAGACTCTGAAATTTGTCAATAACATTGTACCACATTGATCAGTAACCAGTTTGCCAACACCTCTTGCACAAGTAGCTACCATCATCAATTAATAGCACATCTGGTGTCGAAATTCTGGCACTACTGATCAACAAAAGACACAAAGAGTACATTTTCCCACCTGGATAGAGGACTGGAATTAAACATGTTGCAATGGTTTTTTTAACGATTTTAATTTTTAAAAATTACAGCATATCTGTAATTTTTCTAAAAAAAACAAAAACCACTGAAAAGATACTGATTAAATAAGAAATAAAACCTCAAGAAATAAAATTGAAGCATATATATATATATATTCACTTCTGTATTTTCTCACTTTGCATTCAGATATAAAGGGGCATATGTGGTGTCAACGTTCTTTCCTTCTTGAAATTTAGGAGACAATAACTAATAAATGTAAGTTTCCAGTGTAATACTATGTAAGACCCACATCTTGTAAAACAATAAAAAAAAAAATAATCCTGAAGCAGAAATATAAAGGAAAAGTCTAGGCCGGCGCCGCGGCTCACTAGGCTAATCCTCCGCCTTGCGGCGCCGGCACACCGGGTTCCAGTCCCGGTCGGGGTGCCGGATTCGGTCCCAGTTGCCCCTCTTCCAGGCCAGCTCTCTGCTGTGGCCAGGGAGTGCAGTGGAGGATGGCCCAAGTGCTTGGGCCCTGCACCCGCATGGGAGACCAGGAGAAGTACCTGGCTCCTGCCATCGGGTCAGCGCGGTGCACCGACCACAGCGCACTGGCCGCGGTGGCCATTGGAGGGTGAACCAACGGCAAAGGAAGACCTTTCTCTCTCTCTCTCTCTCACTGTCCACTCTGCCTGTCAAAAAAAAATTTTTTAAAAAAAGTCTATGAAGTGTTCCAGATTCCTCCATTTTGTTGCAAATGACTGGATTTCGTTGTTTCTTACTGCGGTATAGTATTCTAAAGAATACATATCCCATAATTTCTTTATCCAGTCTACCATTGATGGGCATTTAGGTTGGTTCCAGGTCTTGGCTATTGTGAATTGTGCTGCAATAAACATTAGGGTGCAGACCGCTTTTTTCTTTATCAATTTAAACTCCTTTGGGTAAATTCCAAGGAGTGGGATGGCTGGGTCGAACGGTAGGGTTATATTCAGGTTTCTGAGGAATCTCCAGACTGATTTCCATAGTGGCTTAACCAGTTTGCATTCCCACCAACAGTGGGTTAGTGTCCCTTTTTCCCCACATCCTCGCCAGCATCTGTTGTTGGTAGATTTCTGTATGTGAGCCATTCTAACCGGGGTGAGGTGAAACCTCATTGTGCTTTTGATTTGCATTTCCCTGATTGCTAGTGACCTTGAACATTTTTTCATGTGCCTGTTGGCCATTTGGATTTCCTCTTTTGAAAAATGTCTATTGAAGTCCTTGGCCCATCTCTTAAGTGGGTTGTTGGTTTTGTTTTTGTGGAGTTTCTTGATCTCTTTGTAGATTCTGGTTATTAACCCTTTATCTGTTGCATAGTTTGCAAATATTTTTTCCCATTCTGTCGGTTGTCTCTTCACTCTCCTGACTGTTTCTTTTGCAGTAAAGAAACTTCTCAATTTGATGCAATCCCAATAGTTGATTTTGGCTTTGACTGTCTGTGCCTCCCGGGTCTTTTCCAAAAATTCTTTGCCTGTGCCAATATCTTGAAGGGTTTCTCCAATGTTCTCTAATAACTTAATGGTGTCAGGACGTAGATTTAGGTCTTTAATCCACGTTGAGTGGATTTTTGTGTAAGGTGTAAGGTAGGGGTCTTGCTTCATGCTTCTGCACGTGGAAATCCAGTTTTCCCAGCACCATTTATTGAATAGACTGTCCTTGCTCCAGGAATTAGTTTTAGATCCTTGATCAAATATAAGTTGGCTGTAGATGTTTGGGTTGATTTCTGGTGTTTCAATTCTGTTCCATTGGTCTATCCATCTGTTTCTGTACCAGTACCATGCTGTTTTGATTACAACTGCCCTGTAGTATGTCCTGAAATCTGGTATTGTGATGCCTCCCCCAAAGGGACAAATACCATATGTTCTCCCTGATCGGTGACAACTGACTGAACACCAAAAAGGAAACCTCCTGAAGTGAAATGGACACTATGAGAAATGGTGACTTGATCAGCATAGCCCTGACTGCTAATGGACAACTTAATACATTATCCCTCATAGTATTTTTTTTTGTCTGTTCTACTTAATATGACTGGTTTAATTCTGTAATTATCACACAGTTATTCTTAAGTGTTGAAAATTAACTGAAATGTGATCCCTGTTAAACATAAAAGTGGGAATAAGAGAGGGAAGAGATGTATAATTTGGGGCATGCTCGGGCTGACTTGCCCCAATTGGTAGAGTTGGAAACATACTAGGGGATTCCAATTCAATCCCATCAAGGTGGCATGTGCCAATGCCATCTCACTATTCCAAGTGATCAATTTCAGTTCACAATTGATCATAATGAAAGGACTAAGAGTCAAAGGGAGCACATAAACAAGTCTAGTATCTGCTAACACTAACCGATAGAATAAATAAAGGGGAGAGTGATCCAACATGGGAAGTGAGATACTCAGCAGACTCATAGAATGGCAGATGTCCTAAATAGCACTCTGGCCTCAGAATCAGCCCTAAAGGCACTCGGATCTGGCTGAAAAGCCCATGAGAGTATTTCAGGCATGGAAAGCCAAGACACTCTGGCAAAAAGATCTCTGTGAGTGAGATCCCAGTGGAAAGAACGGGTCTTCAAAGAGGGAGGTGCCTTTCTCTGAAGGGAGGAGAGAACCTCCACTTTGACTATGACCGTGTCTAAACAAGATAAGAGTCGGAGAACTCAAGGGGCTTCCATAGCCTTGGAAACTCATGACTGGTGCATAGGGAGATTACTGATGCCATAAACAGGAGTGTCAATTTGTAAAGTCAACAACAGGAGTCACTGTGCACTTACTCCTCATGTAGGATCTCTGTCCTTAATGTGCTGTACACTGAGGCTTAATGCTATAACGAGTACTCAAACAGTATATTTCACTTTGTGTTTCTATGGGGGTGCAAACTGTTGAAATCTTTACTTAATGTACACTAAACTGATCTTCTGTTAAAAAAAAAAAAAAGAAAAAGAAAAGAAACTATCAATTCCCAACTTGACTCTCACTGGGATTAAACATGACAATAGGTCTGATCTGATTTCATCATCATTTAAAAAAATCATCTATTATTTTTCACTTTATGTTTCTGTGTGGGAACAAACTGTTGAAATCCTTACTTAAGGTATACTAAGCTGATCTTCTGTATACTAAGATAATCGAAAATGAATCTTGATGTGAATGGAAGGGGAGAGGGAGTGGGAAAGGGGAGGGTGGTGGGTGGGAGGGACGGTATGGGGGGGAAAGCCATTGTAACCCATGAGACGTACTTTGGAAATTTATATTCATTAAATAAAAGATAAAAAAAAAAAGTCTATGAAGTAGAGAAAGGGGAAGATATAGATGTTCTTGAGAAGTCATGAAATAAGGCTGAAAAAATATCACTGTAAAGATCCCAACTGTGTTTGGTTTTGTAAAAATTCACTTATTATTTATGGAGAACACTTAGAAAGTTTCTGACATGGGAAACAGTACATCACAGATAGTCACAACCTCAGCTCAGTATCTATGGGCAAGTAATTAAGCTGTTTGACCTTCAGTATACAATGAGTAAAGCGAGACAAATCCTGTAGTACGGCAAGAACGAGAATGCAAAGATAAAACCTAGCATTCTGCTTGCCATGTAAGTGGCATCCAATTTTCATAAGTCTGTTGGCATGATTTTTTCATGCTTACTAACATGAAAAGGTATTAAAAACTTCAAACTGATGAAATCTTTACTTAATATATACTGAATTGATCTTCTGTATATAAAGATAATTGAAAATGAATCTTGATGTGGATGGAATGGGAGAGGGAGTGGGAGGTGGGAGGGGTTTGAGTGGGAGGGAAATTATGGGGGGGAAGCCATTGCAATCCATTAACTGTACTTTGAAAATTTATATTTACTAAATAAAAAATAAATAAATAAATAAAAGAAAATATAAAAAAATTTTAATATGTATGTTGTTTATTTTAGAATCCACTCAAACCATATTGGGAAAGTGCTCTATCCAAAATAATGTATTAATGGAAGATACAAAGGATGGCTGGGTTGCAACCTGTTGCAAATCTGGTATTGAGAATGAGTAAAAGAGAACACAGGCAGAATCAACACTAGAGGCATTTGGTTGTCAGTGCTGTGACTCGATGAATAAGAAGGAAGTCCCGTATATTATGGATGTGTTGGCACACATGGGACCAGAAGCAATCCTTGCACATTTTCTTTTAATCATGGAAGATGTGATACAATGAGAAATAGCTATCTTATCTTTGTCCCCAGTATGAGTCTTGGTGAACCTTTAAATAGCTTTGGAGTGGGGCTAGTCACCAGAAAAACCAAGGCAAGATTGATTAGATGGTCGGAACTTTGAGGCTCACCCTAGGAAATGGAGGGTGATGGAGTTTGAATCAACTGTGCTGTCAGGAAACCCCCTCCTAAAATATTGGGTTCCAAGAACTTCCGACATGGTGATTACAGGGAGGTGCTTGAAGGGTGAGTGGGTATGGAAGCTGGAGTCCCTTCCGATAGACTCTTCACCATGTGTGTCTTCCATCTGCCTGTTGCTGAACTGTAATCGGTCATACTTGTATATGTCGCTGAGTCCCAAGAGTCACTCTAACAGAGCATTGAACCTGAGACGGAGGTCATGGGAATCTCAATGTAGGGGGATGTCTGAAGCCGGGGCTGTTTTGTGGGCTTACTCCTAACCCTGTGTTAACTCTAGTTGGCGTCAGAACTGAAGTGAATTTTAGGACACCCATGTGGAGTCGGGAAAGTTGGAGACTTGGTTGGTGTGCTTGGCAGATGTTGAAGGGAAAGGAAGTTCAGAGAGTAGGTTGTGTATGTGTGTGTAGGGGCTGGTTATTACTAGGGCAGATGGTCCAGTTGCTTTCTGATCCTGTAAAAAGAAGCAATACTGGGAAGACAGGATTTCAAGGCAATTCGGCAAATATTCAGACGAAAATGATGATTTTGAATGTTTTTTTTTTAACTGAAGGAATTTTAATGGCATTTTGAAATCACAAAGGGGTTTAGGAGTAGGGAGAGATGCTCTTCAGGTGATATCCTATTATTTACAAATCAAGCTGGAACTAGTACAATGGATAACAGCTAAGCTTTAATCCCAAAATATTTTAAATTCTTATCTAGGGTTATGCTTGTATTTCAATCTTATTCCTTGTAGTTTATTTCCTGATGTGTAGTATGTACATAATCAGTCATTAAACATCACACTGGTTTGTGTTTTACCATGAAATTGCCATGAGCAACAACCCAAGGCAGCTCATTCCCTGGCAAGAATATGAGTAGTCAGAGATTCTAGGGCCAGTCAAGCAAAGCTAACTGTAAAATAACTGCAAATGTCACAAGAACATATGTGAAATAGCAAATAAATAGGTTTACTTACGCACA
Organism: Oryctolagus cuniculus; assembly: GCF_964237555.1. Lineage (NCBI taxonomy): Eukaryota > Metazoa > Chordata > Mammalia > Lagomorpha > Leporidae > Oryctolagus > Oryctolagus cuniculus. Next base: position 11,472,339 of record NC_091437.1, read on the forward strand.
GAAAACACATTTGCCTCCAACAGCTATAAAAGTTTTTTTTTTCAAATCAATAAAAAACATAACAGACTTGAATTGCATCTGGAGCTATTGAGACTAAAGATAAAGACAAAAACTTGAAAAATGTTCTTTTATAATCACATGGGGGAAATTTCCCTAGCTTGAGCAATGTATACATTAAACTACTTCTATTATTTCCTGACATGCAATCATTTCACATTTATCTATCTAACACATAAAACATGCCAATAGTTAAAACCCAACAGTTTGTACACTCAGACACTAGACTATCATATATTCTAGCAGCATTAGCAAAATTCTGACCTGTAGATAGACCAAAGATTATAGAGTCACTGCTCATGGCATTTTCAAACTCAGAAAGCAATTCGGAAATAGTGAGTAGTCACTAGTTTCAGATATGTCCACTGTCTTCACAGCACTCACATCAGTGCGGGAGTTCTCGAGATACCTACACCACTGCACTTCCTGCAGAGGAACTAGGTCTGAGAGCCTTGTCAGCACTTAAGTGGGCAGTTCCAAGAAACAGGGCTTTTATCAAGAAACCGATTGACTTTAATGTCTACTTGAACCTCAAGAATAAACAGAAAATAAATTTTAGCTTCCCCTCCCTGCATTTAAATCTCTAACTTCTAGAAATTTCTCCTCTACCAGGATTCCTGGAAAGTCAGATTAACTGATTTCTGAGCCTAAGACACTCATGCTGGAGAGCCAGTCACTGCAAAGGCTGTGGCAAGGGAACTTCAAGAATTCATTGACCACTGCTGACATCTATGAAATAAGCCCAGGAGAACTCCATGAGGGGCACTATCAGAACGCTGCCATTTCCTTTCAATTAATGTGGGAAAGCTGGGTCACCCGTCTATCGCCCTCTAGGGAAACTCAACTCCCTAAATGGCCTGGCCATCCATTCTTTTGTGAAACTTCCTCGGACCACTACATTTCAAGAGCAACATTTTCCACTTCTGAATTCTTAAAATTTTTACCTCATCTGGCAATGAAAGTACCATCGTGTGGTGTCTCACTGACTATTGCATTGAACTTAATAGGCCTCCATTGGTAAACACTTTTTGTGTCTTGGTTATTCAACTCTATGTTGAAATTCCAAGCAGGAAACAATCTTGGGATTATTTTCACTCCATCTAACAGAGAAATTGTGACACTTAATAAATATTTGCTAATTTAGGTCTATCTGTACTTTCTTATATTGATTCCTTTCAAAAGTATTTTTTTTCTTTTTAGAAAACTTTTATTTAATAAATATAAATTTCCAAAGTACAACTTTTGGAGTATAGTGGTTTTTCCCCCTATAACCACCCTCCGACCTGCAAACCATCCCATCTCCTACTCCCTCTCCTTCCCATTCTTCATTAAGAATCATTTTTAATTACCTTTATAAACAGAAGATAAACTTAGTATACACTAAGTAAAGATTTCAACAGTTTGCACCCACACAGAAACACAAAGTATAAAGTAATGTTTGAAGACTAGTTTTACCGTTTATTCTCATAGTATAACACATTGAGGACAGAGACCCTACATGGGGAGTAAGTGCACAGTGATTCCTGTTGTTAACAATTGACGCTCTTATTTATGACGTCAGTGATCACCCGAGGCTCTTGTCATGAGCTGCCAAGGCTATGGAAGCCTCTTGAGTTCACAAATTCTGACCTTATTTAGACGGGGCCATAGTCAAAGTGGAACTTCTCTCCTCCCTTCAGAGAAAGTATTTTGAACATCTGAATTGTATCCCAGTTAAAATGATTAAAATGTTTACCTATAATGGCTTCTAAATATTCATTTCAAATGTAAAGCTCTACTGTCCAAAATTTCATTTACTTTTTCACTATGCACTACTAACACACAGTTGCTTCCTAGAAAAGGTAAAAACAATGCTTCCCAAACACAGCTTTGAAGTCTATTTTATAATCCATTCAACAGGCAAGTGAAAAACAAGATTTTCAGAGGATAAGCATCACATTTATTTTTAGAACTGCTTTAAACACTCAGAAATTTGGTATTGTTTTGTAGATGTGGATACTAAAGAAGATACTAAAGAACAAGATAGTAATATTTATTTGCCAATATAACAAACCAATGTGTATTTCATGGTAAATTTTTATAACTGCCAGCCTGTGCTGTGGCACAGTGGGTTAAGCGGCTGGCTGCACTGCCAGCATCCCTTATGGGTGCTGGTTGCAGTCCCAACTGTTCCACTTCTGCTGCCCATGGTGGCCAGTAGGGGAGTGGACCAGCAGACTGCAGATCTGTCCCTATCTCTGTCCCTCTCCATCTATCCATGTTTTTCCCTGTGTTACTCTGCCTTTCAAACAAATAAATGAATCTTTTTAAAAATTGTCATAATTAAATAAATAATAAGAGCTTCTGTATCTTCATTTAAAAAGCCAAGCCATAAATAATTTCTTAGAAAAACTTACTCATGTGTGTGCTTTGGATAAATATTTGTTAAATATTTAGTTCCTGTTAAACGAAAATCTTGGGCAGTTTCCATTACAAAAGCAGGACGATCATTACCAGGAGCAATGACATCCCTAAAACGTGAGACAGAAGAGCTCCACACGCGTGGCTCATATTTTAAAAGCCTTCACTACATGAGGTTGACACTGGCAGTAATAGAAGGAAATCACTTCTTGATTAAAGTAAAGCTGCCAGTGCACACAGAAGAAGCTTCACATCACCTCCTTGACTCCAACAGGTCGTGAGTTTGATTTTCTATTCACCCCTATTCTCTCTCCTTGACCTTTTCTTTTTGCTTTCTCCCCTTCCTGAATTCAACTGTTTATCTACAAACATCCACCTGCTACTTCAATTAATGTATCTCCTTGTCTGAGACTTCTATACGAATATTCCAATTCCTAAGCTCAGTGATAAAAACAAGAATAGGAAACAATGTGTACATAACTAATTTTTACCAGGTAGATCAATGCCATCTGAAAAATATCATAAACATCATTCTTTGAAAAGTTAAATATGAAAAAATCCACTCCAAATATAAATAGTAAAAGCCAACAAGGAAAGTCATATTTAATTTATAAATAGAGATAATTAGTATGTTTGGACAAATATTGAGAACAAAGATCCTCTTCGTAATGAAAATCAAAATTGCATTTAGAAAAAGATTATGCTTAAAGGTTATACGAGGAAAACTGTGGGGAGCAACCCGGACTGGACTGAGTTACTGGAATTAAGACTTATTCTATGCATCTGCTCTCCCACAATATGGCGCTGGGAGAGGAGAAAACAGCTTCTACACAGCTGCCTCTTGCCAACTTGAGTGATGACCTCCAGGAGCTGATCCTGCTCCTGATTGGAGGAGAGCAGCGTACTCGGTGTGTGGGCAGCCGAGTTAGGATTGGCGGAAGAGGACAATAAAGGAGGAGAGAGACGGCATGCACCAGGAACATCTAAGGGGAACATCTATCTGAAGGAACACCTGTGCAGCCCCTGAGAGAGCTGGCCGGCGGTGTACCGCTCCCCCGCGGAAGTGGGGAATGTGGCAGGGGGAACCGCCCTTCCACGGAGGTGGAAGGGTCGGTAGCCAACCCGGGAAGAACCAGCAGCAAACCTGGGGAGGGCCGAGCAGACAAAAGAACAGCGCAGGGTCCTGTGTCGTTCCTCCACGAAGACGGGGAGCGACATAATGGTGCCGTGACTCGGATAGGAAACTTAGGAGGGAAGAAACGGGAAGAAGTGGAAAATACCAGAGAGAGAGACTAGCAAAGAGCCTAGGGGAAAGCCGGACGGAAAAGGTGCCGGCAGAAGCTATTGAAAGCCTAGGCATAGACTCGAATACGAACTGTGGGAAAGAAGTTAGGATTTAAAGTGAAAGCAAGAAGAAACTTAGACTCGGATATGGACTATGGCAGGGAAGTTAGGAGATTGAAAGCGAAGGATACAGACTGTGGGGAGAAGCCAGGAGAAATGAGGGAGGAATATTGTTGGAAGAAAACTTAGGGAAACATACCGGGTAGAGAAAAATGTTAGGGAAATTGAAGCCTCGGGGGGCAGGCCGAGGCAGAGACGTAAGCCAGTTTGGAATTCTTTAAGTCAGCCCGGGGGGCAAAAGGCAAAAATCTGGAACCAGAGGCAGAGACGTGGGCCGCCAGGTTGGAATCCGTCAGATTAGCCCAGGGAGCAAAGGACGGGAAGCCAGACCAAAAGGCGCGACATGAGCCAGGTTGAATTCGCCAGGTTAGCCCGGGGAACTTAGATTGAATACTAGTGGCGGAAACGTGAGCTGGGGCTGTGTGATTCGCGGAAGCCGCCACGTGCAGAGAGAGCACGGGGCGTGAATAGATAGGGAACGCGGGGCTGGCGCGAGGCCGTGGTGCGGACGCGAAGGGGCGCGGAGACCGCGGAGTGCGCGCGTGAAGCCGGGAAGCCGCGCAGATGAGAGAAGCGCAGGCTGAAGCGGCTCAGAGCCGGGAAGCCACCGAGAAGCAGCCTTGGGGCGGGCGCCGGGAAGCCGCAGGGATAAGAGAAACAGAAGTTTAGAAGTAAAATGAGAGAAATAGGAATGCTGGTAGATAGAAGTAAAATAGGAGAAATAGGAATGCCCGGAGATAAAGAAATAGAGAAAAATAAGGCCTCCCCACAACACGCACTGCAATGAGAGAGCTTGGATTCAGTCTGCCTGATTAGGGAGGTGGTGAGCACCTGCGGGCGGCTAGCAGCTTATGCGCCGCAGGTCACCGAAGACAGGCACAAATCAACACCAATAACTCTCCCCACAATACCGCAATGAGAAGGCTTGGATTCGGTCTGCCTGATTAGTAAGGCGATAAGCACCAGCAGGCAGCTCAACCAGAGTATGAGCTGCAGGTCACCGAACTCAGGCACGCATCGGCGCCTAAAAACCTCCTCACAACATGGCGAAGAGAGGACACGGATTCGGTTTGCCTGATTGATAGGACTTGTAAGCACCTGTGGGCAACTCTAGCAAGCAGAGCAGAGTGTGTGCCACGGGGCACCGAAGACAGGCGTGTATCAACGCCAAAAAATAAAAAGAAAGGGGGATCTGTGGGGAGCAACCCGGACTGGACTGAGTTACTGGAATTAAGACTTATTCTATGCATCTGCTCTCCCACAATATGGCGCTGGGAGAGGAGAAAACAGCTTCTACACAGCTGCCTCTTGCCAACTTGAGTGATGACCTCCAGGAGCTGATCCTGCTCCTGATTGGAGGAGAGCAGCGTACTCGGCGTGTGGGTAGCAGAGTTGGGATTGGCGGAAGAGGACTATAAGGGAGGAGAGAGACGGCATGCACCAGGAACATCTAAGGGGAACATCTATCTGAAGGAACACCTGTGCAGCCCCTGAGAGAGCCGGCCAGCGGTGTGCCGCTCCCCCGCGGAAGTGGGGAATGTGGCAGGGGGAACCGCCCTTCCACGGAGGTGGAAGGGTCAGTAGCCAACCCGGGAAGAACCAGCAGCAAACCTGGGGAGGGCCGAGCAGACAAAAGAACAGCGCAGGGTCCTGTGTCGTTCCTCCACGAAGACGGGGAGTGACAGAAAACAAACGTAAACCTTCAGAAAGTTAATGAGTGTCTATCAAGTATTTTAAAAAACATAAATGATGTTCATTTTGACTATTACAGTAGTTATATGCTTGCTGTTTCAACTAAGAACAGAAGAAAATATTTGCTAATTGATAGTACTATAGTATGAAGTGATTTGTTCTAAAAATGTGCTTCCATTTCAACCGTCCGGTTTAATAGAATACATTTGTTATAAAATACCCTTGTTTGAGGCTGGCACTATGGCATAGTGGGTAAAGTCACCACCTGCAGTGCCAGCATCCCATAGGGGAGCTGGTTTAAGTCCCGGCTATTCCACTTCCAATCCAGCTCTCTGCTATGGTCTGAAAAACAGTAAAAGATGGCCCAGGTCCTTGGACCCTTGCACCTACATGGGAGACCTGGAAAGAAGCTCCTGGCCCCTGGTTCTGGATTGGCACAGCTCCGGCTGTGGTTGTCAGTTTGGGAGTGAACCAGCAGATGGAACACCTCCCTCCTTCTCTCTCTCTCTCTCTCTCTCTGCCTCTCCTCTCTGTGTGTAACTCTGACTTTCAAATAAAAATATAAATCTTTTTTTAAAAAATAAAATAAAATACTCTTGTTCACTCAGTTCTTGGCTAACAAAAGATCCCTTAGCCAGAAATTTCAACTTTCTACATAACTCAGAACAAGGAAATGAATACATGCTCTCGTCTTGATCAGAGGAATAGTTGAGGCTATGCAAGGTATACCCCCGCGGAGCTGGCAGTAGTTCCATCAGAGAGGTAAGGAGAAAAGTTGGGAATCTAAAACAATAACGACTGCGGGAGTCTTCACTATCCGCCGCGAGGGTAGCAGTGCTGATTAAAAGCGCTCACAGCCTGCCAGGTCAGAGGACGCCGATTTTCAATTCACAGCAATACCATGTAAGTATTTCACTTCAAAAGTGCATGACCCAGTCCAGACAGAATATTTTACATATTTATTTGCCTTGAACTCAATTCAGCCTTTATTTTCCCTTTAAAAGGAAATGATTTCAGGACATTTTTCTCAAGAAAATATATTATCCTTCAGTGTGCAATAAGGAACCAGACAGTCTGGGAACTTTCTAGGTTGGAGTATATTGACATTGGAAATGATAGTTAGGCCGCAAGTATGTAATTTAACCTAGGTTCAGTTCACATGACACAGAAGAAGTAATGCACAAAAGCTGCCCTATTTAAATCAGAAATAAAAATGATTAAATGGATGCAGTTGATGAAACGTCTGGTATTTTAACTTAGAACAGCACCAAAAACAGCTTAAAGCTGTTGAAGTGACTTTTTTGTTTTTTAAATTTATTTATTTGAAAGTCAGAGTTACACAGAGAGAGAAGGAGAAGCAGAGAGAGAGAGATCTTCCATCCAATGGTTCACTCCCCAGTTGGCCGCAACGGCTGGAGCTGCACCAATCCGGAGCCAGGAGCTTCTTCTGGGTCTCCCACAGGGGTGCAGGGACCCAAGGACTAGGGCCATCTTCCACTGCTTTCCCAGGTCGTAGCAGAGAGCTGGATTGGAAGTAGAGCAGGCGGGTCTTGTGCCGGTGCCCATACGGGATTCGGAGCCAGGAGCCAGGAGCTTCTTCCGGGTCTCCCACATGGGAGAACCAGTGCCAATATGGGATGCCGGCGCTTCAGGCCAGGGCATTAACCTGCTGTGCCACAGCACCAGCCCCAATGAAGTGACTTTAACAAGCCAAACTGCTTACTGGTAAAACAATGAACAAACTACTGACTGAGTGAACTGGGAGATACATCAATTTGTGGATCAACATTAATGACAAATTGTACTCTACCATTACCTTTCGTTAAAAATTGCAAAAACAATGCAAACATTTATCACTAAAATCCTTCAGAATGTGCGGCTTGTCTAGCTGCAGAGTCACTACCCTAGACCAGAGCGTCTTCCTCCATCACAACACCAGAGCAGGAATGTGGCCCAGTGGTTCAGATGCCTGTGTTCCACGCTCGACTGCCTGGCTTCGATTCCCAGGTCCAGTTCCCGGTTCCAGCTCCCTGCAAACGCAGACCCTGAGAGGCTCAGCTGGGTCCCTGCCAGGACTGGGAGACCTGGATCAAGCGCCAGCTTCTGGCTCCAGCCCGGGCCCAGCCCAGACCATTACAGGCATTTGAGTAATAGGACAGTAAGTGGAAGTGCGAGCTCTCTCTCTTCTCCTCCCATTTCTCTATCAGATAAATAATAAAAACAAAAATTTCAAAAAATATGTATCAAGTAAGGTTGCTGTGAGAATTGAGAGCAGATATATACAAGTCACTTATCTTGAAATGGATTAGATATTCTAATTATAATGCATATAATTACCCCAATATGAAAAAAATTACTCACTGGGTACTATCTCATATTCTGGTGGTATTCTTTTAATGTTTTTTTTTCTTTTTTTTGACAGGCAGAGTGGACAGTGAGAGAGAGAGACAGAGAAAAAGGTCTTCCTTTTGCCGTTGGTTCACCCCCTAATGGCCGGTGCGCTGCGGCCGGCGCACCGCGCTGATCTGATGGCAGGAGCCAGGTGCTTCTCCTGGTCTTCCATGGGGTGCAGGGCCCAAGCACTTGGGCCATCCTCCATTGCCCTCCCGGGCCACAGCAGAGAGCTGGCCTGGAAGAGGGGCAACCGGGACAGAATCCGGCTCCCCGACCGGGACTAGAACCCGGTGTGCCGGCGCCGCAAGGTGGAGGATTAGCCTAGTGAGCCGCGGCGCCGGCTCTTTTAATGTTATATGTTATCTCTAATCCTCTGATAATCGTTATCTTTATATTATTATCCCTGCTTTATAGACAAGTAAACTGAGGCACAGATAAATGTAGTCTCATATAGAAAAGAAAATAATTAATAAAGAAATCAAGAGTAGGGGCCGGCACTGTGGTGCAGCGGGTTAACGCCCTGGCCTGAAGTGCTGGCATCCCACATGGGTGCCCGTTTGAAACCCAGCTGCTCCACTTCCGATCCAGCTCTCTGCTATGACCTGGGAAAGCAGAAGATAACCCAAGTCCTTAGGCCCCTGCACCCACGTGGGAGACCTGGAGGGAGCTCCTGGCTCCTGGCTGCGGATCGGTGCAGCTCCGGCCATTGCTGCCAATTGGGGAGTGAACCATTGGATGGAAGACCTCTCTCTCTCTCTCTACCTCTCCTCTCTCTGTGTAACTCTGACTTTCAAATAAAATAAATAAATCTTTAAAAAAAGCAATCAAGAGTAAAATGCACAGTTGCCTGACCCCAAAGCCCACTAATGTCAAGTACTCAAACATCAGTCTAAGTAAGAATCTCTTTAAACAGTGTCTCAATCCCATCCCCAGACAATCTGAGGAGGCTGAGGTGAGGACCATGAATCTGCATTTGTACTGGGATGCTTTCACTCCTGGGCCAAGGACCACACCCCCTACCTTATAGTCCCTCATAAAATGCAGAGTAAATTGGCAGTGAATGGTTCTCTGACTGTCTGGGAACCTATACTCAATTCAATCATTTAAAGGCCCTGGCAGAAGTTTGGCTTTCATACTGTATCTGGGAAAAGTGCATATTCTCTTCATGAGCTGGAAGCTTTGAAATGCCTATCCCCGCTCCACTAGGAAATCATCCTCAAACCCATCAAGGTCTCCTAAATTCCCTAGTAAGCCAGATAGCAGAATTTTCAGAGAAATCACCACATACAGAGATTTTATGAAACTTATCTTTAAATTTTAAAAATTGAAAAAATGTAAATAAATGAAATGCTCAGTAAAATGCTGTTGTCTGCAGTGATGATGGACGTAACACATTCGATACTCATTATTTCAAAAGGACTTTGATAAGGACTCTCATTATCAATGCATTTGTCTGCATGCAGTTTTGCTTTGCTGAAGGTATTCATTTACTCTGGTTTGAAATACTTCAAGGAGGATTCAACAAACTGAGTAGCAGGTATTTCCTTTTGTAAAACGCACATACACACATTATCAAGCAACAGTACTGACTGAAGAAGATTCACTCAGTGATTAACTAAACAAGTAATTCTGTGAGATCTGAGGCAGATGATAAAGTCTTCACTCCAGTCTACATGTCTTCTTTCTATAATGGGGCACTCAGCAGGGTATGTCACTTTCCAGTGGGTTTAGTTCTTAGAAAGTTTGCTCTCCTATGCAAGAGGTTCTTAGTCGGGATTCATGAACTGCCCTCCCTGGAAATATTTCAACTGTGAACCTGAGCGCCTTGGCAAATGTTTGCTTACTGTCAAGTGTTTATCTTCATCAGCTCAGCCACTCAAAATGAGTGAGGAACCACGGACTGATCTCAGAAACACTGCCTTGCTGCAAAGAATCACTCCTTCTGGCTGAGTCATAGAGAACTTGCAATCTACAAATCTGACACCTTCCCAGCCCTTCAGCCTTTCCACTAATGTTTCTTCGGATTTCCACCTTCCCTTCTATGGATGAAACTTCTCTGGTTGTCCTCCCCATTCCACTCTGAGGTGTCTTCTGACTATTTGTGATCTCTCTCACTTCCAGGTTTACTGGATACTCATTTTAAAGCATATTAGCAATCACTGCATTTTTACAAAAATGAATTCAGATAATCAACTTTTTCAAATTGTAATTAGCACAAATTACAATATAATTCACTGTTCTAGTATTTAAGACAAGAAATGAATACAGCATTTTAAAAGACAAAATTTTGGGGGCCAGTACTGTGGCGTAGTGGGTAAAGCCGCCACCTGCAGTGCCAGCATCCCACATGGGAGCCGGTTCGAGTCCCGGCTGCTCCACTTCTGATACAGCTCCCTGCTAAATGTGCCTGGGAAAGCAGTGGAGGATGGCCCAAGTCCTTGGGCCCCTGCACTCACGTGGGAGACGTGGAAGAAACTCCTGGCTCCTGGCTTTGGATGCTTAGCTCTGGCCTTTTTATCCATTTCGGGAGTAAACAGTAGATGGAAGACCTCTCTCTCTCTCTCTCTACCTCTCTCTGTAACTCTGTCATTCAAATAAAAATATTTTTAAAAAATGAAAAGACAAAATGTTGCATAATTCTCTAATGAAACAATCTTCTGTTTGTTCTAATGTTTAACCTCATTCTGGAAAATATTATCAAACAAGCCCGTAAATATTCTGCTTTCCCTTGCTTTATGTTAATGTACTTACAGGTCTTTCATAATACAATCCACTCACGCAAAATAGAGTAGGATACATCAAATACTAAAAATAGAAATGTACATGACTAACTGAATCCTACTTTAATAGAACTGCGGAATATTTAACTACGATTCCTCCTAAGTTGAAAGAAATTCTATGCCAGCCTTCAGGAGAAGTTTTTAAACTGCCTTTTCCTAAACCCTATATTATGCTTCAGGTTAACTACAGTGGCATACATGAATGAAATAAAAACAGGAGTGACCAAGGAACATATATTGTAGGAAATGAAGAGTATAAAAGAAAAAAAAAACATTTTAGAGAACAGAGACGATCAAGAACAGCCAAATGGGACAGCAGTTGCATGGTTTTAAGGCAGAGTGATTAGAATATATTGCTCTTTGGGGTGTTATGCATGAAATGAGAGAGCATTTGTTATTTTTATGTGATTTAAAGACATTAAAAATTTGCTCTGATAACCACATTCTATGTTGTTTCAAATATCTAGAAATCCACCTGCCCCTCAAAACACTCTGTTTATCTTAATAGTGAATCATGTAATGCATTAATTCCTCAGCACATATTTGACAGCTCACTCAACTAAGCCTCAAAGGAATCCAAAGTATAATTGAATTTTGATAGAAGAGGAAAAAAAGAGATGACACAAATGTAAATGTTTGCTGATGGATCAAGCAGAGATTTTTACCCAGCACTTATCTTTATAACATCTATAATTACACTAATAATTTCAGTAACAGTCGTAATTTATTTACTAACAATTGCAATGTCAGAGGTACTATGCATTATTTAATTTATTTCTTATAGCTTGCCACCTGTGTGTGTGAAGATTTACTGAATATAGCCATAATGATGCATTTACAGGCAGTCTCTAACTTCACCTATAATCACAGAACTGAGTAGTTGATGCAGTCAGCATTTTTTTTGCATTTGAGTCAACTGTGTTAAGTTATACTTTGTAATAATCCTTCAAGTATAATAAAAGCATCATGAGATTAAATTATAGCCATATAATTGGCACTTTCAATGAGAAAGAAAATCTAGTTTTTCCTTCAGTGAACTACATCTTGTGGGAAATACTTAAATGGAAATTCTTGATTTGTGGAAAGCTTAAATTAAGCTAATGTATGAAACTTGCATTTTTGAACTGATGCATGCCAAAAACAAAAGACAAAGTGTATTTATATAAACGTTTGCATACTTTTTAAAAAAATTCATATAGACAGCCATCTGGCAATAAAGGCTGAATTTCTAAAGAGTCTGAGCCATAAGGTGAAAAAACTCTGTCCGGGGACAGAAAAAAATAATAAATTGACATGCTGGACAAGTCAAAGTCTTTCTTGGCAGTTTCCAAGTCATTGTATTCAGAGTTTCGTGTTTGCTTCCTGAGTCAATGAATACCATACAAATCAAGGCTACCATTTTCGCTCCCCTGCTCCCCCAGCTGGGTTCAATCACTGGGCAAGCTCACTCTCGGCTGCATGTTTGGTCCGGCAGGTGAGCTTGAGTGACTTGTCTCGGCCTCTGAATGAAGTCAGAGGAATTCAGCTGGGGTGGGAGAGCCTCTGGGACCTGGAGGTAACTAGGTTAGGGAAATGGATTAGGGTTTTTTCTTTTTCTTTTGCAAGGGGGGCGGGGGGAGGAGACGGTGCCTGGGGCAAGAGCCTGCCCCAAAGAAAAGGGTTTCTAAAATGGTCACAGTTCCTTCTTTTGCCTCAAAAAGTGACATTTACTCAAAGAAGAAAAAAAATGACAAGATGTCCATCCCTTGGCTCCCTCCCCTCCCCTCCCCCACGATTCCACAGCCCCCCAGGACCTAGCTGGGGCTAGGTGGCAGGACAGCCCCCCCCTCCCAGATGAGGTGAGCAACATTGAGGGGCATCTCCTCAAAGGAGGTGTTGGAGCAGGTCCCGATGTCTCGAGGAGCCCGCTTGTCTTCTGTCACCATGTTAATAGCCACACCTTTAGGACCGAAGCGTCCGCCATGGCCAGTTCTGTGAGCCTAGTTTTCCCTGTCGGTGGGAAGGTCACAGTTGATGACTAAAGAAACTCGCTGCACAGCGCCTCTGAGCAGCAGGTCAGCGGTAATCAGTTCTCTGCTGGAGCCGGAACGGAGCTCCCTCATGCTCACGTCTCACTCCTTTGGGTCCGAATCTCCCTGCGTGCCAGAGACGGTGAAGTCCCGGGCATGCATCTTCTCAGTGAGCCAACCGACCTTCCTTCGAGTACTGACGAAGAAGACAGTCTGGGTTATGGTCAGGCTTTCGTACAAGTCACAGAGTGTGTCCAGCTTCCACTCCTCGCGTTCCACGTTGATGTAGAACTGGTGGATACCCTCCAGGGTCAGCTATCCAGATGGAGTCCCCCATGAAGTTCTTGGTCACCTCGAGCACAAAGAAAGGCACTGTAGCAGACAACAAAGCCACCTGGTGTTGCTGTTGAGCTTCTGGAAGATGTCCTAGATCTGGTCCTTGAATCCACAGCTCATGAAGGAGTGGTTTGTACCCCCATGTTTACTGCAGCTCAATTCACAACAGTTGTGATATGGAACTGATCTGGACATCCATCGACCAATGAATGGATAAGGAAAATGTGGTATATATACACTATGGAAAATTACTCAACTGTAAAAGAATGAAATCCTGTATTTTGCAACAAAATGGATCCAACAGGAAACCAATATACTTAGTGCAATAAGCTAGTCCCAAAAAGACAAACCTATGTTGTCCCAGCCTGTGGTAGCTATTCGAGTACAAACAAATGTAACGCATATGAGCAAAATCGATATCTTGACATTTGGTTATTGTTTACAACCTTTTTATCTCTACTGTTGAGGAAGTGTTTTTATCTTCTTACTATTTGTTGAATTCTTTATATAGTGAAGAGTTAAGCTTATGATCATAAAATAAATTGAATGTATGTCACTGCAAAAATTAAAGGAATAAGAAAGAAAGGAGGGAGTGAGGGTGGTATCATTATGCTTCTAGATCTGTATAAATGAAATACATGAAGTTTATTCAGCTTATATTAATAAAAATTATTCAAAAAATTAAATAAACATGACAATTCATAACAGCTACACTGACACATTAAATGATTATCTTTTCAAGTGTTTTCAGATAACAGTGCAGGAGGGACTATTACCACCTATCAAATAATTATATCCACCACATATCCCACTTGTTCATATAATTTTTCTTTTAGTTTCCAATCTGTAAAAATGTCCATTCTGGATGCAAAATTCTACCATTTCTTGTTGCTAACTTTTATCTTTGCTCTCATAAAAATAATGGTTAGGAAAAAAAACAGTAACAACAAAAACGGAATGAAAATCTATTCAACCACCTGAAAAATATCTGACTCAGTAATAAATTTGTAGGAGGATGGGGAAAATATACATATTTTTATATATATATATATACACACACACACACACACCACACTGTGTGGTTCTTGCCTCAAGATTATTTAAAATAGTTATTTTGCATTTTTGTCATTGAAGGCATGTTGCTAAAGGCTGTTTATAAATGACAAAAAATGCTCAAAATTCACTCATAATATGCCTTTATACATATATCTTCCTTGCCACATTTATTTACTTTTTACTATTCACAACTTTTAAATGTAAGACACAATTCAATATAAATTTAATGGCTCGTATTCAATAGTTTCCCTATATTACATGAATTGTGTCAACTTTTGCTATCTTGCCTCAAATACTTGTAGACTCCAGGGAATGTGCAACTGCTAAAAGCAAATTATAGTTTCTGATTCAAAGTCATGCACCTCTCAACGTGTTATAAATTCAGCAAAACGATGAGTTCTACTCTGTAGCAAGTTCAGAGGCATCTCAGCCTTTTTTTTTTTTTTTCGACTGGAGACCCATGTCCTTTTCTTCTTACACAAAGCCCACATTCATTTTGCAAGAAATGCTGCTATAAACATGGGGATGCAGAAGTCTGTCCAAGAGACTGATTTCATTTCCTTTGTAAAAATATACCTAGGAGGGGGATGGCTGGAGTGTACCACAGTCCATCCTAGTTTTAGCTTTTTAAGGCACCTGCATTCTGTCTTCCCAAGTGGTTGTACTAGCTCTAAGTCCCATCAACAATGCCCAAGTGTTCACTTTTCTCTGCATCCTCATCAGCACTTGTTATTTTCCATGATTTTGATCATAAGCATTCTAACTGGTGTGAGGAGACATTTTATTGTGGTTTTGGTTTTTATATCGTTGATGACTAGTTATTTTAAGCAGTTTTTCATCTGCCCATTAGTCATTTGTGTTTTCTTTTGAGAAATGTCTATTTAAAACTAGTGACCAGCCGGTGCCGCGGATCACTAGGCTAATCCTCCGCCAGCGGCGCCGGCACCCCGGGGCTCTAGTCCTGGTTGGGGTTCTGGGTACTAGTCCCAGTTACTCCTCTTCCAGTCCAGCTCTCTGCTGTGGCCCAGGAAGGCAGTGGAGGATGGCCCTAGTTCTTGGGCCCTGCACCCGCATGGGAGACCAGGAGAAAGCACCTGGCTCCTGGCTTCGGGTGGTCGCAGCGCGCTGGCAGTAGCAGCCATTTTGGGAGTGAACCAATGGAAGGAAGACCTTTCTCTCTGTCTCTCTCTCTCTCTCTTACTGTCTAACTCTGCCTGTCAAAAAAAAAAAAAAAATTGGTTCCCTGTGGGGAGCAACTCGGACTAGACTAAGTTACTGGAATTAAGACTTATTCTGTGCATCTGCTCTCCCACAATATGGCGCTGAGAAGGGAGAAACAGCTTCTACACAGCTGCCTCCAGTTCAACCAATAAACAGCAGGACCTGCTCCTGATTGGAGGAGAGCAGCGTACTCGGCGTGTGGGTAGCAGAGTTGGGATTGGTGAAGAGGACTATAAAGGAGGAGAGAGACAACATGCACCAGGAACATCTAAGAGGAACATCTAAGGGGAACACCTGTGCAGCCCCCAAGAGAGCCGGCCGGCAGTGTGCCGCTCCCCCGCGGAAGTGGGGAAAGTGGCCAGGGGGAACCGCCCTTCCACGGAGGTGGAAGGGACAGCAGCCAACCCGGGAAGAACCAGCAGCAAACCCGGGGAGGGCCGAGCAGACAAAAGAACAGCGCAGGGTCCTGTGTCGTTCCTCCACGAAGACGGGGAGCGACATAATGGTGCCGTGACTTGGATATGAAGCCTAGGCAGGGTTCAGTGTCGCTCCTCCATGAAGAGGGGGAGCAACATAATGGTGCCGTGACTCGGATAGGAAACTTAGGAGGGAAGAAACGGGAAGAAGTGGGAAAATATCGGAGAGAGAGACTAGCAAACAGCCTAGGGAAAAGCCAGACGAAAAAGGTGCCGGAAGAAGCTATTGAAAGCCTAGGCATAGACTCAGATACGGACTATGGGGGGAAGCTGGGAGAAATCTCTAAAGTCAAAAGAGAAAGTGAAAGCTAGAACAAACAGATTTGGATATGGACTGTGGGGAGAAGCCAGGAGAAATGAGGGAGGAATATTGTTGGAAGAAAACTTAGGGAAACATACCGGGTAGAGAAAAATGTTAGGGAGGATGAAGCCGCGAGTGCAGGCCGAGGCGGAGACGTAAGCCAGCTTGGAATTCTTCAAGTCAGCCCGGGGAGCAAAAGGCGAAAATCTGGAACCAGAGGCAGAGACGTGGGCCGCCAGGTTGGAATTCGCCAGGTTAGTCCGGGGAACTTGGACAGAATGCCGGTGGTGGCGGAAACATAAGCTACGCTGTGTGATTCGCGGAAGCCGCCACGTGCAGAGAGAGCACGGGGCGTGAATAGATAGGGAACGCGGGGCTGGCGCGAGGCCGTGGTGCGGGCGCGAAGGGCGTGGAGACCGCGGAGTGTGCGCGCGAAGCCGAGCCGCGCAGAGCCGGGAGCCCGCCGCAGGGTGGGCGCCGGGAAGCCGTGCAGATGAGAGAAGCGCAGGTTGAAGCGGCTCAGAGCCGGGAAGCCGCCGAGAAGCAGCCTCGGGGCAGGCGCCGGGAAGCCACAGGGATAAGAGAAACAGAAGTTTAGAAGTAAAATGAGAGAAATAGGAATGCTGGCAGATAGAAGTAAAATAGGAGAGATAGGAATGCCCGGCAATAGAGAAATAGAGAAAAAAAAGGCCTCCCCACAACATGGCAATGAGAGAGCTTGGATTCGGTCTGCCTGATTAGACGATAAGTACCTGCTGGCGGCTAGCAGCTTACCCGCTGCAGGTCACCGAAGACAGGCACGTTATCAACACCAATAAGTCTCCCCACAAGATGGCAATGAGAAGGCTTGGATTCGGTTTGCCTGATTGCTAGGGCTTGTAAGCACCTGCAGGCAGTTCTAGCAGAGCAGAGCATGCGCTGCAGGGCACCGAACACAGGCACGCATCAGCGCCTAAAAACCTCCTCACAACATGGCGAAGAGAGGACCCGGATTCGGTTTGCCTGACTGATAGGGCTTGTAAGCACCTGTGGGCAACTCTAGCAAGCAGAGCAGAGTGTGTGCTGCGGGGCACCGAAAATAGGCGCGTATCAACACCAAAAATAAAAAGAAAGGGGGATCTGTGGGGAGCAACTCGGACTAGACTAAGTTACTGGAATTAAGACTTATTCTATGCATCTGCTCTCCCACAATATGGCGCTGAGAAGGGAGAAACAGCTTCTACACAGCTGCCTCCAGTTCAACCAATAAACAGCAGGACCTGCTCCTGATTGGAGGAGAGCAGCGTACTCGGCGTGTGGGTAGCAGAGTTGGGATTGGTGAAGAGGACTATAAAGGAGGAGAGAGACAACATGCACCAGGAACATCTAAGAGGAACATCTAAGGGGAACACCTGTGCAGCCCCCAAGAGAGCCGGCCGGCGGTGTGCCGCTCCCCCGCGGAAGTGGGGAAAGTGGCCAGGGGGAACCGCCCTTCCACGGAGGTGGAAGGGACAGCAGCCAACCCGGGAAGAACCAGCAGCAAACCCGGGGAGGGCCGAGCAGACAAAAGAACAGCGCAGGGTCCTGTGTCGTTCCTCCATGAAGACGGGTAGCGACAGTTCCCTTTAAAAAAAAAATGTACATTTCTGTTATTTTATATACTTGTCGATCTTATGAGAATAGCAAATAATATATGTGTGAAGTAATGTATACATTATCTCAATATATATACTGTGAGACCTGAGCCTGGATCAAGGTGTAACTATTTTAAATTAGGCCTCCATCTTGTAACTTGGGCCTGACCAGGCCCTGAACCCTGAGCCAGAAGCTCCTAAAAGTAAATAAATGAACTCCCCTTGCAATAAACTCTCCTAGCAACAGCCAATTAACAGATAACAGAGAAATACCCAGAGTTCCTGGTGTCTTCTCAGGGCAGATAAAGTGATTGATAGCTTCCTGAGACCCTGCAGGTCGGCACATATACCTCATCAGCTCAGACCCTATGCTTCAGCCAATCAATTCAAAAGGCATCAACCCCCAAGCCATCCAACCACCTTTACTAGGTCCGTTCCCGCCACTGGATGCACTAATCAATTCTAAGAGATGTCCTTTGAATTTCCCGCGGGATGAGATGATTTGCTAAATGGAACCATGATGTATAGAATGTCTCTGAAAACCCTATAAAAACCCTGTCAACTGAAGGGTCGGGGCTCTCAATTCAGACCCGCTGTGTTGGTGTTGATTTAGAGACCAGGCCAGACCTGCAACAAACCTCTCTCGTGTGCTTTACAGCGGTATCGGCTCTTCGGTGGTCTTTGGGGACAACTGAACTGGGCATAACAATACAATGTATACAAATTTCAAAACACATTGTACACATCTCTACAATTTTTAATTGAAATGTTAAAAAAAAGAATTATCACACGAACCAAAATGTAAAGCCACCAAAATAAAAAGCTGAAAACTGGAGGCTAAAGAGATTACTACTGAATTTTATTCATAGTTTTTAAAACTATGATACATATCTAAAGAGACTATCAAATAAAAAATTTATACATAAAACGTACATGTAAAAAATAAATGATTTCCCAACTTAACTTCCATCCAGAGACCCACTTGAAAATTAAGAGGAGGTTTTAAAACGCTGCAGGGGAAACAAAGGGATTTTAGAAACACGGTCTTAAAACAGTGCCTAGCCACTGTCTACACTATTATTTTCCACAGCTGTTGAGCACCTATACAGGAAATAGCGTTGTATTAACCACTCTGGGAATGAGAATTTAGATTAACACAGCTTCTGTCTTCACAGAGGTCACAATCTAGGGAAAGTACAATCTACCTACTTTGCAATCAAAGTGTGTGTCTAATATCCCCAAGGAGACAAAATTTCATTTTAACAAATGGGTTCTAACACTGAGCTCCAGGAGACAATTTTATAGCTGGTGTTTTCAGATGGACCACAAAAATAGTACAGGCCCAATGCAGTGTTCAGACGTGGTGGGCGTTCTGTAAATATTTGTTATTAAACCTGGCAGTAAATTCCATTATCTTCATGCTCACAACAGTAATACAGTGGCACCCCCAAAACTATATTTAGCAAGAACAAAATATCCACCTTCCTTCCTCAGGAATCTCCAAATTTACCCTGAGAAGAGCCAGGGAGTGCTGATCACAGTTTATTGTGAAAACAAGTTGCCTATCCCACCCTTGTGGATGGTGTTTTGTTCTATCTTGAGCAAGCCAGACAGGACAAAGGACTGTACGTTAGGCCTTCTGATGGGTTTTGTCCCCTCCTACTTACTGAATAGCGATCTGATAGTCAAGTCCCCCCGCCCCTTGGAAATTGTACTTAAAACCCCAGCCCACAGGGTCCTTTGGGATTTGCTCCTCACACAGACCCTCTCAACTGCCACTCTGGATGGATGTCTTTAACTCTAATAAACCTTGCTTTTAAATCTTTAAAAAAAAACTCCAATTTTCAGCTTTTTATTTTGGTGGCTTTACATTTTGGTTTGTGTGATAGTTCTTTTTTTTAACATTTCAATTAAAAATTGTAGAGATGTGTACATGTTTTGAAATCTGTATGCATTGCATATATATTGAGATAATGTATACAATTACCTCACACATATATTATTTGCTATTCTCATAAGATCGACAAGTACATAAAATAAGGGAAAAACACACGCACACATGTGCACACCACACACATGCACACACACAGCTTCTCTTTTACAAAGCACTGAGGTGACATGAAAGAACCAGTCAGCAAGTACTTAGCCTCAGCAATTGACAGTGTGGACCAGATGTGGATGTGTGTGTTAGCTCCCCTACAGGAAAGATTAGTACTCCATTTTATCAACTTGTCACAAGCGTTACTTGTAACACAGCTCGACAAGGCTAATGCGATGAATTGGAGCACAGGGAAGAATCACACAGAATCGCGATAGTCTTTTCAACATAATTTATTATTCAATGATCAACACCACTCAAGATATATATTCAAGGCACACACCTAAAGGACTATACCACTCAATATGTCATTCATCCACAGGTCATAACACATCTAGGAGTAAGGCGATTTCCAGAAATATCCAGCAATGGTCATAAGTATAACACATACAAGGCATAAAAGCACAAAACCATAGCCAATCTAAACACTCATGTTAAGAATGTAATATGAAAGCTGCCTTCTCAAGGTTCATTATCTCGGTCACGAAAACTTCAAAGTCCAGAGTGCAAAGTCTCCGTTACCACTCAGAGAGACGGATCTCACAGCAGTCACTTACAGGCAGGAGTCCTGGGATGCCTGCACTCTGGGCAACAGACTCGGAGTTCCAAGATGGACAGCAAGGTGAAGGGTTGGAGAGGTCACCTGATGAGAGCTCCGGTCCGCTCCGATGTCAGCTCTGGCAGCAGCGGGGACATCCAGGCGAGGTGGCTCCAGCATAGTGGTGAGCAGAGCTTCAGTCGATGAAGACTTGGGCAGAGTTTCACTGGCACTGAGCCATGGTCCCCTAAGGGGAGGAAGAGCAGTGGCGAGGCTTGTCTGTTTATCCCCTCCCTAGGGTAGGTGGGCGGTGAAGGTGCCTGCTGTGTCACCAGTTACAAGCTCATCTTTTTGGGTGTCATCGACCAGATGTTGGTGTCTGGGTGTGACCAATCGTGGTGCAGTGGTGAGGGTGAAGTAATACAGTAGTCAGCTGGTTGGCTTCTTCTTATGATGTAATGTCCCCAGTCCTTATCAGGCCTCACCACCTGTGTCTGTTCTGACAAGATGCTCTGGGCAGTACCTGGTGCTTAGTGGCCTTAGCGAAGTAACTCCATTTTGGTTTTGCTTTTTCTCTTTCTTTTGGGTTAGCAGTGCTCTGTAATTCTTTTGGGACTCCTATGGGATTCTCCTGCACAACTCAGTCAGTTTTCTCATTTCTACAGTCCCTCAGTCCCTATACTTTCATTTCCTCATTCCTACAACTCTAGTTCATCAGACAGAGCTGTATCAGAAACCCAAATAATGAACACTTATAAGTTCTTTTAATGGGGACCAGAGCCTCCTGTAATAGCAATCCAAATAATTTAACTACTTAGTTAAGTAACCCCAAAGTCCTGTGACTATTAATGAGGAAAGGTCTATGCATAACAGATGACCCTCAAATGCCACAACTTTCAACCAGAAAACAACACTTTTAATCCTGATACAGATGCATGCATGTAAAAAAAACTAAGATAAACTCCATCTGTGTCCATTGAAATTTGATATTTTCAATTCCACTCATTCCACTCTATTATTTTTCATTTTTTAAGGGCAGTTAAACCCACTAAAATGATCATACTCAATTTGAAGACACTTTATAGCAGGAAGAGTGAGATGATACTTATCCTCACATGCTTGAATATCAAGTCTCCAATTCTATCCCATAAAATACTATGTTACATAGGTATTACAGTAAACCTTCTCAATGACTGCCAAAGACAGACACTGATGTGCCTATATGACAAAGATTAGGTAATTAAATGATGTTCCCATGGCCACACAGGTGATAAATGGCACTGCAGAAAACCAAACTGAGGTTGACCTGATGTCTAAGCTTACCGTCTCTATGACACCATGTTGTTCCTCAGAATTCAAACTGTCACGGGTACGGAGCAGTGAAGGATATGAGATGTATGCTGCAGGAGTTATAAAGTTAGAAGCCAAGATTTCTTTGATTTAGACTTGCTAATTCAGTATAAACCTATTGTTTGGGTCCAATTAGATAGACACAGTCACAGAGCGATGGACACCATACTCTCTTGTCTTAGCTCCAAATCAGGAGGCGAACCTGAATCCTCGATGCGATCTGACAGGCAGAGAAGATAAGGAAGGCATTTCAAATAAAAAAATCCAACTGGAGTAAGGAAAAATATCAAAAAGCATGGTATTTGTATGTTTGCAAATTTGCAGAGGACATCAATAAAAAAAAGACTAATGCGGAAGAAAACACTCTAACAATAGTTGCAACTTGAGATTGATAGAGGTGGGCTGAAGCCTTATCACAAAGGGAACTGACTGTGTACCTTGTGGGACACTTCATGCAGGACTGTATCCATGATAAGGAAATGACAAGAAAGAATTTATTTAAAGTCCTAGCTGCTGCTTGAAAAGTTCTCTAAAAGATAGCAAGAGATATGTCACTCACTCTGAGCGTTTCATCAAAGCACAAGTATGATTGCTTCAGAACATATTCAGAATGATTGAGACTCCTCCCATAAAGAGGTAGATTCTAATTCCCTACTATTAAGTCAACATAAGCTTTAATGACTCACTTCTTTGAAAAATGTCTAACATAAATGAGAAGGAAGTGATTATAGGTGTCCTTTAAGTCCCAGTCAGGAGTCACGTAATAAGTGTTTCTGCTTTTCTCTCTCTTTCAATACCATTACACACCCAATGCTAACGTAGAGGTAAAGACAGAAGATACTGATTGACACATGAGACTAGGATGACATAAAATACAAACCAGAGGTGCTATCACAGAAGCAGGGAGAAGCACATCACAAGAACAACAGCATTTTCCCCAAACACAGAGCCCAAGATAAGGGTTTTGATGCAAGGAGTTATTTTGGATGGCACTGCAAGAAGTGCAGTGAGGCTACTGGGCATGGAAGGAAAGGAAGAAAGCTAATAAACACTCTGTGGTTGAATGGACCATCTTCCTACTGGAGATTCTCTGGGTGATAACATACAACACTTCCCTGCAGTTGTGTCACATTGGGTCAGGAATCTGGGGTATTTCCACTGGTTCCTAGCCTTCATTGATCAGGTGACCCCAAGGGAGTCAACTCTACAGCACTGCTGATTGGTCCATCTGTGCACAGGGCACATTCCCAGAGCCAGAGTATGTCTCAAGCAGAACCATGGGTGAACTGGCATTCTTCCTGAAGGTGTACCTTGGGGAGGGCTGAGGGGAGGCAGGTGAGGCAGAGTATCTACCAAGGTGTCTGAGCAGGTCACTGAACCCTGAACCGTGAGTGAGAGAGAAAAGAAAAAAGCCAACGAGGTGATAAGAAAATAATTCTGTAGAATATTGACTGTGAATCAAGTCAAGGGGAGGCAAAGTGACAGGTGGTGCTTTGCAGTTCTCTCACTTAAAAATCACAGATTGATAATATTTTACCAGTTGCTATTTTAACTGCCACTCTGCACCAGAAAACTGTACCTGAGAAAAGCTAAATTTTCCAAAGTTTCACATCTACAATTGGTATGACTTCCATAACATTTACTCCAATCTTCTTTTCACTATCACATACCTCTTATCTAATAGATCTTTCACCCTAAAAAGAAAAAAAAAAAAAGAGGGACAAAGAGGAATTGGCATCCAGCCAGGGCAGAAGCAGCCCTAGGCAGTGGCTTTTCAAGTGAAATCAAAGTACAGCAGGCAGCATGCGAAGGTCTCCTTTGAAATGTGCACAGATGTTTTCCCCAAGAACTCACCTTTTCTCCATCTTCATATCTTCTGTACCTTTTGAAGAACTAAAGGTAATAGAAATTCTCCCCAGAATGTTGCTGTCTAGGAACATTAAAGTATTTGATGTATGGTAAGTGAGAAAACCCAGATTTCCCCCAGTTTAATGATAAAGAGTGAGGCTGAATTGTTGAGTGTGGCCATGTACTAGTAATCCTCCAAATTATAATTCAGCATATACCAGAGGAACAAAATTTTTCTAAGCCCATATTCATCACTGGCTTCTAGGAAATGGCCTCGAGAGCTAAAAATATCGCTATTAACACAGCACTTAATCATTTATAGGAAAACAGCAATCTCAGCATTGTAGTCTACAATGGCCTAGAGTGATATCCGATAATATAAGAGCATGCCTTTATCCACTGGAGAGATTCTACTGGAAGAATGATTTATTCAGGGAGTGTAGGCACATTTGAGATGTTAAAACCTTATATTTGAAAGGTTACCTTCTCTTCCTGGACACTGATTATATGTAAGGTTAAAAATATGACATTAGAAGATATCTACGAAATAGGGATATATTATAAGGTCAATATTTTTAAATAAGATCAACAGTAGAATTTTTCATCCAAGATATTGAATATTCTGAATATATACCTAAGGGTAAATTTAAGAAGAAGTCACTGCAACAGCTGTCATGAGCAATTTTAAAAAGAAAACTGCAGTGGAGGAGGGATTTGAATTGTGGTTAAGTTTCCTAGAAACACACATGATCTATGGGCATGTCACACAACCTCCACTAAAAATATCCCCAAATGTTGCACTAGTCCTAAACCTTTCTGTTTAAACAGCTTCAAAGGGTCACAATCAATCTCAGACTGCTCCTTTTTTTAATTCAACTTCTGTTGAGTCAGTTTTGAATTGGGCTTATGTCAATTTGATTTATATCTCTAATCTTGACCCATGACATGCATACTTGCCATAACAGAACTGTCACCCAAGAAAGAGGATCCCCAGAGACAGAAATGACAAGCCTCACAAATGACCTTTAGCAGGAAACAGCAGAGCCAAGCCTCGTCCTTTGCTGTCCATGGTCCGGGAGCTGTAAAGAGCATGCTCCTTGCAAGCCAGACACAGATGAGGAGAGTGGGCTTCCTTGAGATAAGCAAACTGATACATCCTACACTTTCCAGAAAGGTGACAGCGCCCACAAATTTTCTTTGAAACACTTTTCAGACTGGCTGAGTGAGGAAACCACTTAAGACGCATCACCTATGACCACAAAGTGATATCACAATTTTATTCAGCTTGTCTTGCTACACAGAACCCTTGTGACTGGCTTAGTCATTTTCATTTTATAATAGACATTTTTCTTGTCCCAGGGAGACATAATAATCCTAATAATTTGGCAGAGAAAAAATGTATAAAGTGAATATTCATTATCAATATTCACATACAGTTTGTAAGCCAATAAACTTGAAGACTTGACACCAAATTACTATGCTTTTTAAAATATAACAGTGAGCCCTTTCAGAAGCAAGATTTTATCATTAACAACTGTTGACCAAGATATAGCATCCCATTTTGTCTACTTGTGATTTGCCATTTTCACACATATTCCTCAAAATTTTATTGTCACTGCTAAGTATCAAGTTAAAGTTTTCTTTCATTTTTGTTATCAATTTATTAATATATTTGACTTCCACAAATCTAAAATGAAGAATACATACATACGAAACTATAGGTGTCTATTGAGAATGTTGATATTTTCTTGTACCATCACCAAATAGAGGAGAGACAAGATTCCTGAAGCAGTATTTTGCTTATATTTGCTTTACAAAGCATCGACTGATGCTTCTTTAATTAAAATGTGCTTTTGGCAAATTGCCATTGTTACTACATCCCAGAAAATCACTACAGGTTAGTTTATAGACTATGTTATCAAAGTTTCCTAAGAGGAAAAGTGTATCCACAGAATCTGTGCAGAAAACATGATCCATGCCACTGCCAGAAAATGTGCTTAACTAAAAAGACCCTGATGTATAAAATAATATCATCAACTTTTATATTTTCTATAAACTTTAAGCTGAAACCAGCAACTCTCTGGGCACTGTCTTCCCTCCATTTAGAAACACTCACATAATAGGGTTTCCAGAGTTATGAAAGGTTATTCTTTACAGGACTTCCATCAAGAAAACCATCTTATCTTTGCTAAGTTTATGTTCCATTCTCTAATTGCAAAGGATGTCCTAAGATAATCCTAAAATCCCAGTCCTTCTTCAGAGTTCTGTAACTGTGAGATGCTCAATCCTAGAAGATGGTTCCACTAGTCTCAGAGGACCTCTGTCAACCTGGACTCCTTTGGTATTCTTAAAGAACCTGAAGAACTGTACACTAGCCTCAGGTTATCAAACAGTTCTGTAACATCCCAAATTCAGTGATGAATTATACTAATGGTCAAAGGAACTTTCTTGAACTTTAGATATTAAACTGAGCAAAGCTCACTCAAAACCAAGGTGACTCCGCACATCTGACATCCCTTCAACAGTTCAGATTTTTCTCAAAAAAGAAGACAAATGTTTTTGAAGCAGCAAAATATATTTAAATGGCAATATTTTTAAAGCAACAAATGCTGCAAGTTCAGCCTTATCATGGCTCCCAGTGACAGCGTGGGCCCCTCCCTGTCCTCCGTGTCCACAAGACGCATGTCATTTAGTGAGATGACACAGGAGAAAGAGGCAGCAGCTCTGCGAGGAGGCAGGAATGCAACACAGAGCATGATGACGACGTCAAATTATTTCTTTACATCACAAGGAAAGTTAATCACGTATTCAGCTGTCTCTTCACAAGAGCATCCTCCGACCAGAAGAGAGGAAGAGTGAGAACACATTTCAGATTCTCCCGTTCTCCTGCAGGAAGACAGGTGGAGCACTCTGGTGTGCTTGCAAACTTGACTAGCCTGGGCTGGCGCCGTGGCTCACTAGGCTAATCCTCTTCCCGGTCAGGGCGCCGGACTCTGTCCCGGTTGCCCCTCTTCCAGGCCAGCTCTCTTCAGTGGCCAGGGAGTGCAGTGGAGGATGGCCCAACTGCTTGGGCCCTGCACCCGCATGGGAGACCAGGAGAAGCACCTGGCTCCTGGCTTCGGATCGGCGGCAGCGCGCCAGCCGTAGTGGCCATTTGGGGGGTGAACCAACGGAAGGAAGACCTTTCTCTCTGTCTCTCTCATAATCTAACTCTGCCTGTCAAAACAAACAAACAAACAAACAAACAAACAAAAAACCTTGATTAGCCAAGGTTGCAAGATACTCTTCCAAAGGAGTGCTTCCTTGCGAACTAAAACCTTGATAGCAATGGAAGGAGAGTATGAAATTTAGCCCAACACCCGGAACAACGTACTGGAAAAAAAAAAAAAAAAAGGTGATGACAGAGCAGCTGACGGATGCTTTGTAGTTAACATCACTTTAAGACAGTCACCACGCAGCAGTAGTGGTTGGACCAGTTTTCAGACAGCCACAGACAGCCACTGGAACGCTGGCTAGCAGACCTGCCGTGTTCAGGGTGGGCTGTAACCAGAACACCAAGAATATTTGCTTTGTCTACTCTTTAGTCCAAAATGCCCCACATTCTCCCAGGACAAAAATGTCTAAATTCCTAGATTTATATTTTGACCTACATTTCAAGGAAGGCAAGCCTCTGCTTTAGTTTTGGAAACAGAGACCTAACCAGGGAGGACTGGCAACCACTGGAAAACCAAAGATCTGTTTAGGAATGTGGCGGCTGCAGGATCCAAAGAAAACCAGCACTGTGGTTTGGGTGTTTTCTGGATGTTGAGGAAGGGAGGCAAGCAAATGTTTATGTTGCTGGATCCTTCCTGAACTATGTTATGACAATTTGCTTTATGGACAGAGATTTAAATTTGGGGCATATTTTTCATTAAGGTAACAGTTGTTGCCTTCTTTAGGAATTGCGTAAGAAATGGGAAATTTATTCTGAAAAAGTGCTTTGAGATCGCCTGTGCACACTAACATAGTCGGGTTTTTTGCTTTTTGTTTCCATTTTGTAAACTGATATGTACACTCAGGAGTATTACAAATGCTTGATTTCCTCTGTTTTTGTTAGGGGCAGAATGATTCTACGTAAAATATTCACATGCCTACAATCCCTGTCCTAAGTAGAACATATCTGGAAATATATTTCTATCCCATCTACTTGTCCTCAGAAAGGCTATACAGGAGCCACTGAGACAAGTCCCATGTAGTATATAAACAACACAGACTACTATAGGATATAAATAGCTACACAAGGGGGCAGGCATTGTGGTGCGGTGGGGTGAGCTGCCCACCTCATTTCAGAGTGCTACACTGAGGCCCAGCTACTCTGCTTCTGATCCAGCTCCAGGCTGATGTAGCTGGGAAGCAGTGGACGGTGACTGCAGTACTGGAGTTCTCGCCACCCACAGAGAGACCTAGCTGGAGTCCCCAGCTCCTGGCATCAGCCTGGCCCAGCCCTGCTGCTGGGGCCATTGGGGAGTCCACCTCCAGATGAAAGAGCTCTCTCATTGTCCTCTGTCCTTCCCTCTCTTCTCCCTCATCCCTCTTCTCTGTCTCTCTGTCACTAAGTATTTCAAACAAATAAAGCTTTTAAAAAATAACTATACAAAATTAGTTTTAAACTGAGAGATATACAAAGATGATAAAAACAATCAAAGGGGAGAATAGACTTTTTTTTTTGACAGGCAGAGTGGACAGTGAGAGAGAGAGACAGAGAGAAAGGTCTTCCTTTGCTGTTGGTTCACCCTCCAATGGCCGCCGCGGCCGGTGCGCTGCGGCCGGCACACCGCGCTGATCCGAAGTCAGGAGCCAGGTGCTTCTCCTGGTCTCCCATGCGGGTGCAGGGCCCAAGGACTTGGGCCATCCTCCACTGCATTTCCGGGCCACAGCAGAGAGGCAACTGGTACAGAATCCGGCTCCCCAACGGGGACTAGAACCCGGGGTGCCAGCGCCGCAGGCAGAGGATTAGCCTATTGAGCCGTGGCGCCGGCAGAGAATAGACTTCTAAAATAAATGAATCTTATCATTTTATTATTTCCATTTTATGTTTTTCACCTTTCCCTTCCTAACTGTAAGTGTGCCTAAATTCAGAAATCAATCATGGTCTATAGAACATGATTTCCCTACCTTTTTAAAACATAATTTATCCCTAAATAAAGTCCAGTGACATGTAATACAAATAAACAAAATACTATGTAGAAGATCTACATAATCCAATTCATGTTGTTTTTAGTAAGAAAGCATGTCAAAATTATATCCTTTAAAATATGAAATGATAGGGGGTTCGCTGAACTAATACTAGTTAATAAAGTAATAATTATGGTATATTAGTTATGGATCACTGAAAAAATTATTAGCTGAAAATAGTAAATATTAGCTCCCAGTTCCTGTGGACCAGAACTCTTGAGTGTAGCTCAGCCAGATGGTCAAGGATGCACTTGCAAGGTGAATCGTCTGATGACTGACAGGCCTCACGAGAAGTGCATCCATGCTCACCCACTTAGCTCCCCTCGAAGGTCTGCCTCACAACATAGCAACTTGCTTTCACCCGGAGTACCTGATCCAAGAGAGAGCAAGAAAACAGCAAAAATGAAGGCCATCGTCTTTTGTGTTTTTTTTTTTAAATCACATCTTGTAAGTGGCATTCCACAACCCTGGCACTGTTTTATTCAATAGTGAATCCAGAAGTCCAGCTCCCATTTAAGGGAAGGAGATCACACAAGGATGTGAATGTAGGGGCAGGGGTCTGGGGTGAAGGTGGAGGCCGCCTCTCAGTAGTGCACTGACACCCTTTTCCTAGAAGAGGATGTTTTAGGTAGTGCAGTTCTGCTTAACCAACAATCATTTACTATACACGACATTGACTCAAATATTCTCTAACAACATGCTATCTGGTTAATTTCATTGTTTGCACCTAGTGTACTGAGGACTTCAATAAACACTTTTAAATATAATTTATTCTTACATGTAAAGTTAGCTTTCTCTCCCAAGGTGGGCCATTTTTGACATTGTAAGAAACAAATTTGAACTTTGTACTCTATTTAAAATCACCTTCAAACATAATCTCTACTGATCCAATAAAGTTATCAGTCATTATGTGGAAATAAGATTGTGAAATCTTCTCTTACCATATTAATAAATCCAAGTTTAAAAAACAAACCGAATTCTGAAGCCTGAGTTCTGTTGTAGTTTACCAAGAATGTTTTTCTGGATCAACAGAAGGGAGTTATACAATTCAATAGACATGGACTAAAATGTTAAAAATGTGGAAAAGTTGATTCATTGAAGACCTATCATTCGCTTACTGTTTTTTACAATAAAAAGGAGAAAAATTGATTATCTATCAAGTAGTTTTGACCTGTGCATCTTAAATACAACTGCTGCTCAATACAGCTGCTGCCCAATTCATTATTCTCAAGCTAAAAAGTCCTATTCAAACCTGCTTGAAATCCTCCATATAACCCTCTGGAGAATCATCATCTGGATTTACACTTCAGCTGCAAAAACGAATCACTACTGCTGCCCCTTCACAGTTACCTAGAGGGCTTTGTTTATACTTTCTGCATTAGGATGTTACAGTTTTGTGTCTCTTTCTTGAGAAATAATGATATCTAAGAATCAGAATCACACTGGGTCCTTTCCATTTATTTTTTTGAAATAGGAAGAGTCAGGGCAACCCTGTGGCCTGTGTGTATTTCAAAGGATGTCATGGTTGCAGAACTAAATCTTTGCAGAGCGTGTCTCGCTGCCCTGACTCTCGCCTGCAATTGGCCCTAAATTGAAACTATCAGATGTGATGGAAGACAGATACCAATGAACACACATATCTGCAAATAATCACACTGCATAGCACTAAAATCTCAAGGCTTTTCAGAAGACCCTGTTGAAATGATTCATCACTTTCAAGAATGCCATTTTAAAATATCTCTAGCAATCACATAAGATTCATGTTGCAAATACTGTAAAACAGATTATTTTACATACATGAAAATAACTTTAATACCCTATTTTCAATATATAAGCAGAATATAGCATTCCAAATTTAGAGGTTATTCATAAATGACAATACTGGCTCACATAAGAATTGCTAATAGAAATGCTTCCATACTCACATATGCTCACACACATTGTCTATTCAGACTTACAAATGCTGTGAAGAATAATGAAACAGCGTTATCCTGCAGAAATGCTTAAATATACTTTTACCAAAGCACAAAGGGCACTTTGTGTGTGTGTATATATGTACACACACTAAGATTTATATATATATATACACACACACACAAACACTAAGATGTAAGAGAGTATCTTCCATCTGCTGGTTTACTCCCCAAAGAGTTGCAATAGCTGGCACTGGGCCAGGCCAAAACTAGTAGCCAGGAACCCCATCTGGTCCTCCTACATGGATGGTAGGGGCCCAAGCATTTGGAGTACTTGGGCCATGCTTTATTGCTTCACCAGGTGCATTAACAGGAAGCTGGAGTGGAAGTAAAGCAGTGGGATCTCAAACTGGTGGTCATATGTGATGCTGGCATCGTAGGTGGTGGCTTGACCCTCTGTGCCCTGCGGCAAGGACATTTTTTAAATGAATTCTGGAAAAACTGCATTGCTCTGAACAAAGTATTAAAGGTGATTCTGGTGAGGGCTAGGTAAAATAGGAGACCTTCAGGAAAAGTCTAAAACTTCTTAAGTGTTACTTAAGTAGTTGCATCAGCCTCTTAGAAATATAGATGAAATGCAATTCTGCTGAGATATCACAGAGGAGTGAGAAAAATGCTACTGAAAACTGGACTAAAAGCTATGTTTATCATAAAATAGCAGAAAACTTTACTGAATTGTGCATGTGCCCAAGAATTTTGTGGAAGGCAGAGCTCAATAGTGCTCCACTGTGATTTGTGGTATAAGAAAAATCATGCAGAAAACCACTCATGGTGCTTTATGGCTTTTTTTAAGTGTATATGGCAAAATAGGGATCTGTGCTACGGCACAGAAGGTCAAGCCACCGCCTACAGTGCCGGCATCACAAATTGGCACATGTTCTAGTCTTGGCTGCTCCACTTTCCATTTAGTTCCCTGTTAATTTGCCTGGGAAGGCAGTGGAAGATGGTCCAAGTACTTGGGCCCCTGAACCCTCATGGGAGAACTTGAAGAAGTTCCTGGATCCTGGCTTTGGATCGGCCCAGCTCCAGCCATTAAGGCCATCTGGGGAGTGAACCAACAAATGCAAGCTCTCTCTCTCTCTCCCCCCCTCCCTCCCCCCTCTTTCTCTGCCTCCTCTTCTCTCTATGTATCTCTGCATTTCAAATAAATGAACTTTTTAAAAAAAGTATATATGGTAAAATTTAAGAAAAAAGAAACAATTTAAAGATGAAATTTATATTATGCTTCCCTTTTAAGAAAGATATGGAAAATTCTCAGCCTGGCCATGTAAAGAATGAAAAAGCATATTTAGGAGACAAAAGCAAGGGTGAGTCCAGTTGGCCATTCAGTAAGAGGATGAGTATGGATAGAAAGAAGCCAGGTGCTGTTCAAGACAATGGACAGATGATCCTGAAGGCATATCAGAGATGGCTGAGGGAAGGGAGCGCCTTGAGGGCAAAAATGGCTCACTGTTGAGGGCCTCTTCAAGTCTCTGTTCCCTGATTCCAGTGCGACATCTCACAGCTGTCCCAGTGGTGGCTCAAGAAGACCCAGTTAAAGCCAATGCTCTGAAAGGCATAATTAGTTAGCATGTTGGTACACAAATGGTGCCAATTCTGTGGGTGCACAGAACTGGCAAACTACTGAAACATGGCCACCTGCACTTAGATTTCAAAGGATGCCTGAGACAGCCTGGGAGACTATCCAGAAAGTGGCTATGGAATCAGGGCAACTGTAACGCATACTGATCGGGCCCAGTGGAAGCATGGCGCCCTCACAACCACAGAGCTGCCGGCATTCAGTGACAACTTGGGAGAGATGCAAACACAAAACTTTTTTCCCTGAGACCTGAGTACAGCAAAGTCATGGGTGTGAGGATGGCTCGGAGCACATTCCATGCTCAGTGTGTCTAGAATATAGATAGGACATGGCACGAAAGACAATTCTGGAAACTTACAATGTAATGTTGTTTGTCCTGTTTAGGTCCTAGACATTTTAGAGTCTAATTACTCAATTTTTATGACCTATTTCCTCCTTTTGAAATGGAAATGTCCACCCTGTGTCTGCCCCACTATTGTATTTTGGAAGTAGTTATTTTATTTTGATTTTACAGGCTAACAGCTAGAAGGAGTTTGCTTCAAGATGAATCATGACAGAATAATGTCTCATCATATATGATTTAGATGAGATCCTGAACTTTGGACTTTCAAGTTGATTCTGAAAAAGTTAAGACTCTCTGTGTCACTGGAGCAGAATGAATGAGTATGGTGTGTAAGCAGGACATGAGTTTTGGACGGCCAGGGGTGGGATGCTATCATTTGAATTTTCTCCTTAAGACTCATGTTGAAATTTAACTACCATTGTGACAGGCTGGTAAGTGCAACCATTAAGTGGTATATATGTCTTGATGTCCCCACTTTCAAGAATACCATCATCCCAAGTGTGTTCACCCTGCTCTTGGTCCTCTTGCTCATTTGCTTTTTGTCAATCTACCACAGTGCTTCCATCACACTGAGATACAGCAAGAGGACCCTCATCAGATGCCAGTACCTGAAAATTGGATGTTCCAGGCACTAGAACAGTGAGACAATAAATGTCTGGTCCTTGTAAATTTCCCAGTCTGTGGTATTTTGTTATGGCAACATAAAATAGACTAAGGTAAATCCCTACAATCTAGTTAAACCAAGGAGATTAAGGTTTAGCAGATTTCAAGATAATATTCATGGAATAACAAAGACAATGCAATTGTGAATTCTATCACAAAGAAAGTCCAACAATCTTTGTGATTGGTCTTGTCCTAATGAACTATTTTATCTGCAATAGAAACAAGAGAACTAGAACACCTTTATAACATGCTTGCTTCAGCCATATATTTTCTGTGTTAGATTGGGCTATAAGCTGTAAATACTCACGGGTGCTTACTAAATGCAAAGCAGTAAAATCCCATTTTATGCAGGTGGGGGAAAATAGTTAATTTAAAAAGTAGTTACATAAAAATGACTAATTCTTAAAGTTATAGAAAGAATTATTAGGTGATAAGGGGCAATCTCAAAAATGTCCTATATACACTATCCTAAAACATCTCTATATTTCATTTATTTTAGGTTTTCCAGTCAGCATATATGAGTGCATGCCATCAATTTAATGAATGAGAAGTTTGATAACAACATTTTTCTATATCATAAAGATAAGTTCACAATTTAGCTTTGGGCTTATGATTAAATGAGCCACAAAGCTCTCATTTGTTGCAGAGTTTGGACATAAATATTATTCATGCTCAAAGGCAACAAGAATTTTTTGTAAAACTATTGGACCGAAATT
Source organism: Oryctolagus cuniculus (assembly GCF_964237555.1). NCBI lineage: Eukaryota > Metazoa > Chordata > Mammalia > Lagomorpha > Leporidae > Oryctolagus > Oryctolagus cuniculus. Next base: position 11,506,400 of record NC_091437.1, read on the forward strand.
TGTATTATTATTTTTACCTCAAAAAAAAGATACAAAGAAAAACCTTTGTTTTGTTTTCTTCTCTACACAGTAAGTCATATCTAAGTGCACCCAGTTAATATCTGGTAAAATATTGAATCATATTCTTTAATGTGGTTTAATATTAAAACCATGGCAATACCCATGACCAGACAACAGCTCTTGGTTGCAGTTAGGGATTCCAGTTAGTACAAATTATCATTTCCCTTTCAGCAAGCACACATGCTGGGACTCTTACACATACTTCTCTATCTCCATTCTCCACTAGTGTTTCCTAACCTGGGTTGCTACTTCAGTTTCTCCCTTCATCTCCAGAAATTGCAATTTCCTTTCGTCATCCCTACATTTCTCCCACTGACAGCACCACCATTCAGCTACTCTCAACAGATAGGCAACTGAAGTCAATAGCTTGTGTAGGGAGATTTCTTTCCCCACATTTGTGATTATCTGGCCTCTTCCAAAGCTGCTTCTTTCATGTTTTTAATTTAAAATATACTGAAAAGTAATCTAATCAAAATCGCCATAAATCACACTATGTAAAAACATATAACACATTAAAGTAGCAAAAGAGAAATCCACCTTTTCCTCTCCCGCCAGACCATTCAGCTGCAATGTTTAGAAGTTACCATGATTGACAGCTTGGCGTCAATACTTTCTAACATTGTTTTTATTCAGTGCTATTTCCTTGTGTGCATGCATACACTCACATGTTGACCCTTCTGTAGCCTCCAAATACAGGATCTCACAAACACTCACACATTGCTTGTCCCATGAGAATACTTTAAGGACATGTTCCAATATCAACACAAAGAGAACTGCTTCCCTTCCATTAAGGGACCGCATGGTACTCCATTGTATATGTTTGATCAATGCTCCATTGACAGTTTATCTTCAGGTTTTTAAATTTTTGTATTAGCCCTGCAATAAGGTTAACTATTTATGAAGACTTTATCACATTTTTTCATATGATAATTTTCTCAAAGTGAGACTGCTAAATTATGGGTTTTGTATAAGATTCTTGAAAACAGGATTCATGCTTTCTCTCCCCTTAATCGATTCACACAGAATTCACATACTAGTATAAGTTATGGTGGTCTCTATATGGTATTAGCAGACTGGTTAATTGAGTGGCTGACTATTCTAAAAATCCAAATGACAATTGTAAACACCCTAAACAAATAAAATCATTGATACCTTTGACATTTTCATTTTATCCTACATTGACAGATTCTACATCAATATTTCAAGTTTCAGCTAGGATGGTTCTGTTGGTAGCCACCTCCTTAGTAAAAAAAAAACAGTATTTTATTCTGTTTGACTCTGCGAGAAACGCTATCACCCTTCCTGTGTCACTGAGTAAGCACCAATGTCCATCGATTTTACTGAATTCTAATATGCCAGTCATTAATTATTTTGGAAAATATATCACTATCAGATGATATAATGAGCAAATACTATTCTGAAGCATCACTGTCACTGTCAACATATAAATGTTTGACAGTGCTCAATATTACATGGCTTCTTCATTTGTGAAATAAGAAAAATATAACATTTCTCATTATAGTATTTCCTGAAATCATTGTTATCAGTAAAGATGGCATTTGCATGTTATTGTACATCTAAAATATCCCTCTTACACTTATTTAAACTGAATTGTTAGAAAAATTCTCCTAGATTCAGATAGTATAAAATGAGTTAAATATATATGAGCTAAATATTCCCTATAATTTATAAAGAGTAAAATTGGGAATGCTAACTCCTGCTACATAGGGTTTTCGTGATGATTCAGTCAGAGAATGCCTTCAGTGAAATTTAAATAATACTTACTGTATACAGGCACTCGGCTTCCTCATGGTCACTGGAGAAGGCTTGGAGAATGCTGCATCATTAGCACTTGTTTTAAATCAGAGAATGCTTCCAAAGCAGTAAAATTAAACAACAATTACCAAAATGTTATCTCTGCATTGTGTAAAATCCTTTTTTGAAGTATTTAAAAATTTTGACATAAAAATTATACATATTTATGAGACAATATATATTTTCTCACATGGATGCATTGTATAATGTCCAATCAGGGTAAATATTTTTATCCTTTCAAAAGTGTAATATTTCTTTTATAGAGAAAATATCCAAAACCCTATCTTCTAGATTTTGTTTCATATATAAGGAAATACCAGTACATTGTCTACAGTCATCCTACTGTGCTCCAGAATCCCAGAACGTCTTCCTCCTATCTAGGTACTACTAGTACCTGTCACACAACTTTTCCCCCCCTCCTGCCCCACTTCCTTCCCCAGCCTCAGGTAACCTCCATTATATAGTTGCTTTCTTTGAGATCATCTTTTTTTTTTAGACTGTACCTACCAATTAGTTCCTGTGACATTTATCTTTGAATGACTGGTTTATCAAAAAGGTTTACTGACATAAAATCTTTGGTATCTCATCCTCCTTAACAACAAAATGTACTTAAGAATATATTTATTTGTGAGCTAATAATAAAAGATGTAAAAAATAGCAAGCAAAATAGATTACAAAGAACACACTTACAGTCTTAAATTGCCATTGGTTTAGCCCAATCCATGAACTATGTGCTATGTAACTTGACTGACAATTGGAAAACCAACTGGTGGGAGCAGCATCCTTGTGGAGTTTTAGAACATAAACACCACCTCCTAGCATGCATAAAAGTCAGCACACGTAGGTTTTATGAACTTCTATTACTTCATAATATTTTTAACACAACATACTACAATAAGCAAGGATATATATACTATTAAACTCTGTAGAGGTAGATAAAAGTCTTAAACCTCTACCAGTACTTCAAACCTGTTCTCTACTAAGGTACAAAGCGTGCACATGTGTATGCGCACATGTATGGGTTTGTGTATATTTATGTGTGTAATGTCCATAATGGAATCCAGCACCACTGAAGTCTCATCTATATTCTTTCTGCTCCAAATGTCAGTGCATCTTCTTACTTCCGAGTTTCCCAGAGAAAAAAAGACTACTTTTTCTGCATAGAGTCTTTCTCCCTGAATCTGTTTTGAGACCATATTCACATCCAATCTTCTTACAAGGCAGGCATTAATTCTTCTCCTTTATTTGATGTGAGGTGCTGACTTTACATGATTATATGTGGCTCTACTACTTTGTCATGAATCTACAGCATTCCTAAATTCCAAGTTTCTTTCACTCTATCTGTGTATCACTTACCCTTACATTTTTGGCACTGGGTGCTTAAGACATATTTTTCTGCATTCCAAGCAAGTTCTGTTTTGAAAGGAAAGCATGGCCTCTTAGGCCTGTTGGCATCCCCATGTACTCAGGCATACGCACTTACTTTGCTTCTGCTTTGAGTCTTGCTACACCCCCATCAAAATCCTGTGCTGCTGGGCAACTGGAAATGTGAACGCTGGGCAAGGGATAACAAGCATGCAAACTGTGCATGTCTCCTCTGCTCATGCACATGTGCCGCTGTCTCATCAAACTTCACTTCCAAAACACAAACTCAAAGACAAAGCTACGAAGTTTTTTAAGAACAGAAACTGAGCACTACACCAAGCACAGGACTCTTCTGAGAGTGGGGCACCATGTGACAGCGCAGGTGGTACACCAATAAAATCAGCCTCATCTGTATTGGATTTGGATGAAACCATACCCCTTACTGCTGCACCTTTTCACGCTTCCTCTGAATTCTTATTGGTTTCCCCTAGCAGCATTTCTTTAGTAACTCACATGTGAATGAACCTTTTTTTCAAGGTTTGCTTAGGAATACAACCAAAACCAAAACACTCACATATCTAAGATGCTATTGAGGAACTGGGTCATTTGCTGATATGGACCGCCCTCCTCCCCAACACTGGTGATGAGTGGTGGACAACAGTACCTTGAATGCTGTAGTGCTGCAATTACTAAGATTTTCACTTATGTAATCTGCACACACAGAAATAGAAGGAGTTGCCCTGGCTTGTGCATTATCTTTCTTGATTGAGGGTTATGGGGGCAAATGTGGAACTGATTGCCTTTGGCTGGACATTACGGATGTGTTAAAAAGAGAAAATGACAAGCTCAGTGGAGTTAATTACCAGCTTAATCATATAAACATCACAAATGCTCCATGGCGGCATGTAAAGAGGCCTTCATCTCCCAGAGCTGGAGTCAGCAAACTCCAGTTTCTGAGCCAAATCTGTTCCACTATTGTTTTTGTAAATAAAATTTTATTAAAACATCACCGTACTTATTCATTTACACATAGTCTGTGGCTGCTTTCAAGGCACAACAACAGAGTTGAGTAACTGCAGCAAAGCCTGAAATGTTTATCATCTGGACCCCTAGAGAAGAAATTTTCAAACACGTTTTGTTGAGTCATATGGCAGCCTGAGAAGAAGACAAAGCACAATATCTGATTGGAAAAGTAGGATAATTTCACTGAAAGCTAAATTCATGGCTCACACCAAAATCAGGGCACTGATAGATAAAGACTAAGACCTGGGATGGGAACAAGTGGATGAGGTGTGCTCAAATTCACCCACTGCCAGATTTCCCAGAGACCTGGGTGGCTTGCGTATACTCCCCGTTGTCTACGGTCTCTGCAGAAACATTTACAGAGGCAGGTACCAGGCAGGACAATGCTCACCCTCACCAAAAACTGGTCCTTATCTCCTTTTCCTGCTGCTTTATTAGCTTCTTAAGAGTTCTAATAACAAAATAATAGAAAATAATAGAAACCCAAAGATTTAAATGTAATAGAAATGTGTTCTCTCACTGTTCTGGATCCTAAAGAAGTTCACAATGAATGAATCAGCAAGGACATACTTTCCTCAAAGACTCTAGGGAAGAATCTTGCCTCTTCTAGCTTTGGGAGGTTGCAACAATGCTTGGTGATCCTTGGCTTATCCTTACATATAGCCCTACAGTCTCTGCCCCAACCTCACAGAGCCTTCTGTACCACACATCTATGTACCTGCTTAAATTTCGTATTCCAACAAAGCCACTAATCATTGGGTTATTAAATATCCTAATCTAATAGGACCTCATTTCACTTTCATTATATCTGTAAAAGCCTTATTTCCAAACACAGAGATTATTAGATTCTAATGAAGCCATAAAACCAGTATGTACTGGCATAGCCTGAGAGAGAATACTTGGACTGAATCCTGGGAGGATTAGGCTATAGGGAGTGTGAAGAGGTTGGAATGCAGATTGGGTCAGGCAGAATTTTGTTAATATGGGGGCTTCCTGATGACTCAAGATTGAATGCCCTGACAGGGAGCTTAGAGCAAACATTAATGCATACTGGAGATGGCCATTTAGAATCTTGGGGAAACAATGGAACTCCATGTTAAATGAGGAAGATATAGAAATGTCTGTGCAGAAAGTGAATCTGACTTCTTCTTCCTCAATACTAAGGAAAGGTTCAGGAAGGGAGCAGCTAGAACGGATCTATTATGTAACATCCAATAATCCACAAGTTCCCACATTCTTGGGAAGGCTGTAGGATGCTGTGTACACCAGGCCCAGAAAGTGTGAATATGGGGGAGCCACCAACAATTCAAAAGATCAGTAGTGTAGGCCAAGACTAACTATGAAAGGTGTTGCTAGAGAACTGGGTCCCTACTACCAGTGGAAGCACAGGATCCCAGTGTAGCAAAGAACAGATAACTACATCTAACCACCAGAGGCATGGAGGAATCATCATGATGACAGAAAGATTCAAACAGCTGTTAGGAGGCACTGACTTGCCTTACAGTATTACTACAAGGAAGACAAATGAGGACTTGATACAGACAGACTTGATACTAAAAAGAGAAACAGAGAGGATGAAGCCAACCTTAATGAAAGTTATGGTCAACTGTCCAGTTTCCAGATGTGAGCCAGTTCTCAAACCCAAACCCATTGACGGAAAGAGAAATTATGCCTCCTTGTAGAAGGATCTTGTAATATAACAAGTAGGTGCAGTTTTAATTCCATCATTCTTTCACCCAAAGAAATGTGTGGACATTTGCTTTGGTAATCATATATTCAGAAAATAAGAAAATTGGGGGGGCGGAGCCAAGATGGCAGAATAGTGAGGGCACGCACCGATAGTCCGGGAAAATTTAGTTTAATAAAAGTGGAGTTACGGTAGCCTCAGAAAAAGGATCAGGAAAAAAATTGCAGAGGAAACTCTTCCGGATCTAGTGGCTGTGACTCGGGAGGACCTACTAGGAGAGCAAGGTCGCCCACTGCGCAGAAGCCGAGCCGCGGGAGCCGCAGGGTCTGCGCGCCAGTGCGGGAAGGGGAGTGGATGTGACACAGACACCAGCAGGGAGAGGAGGGACGCCCAGGGCTCCGAGTCCACACATCAGCGCTGGAAGGGGAGGTGAGCTCAGAAACCGGAGACACTGGCGGGGAAACAGCGGACAGAATTTAGAGGGAAGCAGGCTTTGAAGCGAGAAAGTTCACCAGACTGACTACAGGAGAGAAAGAAAAAAAAAAAAGGGTGGAGGGGTACTGGTACAGACAAGTTTCTCTCTCCGACAACCTCGCAAAGGCGAGCAAGAGACAAAGAGCAGGCCCCACTTGGGATATACATAACAAAAGGGGAGAGCTAAGGCTACAATTCAGTAGCATAGGCAACCCAGTGCGAGTCCGCAGGAAACTGAGCTGGCACAGACTCTTTGGGTAGAAGCCAGAGATCCAGAGATCGGAAGCTAAATACCATCAATTCTGCTCAGCCATGCAGTATTACTTACATCCTGAATAAAAAATAAAATAAAATAAAATAAATAAATAAATAAAGAGAGATTTACCACGCATAACCTGAGGGTGTCACCTTTGCACACCCGTAACCAGGAAGAACCAAGCAGAGCTCTCAGGAAACACCCATTGCAAGCCTCCAAGGCTCCTCCAACAGCAGGCAGTCCACTTAATACAGACATAGTATAAAAAAAAATCGAGGGAACAAGATCAACGATGACACTATGATGCATCCAAATAAACAAAATACCCCAAGCCAAGATTATGAAGATGATGAAATAGAAGAAATGCAAGATACGGATTTCAAAAAATTTATGATAAGAACATTTAGAAGTATTCAAAAGCAAATCCTTGAACTACAGAAATCCTTATTGGACAAGATTGAAAATCTCTCTCATGAAAATGAAATTTTAAGGAAGAATCAAAATGAAACGCAGAAACTAGTAGAAAGGAAAGTGTGATAGTGAAGAGAAATCAAAATGAAATGAAGAGCTCAATAGATCAAATGACAAACACATTAGAGAGCCTTAAAAACAGAATGGGTGAAGCAGAAGAGAGAATATCGGACTTAGAAGACAGAGAACAGGAAAGGATACAGTCAAACCAAAGAAAAGAAGAGGAAATTAGAAATCTAAAAAATATTGTTGGGAATCTACAGGATACTATTAAAAAAACCAACATTCGGGTTCTAGGAGTTCCTGAAGGCATGGAGAGAGAGAAAGGATTAGAAGGCCTTTTTAGTGAGATACTAACAGAGAACTTTCCGGGTTTGGAGAAGGACAGAGACATCCTAGTACAGGAAGCTCATAGAACCCCCAATAAACATGACCAAAAGAGATCCTCACCACGACACGTGGTAATTAAACTCTCCACAGTGAAACATAAAGAAAAGATCCTAAAATGTGCAAGAGAGAAACGTCAGATTACTCTCAGAGGATCTCCAATCAGACTCACAGCAGACTTCTCATCAGAAACACTACAGGCTAGGAGGGAATGGCGAGACATAGCACAGGTGCTAAGAGAGAGAAATTGCCAGCCCAGAATATTATATCCTGCTAAGCTCTCATTTGTGAATGAAGGTGAAATAAAGATCTTTCATAGCAAACAGAAATTGAAAGACTTTGCCGCTAATCGTCCGGCCCTGCAAAAGATACTTAAAGATGTGTTACACTCAGAAACACAGAAACACGGCCATCAATATGAAAGAAGGGAAAGGAAGAACACCTACCAGTAAAAGAGCATGGGAAGCTCAAAGCATATACTAGAAAATATCCCAGGAAAATGGCAGGGCAAAGTCACTATGTATCAATAGTCACATTAAACGTTAATGGACTTAACTCTTCAGTTAAAAGACACCGATTGGCTGATTGGCTTAAGGAACAAAACCCAACTATTTGTTGCCTACAAGAAACACATCTCTCTAACAAAGAGGCATGCAGACTGAAAGTGAAAGGTTGGAAAAAGATATTCCATGCCAACAGAAACCAAAAAAAAGCAGGTGTAGCCATATTAATATCAGACAAAATAAACTTTAATACAAAAACGGTTAAGAGAGACAAAGAGGGGCACTATATAATGATTAAGGGTTCAATTCAACAGGAAGATGTTAACTATTATAAATGTATATGCACCTAATTACAGGGCACCGGTCTATTTAAAAGATATGTTAAGGGACTTAAAGGGAGACTTAGATTCCAATACAATAGTACTGGGGGACTTCAATACTCCACTCTCAGAAATAGACAGGTCATCCGGACAGAAGATCAACAAGGAGACATCAGATTTAATCGACACTATTGCCCAAATGGATCTAACAGATATCTACAGAACTTTCAATCCTACATCTAAAGACTTTACATTCTCCTCAACAGTGCATGGAACCTTCTCTAGGATTGATCACATACTAGGCCATAAAGCAAGTCTCAGCAAATTTAAAAAAATTAGAATCATACCATGCAGCTTCTCAGCCCACAGCGGAATGAAGCTGGAAATTAGCAACTCAGGAAACCCTAGAAAGTATGCAAACACATGGAGACTGAACAACATGCTCCTGAATGAACACTGGGTCATTCAAGAAATCAAAAGAAAAATCAAAAACTTTCTGACAGTAAATGAAGACAACAACACAACATATCAAAACTTATGGGATACAGCAAAAGCAGTATTGAGAGGCAAATTTATAGCAATAGGTGCCTATATCAAGAAATTGGAAAGGTACCAAATAAATGAGCTTTCAGCGCATCTCAAGGACCTAGAAAACGTGCAGCAAACCAGACCCAAATCTAGTAGGAGAAGAAAAATAATTAAAATCAGAAAAGAAATTAACAGGATTGAATCCAAAAAAAAACACTACAAAAAATCAGCCAAGCGAGAAGCTGGGTTTTTGAAAAAATAAACAAAATTGACACCCCATTGGCCCAACTAACTAAAAAAAGAAGAGAAAAGACCCAAATCAATAAAATCAGAGATGAAAAAGGAAACATAACAACAGAAACCACAGAAATAAAAAGAATCATCAGAAATTACTACAAGGACTTGTATGCCAGCAAACAGGAAAATCTATCAGAAATGGATAGATTTCTGGACACATGCAATCTACCTAAATTGAACCATGAAGACATAGAAAACCTAAATAGACCCATAACTGAAACAGAAATTGAAACAGTAATAAAGGCCCTCCCAACAAAGAAAAGCCCAGGACCAGATGGATTCACTGCTGAATTCTACCAGACATTTAAAGAAGAACTAATCCCATTTCTTCTCAAACTATTCAGAACAATCGAAAAAGAGGGAATCCTCCCAAATTCTTTCTATGAAGCCAGCATCACCTTAATCCCTAAGCCAGAGAAAGATGCAGCACTGGAAGAAAATTATAGGCCACTATCCCTGATGAACATAGATGCAAAAATCCTCAATAAAATTCTCGCCAATAGAATACAACAACACATCAGAAAAATGATCCACCCAGAACAAGTGGGATTTATCCCTGGTATGCAGGGATGGTTCAACATTCACAAATCAATCAATGTGATTCACCACATTAACAGACTGCAGAAGAAAAACCATATGTTTATCTCAATTGATGCAGAGAAAGCATTCGATAAAATTCAACACCCTTTCATGATGAAAACTCTAAGCAAATTGGGTATAGAAGGAACATTCCTCAATATAATCAAAGCAATTTATGAAAAACCCACGGCCAGCATCCTATTGAATGGGGAAAAGTTGGAAGCATTTCCACTGAGATCTAGCACCAGACAGGGATGCCCACTCTCACCACTGCTATTTAACATAGTTCTGGAAGTTTTCGCCAGAGCCATCAGACAAGAAAAAGAAATTAAAGGAATACAAATTGAGAAGGAAGAAGTCAAACTATCCCTCTTTGCAGACAATATGATTCTTTACTTAGAGGATCCAAAGAACTCTACTAAGAGACTATTAGAACTCATAGAGGAGTTTGGCAAAGTGGCAGGATATAAAATCAGTACACAAAAATCAACAGCCTTTGTATACACAAGCAATGCCACGGCTGAGAAAGAACTGCCAAGACCAATCCCATTCACATTAGCTACAAAAACAATCAAATACCTTGGAATAAACTTAACCAAGGACGTTAAAGATCTCTACAATGAGAATTACAAAATCAAAGAAAGAAATAGAAGAGGATACCAAGAAATGGAAAAATCTTCCATGCTCATGGATTGGAAGAAACAACATCATCAAAATGTCCATTCTCCCAAAAGCAATTTATAGATTCAATGCAATACCAATCAAGATACCAAAGACATTCTTCTCAGATCTAGGAAAAAATGATGCTGAAATTCATACGGAGGCACAAGAGACCTCAAATAGCTAAAGCAATCTTGTACAACAAAAACAAAGCCGGAGGCATCACAATACCAGATTTCAGGACATACTACAGGGCAGTTGTAATCAAAACAGCAATGGTACTGGTACAGAAACAGATGGATAGACCAATGGAACAGAACTGAAACACCAGAAATCAACCCAAACATCTACAGCCAACTTATATTTGATCAAGGATCTAAAACCAATTCCTGGAGCAAGGACAGTCTATTCAATAAATGGTGCTGGGAAAACTGGATTTCCATGTGCAGAATCATGAAGCAAGACCCCTAACTTACACCTTACACAAAAATCCACTCAACATGGATTAAAGACCTAAATCTACGACCTGACACCATCAAGTTACTAGAGAACATTGGAGAAACCCTTTAAGATACTGGCACAGGCAAAGAGTTTCTGGAAAAGACCCGGGAGGCACAGGCAGTCAAAGCCAAAATCAACTATTGGGATTGCATCAAATTGAGAAGTTTCTGTACTGCAAAAGAAACAGTCAGGAGAGTGAAGAGACAACCGACAGAATGGGAAAAAATATTTGCAAACTATGCAACAGATAAAGGGTTGATAACCAGAATCTACAAAGAGATCAAGAAACTCCACAAAAACAAAACCAACAACCCACTTAAGAGATGGGCCAAGGACCTCAATAGACATTTTTCAAAAGAGGAAATCCAAATGGCCAACAGGCACATGAAAAAATGTTCAAGATCACTAGCAATCAGGGAAATGCAAATCAAAACCACAATGAGGTTTCACCTCACCCCGGTTAGAATGGCTCACATACAGAAATCTACCAACAACAGATGCTGGCGAGGATGTGGGGAAAAAGGGACACTAACCCACTGTTGGTGGGAATGCAAACTGGTCAAGCCACTATGGAAGTCAGTCTGGAGATTCCTCAGAAACCTGAAGATAACCCTACCGTTCAACCCAGCCATCCCACTCCTTGGAATTTACCCAAAGGAATTTAAATTGGCAAACAAAAAGCAGTCTGCACCCTAATGTTTATTGCAGCACAATTCACAATAGCCAAGACCTGGAACCAACCTAAATGCCCATTCACAGTAGACTGGATAAAGAAATTATGGGATATGTACTCTTTAGAATACTATACCGCAGTAAAAAAACAATGAAATCCAGTCATTTGCAACAAAATGGAGGAATCTGGAACACATCATACTGAGTGAAATAAGCCAGTCCCAGAGGGACAAATATCATATGTTCTCCCTGATCAGTGACAACTGACTGGACACCAAAAAGGAAACCTGTTGAAGTGAAATGGACACTATGAGAAACGGTGACTTGATCAGCATAGCCCTGACTGTTAATGAACAACTTAGTACATTATCCCTCTTAGTATTCTTTTTTTGTCTGTTCTACTTAATATGACTGGTTTAATTCTATAATTAATACACAGTTATTCTTAAGTGTTGAAATTTAACTGAAATGTGATCCCTGTTAAACATAAGAGTGGGAATAAGAGAGGGAAGAGATGTACAATTTGGGACATGTTCAAGCTGACTTGCCCCAAATGGTAGAGTTAGAAACATACCAGGGGATTCCAATTCAATCCCATCAAGGTGGCATGTACCAATGCCATCTCACTAGTCCAAGTGATTAATTTCAGTTCACAATCGATCATAATGAAAGGACTAAGAGTCAAAGGGAGCACATAAACAAGTCTAGTACCTGCTAATACTAACTGATAGAATAAATAAAGGGGAGAGCGATCCAACACGGGAAGCGAGATACACAGTAGACTCATAGAATGGCAGATGTCCTAAACAGCACTCTGGCCTCAGAATCAGCCCTAAAGGCATTCGGATCCGGCTGAAAAGCCCATGAGAGTATTTCAGGCATGGAAAGCCAAAACACTCTGGCAAAAAAAAAAAAAAAAAGAAACCTAAATGAAAGATCTCTGTGAGTGAGATCCCAGTGGAAAGAACCGGTCTTCAAAGAAGGAGGTACCTTTCTCTGAAGGGAGGAGAGAACCTCCACTTTGACTATGACCGTGTCTAAACAAGATAAGAGTCGGAGAACTCAAGGGGCTTCCATAGCCTTGGAAACTCATGACTGGAGCATAGGGAGATTACTGATGCCACAAACAGGAGTGTCAATTTGTAAAGTCAACAACAGGAGTCACTGTGCACTTACTCCTCATGTAGGATCTTTGTCCTTAATGTGCTGTACATTGAGATTTAATGCTATAACGAGTACTCAAACAGTATATTTCACTTTGTGTTTCTATGTGGGTGCAAACTGTTGAAATCTTTACTTAATGTATACTAAACTGATCTTCTGTATATATAGAAAATTGAAAATGAATCTTGATATGAATGGAAGGGGAGAGAGAGCGGGAAAGGGGAGGGTTGCGGGTGGGAGGGAAGTCATCGGGGGTGGGGGTGGGGGAAGCCATTGTAACCCATAAGGTGTACTTTGGAAATCTATATTCATTAAATAAAAGTTAAAAAAAGGAAATAAAATTATCCAGACTATTAAAGACTGCTGGATACAGAGTGTAATTGTCACCCATATTCATAGACCCAAAACACCATCATGGCCCCACTGTTACATTAAGTGCATATGGAAGTCATGTAACTAATAAAATCCCACCCCAGCGTATCTCATTGTGGGGCCAGGATATCCTAGGATCTACCCACCTGTCATCATCTCGGTTCCTGAATGCATAATTGGGATAGACAGGTCCCAGAACCCTCACAATTTCCAGAACAGTCACATTGATTCCTTGACAGGTAAAGTAAGAACTGTCACATGAAGGGCAAGAAGAAATCCCTGAAACTTCCCATCACCAGTGTTCCTGGAACCAGTGGGTACCATGTCCCAGTTAGGGTGGCAGGTTAATGTCATCCCCAAAAAGATTAATGTCATCCCCCAAAGTCTCAACTGAGCCAATTCACCAATCTAGTCTCTGAACAGCAACAACAAAAACAATCATGAAAAGCATACTGGACTTATGGAAACAGTATCCTAGGTAGAGCTGTTGTTTGGGGCTTGGCTTCTTCACTAAAGCAAACCAACTGAACCTCAAGTTCATTGTATGTGGCTTTTGATCTGGGACCACTTATTAAGTGCAATATCCTTCAGAATAGAGCACCTGAGGCAGTTCACGTCCACCCAGGACAGGTGACAGTGTATGTTCACAATCCTGCTCCAGACGTGTGCTGACCTGCCTGCCCTGTCACACTAAATCCAGACACCTAGCTCATCTGAACATTACACAGCACACCATTCTAGAATGATGCAACTGAGTTAATACATCTGATGAGCAAAAGAGTGCCCTGTAGGAGGTAGCCAGTGGCTGGAGCAGTGGTCTGGTTTTAGGAGTCCAGTGTTGTCTCAGTAGCTCTTCCAAGGTAAAGATGGCATTAATGCACCGTGAACCTCCAACTCTGGATGAATAAAATGATAAAAATAGAGCTCACTGGACTTCCAGTTGTGGAGTTAGCAAGTACTGTGCTCAGGAGTTTGATTCTGATTCATTTATCAAGTGACCTAAAAAGTTTCCCAGTTTCAAATAGATTCCAGAATAAGGTTTTAAAAAAAAACTCCATAGTTGATTCCAATTACTCCCTTTAGAATCCTGAGAGATCTCCCAATGATAATACTCAGCACAACAAAACATACATTATACAGTTTTCCTTTATCAAGATAAAACCTTCTATTCCTTATTTAAAACCCTCAAATACTCTGCTAACAGCAAGCGCATAATCCACAGTGATCAATGGACCTACCCCATCCCAGCTTCCTGCCATCCCGGGCTTCTGACAGCAACTTATTCTAGAAGGGAGCAGGATCAGTAATCAAAATGGCGTGGTGCTTTGTGACTGGCTTTCCTATGGAGGAGAATGACAAGAAATGAGAAAAGGAGAAAAATGTCTTCATTACAAATGCTAATGTAAAGAAGCAGAGTTACTTTCCATCTTTTCTTCTCCTTATTTATTTACGCTGCACGCATCTATTAATTTAACACTTCAGCATTAATTTTGTAACATATGTAAATTCTAAAGAGCATCTGATTTTAAAATGAAACGCTTTAAAGAAAAATAGTACAGTGAGATCTACAGGTCGCATAAATCAAAAATGGCTTCAGAAGAGCAATCTACATTCACATAGTTCTTTAATTTCCAATTGGCAAAGTATTTTCACATGTAAAATAAATTCTCGCTTGATATATCTATGAAGGAAAAAATAGTAAATATTTTTATTCCTTTGGAGACTGAAACCACCAAAGTACAGAGATTTTCTGCTCAATTTAATATCTAAATACTTCTCATAAACTTTATAAAAGTGTATTAGGTTAATTTGATATTCCATATGAAATAAGAATTTCTATCCCAATTCATTTGGGTATTTGAAAAGCATTTTATTTGTGTTTATTTCTCAGTGTATGTCAAGCATGGTGCTAGGTCTGGGAATTTAAAGATGAATAAAATAATAAGCTCTGTGCTTAGAGGACAGATACACACATGCACACACACACATGCACACATACACTTACGCATATATAAAAATGCCAGAAATGATATCCACTGGATATAAACACAGCACTTTGAAACCAGGAATAAAAGGTAGTGATTAATTCTGAATGAAACCATATAAGGCACTACAGAAAAAGTAATATATTTTATAGCACTTCAAGGAATGATATGAATCTCATGTGGACTGAACGCAAGTTGGAAAGATGACTTCAAGATGAGAGAAGAGGAAAGAAGCAGAGCGAAGCCCAAAGAAGCATGAAAGTTGAGGGTGTGCCAACGAAGAGACAGAGTCACCAAAGCTAAGGAAGAAATGAGTTGTGCACAGCCGGGAACAACAGTCTAGGTCTGTATTTTGTTAGACATTAATTTTACTATAAACACCAAATATCAGAATGCCCACAGGATAAGCATAACACCAAACACATTTTCACATTTTCAAGGTCTAGAAAATTGTGTGACAAACTTTGCTGTGGGAGGTGGAACCATTTTTTTGAGAAAATTAACTGGATTCTTAAATGTGAACTGTGTTTTATGGCACTGTTTTGCATCACATTCCATGTGCTGCATTGGTTTTATATCTATGCATTTTATTACTTCTGGGATAGGCATTTATGTGAAGAGCATCAATTTTCCTAAAACACTAGCTGTAGCAGTCAACACTTAACGTGGCTCTAACAATCATTTTCATAACCTTTCTTCAGGGAGTTATATTTTAGGAAGAGAAATTTTAGGGAAAACAAAAGCAAAGATGGGTTCAAAAAAGTGAAAATTAGTGAGAAACTGCATGGTGAATATCAATCACATTCTATTAGCAGACCTGAAGTGCAAACAGAACTTACGCATCTACTATCATTTATAGTGCACTTTAAGAAAATTATTTGAGAGTATGGAGCTTACTATAAAACTACAAGTTTGACATTCTCATATAATGAAGAAATTTCTACCTCACTACCCATACATGATAGCAACAATATAATACATCTAAAACATTCTGTGTAAGCTGAATAGGTTTTTCAATATTTGATAGCAATACCTGCTTACTGAATATGTAAAATGGTGCATTTTTAATAATTAAATAAAAAGTATCCAATAAAAACTATTAGGGGATATTCTGTGTGCTTATTCTGCCTCAAACACTGTGATACATTCTCCACATATATTCCCTTATACAATTGTTTCAATCACCCATAGGCAGTAAATACTATCCTGAATTTACAGCCGCGGAAACTATCTTAGAAAGGTAAGCTGACTTATCCAAGAAAACACAGAAGAGTAAAACAGAGAAGATAATATACACATAATGCAGACTACCTGAGAGTAATGCTACTAATATCAAAGACATAGATATTAACCCTAAGTAACCAAACAACCGTAAGATAACAAATGTTCATACACATAAATGGGTAGAAGACTTGAATACACTTCACCAAAGAAACATAGTTGGCACTATGTAAAACACACTCAGTACCATAAATCACTATAGGAATGCAGATTAAAAACAATGAAACACTAGTACGCACCTATTAGCACAACTGAGGCTAAAATGTGCACGTTACAATTGAGTGACTGATCACAGCACGAGTGAGCAAGGACATGAATGGACTTCAACTCTCATGCATCACTGATGGGAACGTAAAATGCCACAAGCACTCTCAAAAACACTTGAGAACTTTCCTAAAAAGGTAAACATGGCCTTACTCTATGGTCCAGCCACTCAGCAGGAGACCACATACTTCTACAGGAGTGTCCCCAACAGCTTCAAAGCCACCTACTGTGAACAAATCAAATGCCAATCAACAGATAAACAAAAGGTTACACCCATGCGACCTAATACTACTCAACAACAAGAGGCATTATCACTGCAGGCCATAACACAGATGAATCACAAAATAACTCTAAGTGAGAGAAACCAGACAAAAGGTATACGCACTGCTGATTTTATTCACGTGGAATTTTGCAAAGTGTAACCTAACGAATCTACAGATGGAGGAAAAGCAAGTCAGTAGTTGCCTGGGATGGGATGGGGCAGAGAGGCGGAAGGGAGGGCAAACAAAACACAGAGGAGGCAGGAACCAGCTCTGATTGGGGATGGACGTCTTCGCTGTCTCCTTCACTGGTCTCACAGACGCCTATGTCAAAAACCATCAAATGGTACACCTTGAGGATGTGTTGTGATGCCAACCATTCCTCCAGGAAGCTATTAAAATGTATACATTTTCACCTGTGTGCCTGTACTACATATTTTTCATTAGTATTTCTTTAATCTGTGAGAATCCCCATCAACATTTTAAGTGTCTAATCTCTGTATAGAGGAAGAATCAGGGACGTCTCTCTTTAGTGAGATCATCTTCATTTTCTCAATGCCCTGTATGCATTTAAGACTAAATGAGGGGCTGTGGCATAGCGGGTAAAGCAGCTGCCTGCAGAATCCACATCCCACAAGGCCGCTTCGAGGCCTGGCTGCTCCACTTCTGGTCCAGCTCTCTGCTGTGGCCTGGGAAAGCAGAAGATGGCCCAAGCCCTTGGGCCCTTGCACCCGAGTGGGAGACCTGGAAGAAGCTCCTGGCCCCTGGCTTTGGATCTGTGTAGCTCCAGCCATTGGGGCCAATTGGGGAGTGAACCAGCAGGTGGAAGGCCTCTCTCTCTCTCTGTGTGTGTAACTCTTTCAAATAAATAAATATTTTCTGTCTCTCTCTGCCTCTCCTTCTCTCTGTGTAACTTTCACATAAATAGATAAATCTTTTTTTAAAAAAAAGACTAAATGATATTTTGAACATTACTCTGTTCGAGTTGTCCTTTTTAAAAAATACCGTTTGTACATCTCTGCGTTTACAAGACAGGGAAGCTACATCAAGTTCACTTCCACTCTTGAAGACGGTACCTCTGGTGTGGTCCTAGGCGCCCCTCTCAGAGGCAGGCCTCTGCCCTCACCTGCACTGATGGCGGCGGCTCTGATGGGGGCCCCCGTCTGGACAGGAACAAGTCGGAGCCGGGGGGATGGGGACAGGAATGATTCGGGGCGGGCGGGGTAGGATGTGGACTGAAGGCTCCCTCTCTCTGAGCACCAGGGCCTCCTCCAGGGAACGCACGTCTGTCCCTGGTGAAATGGGAAACCAGCCGGCCCCGCTGGCGGGCGCCTGGAACCCCGCGCCGCGCCTCTGGAAGCGAAGGGGCGTGTGACGCACCTGCCGTCGCCTAGGGCCGCGTTCTGGCCGCGCTAGGGCCCTGGGCGGCCATGCTGTCCTGGCTCTGGCGCATCTCCAAGCACGCGGGCCCCTCGCTGCTGTCCCTGCGCCCCGCCCGCCGTGCCTGCGCGCTCCCGCCGCGCTGGGCCCCACGGCGGCCCCTGGGTCCCCGGCCGGTGGCCCCCCGCCGCCCGCTGGCCGCAGTGGCCTCGGCCGGGCACTCCTCGCGGGTGCGCCAGAACTTCCACCCGGACTCCGAGGCCGCCGTCAACCGCCAGATCAACCTGGAGCTCTACGCCTCCTACGTGTACTTGTCCATGGCCTACTACTTCTCCCGAGACGACGTGGCCTTGCACAACTTCGCGAGGTACTTCCTCCGCCAGTCCCGCGAGGAGACGGAGCACGCGGAGAAGCTGATGAGGCTGCAGAACCAGCGCGGGGGCCGGATCTGCCTGCAGGCCGTGAGGAAGCCGGAGCGGGACGACTGGGGAGGCGGGCTGCAAGCCATGGAGTGCGCCCTGCGGCTGGAGAAGGAGGTGAACCAGGCCCTGCTGGAGCTGCACTCGCTGGCCTCGGACAGAGGGGACCCGCACCTGTGCGACTTCCTGGAAACCCACTACCTGCATGAGCAGGTGAAGTCCATCAAGGAACTGGGGGACCACGTGCACAACCTCGTCAGGATGGGGGCCCCGGAGGCCGGCCTGGCCGAGTACCTTTTTGATAAACACACCCTTGGAAACGAAACCAAGCACAACTAAACCCACGCTGCCTTCCCCACGGCCCACTGTTCCCGAGACCCAGAGCCAGCTGTCTCCTGCTTTCTCGCCCCCTTACACCTCGCCTCCAACTCTGTATTCTCCGCCTGTTACACTGTCCCCCAGTGAAGAGATTCCTAGAGAAAATCCGTTTAGCACCATGTTAACAAGGGATTTTGGCCAGCATCAAGACACTCATTTTCTCAGCCCAAATGATACTCCAGGATAAGATGGTATGAAAAGGATTGCAGAAACAAAACAAAAGACGTTTGCTGTGGATGCAGACTTTCTCCAGTCGCCAAACAGTATCTCAGACCATGAACTAACACTAAAATTCCATGATTTTCAGTTCAAAAAGTGACTCCTATTTTCAACCTCTCCTTCAAAAATCTAAGATGGGAAAGTGTCGAAGATGAATACACAAACAGCTATAATGATACAGAACTGAAGAATAGAAGTAGCACTGTGAAACTACACACATGCACAATTCTGTGACAACGGATACCTCTTCCCAGTGTGTTCCAAGGAACAGCAATGTCTGGAGATGGTTTGTTTTTTAAAAGGTTTTGTAAGCAATTAAATTTGGGATAAACTACATCAGATAATCAGTGCTGGCCTTGGAAAGTCCCAGTATGTATTAGCATCTTAAGGGCTCTGGGACGTCTTGCATGTGAAGAACAAATGGGGAAAGCTTAACTATGTGTTGAGCTCAGTGTTTCCCAGACGTAGGCAATCTCAGTGTTTGTTTGTTTGGTTTTTTTTTTTTTTTAAGAGTGAAAAACTACAAAGTTTGTATGATTCCAAAATCTGTACACTGTAACAGTGGGCTCTGTAGCCAGCTTTTTAATCTACCGAATGAGTGAAAACATGCATAAGACACCTTTCTGTGGTCTTTAAAATTCATGGGACAGAACATTGGGGTAGAAAATCAACAAAGGATACAGAATGAAGGAGGAATTCTCTGGGAAAATGTTTTCTTTAAAGGGGTAGAGGTGAGGTAAGTGGAGAATACGTGGTGGCCAGCCATTGGATTAGACTAGAGCACTGTTGGTGGTCAGAGAGATGGGCTGGGGGGCATAAGGTGGAGGGGAGAAAATACGGGGGAAAGGGGCAAGGTAATTCAGTGGCCAAAGGCAGTGCCTTCAAGGGTACTTGGCATGAGACTGCCGCGCTAAAACTGAGCAAGTGGAAGCTTTAGCTGGTTGTGCAGAATAAGAATCCAGGACCAACCCAAATGTTTGCATTATTTTGGTTCCCTTAAGACAAAGATACTAAAGTTGGGATTAAATGTGGAAACTTCAGAGGAAACAGGAAACATGAAGACTGTTGGAGAAGCAGGGAGAACCTTCCTACCTCAGGGACTTCCGGTCCGCAGGGAAGGAAGGAAGGAAGGAAGGAGAGTTGTGTGTGGCTCTGCGCAGAGCGGCAGTCAGGGAGATTGCCAGCCAGTCACTGGTCAGAGGAGCCTTGAGTCTCCGGGAAATGGACCTGCCTAAGCACCGGTCTGGTCAGGACTGGGAGGACCCACACAAGAGTAGGTTTAGAACAAACTCAGTAATGAGGCACTGCAGAGCGCAGTGCCTTGGACCCTTGGCAAATTATGATGCTGCCTTGCAGAACCAGAGAAGCACAGTGTGACTGTGCCAGGTTAAAGTACCATACCTGGAACCACTTTCTGCAGCTGTTGTCAAATGCGATGTTGTCAGGCTGTGATATGGGCAGAAATTCATGATGTGTTACCTGAAAAATGAGCAGTATTTTAGGATGGATTCATTACAGTTCTGTATTCTTACAGAGAAAATTACACGTGAATTAAGAACATGGGAAGCATTTATGCCAACAAGTAAAGGTGGACAATCTCTTAAATAGATTGTGTTTGATATTTACTTTGTCTTTTCAAAATGAATTTCTTATCATAGACAGCCATTATTTTCATACTAAGAAAAGCAAGCCAAAATATAATATGGAGAGAAAAACAATAAAGACTTGAGATACGGGGAGTCCAAGGAAAATAGAAACAAAGAGATGCTGTGGTGAGGTCAGAGGCAGCATCATTCAAATTGTGCAGGCAACTGAATGAAAGGAATTACAGAAACAAGGTATGGGAGGACAAGTGATGTGTCTGGGATCTGAATTACTGGAATAGAGGGCATTTGAGAATAAATAGGGATCTCACCAGGAGGAATGATGGAGGGGGAGCATAATGATTCTCACTTTGATTATGCAAATCCATCTCACAGTCTCTCCTCTGTGAGCCTGTTCTGCTACAAAGGAATCCTATTACATTTCCTTAGGAAATTTCCTCTTCAATTTTTCTAGATAACTGTTTTTCAAACTATACATTGCAAGCCATTAGTGTGTCATGAAATTATTCACTGAGTCACTGTCTACCTTTTGTGAGTAAAATAGAATTGCTTTGAAGTGAAATTAAGTAAGGTATGGATATTATCTATTGAAAATTTTCGTGCGCGTGTGTGTGTGTTCTCACGTCCTTACAGTCTAAATAGTGATATTTCCTATTCTGTGTTGCTGTCAAAAGCATTCAATAGCCACTTCCTAGATGATTATTTTACAGATTCTCCTTTCTCCTCAAATCCCCAAATCTCTCCCTCCCAGTATCAGTTGATAATCCTCTTACTTTACTGAGGAGTAATCACAGGAGAAAGTCATCCTTTTCCATCACTGAATTAATTTTATACTTGCATGGGTGTTCACTTACTAAGCTCTTTGTCCAGCTGCAGTGGTTGAGGCATCAGTATTGCCTACTAAAACCAAATTTCCACATTGCCCTCAAATGCCCACTTAGCCCCACGGTCAAGGACACAGAGGAGTCAACCCTACAGTAATCCTCTGTCTTGTATCAATCTTTTCCTGTCCATTGGTTGGTTCTTAAGAGGATACAAACATCGTGTTATTTTCTCCCCATCTTTAAAAATGTACCATCAAGGCACTTGCACTCCTTCCATGAAATTCAAAGCTGCCAGCCTCTACTGATCTTCCTCTAACAACCAGACATCTTGAAAAAAAGTGCTGTTTTCTCTCTTCTCCACTTTTTACTCAGCTCTTTCTTGCCATCTCCCAGGCTAGCGTGCGCTCACTACCACATCAGCATATTGTTCCCCTTTCTTTCAAGGTCATCAGTGAATGTCATGTTGATCAAGACAAAGGTCATTTCTCAGCTTTCCTGTGACTCAACTGGCTGGCAGTACTGGTCTGGTCTTTCTCCCAGTACACGCATACCACAGTGTATTTTAGTCACCATTTTGAATCTTAGTGTGTCTTAGTGACCTTTAAATATTGGACTGCCCAGAGCCCAGTCTTCACATCTAAACTTCCCTTCATTATCTCTACTTGCAGTCTAAAGGTTTCATGCAGTCCAGGGACTTTTATTTAGATATATATATTTGCTGAAAAGTCACATTTCTATAGCTTACTTAACCACATTTTTGAACTCCAGATTACATTTTTTTTTATTTTTTTTAAACTTTTATTAAATGAATATAAATTTCCAAAGTACGACTTATGGATTACAATGGCTTCCCCCCCATACCGTCCTTCCCACCCACAACCCTCCCCTTTCCCACTCCCTCTCCCCTTCCATTCACATCAAGATTCATTTTCGATTATCTTAATATACAGAAGATCAGCTTAGTATACATCAAGTATGGATTTCAACAGTTTGCTCCCACACAGAAACATAAAGTGAAAAATAATAGATGATTTTTTTAATGATGATGAAATCAGAGCAGACCTATTGTCATGTTTAATCCCAGTGAGAGTCAAGTTGGGAATTGATAATTTCTTTTTTTTTTTTTTTACAGAGGATCAGTTTAGTATGCATTAAGTAAGGATTTCAACAGTTTGCACCCCCATAGAAACACAAAGTGAAATATATTGTTTGAGTACTCGTTATAGCATTAAATCTCAATGTACAGCACATTAAGGACAGAGATCCCACATGAGGAGTAAGTGCACAGTGACTCCTGTTGTTGACTTTACCAATTAACACTCCTGTCTATGGCATCAGTAATCCCCCTATGCTCCAGTCATGAGTTTCCAAGGCTATGGAAGCCCTCTGAGTTCTCCGACTCTTATCTTGTTTAGACAAGGTCATAGTCAAAGTGGAGGTTCTCTCCTCCCTTCAGAGAAAGGTACCTCCTTCCTTGAAGATCTGTTCTTTCCACTGGGATCTCACTCGCAGAGATCTTTTGCCAGAGTGTCTTGGCTTTCCATGCCCGAAATACTCTCATGAGCCCCTCAGCCAGCTCCGAATGCCCTCAGGGCTGATTCTGAGGCCAGAGTGCTATCCAGGACATCTGCCATTCTATGAGTCTGCTGAGCACCTCACTTCCCATGTTGGATCACTCTCCCCTTTATTTACTCCATCGGTTAGCGTTAGCAGGTACCAGACTTGTCTATGTGCTCCCCTTGACTCCCAGTCCCTCCACCATGACCAACTGTGAACTGAAATTGATCACCTGGAACAGTGAGATGGCATTGGTACATGCCACCTCAATGGGATTGAATTGGAATTCCCTGGTATGCTTCCAACTCCACCACTTGGGGCAAGTCAGCCTGAGCATCTCCCAAATTATACATCTCTTCCCTCTCCCATTCCCACACCCATGTTCAACAGGGATCACATTTCAGTTAATTTTTAACACTTAAGAATAACTGTGCATCAATTACAGAACTAAACCAGTCATATTAAGTAGAACAGATAAAAAAAACTACTAAGAGGGATAATGTATTAAGTTGTTCATTAACAGTCAGGGCTATGCTGATCAAGTCACCGTTTCCCATAGTGTCCACCTCACTCCAACAGGTTTCCCTCTTGGTGTTCAGTCAGTCGTCACCGATCAGGGAGAACATATGGTATTTGTCCCTTTGGGACTGGCTTATTTCACTCAGCATGATGTGTTCCAGATTCCTCCATTTTGTTGCAAATGACTGGATTTCGTTGTTTCTTACTGCGGTATAGTATTCTAAAGAGTACATATCCCATAATTTCTTTATCCAGTCTATCGTTGATGGGCATTTAGGTTGGTTCCAGGTCTTAGCTATTGTGAATTGAGCTGCAATAAACATTAGGGTGCAGTCCTCTTTTTTGTTTGCCAATTTAAATTCCTTTGGGTAAATTCCAAGAAGTGGGATGGCTGGGTCGAACGGTAGGGTTATATTCAGGTTTCTGAGGAATCTCCAGACTGACTTCCATAGTGGCTTGACCAGTTTGCATTCCCACCAACAGTGGGTTAGTGTCCCTTTTTCCCCACATTCTCGCCAGCATCTGTTGTTGGTAGATTTCTGCATGTGAGCCATTCTAACTGGGGTGAGGTGAAATCTCATTGTGGTTTTGATTTGCATTTCCCTGATTGCTAGTGACCTTGAACATTTTTTCATGTGCCTGTTGGCCATTTGGATTTCCTCTTTTGAAAAATGTCTGTTGAGGTCCTTGGCCCATCTCTTAAGTGGGCTGTTTGTTTTGTTTTTGTGGAGTTTCTTGATCTCTTTGTAGATTCTGGTTATTAACCCTTTATCTGTTGCATAGTTTGCAAATATTTTTTCCCATTCTGTCGGTTGTCTCTTCACTCTCCTGTTTCTTTTGCAGTACAGAAACTTCTCAATTTGATGCAATCCCAATAGTTGATTTTGGCTTTGACTGCCTGTGCCTCCCGGGTCTTTTCCAGAAATTCTTTGCCTGTGCCAATATCTTGAAGGGTTTCTCCAATGTTCTCTAGTAACTTGATGGTGTCAGGTCGTAGATTTAGGTCTTTAATCCATGTTGAGTGGATTTTTGTGTAAGGTGTAAGGTAGGGGTCTTGCTTCATGATTCTGCACGTGGAAATCCAATTTTCTCAGCACCATTTATTGAATACACTGTCCTTGCTCCAGGAATTAGTTTTAGATCCTTGATCAAATATAAGTTTTTTCAAAAAAAAACTGATATTTCCCCTGACATTGCATATTAATGCCTTCAAAACCATATGACTACCTGTTCACCCGAGATGTTCTCTCTGTAAGGGAAACTCCATTCTACCAGTTTCTATGGGTCAGTTCTTGACTACTGTCATCCATCCAGTAGCCTAGTCCCTTAGCAGATTCTCTCAAGACCTCCCTCAAAGCAGGTCCTGAGTCTTAACCACTGCTTATAACCTTTATCATTGCCAATTATGCTATAAACTCTCACTTCTGCCTGAATTATTACATTTTATGTCACATTTATAACAGGTCTATCTGCTTCTACACTTGAGCACATGCCATTATTTCTCCACAAAGCAGCCAATGTGTTTCTTTGTGAGTATAAATCAGATCTTTTGACTTCTTTAAAACTCCGTGATGTTTAATGACTTCGCTTCTAATTTGGAGGGAAAGTCAAGGTCATAGGCATTACCACAACATTCTCTGCCCTGATACCTCTTTCACTTGGAATATTTTTATTTGGGGCCAGGGGAGACAAGAGACAGAGACAGCTCCCTTCTGCTGCTTCTGGAGTACAAGATAAAGAACCCAGTATGATCCAGAAGGGTATCTATTCCCAAGCCAGCTTGCACACAGAGGGAAGAAGGGACTTAAACTAAACTGAGAAGAGCGCACACTGCTTACATTGGCTGAACTCACACCTCTGAGAAAAGAAGCAAATAAAATCATCCATTAAGGTATGGCTCTCTGCATATAGAGTTATTTGATTCAACTTTAAATATAAGATACCATTATTAAATAAGTAAATATAAGCAATTTTATAAATGAGAAATATCTCTACCCTATGCCTAACATTTAAAACCAAGACAAAAGCTTTCAGTTTACAAAACACATACCTAAAATAAAGCAAAGAGAGGGTGGATTTTTAAACAAAAATTGAATGTGCAAAAAGAAATGACTCCAAACTCCAGATATCATGGTAGGTTTTATTACTCTTGAAAACAAAAGACCCAGCAATGCCAAGATCCAAGACCTTCAGATTTTCAGGAAAATAGCACATTCCTCTAATACTAGGAGATTCTACAAAGCATGATCCTTCACATTCAATTGTCAATCAGATTTTGTGCAGTTCATTTAAAAGGACTGAAGAGAAGCACTTAAAATACATGCCAAGACCTCCTTAAACAGATAGTGTGTAACTTGACTTAAAAAATTTGAACTTCAACTTCAAGCTTTTCACACTCAGATTAAAGGCAAAAGAAAAGTTCAGCACCTCCTCTATGACAAAAGGCAGTGAGAGGTACGCAGCACAGGTGCTTTCATTGGACAATCTGCCTTCACACCATCCAAGACTTCACCAAGAGATGTGTTTAGGGAAGGGACATCCAGAAAGCAGACACAACAGCTAGCCAGAACTAGCAAGTGTACTACCTCGGCTTACAACAGTCTGCTAAGTGTCAACTCTAAAGCATCACTCAATTTATGAAATCAAAAGAGTGCACAGGCTTTGGGCTGTGTCACCTGTTGTCCTAACTTTTTATCGGTACTGTATGAGATTAAGACACTTAATAGGTATACTGGATGACTTTGTGTGTGAATGCACACATACTGAGTACCACACAGGGTTCCCATGCCCAACAGAGACAGGGACTGCCTGGCCATTCCCGAGAACAGAATGCAGGCACGCAGCCAGGGTTGGGCTCCTTCCAAGCATGCTGGCTGATTTCCCAGCATGGAAAGATGGTAGCCAAACATTTCCTAAGAGGATTCCTAATGCTTCTGAAGATACCTTAGTCTCTGTCAAATGCCTTAAGCATCATATATTTTCACAGACTGCAATAGCAGAAAGAATTTCCAGTACCATTAACTGGCACTAGACTAACAGCATTTAGACTACCCAAATGCTATAGCATGACCTATATATGGATCCTAGGCAGTATAACCCATTCCTTCAGAGCCTGCTTTTGAGAAAACAGATCATCTAGTTGAGAAAAGCTGTTCTACCACACACTGATGGTGCAATTTTGGAAAAAGAAGTTAAGTTCTCGGAGGTTAATTTTCTTGTATTGTAATAATCACCTACTTCAAAGTTCACTGTGGGAACTAAATGAGATAATGCATATAAAGTTCAACACATTGTCTAATGCATAGTGGCTGCTTAATAAATCTTAACTGCTGAGAATTTCTGTCAAGAAAGGAGAAAATCATATGAGTGTGTTAGTGAATATTTTCGCTTGTATATGCATGGACTCTGGAAGAATAATGTCAGTTGCTGTCAATGAAAACTATCTGGTAATTTGGTAAAGGAGCACCAGTAAAACTTTCACTTATTAGCCTTTTGCAGCTACTTTTCAGCTACTTTATCAAGAAATAAAAGTATTCAAGAATAAAATTTAGGGTATGGCATTAGTGTAGCAGGTAAATCCATCACGTGCAGTGCCAGTGCCCTACACTGGTGCTGGTTCAAATCCCAGCTGCTCTATTTCCAATCCATCTCTCTGCTAATGTGCCTGGGAAAGCAGGTAAAGTTGCCCCAAATCCTTGGGCCCTTGTACAGATGTGGGAGACCCGTCTCCAAATGTGGCCATTTGGAGAGTGAACCAGTGAACTGAAGATCTCACTCTCTCTCTCTGTCTCTGCCTCTGCTTCTCCTTCTCTGTAACACTTTCAAATTAAATAAATACTTTAAAAAAGAATAAAATTTAAATACAGCAAGTAAGTAAAAGCTGCTCTTAATCTTATTCACTTACAAATGGTACACACATACTGCATTTCACTGTAATGCATTCTCACATTAAGAAATGATCCAAATACCCAGCTATAAGAGTAATAGGAAGGGAACTTTAATTGCCTTTTTATTTGCTCTTTCCTTAGTCACTGATTAAATATACAGGCAGTCCATATCTTGCACTGACCCAATATGGATAACTTGAGTTACTACAGTATAGTTTAATAAGAACAGTACCCTAACAACACAGTTTGCATTCCAGTTCTCCAAGTATCTTTTTCATGAGTAAGCTTGACAAAGAATGGATTTTGAAGAAAGTTCTTTGATCCACGATCACTCCATAGATAGTAGACCCTTCAGGGTCTGAAATGACTGGTCCTTGTGTATCTGTTATTTCAGTTTATCTCCAAGAAATGGAACATATAGTTGTGTTACCTCTGTGTTTCCCAGTACTAAGCCCAGGTAAAATTTTATAAAAAAAAAATAGTCCAAAAGGGAATCAACCAAAAGATGAATAAGCAGCCAAGAAATGGAAAGTAACAGCACTAGGGGTAAAATTGGCTATTTTTAGAGAAATCTACTGACCTAAACATGCAGTTATGATGAAAAGGATGAAGCTATCCCAGAGAAGCAATGGCAATGAAAAGCTTCGCACTGTAGAAATTCTTGGAGAAATTTTACAACGTTGAAAGTACAAAGGATAAGATTTTGGAAATAGATCCAAATATAGGAAGGAGTATGACAATTCGCCAAAATGTATAAAAAGATGCTGTTGGCTCCATATGGTATGTTACATTATGAGAAGAAAAAAGCAAGCACTGTTCAAAATACTCCACACTTTATTTTTCAGAGAAATAAAACCTTAACTTTCAATATTCAAATGTTTTATTTTTTAAAAGATTTATTTATTTGAAAGACAGAGTTACAGAGAAAGGTAGAGACAGAGAGAGAGGTCTTCCATCTGCTGGTTCACTCCCCAGATGGCCGCGACGGCCAGAGCTGCGCCCATCTGAAGCCAGGAGCCAGGAGCTTCTTCCGGGTCTCCCACATGGGTGCAGGGGCCCAATGACCCGGGCCATCTTCCACTGCTATCCCAGGCCACAGCAAAGAGCTGGATCAGAAGAGGAGCAGCCAGAACTAGAACCAGTGCCCATATGGGATGCCAGTGCTTCAGGCCAGGGCCCTAACCCACTGCGCCACAGTGCCAGCGCCTCAAATGTTTTATTAACAGTAGACTAACTAAACATTGGTTTTATAATTTACAATTTTTTCACTCTTCTTTGAGTTTATAACCAATAGTAACCAAGTGTTTAATGTTTCAATAAAAATGTTCAAGGGTCACACAACATCTACAATCTTCCCCATTGACTATGAGGATCACTTTCATGGTTTAAGTTTGAAAGAACATTTTTATGGTTCTGCCCTAGCATGCAAAACAAGGATTATCTACATATTCACTAAGGGAGAAAATTGACTTCTCTGTTAATAGTATCATTCCAAAGATTGTTTTCTGAACTTTGTCAGGCATTTCCCACTTTTAAAAAGAATCTCTCAGTTATTAAGGCAGTAATAAAGAAAGCAAATTGTGAATGCAAGGAAACTAGAATTAGGGGCTTTGTCCCTGTTTAAAGTTCAATAATGATACTAATATTTTGTAATATATTAGCATTGTACAATTGATAAGTTACATTTGTACATATTATATATTTCTTATAATAACTCTCTAAATGAGACTGTTACTTCCTCCTTACTTAGGTAGAAGCTGAACCTCATAAGCCACACACTTAGCTGATGGCTGAACCAGACTCAGAACTTAGGGTTTCAATCCCAGGTTCTGAGGATTTCCACTGTGTGATTTTTGCCTTCCAAGGGAAAGAATGAAGATCAAATCCACATAGAATTCCTGAACTGAAGAGCTGAGTGCCACATGTTTCCTTTCCACCAGAGAATGTGAACTTCACGCTTAATCTTCAAGTCTATGATTTACGAATCCAGCTAAAGTCACGATTGGCATATACTCATATAAAAATCTTACTAGATGAACTTTCCATCATATTAATTGGCACAGCAAATGTTACAAATGTTAGCAGTACCTGGGTTCAATTTCTTGGTTGTTAGTACTCTATGTATGTCACCTATGAGATATGCATGCTACCGGATTCATATGGCCATATTGGAAAAAAGTTATTCTATAATTGAGCAATGTCCACACAAATTAATGAAGGCCTTCCATGATCTTTTATATTCTCTTTTGTTGACATGAGTTTGGGAGAGTCTATTCAATGCTGTAAGAGAAAAACATGTTTGAAAGACCTGTTTCAGACATTTTATTTATACACAAGTACAAAATATATTTGAATAGCTTAAAAGTTTGAAGAAGAATCACACTATTTCTAGCTACTTTATTTTTAAATACCTTGAAGGGGCAAAAGACTGAATTTGCTTTGCTAGCCGGAGGGGAATTAGGGAGAAAATACCTAAGCAACATAGAGACAGATGGGGACTGTAACTGGAAATTTCACTGTCACCACTCGGAAGCAATTTTAATGACAGCAAACATGTAATCGGTTGCCTGCTACTTCCATTTGACACTGGCCTGCTTCCAAGGTAGAGGGAGTTAGGAAAAAGCAACACACTGTGTGAACAGGAGAGGGAATTCCGGAATGGAAGTTGGCAGACACGTAATGACTGAGAGAGTTAGACAAGGTAAGCACATTATGAAAAGCAGAAAAGCCGGTCAAGCATAGATGAAGTGTTCACTGCCATCAGTGAGGGCTTGAGGAGGGAGTTCATGGAAATGAAGTCGGGAAAGGAAAGAAAGCCTCTTCACACAATGCCTCTCGTGTACTCAGAGACCTAATAACCATGCTCAGTAATTCTCTCCCCCTCAGCTTGCATGTCCAAACCATCAGCAGGGTGTGTAGGTTTGCGTCCACTCTACCTCCATCTGCCAGCAGCCTAGCACAAACACCAGGATGGCTCTCCCAGGCCCCGGTTATTGTCAGGGCCCCTGTGTTGTCTCCCTGCCTCCCCACTGCTCAATCTGCTCTCCAGATCTGACCTACGGGGCCTCAAGAGCAGGTTCCCCTGTCTTGTGACCCGGTCCTGTACTTGTTCTCCCAGCTCCCTCTTGCCAGTCACTTCAAGGGCACAGTGCCCTCTGCAGCAGCAGTGCCTGCTGTAATGCCGCTCTCTGCTTCCAGGTCCTGTGTTGTCCCAGGGAGCAAATGTCCACCCTTTTCTCTCCTGCCCCGTCCTGTTAACTGTTTATTAGATTCTCTTTGTCTCCTGTGAATGAGGTCTTGTCTCTGTCTCATTCTCCTGCATGATCCTCTTGCCTTCGTCACAATCCAGAGTTTACATCTCAATTACAACACATTGCATGACTTACAGTGTCCTGGGTGTGGCCTTATTACTCTCGGCTCATCCTCCATACTGTTCACCTGCCCTCACATCCACCCCACATCCTCAACTTGCCCCATTATAGTTTGTGTTTGGGCAACCATTTGAGCTCTCCTAGGACTGTATCCATCTAGAGCACAGCCCTCATCAGTGCGATTGCCTGTTGACTTGTTGGTCTGCAATATAAAGGCTCTGAATCACTTTGTGCTTTGTTTCTTGTTCCCAGACTAATAAATTACTTGGCATATGATAGCTATTAAATAAGTGAATCAAACTACAAAGCTGTATGCATAGTCTAGCTACAGAAATCCAGAGCCATTCTTATTGTACATTCAAGCATGGCGTGTTACAGGCTTATCTGCGTACCCAAGACATGTTTCCTTCAAATACAGCATCTCAGTGTAAATGCAGTTACCATAGCCAAAATAATACAAAGTGTATGGAATAATGTACTTCCTGCATCTGCCATTTATTACTTTCAAAAGAATATTTAGTCTTACTTTTCAGCTCTTACTGAACACTTCTGTTTGTGTTGGTATTGCAAAAGAAAAGGTGGCACCTTAAAAAGTAAGGATGACCCAGAAAACTGGGTTATGAAATGGCAAGTATTTGAGATTATGTGCACATTAATTATCAAAGAGATTTGTCCATGTATAATTTTATGATTTTTCATAGCATTGCTATTCTCCCGGCACTTGTGTATTGATGCATATTAGCCACCTTGTTCAATGCTTTTATTCTATCGCTTGTGACTTTTTTTCATTTGACTATCTCATCCTCTCTTCCCCCATTTCCAGCACATAATTCTTCACCCAGTTCTTCAGGGACTGTTATGGTGTGCCAAGTAGATTTCCTCACTCCTCTCAGGACTAAAGAGCTTATTCATTCATTTCCTGGGAAGGTAGCTGACTGTTGGATCCCCCCGTCTCGGGATCCCCCTCTGCTGCAGAGGGCTGCAGACAACACCGTCACACTTCCTTCCTGGGGGCAGTCCTCAAGCAATGACCAGTTAACGTGCAGTTGGGAGAAACAGGGCATGCAGAGAACACAGGGTGCAACACTCCCGTTACTCCAGTGTGGAATGACAATGCGGGGATCCTTTAGCTTCAGAGGTCCTCCTGGGGATGACTGAGACCTTTATTCTGACCAGCCTCTCCCTCAGCCTAATCCACCTCCTTTCATCTCCCTTCCATGGCTGACGCTAAGGCCAAGTCATGTGCTCCCTAAAACTGCTCCGATGACAGTATCTATTCAGAATCTGGCTTTTGAGGAATGTGGCTGTGAAAGTCTTCGGCAAAGATCCCTTCTTAATTAACATGTATTCTTCCACGACAACTTAATCATACAAAAACATATAGGCATATGCAGGTTCATATGTATTGTAAACAGAAAAGATTTTTCTACTATTTGTAAAAGGGGATCTTATTATAAATTCCTTACTTTTACCTTTCAACAATGCAAAGTGTGAATTTGCTCAGGACAATGTGTACAGCATTGTAGATTTAGCTCACTCTCACTGGCTGAACAACGTACCATGACGTGGCCCCACAGCTACTCAATCATGTGTTTTATTTGATGGATTCTCACCTCACTAATAGAATTTTAATTGTCTAGTTATATATATAGTGGAGGAAATATCATTGTATAAGCCTCCTATAGAATGCTAGTTTTATTTCTGTAGTATAATTTCTGAAAATGACACACGTTTTGATAATATGTATATGTTTACTTTAGCAGATTTTACCAGATTTATTTCCAAAACGCTATAGAATTAACATGTGTGCTACTAATGCATATAACTTATTAAAGGTTTTTATATATTGCAATTTGATATATATCTTTCTTGACCTCTGACACAGTAATATGATTTTATATAAATTTTCTGTTTTAAAATGAAAATATAGAAGGTATCAAAAACTCCCTGTAACACTTTTAGTAATGATTTTTTGAGGGGGATATGACCCCAAAACACAAAAGCAAAAAGAGAAAAAGGGCGATTACTTCAAACAATTTTTGTCTGCTTTGAACAGCAAAGAAAACAATCCACTGAGTGACATCAGTCAAAGGGCAAAAAGTTTCAGTTTAGGAGAATTAAGTTCAAGAGAATTATTGTACAACATAGTGACTATAGGTAATAATGTACTGTACATGTGAAAATTGCCAAGAGAGAAGATTGTGAAATGCTCTCACATCAGAAAACGAGAGGTATTTGAGATAATGGATATGTTAATTAGTTTGATTTAGCTATTTCACAATGCATGTGTATATGTGTGTGTGTGCATGGCTATCAAAAATCATGTCCTATGCACAATATGTGTCAAATAAAATAAATAGAAATACTATCACAAAAAAATAAAAGTGCTACTTGTTCCCCCACCAAATTAACAAGGCAACAAAAAGCAAACTTTCAAGTAACCCTTGATCTGGTAGAAGTGGAGATAACAAACACTTTTTTTTAATGGAACACTTCACGAATTTGCATGTCATTTTTGCACAGGGACCATGCTGATCTTCTCTGTATCATTCCAGTTTTAGTATATGTGGTACTATTTTCAATTCAGGGAAATCCTAGCTTTCGTATAAGTTAGTGTTCAAAGGGTGCTGTAAGTTGTGACTGTTCTGCTGAACATCATACGTTGCTTTTGTTGTTGTGTTGTTCAGCCTCTCTTAAGGGCAACATAATGCATCCAGTCTCTCTCTACAACGGATATTACGAAGTCTCCACATGTGTTTAAAAGTCAGTGGTAATGAGAGTTACAGCCAGAGATGTCTCAGGGTATTGGGACTAAATATTGGTTTTTGACAGAAGAAATCAATGTAGTATTAAACTACACACACACACACCTTCCCACAAGCAGATCTGAAATGTAGTTAGGTGCAGGATTAGCTAGCTATCACCATCTCTGATTTCAACATCAAACTATCATAGAGGCTTTTAAAACAGGATAAAAGCTTTATGTTCTGAAGTGTGCTTCTGCTGACACACCATAAAAGGTACATCGTAAAAAGTTCAGCTATTGTGCCTCTTGAAAATCTGTTGTGATTTGCAAGGAAAACAGTTTTCCTCTCTATTTTAGCTAAATTAGAACTTAATGAACCGAGTATTCCACTGTAGTATTAACATAAATAAATACAAATCTGCAACAAAGAAAGTTAATCAAATTGAGTTGAACAATACATTTTCCCTAGTATATTTTGTGCAAAACCACAGGTTGAGGAGTAATTATCTTTATGCATGGGCACTTGGCATTTTCAACTCGACTTGCCAAGTTGATTCCACTTGCAAGCTCAACTCGTTGGTTGCTAATGTTATGACACCCTCTTGTGGATAACACAACCAATTTGGAAAGCTGTGTGTCTGAAATTATTTGCATAGTAAAAGACAAAAGTTCTCTATCACAGAAATTAATCAATAGCTCCACCTTTAGCATAGCTACACAACATTTCAGGAAAGAATACTGAGTATTTTTTTTAATCCAAAGGGCCTTTCTTGTATATCTGCTAAAGACCAAACATGAGTGTTCCAAATTATGTTAAAAAAGGCTTTCATTAAAATGCTTTTCTAAGAGTTAATAAAATCCATTTTACTGAAGATAAACTTTTATTTGCCACTAGCATATAGCTCTCGAATGAGATGTAGATGGATTATACATGTTGTTCTTTGGCTTCAAATCATGTTAATATTCAAAAGAAAATCTGAGGCATATGAGAATCGCAAATATCAAACATGTTTTCTCTTTAAAAAGTATTAATTAATATCTCCATTAGCCTGCCTGATTATTTAAATGATAAAGGCTGTACAAATTATAGAAATTCTGACACAGTTTGGCTTTTTAGAGCCCAAGTGCATTCAGAGAGCATGGTATACATGTCTGGAAGGCTATGATCTAGTCCTTCCTATGCAATCAATTAACCACCCACTAGGATATGTCAGCTCACTCACTGTGTCTTAGTTATCACAGCTGTCCAAAGAAATAGCAGCAGCTCATCAGGAGAATTTTTGCAGGTATAAAATAGTATGTGTAAAACTTCAGCATCTACCATAATACAAACACAAAAAGAGAAATGGATCTTATGCCATTGCAGATCCTTCAGCTCTGCTTATAAATTCTGTGAACCAACCCTCATATTTCCAAAATATTTTTTGTTTATTAAGCTGCCACGTTTAGTAAACCATCTTGGCTAAGGTACTTGCCATGTGACATGGGGAAGATAACTATATCCAATTGATGCACCATGGATTTTTTTTTTTTTTTTTGACAGGCAGAGTAGACAATGAGAGAGAGAGAGAGACAGAGAGAAAGGTCTTCCTTTGCCATTGGTTCACCCTCCAATGGCCGCCGTAGCTGGCGCGCTGCGGCCCGCGCACTGCGCTGATCCGATGGCAGGAGCCAGGTGCTTCTCCTGGTCTCCCATGGGGTGCAGGGCCCAAGCACTTGGGCCATCCTCCACTGCACTCCCTGGCCACAGCAGAGAGCTGGCCTGGAAGAGGGGCAACTGGGACAGAATCCTGTGCCCTGACCGGGACTAGAACCCGGTGTGCCGGCGCCGCAAGGTGGAGGATTAGCCTAGTGAGCGGCGGCGCCGGCGCACCAGGGATTTAAAATGCAGGTTTTGATCAAACTGCTCTAGTTTGAATTCTTTAAATATTTTATTTACTTCAAAGGCAGAACGAGGGGACTGGAGGGGAGAGACACAGAGAGAGAAAGAGAGATCCTCCATCCATTGGTTCATTCCCCAGATGGCTATCATGGCTGGTGATGGTCAAGCTGAAGCCAGGAGCCAGGAATTCCATCAGGTCTCCCATATGGGGACAGGTGGCAATTATTTGGGTGATCTTCTGCTGCTTTTCCAGGTACATTAGCAGGAAGCTGGATAGGAAGTGGAACAGCCAGGACAGGAAGTGACACATGGTTTTGCAGGCAGAGGCTTAACCCTCTGTGCCACAACAGAGGTACAAGTTTGAATTCTGACTTCTGCACTTACCTGTTGGGTTACTTCTAGTACATTCTGGAGTGTGCTTTTAAGCCTTACTTTTCTCATGTTCCTCACACAGTTCTGAAAAGTACTAAATTAAAGTGTGTAAGGCATTTATCACACCTACTAAGCAATGACAAGTGGAATATGGCCAAAAAAGGTAGATTATAACAAGTATTGTAGGTATTATAAGCATAATATTCATGCTCTTATAAAAAATAAAATAATGATGCTCGGCATGGATGCTCACCAAACATCTGGTCAGAAGACGCTGCTGGCTCTTTGCTGGAGTCTGAATTGATTCCCCTGGCTGAAGCGTGAAAACAACTTGTAATTTCCCAGCGGCACCTTGGTATACAGACTACAACATGCTCAACTCGTCAAAGGATTTGGATCTTCACAGCCCATTAATCTGTAATGAAAATAATTTATGAAACTCTTTGACTTAACAAAGGTGACCTGCCCTCCTTGTAATGGATTTCAGGCTCCTTAGTTAATAGGATAAGTTAAGGTTCAACAGACTGTTCAAACAGCTTAGTCATGAAAGGGAGCAAATGTCCTGAAGTGCACAGGAAAATTTTAAGAAGATACCTCTTGGTCTCTTTCTTCTTACCATAGGATACCATGATAAGTAAAGATACCAGTTGATTACTTGGAAAACAAGCAAAGATGTTGTTTTCACCCACAAATCTGAGCTATTCATGTGATTTATTGCACTCAAAACACAATTAATTGAAGCAAAAACATTTTAGAAATACACAAAGTCTCAAAAAGTAAGTTGACATTCCTCTCCACTACATTTTTTTTTTCTTTTCCAATTTAATTCCTGAATTCTCTTTAAGGGTTACCTCAATTGTCAGCATTTCCCTGCAACCTTCTTTATCCACTACAACGCAGTAACTACTAGGCCATCCGCAACTGATGTTAACCACTTCTATAAAACACAACTGTTCAAGACACAACAAGGAAGCTAAAAATCTAGAACTCCATAAGATCCATCGTCTTTAAATATGAATTAACATTTATCTTGAAGGCAAGAGAAACAATTTTTTCTGTTCATAAATTTTAAGTCTATTTTTTTTCTCATTCACACTGAGGGGTTTGTGACACACATGATATTCAAGCTCACTGGGATTGTCTTTCATTTTACATGTTTTTTGTCAATCACAACTGGTTCAGCTAACTCACATTCAGAAAGATCGAAGATTATGTGAATGGATATAGTCCCAATTCTTTTGAAAATATAATTTTTGTTCTGGCTTTCAGGTCAGCAAATTGATTCCAAGCTTTCTACAGTTTTTTTTTCTTGCTAGAGTTCTTTTGTGAAATGTCCAAAATAAGCCATCTCTTGAGAGGCACACTAAAGGGCTTAGGAAAAAAAGCAAGTGCCAATTTCTAGCAACTGCGTTCTTCCACTTATCATCCACTTGCAGAAAATTTCACTTTGCAATTATCAGTCCACCTATCAGTCACTTTCACCGTGACTGTGGATTTCGGGTGACTGCCAGCTACCTGGGGCAGGGTAGGTAGCATGGTTGACAGTCTTCCTTACACCCTGTGTATCATTTGTTAAGGCAGGAAATGGTAGGTGGTGGTTTTTATTTTGAAGTTTCCAGTTGTAGAAGTTAACTATGGAATTCAGAAGGATGTGTAAGGAATCATGTTACCTATCCATTGCATGCTTGGACATCTAACCCCTTTGTCTTACCACCCATGGGATATCTTATAAATTGATCCAGGTCAATGATAGTCAAGTTCTCACAACAACAAGCAGTGGGACAGGGTGGTAACTGTTTTAGATCATTGCTGTGTGCCACCGTTCTCTATGAGCAGTTACTAGAAAGATTCCTTGGTATTTCATATCATGTCCCCATCTGTGTGTGTGCCCTTTAAAAGCAGTCACCCTAGCAAGTCAGCACACTCTTGAGCTCCCATGTGTACTTACAGAGATTTCATAGGGACTTCATGTGAATCTGCTGCTTTCATTCCAAGCTTGGATTTCTTTCTTCTTGTAAGGCATCTCCACACCATGTCCCCTGTCAAAAGAAGGCCTACGTTTCAGTAAGTCATAGGTTGAAATACTATTTCAATAACTTAAAATTTAGCATTTTGTTGCATTAATTTTTAAAAAATATATTATTTTACATAATCACAGCTTCTACTTAATAACTTTTTAGGTTTAAATCAATAGTGCATTTTTCTATGAGCTGCTTTGTTGGCAGGAAAGATTTGAGAGCAATGTTCTGAATGTTCCGGAATTGCTTTCAACTGAATACAGATTGATCCAAAGCATTTCTATGAAGAATTTGTCATTGAAAGCAATGGAGCTGGACATGGATTATGAATATTCTACTGCCTTGGAAGAAGTCTGGTTATATTCCAGTTGCCACTCAGGATGCCCATATTCCCTATCAATGTGGTTCATGTCCTGACTACTCTACTTCCAATCCACCATTCTGCTAGGGTGCCTGGGAGGCAACAGATGGTCCATGAATTTGAGTTCCTGCCACCCATGTGAGAGACCCGGTAGGGGTTTCTGACCCCTGGCTTCAGACCAGCGTAGAGCCCTGGCTGCAGGAGGCATTCAGGGAATGAAGCAGCAGATGGAAGATCTCTCTCTCTCTCTCTCTCTCTCTCTCTCTCTCTCCCTCCCTCCCTCCCTCCCTCACTCCCCCCATGTATCACTCAGCATTTCAAATTTATTTTTAAAAATTCAAGTGTTAACTTACTATATTTAGCATTATAATCTCTTTAATCTCATATCTTCCAACAACATTGTGTATACTGTCATTTAATGCAGGATAATTCAGTATTATTACTTTCTTTCATGGTATATTCCTGAAATTTATGGCACAGGAAGCCAAAAACTGGGCAAGAGCACCAGATGGTTATTGCCATAAACAGTAGCTAAAATCAGATAAATAAACTGAAAATGTCTTTCTGGTTGTTGTTGCTTATTTTTTCACCTAGGTTCTTCTCGTCTGACAATTCTACCATCTCCTCTGCAACAGAATCCAACACTTGAGATGATATTGCAGAATTATCATTAGAGGGAAAAAAAGAGCAAACTCTTAGATGTTTTTTCTACAGTCTTGGTAACTGAACTGTTCCCCCTACCTGATGCTTACCACCCATGATGACAGGGAATACACAGAACCTACCAAGTGGTTGAAAGGGAATAGAACTTAGCAGAATAATAAAAGGAGGAAGGTCTCTATAAAATGTCTGGTTTGCCTAATAGTAAAAATCAATAGTTTTGACCTAGTTGGCATCACAGTTGCACCAAATGATAAAAAAACGGACGCAACTTACTGAAATAAGCCCTCTCACAAGTGTGACAGGATGCTCATCCCAACAGAAGAACGAGCAGCCAAACAACATGCTGAAGAGGCAAATAACCGTTGACAAATTTAACTGGAAAATCTCCCAATATCATTATGTCCTAATATGTTAGCCACTCTTCCTTTATTCATGTGAAAATAAAAAACAGATCAATTCAAGCAGATACTATAAATCTTTACCTTTAAAACAGTTTTAAAAATTTTATTTATTTAGTTGAAAGCATTTCAGAGGGGCCAAGAGAGAGAAATTTTTACTCCCCAAAAGGCTACGACAGCTGGGGCTGGGCCAGATTTAAGTCAGGAGCCTGGAACTCTATCCAGGCCTCCCACATGAGTGCAAGGACACGAGGACTTGGGCCATCTTCCACTGCTTTCCCATGTGCATTAAGAGGGAGCTGGATTGATAGAGTAGCAGCCAGAACTTGAACCAGCACCCATACTGGATGCTGGCACTGCAAGTGGCAGCTTAACACTGTGCCACAATGCCAGACCCCGTAAACCTCCTTTTTAACAAGGGCTTCATACATTTAAAATGTTACAATGTCATTCCTTAAGATAACTTTTGAAAACATACATTGAATTTTCAGTGTACTCTACTAGCAGAATATCTTGTACATTAAATAACTCATGCTTGTAAAAAAACACAACAGGTTCAGGTGTAATTTGTGTGGAAGTTAATCTTCCTTCATGGGCTGTAGTAGGCATTGCTAGCATCAGTTATGATTGATTTTATCCTCGCCTAATTTTTAGACTTAGCATCCAGGGAGGTACCCTGCAGGGAGGAATGCACACTGGAAGGAAAACAAACAGCAGGAGCTTCCCTCTTCCATGAGCAGTTGTGCTGTTCTTACTAACCTATCTGTTCCTTCAAAAGAGTAAGTCAGCCAGGAAGGAAGCGGCTGCAAGTACGCTCCCTGGCTAGCGGACAAGTAAGGCAGAGTATCAGTGAACCCATGGCCTGGAGTTCAGCACAAGGAACCCAAAAAGGGGGTAGATATGGTGATTTACAGTTTAGGGTCCTCCCAATTGTCACGGCTTACCCTAGTGCAACCCACCCAGGACCCAGGCTAACAAGACTGACTGCAGACTTCCTACTGCCAGGACAAAAGCAATCAATAAAGATTTTACTCGATGGGCTGCTGGCATTGTGGTGCAGTGGATTAAGCTGCCACTTGGGACATCTGCATACCATAACAGATGCTGGTTCAAGTCCCAACCACTCCACTCCTGATACGGCTCCCTGCTAATGCACTTGGGAAGGCAGCAGCCAATAACCAAGGTACCCAGGCCCCTGCTACCCATGTGTCATACACAGTTGGAATTTCTGGATCCTGGCTTCAGTCTGAGCCAGCCCCAGCTGTTACTATTACAAATAACGGGGAGTGAACCAGCAGGTGGAAGATCTCTTTTTCTCTAACTGCCTTTCAAATAAGTGAAATAAATAAATCTTTTTAAAAAATTGTTAGAAAGCTTTTACTCTACTCAGGAATGGTCTAAGAGATGAGTAAAGCCATCCAGTTCATGTTCTGGGTAGGAGTGACCAAGCAGGCCTGGAAGAAGCAGGCCATAATAAGATGAGGATGGTTTGTTAAGAGAGGATAGTCAGTGATAAGCTGCTCCCTGAGCTGAGAAAGAGTTTAAATATATAATCTATCATGCTTAATTTTTTGTTATTTAAGAGGCAAAGGCACCCCAACCCACTGGTTTACTCATCAAATGCCCACAGTGACCAGGAGTGGACCAAGGTAAAGGCAGGAACCAGGAACTCAATCTTGGTCTCTTTGTGGGTGGTGGAACCCAATTACTTGTTACCTCCCTATGTCTGCATTAGCAGGAAACTGCGAGCAAGCGCCAGAGCTGGGAATCCAAGCCAGGTCCTGCATCACTGGCGAGGTTAAACGCCCATTCCCACGCCACTTGATATTTCCCATGAAAATCATCTTCTGCATTTCTACACATTGGTCTCCCCCTTAACTTTTACCTGTCTTGGAGAGAGAATTCTTGGCTCTAAAAATAGCTTTTGACATTTCTGCATAATTCTAATTGAGCTAAATATTGAGTACTCCTGCGGGAAGGCAGAGGTGATTTCTAATCAATAAATGAATGGGACGGTACACTGTGCCCTGTGCACACTGCAGACCTACAGCAAACAGTTGTGCAAGGAATGTATACCAAGGTCATAGAAGCAGTAACTCCTTCTCTGGCTGAAATTATTAACGTATTTCCTTAGCATTTTAAGTTTCCATGAAAGATGTTTCAGCTGGAAATTAAACTTCATTCTCATCTGAGACACAAAATTAAAGACAAAATTAATTCTGCTCCTGATGGAGAAGTAATACCTTCCTAGAATGAGAAGGAAAGAACGAAAGTGCAGAGGAGTGGGGAAGAAAGGAAGCATGTCTCAAAACTCAACTACAGAACATATTTCCAGATGTCCTGGGTGTAAAGACAGAGTGTGGCAATACAGTCGCTGCAGTCTGTAAACGGAAGACACACATAGCAAGAGCATTAGCTGCAGTGCTCAGAAGTGCGTAAGCACTCATAACCAGCCACAGGCCGAGTGCAGGTTCTCTGCACTCAGTGAAGCAGCAGCTCCTAGTCCAGATCAAAGACGTAAAAAACATTCTTCTCTGATGCCAGAAATTGCAACTTGCAATGGCCGTTTTCATTAGCATTATCTTTTTAGAATTCTTCCTTGAGAAACAATACCTAAAAGACATTTTGTGTAGAAATCACCTCTATTTCTAATAAGAAATAGTTTAAGGGAAATAATTTGTAAGTTATTCAACTTTATAACTTATTATCCATACAGAACTATATTTATCCAGAAAGTAAAAGAATTTTAAAATGCAATTTTGAAATAAGCATGATGGCCTATTTCCTTATATGATATACACACGTTTAAGAGACAGCAAACAGACAATCTGTTACATCACTTTTCAGACGAACAGTTTCTGCAATTTGCAATTTAAAAAAAATATATCCACGTGTAAACCACTTCAGTGTACCTCCTGGGATAGCAGTTTTCTGGAAGACATCAAATCATGCTCAACTTTCTCAAAGATAATCAAGAATACACCCAAACCCTGGTGTCAACTGAGCTTATCAAGTCTCAGAAGGTAACATCTCTGTTCCTGTTTCAAAAGGTAATGTCTCAATTCCTGTTTTCTCTTCTCCTGTCTCCTTAACAAGCACAGTACAAGCTGTGTCATCAAACGCGTCAGCAGTTTACAAGACAGCTGTGCCTGTTAGGAACTCGGCTTGCATTTTTCCTTTATCTCACTGGAGTCTGACATTATAAATGGTGGCTCAAATTTGTCTATCAAATAATGCTGCTCCTTCATTTATACGCTTCAGTGGATTGCTTCCAAAATACAAGTCATTTAGAGGATTTCCTTCTTCAAATATCAAAGCACCAGAACTACATATTAGAGCTGATACAGTGACAGAGAAAGCTTCCTGCATAAACAGTGTTCTTTTGCTAGGCTTTGTGTTACTTATGCCAAAGGAAGTACCAAAGAATACTTCTTCCCAAAAGGCTACATCTCAAAACACATCCTGAATTTTCTAGCTTTTTTGAAGACAGGACTGATCCTAATTACCAGAAGGTCATCCTAATGATGTAGTGACATTTTGGTCTAATTCATTGCTTGGATTTTTATCATGCCTTTTTAGAAATTCAAAATGACCATACTCATAAATTTTCTGACAGCCTCCAATGCCACGGAGACATGAAATAACCGAAGGCTCCACTCCTTCTAAAGGGAGAGAGAACTTTTCAGTGCTCTCCAAAATTGTGTCTTCAGAAAGTTCCTTCTTCCAAGTTTCTTCTTGTTAGTCCCCCAAATTCCTACTGCTTCCTAGATAGGAACTAAGGCTCAAGTCTCTCTGTCCCTGTCTGCTCTGTTGCTGGATGAGGGCTTGGAAGGACAGCAGCCAGTAATCCCATGTCACTCAGGTTAAAACAAAGTGCTTTCCCCCAGGAGTCTAGAAAATCTTGTTCAGTCCCTGATTGCTCTCCACGGATGTCCTATGCCCTACAGCCTCAGGCATAACACAATCTCCAGTCATTC
This sequence comes from Oryctolagus cuniculus, assembly GCF_964237555.1. Taxonomy (NCBI): domain Eukaryota; kingdom Metazoa; phylum Chordata; class Mammalia; order Lagomorpha; family Leporidae; genus Oryctolagus; species Oryctolagus cuniculus. The sequence goes on from NC_091437.1 coordinate 11,549,899, forward strand.
CGGAGCTTGAGAAATTGGGGTTGGAGAGAAACAGGTATGGTAAGGAGTTTCTGGCTATTTCACTTCAATTATTGAAATCATAACCAATTGCCATGTATTTCACTGCTTTGCTTCAACAACTGCTATTCCAAAACATCCTCCAAGGTACCAGAGTGACAGGAAGCAGCAGCAAAGGAAGTGGAGTCCCCGAGAATCTCCACGCAGGTGCAAAGAACACAAGGAGGAGCATGTGAGCCCCACAGACAAAGGGGCCTTCTCTGCAGCATACAAGATGCTCCACTTCCTGAAAGCCACAGGGCGTCACACAGCATCTGTGCAACGTGACCCAGTCCATCGTCAAAGTCTTCTGATTGCTCATCTAATCGTACCCCTCCATCCCATGTCCTCAGTGAGGATTTAGATTGAAATTATCCTTCATGGGCCGGTGCAGCGGCTCACTAGGCTAATCCTCTGCCTGCGGTGCCGGCACCCCAGGTTCTAGTCCCGGTTGGGGTACCAGATTCTGTTCCGGTTGCTCCTCTTCCGGTCCAGTTCTCTGCTGTGGCCCGGGAGGGCAGTGGAGGATGGCCCAAGTCCTTGGGCCCTGCACCCACATGGGAGACTAGGAGGAAGCACCTGGCTCCGGGCTTCAGATCGGCGCAGTGCACTGGCCATAGCGGCCATTTGTGGGGTGAACCAACGGAAGAAAGACCTTTCTCTCTCTCTCTCTAACTCTGCGGGAAGAGAGGGAGGGAGGGAGGGAAAAGAAAGGGAAAGAAAACGAAAGAAAACGAAAGAGAAAAAGAAAAAGAAATTACCCTGTATGGACAGCCACGCCTTCCATGTGACATTTCACACAGACCATAGTGTGCTCATAAACAATTTTTGTCAAAAGCAAAATATAGAATTATTCAGCCAGTAGTCTCTGTCATTTTCTAGGTTAATTAAAATTTGAGAATGTTGATTTTTATTTCTGTGTATTTGTTATGAATGAATGCTGCTGTAGAAATTCAGCACCAAAGTCAACTTTTCCCCAAATCTCTCAAGGTACCATTCTTCTGTTGACCCCCTGCTCCTCCCTTGGCCTTGTCTCAGGAACCCCCAATTCTGTGCCTCCCTGCTGTCAGAAATGCAGCAACTCTTTTCAGTAGAATAAAAATACTTTAGGTGTTCCTGCATTGCCAAAGTATTTGTATTTATGTTTATTAAATATGTATCAACACAAAACCAAATACAACCTCCTTACGCTTAGAGCTTATGCTTACAGCCTTAATTCTAAAACCAAAACAAATAAATACACACAAATTGGAAAAGCAATAAAATTCGAGTCAACAGGTTTTATTTAGCGTGACACATGATGCTGTCATCAAGTGGCTAGACGTAAATACGCGACTTGCCTGCTTCTACATGTGTCTGTCTTCTTAACTCCACCCTGCAATATCCAACGATTTAAGTGTTCCAAAGCTTCTGGTACTGTGAAAACTTCGATTGTATGTTACACTGTACTGCCTTCTGGTCTTTACTTGACAGGAAGTTCGTGACTTACATTCTAGGTTCTGTCTCTCTTCGGTTCCTATTTCCCACATCTCAGGTATCACCTAGCTTAAATATGTCCTTACATACTAACACACATCTGGTCTCCATTCGGGCAGTTTTCCCATTTTGGGGACATCTGGCACATCTGGAGACATTTTTGAGGGACACATCTGGGAGAAAGGGGTACTAGCATCTAGTACGTACAAGTCTGGAATTCCGTTTAACACCCTACAGTGCAAAGGACAGGTCTGCACAACAAAGGAGCCCCTCCAAATGTTGGTGATGTGCAAACTGAGAAACACAGCCAAGGCAAACTGCTAACACCTGGCTAGAAGTAGCTCCCTGGATGACTTTGAAGAATATTTAGTTGAAATGAAATTTTTAAGGAGAATTCTTTGTTTAAAGAGATCCTAAATTCCATCAGACTTGTAAGAACTCAAACTTCACAGCAGGTAGTTAGCCTAGATGCTGTCACCCACATCCCACCTCACAGCGCCTGTATTCAACACCCAGCTCCAGCTGCTGACTCCAGCTTCCCTCCAATGCAGGCCCTGAGAGGCAGCAGTGATGGTTCAACGAACTGGGCTCCTGCCACCCATAGGGAAGATCTCAGTAGTGTCCCTGGCTCCCCACCCTAATTGTGACCCAACCCTGAACGTTGTGGGTATATGGGGAAAGTACCAGCAGATGGGGGCTCTCTCTGTCTCCAACTCTCTATACCTCCCTTTCTCTCTCTCTTCCCCCCACCCCAAACACACATACAAGTTAAAATTTCAAGAAATCATTAAGTACCATTGCTTTTAAAGAAGTCATTTTCTTATATAATGTTATAAAAATCCTACCAAGTCCTAGGAATTCTGATTCTTGACCTAATTACTTTTTTAAAAGATCAAGTTAACTCTAAATTGCATCATCATTAGAAAACACACGTGGCTCACTTAGTTGACTGTGAATACCATACAGAGAAACATAAAACTCTGGCCGGCGCCACGGCTCACTAGGCTAATCCTCCGCCTTGCGGCGCCGGCACACCGGGTTCTAGTCCCGGTTGGGGCGCCGGATTCTGTCCCAGTTGCCCCTCTTCCAGGCCAGCTCTCTGCTGTGGCCAGGGAGTGCAGTGGAGGATGGCCCAAGTGCTTGGGCCCTGCACCCCACGGGAGACCAGGAAAAAGCACCTGGCTCCTGGCTCCTGCCATTGGATCAGCGTGGTGCGCCGGCCGCAGCGTGCCAGCCGCAGCGGCCATTGGAGGGTGAACCAACGGCAAAGGAAGACCTTTCTCTCTGTCTCTCTCTCTCACTGTCCACTCTGCCTGTCAAAAAAAAAAAAAAAAAAGAAACTTACTGCAGAATCCATGCTGTAACATAACCCAAGATCTGAACAGACCTTCCGTCAAAGGGGTCATGGCATGAGAAAGCTTATAGACTTGAACACAGAATAGTTTAACAGGCCAAGGCTATTAATGATCTTCATATCATACTCCAGCAAGAAAGCATTTATTGAATACCTGTGCCACTGTCTTTATAAGGTTCAATCCCAGGTCAAGTACAGTGTATGTTTTTCTTCCCTACTAACACCTGTACATTACACCCATGTGCTTATCCTGCTCTAAGAGGACACATGGATTAAGACACGGGCCTAGAATCAAACAATTCCCATTTGCCTCCCAATTGTCCTAATAACTAGCTGAGCAACCTTAACCAGGTTCACTGTTCTCCAATCAGCCCTGGCCCTCTCTTGTACAATACAGACAATAATAGTTCTACAGTCTCTCAGTGAGTACACAGGCAATATGGGACAGAGAGGAGCGTAGAACACTGTTCAGTTCCTGATAAGTGTTTCATATAATTATTTCCTTCTTTGAGCTATTCAAATATTACACAAGTAGTTGAAGATTATTAAAAGACCATTTTTAAAACATGGCTGGATGTTTGATGTGAGTAACATTATTTTGCTTGACATCAATTATTTTCTTAATTCTCTCTGGACCAGAGTTCCACTGAACATGTGCTCATTTACTACTTCCTAATTCAATTACTTTCTCATTGATTCAAACAAACAGAGCCTCTCCTTTGTCACAGAGCAGGTGCTGTCCAGCATGACAACTCAAAGACCAGCACAGCACAGGCTCTGCCTGGAGAGGGTGATGATCTAACCGTGCTGTTGGTACACAACTGAATGACACACACCAACAGTGTCAGCCGCTACCCGATTCACAGGCTGTTAGAGATTCAATGGGACTTGGCTCCCAAATCCTATGCATACATTTAAACTCCGAGATCTGAATATGAAGGGCTGATGAACAAGAGACTTGATCTAGTTACAGCATCTGATAGATCAGGTTGGTGGGATGTGCCCTCAAAAGGTAGTTTTTTTTTAATATTTATTCATTTATTTGAAAGGCAGAGTTACAGACGGAGAAAGGTCTTCCATCCACTGGTTCACTCAGCCAAAGGCCACAACAGCTGAGGATGGGCCAGCCTGAAAGTAGGAACTTTTTCAGGTCTCCTACATGAGTGCAGGGGCCCACGCGCTTGGGCATTCTTCTACTGCTTTTCCAAGGCCACTAGCAGGGAGCTGGATTGGTAGTGGAGCAGCCAGTATTAGAACTAGCTCTCGTATGGGATGGCAGTGCTGTAGGCCACGCCTTAACCCAGTGCATGACAGCACCAGGCCCAGAAGGTAGTTTGTGTAAGAAGGCTAGTCACTGAAGCCCAGTGTAGCCTTGCTCCCATCTTTCTTTTCTGGCTGTTCGTGGGATCCATCCTCTACACCTGTACTGCAAATGCCAGCCTCTGCCAGACTCAGACTGAAGGTGCTCCTGAATCCTGAACTGTGACATTTTACCTGGTACGATGAAGTAAACCTCCTTCCCATGAAGCTCCCCTCAAGTATTTCAGTTAAAGTAACAGCAATCTGGCTAACACAGACGCTTACTTAAAAATGTGAACAGCCCAGAGCCATTGATAATGAAGAGGGGAAAAAAATGCAAAGAACTGTTGTTTTCATGCTTTTGTGTTTCACAAATTCTTTGAAAAGAGGTGTTGATCATAGATTGAGAAAAAGTTCCAAGCTTCTCTTTTGTGCATTGACACCCTACATACCCACACTTAAAGCACACATTTTTTTTTCTTTTAATCTCGTATGATGTTCAGTAAGATTCTCAGCACAGTTTCACATCAAAACTATCAGAGCATTATGTTCATCAGTAAAGTCATCTTAGTTTCCACACAACCCACAACATAAGAAATACCGTATTTCTACCACACTAACATCCACGACAGAGTGAGTGCCTAGTGCCGCCGACTATGTAGCTATTCAAGAGACTAATTCAAGGGTTCTTATTTAGACAAATTAAACAAATTTGTCATTAGCAATTAAAATCTCCCAGCTAGACAAACAGGACTTCATTTTTCTTTAGCATTTTAAGTCTCTGGTGAAACAGCTGAAATATAAGCAATGCAGTGCTGTTAACTAAGGCAAAATTTAAAATATGTTCTGTCGATATTTTTATGACTGTGCTGGTATAACTTGAAGTGATTTAAGATATTAATAAAAATGCTGGGGCTGGTATTGTGGAATAGCAGATTAAGCTGCTGCTTATGATTCCGGTATCCCACATCAGCGAGTCTGTTGGGGCCTTGGTTGCTACTCTTCTAATCCAGCTCCCTGTTAATTCATCTGGGAAAATGGTGGATGACAATCTAGACATCTGGTCCCCTGACATCCATGTCAGGGACCAGGACAGAGTTCCTTGCTCCTGGCTTCAGCCCAGCCCAGTCTTGATCATGGAGATCATTTGGGGAATGAACCTGTCAATGGAATCGTACTCTCTGCCTTCCAAATAAATAAAAATAATAAATCTTCAAAAATACATAAAAATGCCTTTTAATTTAAGTGAATAATTGCACTGTTGGGGTAGAGGTCACACAATTTATTGAGACAAACCTGACAATACTGGATGAAGTCCTCAATGATCCAAGAAAAAGAAAAAACTGACCTTATAGCAGGAGACTGGAAAAAATACAGCAAGTATACCCAAAACTTAATGAAGACAGAAAAAAAAGCATGCAGCAGGAGATAACAAAGTTTGTGTAAGACATTAATTCCATTTTATTTTAAAAAGGCTAATTTGGTAAATGTCCAATTTATAGACTATTTACTATGAGTGATAATTACACCTCTACTTCATTATACTTGACTAAACACAAAAACATATACTCTTAATTTTCCACTGAAACAACAGAAAATTTAAGACTGTTATGTAGCAAAGAACATTTCACATCAAAATAAAATAGAATTTTGAAGTATTGCTTTTTTTTTTTCAAATTAGGTTGCTACTTCAAAGTTTCTAGATACTCTGTTTTACCAAAATAAACAACATATCACCTTAAATCAGGGAAAAAACACACATACCTGACAATAAGAAATGTTACACTTTTTGACAAAATTGTAAATTCTCTTCAACATCAGAACTGAATTTTTTTTTTGAGTGTGTTGAAAATTTCCGGGTACCAAATAATAGAAGAAAATCCAAAAGAATTTGCACTATGACTTTATTTCTTATCCAAGACAGTGCTTGCTATATAACAGACTATTTTTGCCTGCCTCTAACTTTCTCCCAAAGCGGTGAGTTTTCAGTTTTTACTGCCTTCCTGGACAGATATTTATATTCTTGGTGACAATTTAATTCCAACCTTCTTAAAACATTTCAAGCAGGTTTAATGGTCTCAGTTCATTTAGAGCACGGAGAGAAAAGACCATCTCAGTTTTCAGATAGAAAGGCAATAGCAAGAAATACTTCTCAAAGAAATTTCCCAAGCATTACATCTAATATTCCCTTATTGTGCTGCATATAATTACCCTTTCTGTGGAAAGATTCTGCTGTGATTGCAAGTCATTTGTCCTTGTCAAAACTTTGGTGATCTAATGGTCGATGTAACAGCACTGAGAGAGAGCAGGTGATTTAAGAGCTGTCTGATCTTGGGATCTCCGTCCTTATGAAAGGGTTAAGGTAGAACCATGGAAGTGCTCTGCAAGGGTGGTTGTTAGCAATCACCTGTCACCTCTCTCCCTCCTCTTTTACACCCATCTTCTGCCATGAGGTCTTCACTAGAAGCAGAGGAGATGGACTGGAACTCTGAGCCAAAATAAACCTCTTTCTGTGTAAATGACCCAGTCTTGGGTAGTCTATCACAGCAACCAAAAATAGACCAAGAAAGATACACCTCAAGCTTTGCCTGTGAGGAAAAAAATCAGCTTGTCTCATCCGTTTGCTTCCCATGAGAAAGACAAGATTATCTGCCATCTTATGAAGAATGCAGAGATTCTCTGTGATCCCTGGTAGTGCCATCACTCATGATAAATGTGACAGTAGCTTACTGTGGAGCACAGTACAGCAGAGCCAGTGCTTCACTCCTATCCCAGCTGTCTGGATCACAACACAACGCCTCACCAAGCGGTCAGCTCAAACACCTCTTAACCAGCCCGAGAGCCTTCAATGGTTCTTCACGTGCCCATCACCCCACACTGTTGCCAGTATTTTATTTCTAAAAATGCAGCTCTAATTCACATTCTCATTCACCCATTAGTGCCTTCTAATATCTACATAATGAGTCTGAATTCTTAGTGTGGCAGTTTGGGCCTTTGTATGACGTAGGTCCTGCTTCCATGCAGACTTTCTGGACTCCAAACCCCAACCAGTCCAGAAGCAGCAAATACTTCTCCTTATGGATTTCCCTCCTCTTCAAAAACTCCCCACTTTGTATGACTCTGCCCTTCTTATCCACAGCAGCAAGGTAAACAACTGATGCCTCCCTTTCCCAAATCTGCGTTCTCTTAGCCCTGGTCTTACAAACATTATCTCACCGATAAAAATAAAAATAAAGCAGCTTTGCTTTGCTATCAGTAGTCTCCAGAGTCTTAACCCAGGACTTGGTCCCTTTCATGGTTAGCATCTATAACAGCTCAACAAACCCTGTATTTCAGAGATCGCTAGTGAAGAGGAGTTCTGGTTAAACATAACCAGGTAGAATGCCCTGAGTGAACAGATCTCATTGAACTCATGTTAGAATAACTAAGCATTTAACTTTTTGACAAAACCTCAAGTGTAGCAATGAAAACAGCTTGGCAGATTTCAAAAGAAACAAGGAAAAGTATCTGCCCCTGCTGTTTGAGTCCAATTTTTCTCCAAAATCTTTATTAACAGAAGCAGCACTGCTGGCATTCACCACTATTTCATTCTTTGACGGTGCCCACCCACTGAGACATGAATAGATTTGTATTAGACATATTAGACAAACTGAAAATATTCCAGGCTGTCTGTCAAAGAAAAGAAGGGTGTCAAGAATCATTACATTACCATAAAGCAGAGCATTATTTCAGTAGGTACCTTCAAAACAGCAGTAAGTTTAAAGTCAGAATTAAAGCCTGCACATGACAAGATTTTAGTCGTACAGTTGCCAATCTCTGTTTAAAAGGTCAATCATATCAACAAAGCCATCAGCAAAGGTAAGCACTGGATATAGGAATCTAAATATAGCTGTATATGTTCATATTCAGAAATAATATTGAGATAACTGGCCAACATTTTACAAGCCTTTCCCCATTAATTTAGATACCATGGACTGCTGAAGTTATTATTGAAAATTGGAGAAAATCATCAATAATAGCCCACCTTTCAAACTGAACATCCCCAAAACCTGAAAGGCAACAAGAAAAAAAAAGTTGCACTACAGGACTGCTTGCTGTTCATGTCCAAAACCGGGGAATAAGCCAATAAAATCAATTTGGCAACAAAAAGTTTCAAAAGCTGATCTCAGAGGTGGGGTGAGGTGATACCATGAGTACAATTTTACAGATAATAGGAACAAATTGTAGTGTTCTATTGCACAGAAAGGAAACTATAGTTAACAATAATATATTGCACATTTCAAAATAACTAGAAGAGAGTAGTTAAAGTTCTCACCACAAAGAAACAGTAAATGCTTGAGGTGATCAATGAGCTAACTACTAAAATCTGATTAATATACATTGCTTACATATATTGAAATCCCATAAATATGTATAATTGTGATATTTTAAAAACATAAATTTAATAAAACAATTTTCCTGTAATATGATCATGATCTAAATGACCACTACTGTTAAAAATTGCTACTCCTGGGGTCAGCACAGTGCCACGGGTAAAGCTGCCACCTGCAGTGTGGGCATCCCATATGGGTTCCAGTTCATATCCCAGCTGCTCCACTTCCGATCCAACTCTTGGCTATGGCCTGGGAAAGCAATGGAAGATGGCCCAAGTGCTTGGGACCCTGCAGTTGCATGAGAGACCTGTAAGAAGCTCTTGGCTTCAGATCAGCCAAGCTCCACCTGTTGCAGCCATTTGGGGAGTGAACCAGTGGATGGAAGCCCTCTCTCTCTCTCTCTCTCTGCCTCTGCCTCTCTAACTCTTTCAAATAAATAAATAAATCTTTTTTTAAAGTGCTGCTTCTGTTTACAATAACATAGTTATTAGTAAGTTATAAAATTATGGTATTAATCATGTCATTTAACCATCAATACACATAAATTAGCTTATGCAAATAATGAAGACTCAACTTGGTATATTTATTGCTCATCACTCATGTACTTTGTACTTTTTCTTTATACCTTAAGGAACAGTATGGTTATCAACAGATGATAGGGGTAGCCTTTATGCATGTAGGGAGATGAGCTTTATCTCACGATGCTTCACAATGACCCCACAAGATACACATGAGACATGATCTTTGGTGTCCAGGCAAAGCATGATGAACTGTAGTGGCTCCAGCACTCACAAACTGTGAAACCTACAGCAAGTGTCTGAGTCTCTCTAACCCCCGAAACCTCTTTTGTAAGGTCAGCTCCTGGAACTAGGGCTATTAAAATGTTAGTGCTGTTCTTGACTTTCAAACACAACTGGTAACTGCCAGATTATATTACCACTATGATATAAAACCAGTAAGTGAGACATGGCAGACAGGAAAGGAGATAAAATGCAATTCATCAGTGTATCTGGTAGCATTGCAGGAGTTCGTAGCAAAGGGGCAGAAAGGAACAGGGCAATTCTCCAGACATGCTTGCCAAGATACTATACTTCGTTGGGCCTCAAAATTAGAAAACTCAGAACAGAGACAAGAGGCAGGGCACCCAGCAGGTGGGATGACAGCTAAGGACCTGAGGCATATGCATGCCTTGTGCCTGGCAGCCACCCCAGTGGGGTCAGAAGGAGGCTCTCAGGGAAGAGTTTAGAACCTGCAATAGAAATAAAGTATGAAGAAGAAAGGGGAAGACTGTAAATGCCAAAAAAAGGAGTTTGGATATACTTAGCCAACGAAAAATGAAGCAAAGTTTCCCAAACCCAGAATTTTTATGGAAATGTATTTATGCACATGGCAAAGTTAATTAATATATTTTATAAAAATTACTTTTGGAAATTTCTCATATTGAATTGCTATAAAAGTCAAAAATGTAAGCTAAATCTCACCCTTTCTATGTTTGGTAGTAGATATTACAGTATCTATAAGATAGCCCAGAGAACCTAGCACATAGATTTCAGTATATGAGTCATAAATTTTGAAACAATTTTGGTTATTGATAATGAAAAATAAGTATATGTACAATATTTTATCCTACAGTCCCAGATAGTGTGCTGAACAATAGGTGTACCTTTCCCTACTCCAACAGCCAACAAAGAAAAACTAAATGATTCAAATTCATCTCCTTTTTCTTCATTTTCTATTGGACATCCTAATAAGAAAATAAATAACAAAAAGCAGAAATGACAGGGTAGAAGTGAAGTCAGTAAATGGCAAAAGAAAACAAGGAACAAAAATGAATAATCTCTCCCTAAGTAATAGAAATTGACTGTGAGGTATTATGGATAATTATTCTCTCAGAAGCCCTTTAACAATGAAAATCATTTGCAAACAGCTATCATCTACTGGTCCTACAGGGCACATATCCTAATTGCCCCTAAGTGTGCTTGTTATTGTCAAAATGAATGCATATACAACACAGGGCTGCAGTCTTCGATTAAAATTAAGGAATAGGCCGGCGCCGCAGCTCACTAGGCTAATCCTCCGCCTTGCGACGCCGGCACACCGGGTTCTAATCCCGGTCGGGGCACCGGATTCTGTCCCGGTTCCCCTCTTCCAGGCCAGCTCTCTGCTATGGCCCGGGAGTGCAGTGGAGGATGGCCCAAGTCCTTGGGCCCTGCACCCGCATGGGAGACCAGGAGAAGCACCTGGCTCCTGGCTTCAGATCAGTGCGATGCACCGGCCACGGCAGCCATTGGAGGGTGAACCAATGGCAAAGGAAGACCTTTCTCTCTGTCTCTCTCTCTCTCTCTCATTGTCTACTCTGCCTGTCAAAAAATAAAAAAAAAATTTTAAAAATTTTAAAAAGTTAAGGAATAGACTGGGTCATGTCAGTCCATGGAGTGTCATAATCTCATAGGCACAGAAGGCAGACTCCCTGGTTCAAGGTCTGACTCCACCACCAACTAGCTTCGACCTTAAACATACTCTGTGCCAGGTTTCTTATATGTAAAGTGTTGAATAATCATAGTACTTTCCTATAAAGTATCCATATAAAAAGTTCAGAGGAGTAAGCATTTGCCAGGGCAGTTAGAATGTCACTTGGAACACCCGCACCCCCTATCAGAGTGCCTGGGTTCAAGTCCTGGCTCTTCTCCTGACTCCCGTCTCCTACTGATGCACATATAGGGTCCTTTGCATCCACATACGAGATCCAGACTGAGACTCTGGTATCTGTGGAATCAATCAGCAGATGAACGACTTCTCTCTCCCCTTATCCTCCCCCTTTCAAATGAATAAACACAAAATTAAAAACAATAAAGTTCACCCACTTAAAACCCTTGGAAGACTGTAATATGATAAAAGTCATCAATCATTACTATCATTAGTTGTGTAAACAAATAATGAAAGATCACAGAGCAGGAAGCAATTCCTTCTAAACGTCATGCATTGTGGGAGTTAAGGGAAGGCTTCGCAACACATAAAATCCTTAGGCCTGGAGGTTTGTTGGGAAGCAAAGGGCAATGCAGACAGGAAAACCATAACAAATCAGACCAAGGGACATGGTGTTGTGTGGTTACCACAATGGTGAGCAGTGCATCTGTCTCCAGAGGTAGTGTGAAGTCCTTTTAGAACCTGAAGCTTAGCATGCACATGAATAAGGGCCTTAATTCCCTCAACTTCGAGTGACTAGAGATTCTGAAGGTGTTTAACCTAGAAAGAAACTTGCCAAGGCCTAAGACTGAAGGAGAAATTAAGCAATGCTGAAAAGGCCACTCAAGCTAAAGATAACTCTAGCTACCACTGCCAGACTCACGGAACAATCATGAACATACTGTCAGTCCACCATGGCCAGCTGCACCACAAAGCACGTATTGTACTAAGAACTTTATTTGCATCACTTTTACTATTTAAAACAACCTTAAAATACCTATTTGGCCTAACACATTGACTAGACTAATCATCAACAAATTTAAGCAGTCTACAACCAGTAAGCACAGCTAGTAAGGGGCAGAGCTGAGTCTTCCAACATCCACCTTGTCCACGACCTCCTGCCTCCTCGTGGGTCTTTTCAGTGCCGTTAAGCTGGAACCGTCATCCAGTCAATGAGGACACGGGCAAAGGTGCAAGGGGTGTAGAGGGAGAAGAGTGGTGGTTTCCAAACATGTCTGAGGTCTGCGACTTTGGAGATGCTTTGACACAGCTATGTGCTTCAAATTTCTAGCCTGCAGAACGAGCTTCTGAGTGAGTGTTTACTCAGAAGGTTAACAGAGTTCCTTTGAAGATTTAGCAGGCTTGAGGTGCCTGTGGGATACTTACTTGGAAAGATTCACTTGGCAGATAGAAGTGGAACTTGCTGCTAAGCAGACAGGCCTGCCTGTAGACAGACTTCTGAGATATTAAGCGTTGAGTGATAGCTGAAACTCCAGAAAGTGAAGTATGCACAGGGAAAACATGTAAAAGGGTAGAATAAAAAGTGAGAATTGTGAAAAATACTGGGTTAAGTTTTAAACATTGAAAAAACAGAAATTTTGATCCTTTTCAACAATTCCTCCAGTGTGTGTCAAACTACTGAAATGTCACAATAATGACATATCTCAGTTCTTGACTGTATTCCTAGCAAAACCATTAAAACATGCAAAGTATTGTTTTTCAAACTTACCAAGCAGCCTCTTAAACAATTCATTGACCATCAAAATCTCTACAAGAAAGAGGCTCTCAAGAATTCCAAGGTTGGCCGGCGCCGCGGCTCACTAGGCTAATCCTCTGCCTTGCGGCGCCGGCACACCGGGTTCTAGTCCCGGTTGGGGCGCCGGATTCTGTCCCGGTTGCCCCTCTTCCAGGCCAGCCCTCTGATGTGGCCAGGGAGTGCAGTGGAGGATGGCCCAGGTGCTTGGGCCCTGCACCCCATGGGAGACCAGGAAAAGCACCTGGCTCCTGGCTCCTGGCTCCTGCCATTGGATCAGCGTGGTGCGCCGGCCGCAGCGCGCCGGCCGCGGCGGCCATTGGAGGGTGAACCATCGGCAAAAGGAAGACCTTTCTCTCTGTCTCTCTCTCTCACTGTCCACTCTGCCTGTCAAAAAAAAAAAAAAAAAAAAGAATTCCAAGGTTATCCAAAGCTAATGAATTTGTTAGACAAACAGGAGCTCTGCAAAAATCACTGGTGAAGCTCCAGCACAGACCCGGCTCTCCTGATCTGCACTCCACAACACCACTCAGTGGAGTGATGCGTCTGCTGACAGAATGGGCTTCAGTCCCTCCTTGGGACTGTAATGAAAGCAAACCAGTTCACACTGTTGTCTTAATAGCTCTAAAATTATAATTGCTAATTAATCACTGCTGAGTTGGACTTGGCTTGGATTTCTTGGCAAGTGTTTTTATTTCATTAGTAACATGGTGAATTTCTTTTTTCTGCCTTTCTCCTGCCAGACTTCTCATTCTATAATGACAATATGCAAAATAACATTTTTATAAAATAATGGCTGCAGTTTGTCTTCTTTTCATTTAAGATAATGTTATCATTAAGCATCATAAAAATGTAAGACCAAATAACAAGTGTAATCCTGATGAAATCTTTTTCCAAGCATTAATTCCCTCTTGAATGGCAAATCAACTTCACTAATGCATAAGGAAATTATGCAACTAAAATGCATCTCACATTTGTATTGAAATGATACCAGATTTCTACAAATACATTATGTTGCTTACCACTTCCTTAGTAATTATGTTCTTAAACCTAGTGAGGACAAACATTTCTAATTTTTTTTTTTTGACAGGCAGAGTGGACAGTGAGAGAGAGACAGAGAGAAAGGTCTTCCTTTGCCGTTGGTTCACCCTCCAATGGCCGCTCCAGCAGCATGCTGTGGCCAACGCACCATGTTGATCCAAAGCCAGGAGCCAGGTGCTTCTCCTGGTCTCCCATGCGGGTGCAGGGCCCAAGCACTTAGGCCATCCTCCACTGCACTCCCGGGCCACAGCAGAGAGCTGGACTGGAAGAGGGGCAGCCTGGACAGAATCCGGTGCCCAGACCTGGACTAGAACTGGTGTGCCGGCGCCGCAGGTGGAGGATTAGCCTAGTGAGCCGCAGCACCGGCCCTCTAAATTTCAATAGAGAAAAAGTAAACCTGTGGTTTTAATACCCATTCAGAGTTCCCTTAATACTCATTCAGAGACACTAAATGATATATATTAACTTCTTTATTTAAAAATAAAGAACTGTTTTAACAGAATTAAAGCACAGAAACTGAACTATAACCTTAACTAAATCATGTTGACTTTCCTTACTCTAAAATAAATTATTTCTCAAAATAACTTTTAAGTAATTACTAGTTCTAATATTTGAGTATGAAATGTTGGGACCAAGTTGTAGTATGAAAGAAGCTTGAGACCAGATTTCCAAGGGCACTCAAGTCTACTCTCAAATGAACACAGCAATGAAACAAGAAAAGCAGGTGCGATGCACGTGCAACTTAATGCCAAGTTCACAGCCCAGTCATTCAGTGGGATTTTCACTTCCAACCTCCTCTGATGTGGATGTTTCAGAACTAGATTGCTCACTCTCATTATTTACTGCCGTAATTTCTGCAAGTGGTGACAAGGCTTGTATCAAAACAGGCATTTGTCACTCTAGGAGCATGTTAGGATATCTCTTCATAATTAGAAAAGGCATAGCACCATTTGCTTTTTCTAGATTTCTCTAGAGTCTAAAAGTGAAATAAAAGTTACAACATTCTCAAAAACAATCAAATACCTTGGAATAAACTTAACCAAGGATGTTAAAGATCTCTACGATGAAAATTAAAAACCTTAAAGAAAGAAATAGAAGAGGATACCAAGAAATGGAAAAATCTTCCATGCTCATGGATTGGAAGAATCCATATCATCAAAATGTCCATTCTCCCAAAAGCAATTTATAAATTCAATGCAATACCAATCAAGATACCGAAGACCTTCTTCTCAGATCTGGAAAAATTGGTGCTGAAATTTATATGGAGGCACAAGAGACCTCGAATAGCTAAAGCAATCTTGTACAACAAAAACAAAGCCGGAGGCATCACAATACCAGATTTCAGGACATACTACAGGGCAGTTGTAATCAAAACAGCATGGTACTGGTACAGAAACAGATGGATAGACCAATGGAACAGAATTGAAACACCAGAAATCAACCCAAACATCTACAGCCAACTTATATTTGATCAAGGATCTAAAACCAATTCCTGGAGCAAGGACAGTGTATTCAATAAATGGTGCTGGGAAAACTGGATTTCCACGTGCAGAATCATGAAGCAAGACCCCTACCTTACACCTTACACAAAAATCCACTCAACATGGATTAAAGACCTAAATCTATGACCTGACACCATCAAGTTACTAGAGAACATTGGAGAAACCCTTCAAGATATTGGCACAGGCAAAGAATTTCTGGAAAAGACCCGGGAGGCACAGGCAGTCAAAGCCAAAATCAACTATTGGGATTGCATCAAATTGAGAAGTTTCTGTACTGCAAAAGAAACAGTCAGGAGAGTGAAGAGACAACCGACAGAATGGGAAAAAATATTTGCAAACTATGCAACAGATAAAGGGTTAATAACCAGAATCTACAAAGAGATCAAGAAACTCCACAAAAACAAAACCAACAACCCAATTAAGAGATGGGCCAAGGACCTCAATAGACATTTTTCAAAAGAGGAAATCCAAATGGCCAACAGGCACATGAAAAAATGTTCAAGATCATTAGCAATCAGGGAAATGCAAATCAAAACCACAATGAGGTTTCACCTCACCCCGGTTAGAATGGCTCACATGCAGAAATCTACCAACAACAGATGCTGGCGAGGATGTGGGGAAAAAGGGACACTAACCCACTGTTGGTGGGAATGCAAACTGGTCAAGCCACTATGGAAGTCAGTCTGGAGATTCCTCAGAAACCTGAAGATAACCCTACCATTCGACCCAGCCATCCCACTCCTTGGAATTTACCCAAAGGAATTTAAATTGGCAAACAAAAAAGCAGTCTGCACCCTAATGTTTATTGCAGCTCAATTCACAATAGCTAAGACCTGGAACCAACCTAAATGCCCATCAACGATAGACTGGATAAAGAAATTATGGGATATGTACTCTTTAGAATACTATACCGCAGTAAGAAACAACGAAATCCAGTCATTTGCAACAAAATGGAGGAATCTGGAACACATCATGCTGAGTGAAATAAGCCAATCCCAAAGGGACAATTACCATATGTTCTCCCTGATCGGTGACAACTGACTGAACACCAAGAGGGAAACCTGTTGGAGTGAGGTGGACACTATGGGAAACGGTGGCTTGATCAGCATAGCCCTGACTGTTAATGAACAACTTAATACATTATCCCTCTTAGTAGTTTTTTTGTCTGTTCTACTTAATACTACTGGTTTAATTCTGTAATTAATACACAGTTATTCTTAAGTGTTGAAAATTAACTGAAATGTGATCCCTGTTAAACATAAGAGTGGGAATAAGAGAGGGAAGAGATGTATAATTTGGGACATGCTCAAGCTGACTTGCCCCAAATGGTAGAGTTAAAAACATACCAGGGGATTCCAATTCAATCCCATCAAGGTGGCATGTACCAATGCCATCTCACTAGTCCAAGTGATCAATTTCAGTTCACAATTGATCATAATGAAAGGACTAAGAGTCAAAGGGAGCACATAAACAAGTCTAGTACCTGCTAACACTAACCGATGGAATAAATAAACGGGAGAGTGATCCAACATGGGAAGTGAGGTGCTCAGCAGACTCATAGAATGGCAGATGTCCTAAATAGCACTCTGGCCTCAGAATCAGCCCTAAAGGCATTCGGATCTGGCTGAAAAGCCCATGAGAGTATTTCAGGCATGGAAAGCCAAGACACTCTGGCAAAAGACCTCTGTGAGTGAGATCCCAGTGGAAAGAACAGGTCTTCAAGGAAGGAGGAACCTTTCTCTGAAGGGAGGAGAGAACCTCCACTTTGACTATGACCTTGTCTAAACAAGATAAGAATCGGAGAACTCAGAGGGCTTCCATAGCCTTGGAAACTCATGACTGGAGCATAGGGAGATTACTGATGCCATAGACAGGAGTGTCAATTGGTAAAGTCAACAACAGGAGTCACTGTGCACTTACTCCTCATGTAGGATCTCTGTCCTTAATGTGCTGTGTATTGAGATTTAATGCTATAATGAGTACCCAACCAATATATTTCACTTTGTGTTTCTATGGGGGTGCAAACGATTGAAATCTTTACTTAATGTATACTAAACTGATCCTCTGTAAAAAAAAAAAAAAATTATCAACTCCCAACTTGACTCTCACTGGGATTAAACATGACAATAGGTCTGATCTGATTTCATCACCGTTTAAAAAAAATCATCTATTATTTTTCACTTTATGTTTCTGTGTGGGAGCAAACTGTTGAAATCCTTACTTAATGTATACTAAGCTGATCTTCTGTATATTAAGATAATCGAAAATGAATCTTGATGTGAATGGAAGGGGAGAGGGAGTGGGAAAGGGGAGGGTAGTGGGTGGGAGGGACGGTATGTGGGGGAAGCCATTGTAATCCATAAATCGTACTTTGGAAATTTATATTCATTAAATAAAAGTTAAAAAAAAAAGTTACAACATTCTTTCTAGCAGCCATACTTTGGATTTTCATCATTGCAAGATCAGTCCCATGGCTGTGGTTTAAAGTTTGATGATGTTTCCCATGAGGGCACAGGAATCTGCTTACAGATTTCTTTTCAAGGTCGCTGACCCACACAGTTGAAGTACTTGGGAGATCATGCTGTGTTTAATTTCAGAGACAGAGGTAGAACTAAAATAAGTGGTTTGCTGCGAAGCACTAGATGCTGAATCATTTGCACAGGTTCTGTAACTAAAAAACTTGAATTAGCCAGTGCCCAGGGCACTGATACATTAAAGTTTTAATATAAAAAGTTCTGCAATGACTTTGCCCTGATGACTTCTTGTCCCTTATATACCAGAAAAGGCCATATGGAAAAGTACACCAGGGAATGGTCAGTAAGTAATTAACCATACCTCTTTTAAAATCTTTTATTGCACAAGCCAGAAATTCTGTCTCCCAGTGACATTAACATGCTTGAAATGAATAATGCATGGTGAGGAATGGGTCCCTGAAGTACAGAAAAGGGATCTGACTGCTTTAGGCCACTGCCTGGACCAAGAGAGGGCAATTGTCATTAAAGTGTTGAGCAGAAAGTCATGGATCAAAGAGGCTCATAATAATTACACATGCCTCCTCAAGACAAAGAACATCCCTAATGCTGCCTCACCCACACCTCCACGACCAGCGGTGAAGAGAGTGACTACAGCATACAGTGAATGCCTCCTCACGGTCCTGCTAGGGACCCGATGAAATTTTTATGATCTGCTGAGATAGCCCCTCCTTTCGCGTATTTTGAAAAGACACACAGAGTATGTAACAAGATTATGGAAGGATAAGTAACTTTAATTCCTTTCTAGGTTAAATGATTCATTGAGTTATAAAATATCCAACACATTTAATTCACAATATATTAATATAGCATCAAAATATAGATTTTGTGGACAAATATTAAACAATCACACTGGTTACTATTTTCTATCATACCCTAAACTGACTGCTTTCATAGACAATATTCAAAAACATTTGCAATGAGGGAGTTCTACAATGGTCACTTGGTTATTTTTGCATACCTAAATAGGGGTAACATACCTATTTTTCACTGAGGCCTTGAACAATCATTGTGTAATTAGAACAAGTATTAAAAGCATCCATTTATCATCGATTCATATGCTTTATGTAACAAGAATTCGGGGCCAGTGCTGTGGTTTAGAAGTCTAAGCCTTCACCTGTGGTACCAGCATCCCATATGAATGCCAGTTCATGTGCTGGCTGCTCATCTTCTGATCCAGCTCTCTGCTAATGGCCTGGAAAAACAATGGAAGATGACCCAAGTGCTTGGACCACTGTACCCACGTGAGAAATCCAGAGGAAGCTCTTGGCTCCTGGCCCCAGCTTTGGATCAGCTCAGCTCCAGCCATTGCCACCATTTGGGGAGTCAGCTAGAGGATGAAAGACCTTTCTCTCTTCCTCTTCCTCTCTCTTTCTGTAACACTACCTCTCAAATAAATTAAAATCTAAAAGAGTACTCTTGCTTTTGAGTAACTTTTAAATATAAAAAACGCATGAGAAAATAAAAATAGATTGTATTTTCTAATAAAACTGATATTACTTTACTGAAAAGTTTCTCAAATATTCTTTGCAGTTTACTACACTATTTAAGAGATTTTCTGAAGTTTTTCACATTGACAGTAACATATTTTTAAATCAAAAAATTTATATTAGATATTTTGTTTAGTTTTCTTGGCCTTTATTTTTGTCAATGAAAATGTTTATTAATCTAACATGAATAGATTTCATGCATTTCATAGAAACAATTCTAAGATAACCATACTTATCTCCTTTCTTCCTCCCTCAAAATCTCTCCATTCTTTCTTTTATTCCCCCTTTAATTTTGTTGCAGTAACATGCTTTCAATTTGCTTTACATAGTCTTAATGTACCACTAAGCATCATTTTCCACAAGTAAAAAAGGAACTATTTCATGAGAACATAGACTATAAATAACAGTCCAATCATAAGACAGCAGTTCCATTTTTATATATTTTTACTCTATATTAACTACCACATATCAGAGAAAACTATGGTATTTGCCTTTTGGGGACAGGCCTATTTAACTAAGCATAAAGGTTCCCAGTCCCAGCCATTTTGCTGCAAAAGACAGGATTTCATTCTCTTTTACAGCTAAGTAGTACTCCATAGTGTAAATGGGACACATTTTCCTTATCTAGTCATCAGTTGATGCACTTCTGGGTTGATTCTGCATCTTAGCTACTGTGAATTAAGCTGCTATAAACATAGGGGCACAAATAACTCTTTCATATACTGATTTCATTTCCTTCGGGTAAATTCCCAAGAGTGGGATGACTGGATCTATTTTCAGATCTCTGGGAAATCTCTGCGCTGTCCTCCTTAATGGTGTACTACTATACATTCCCACCAACAGATTAGGGTGCCTTTTTTTCCTTTCCAGCACTTACTATTTTTTGATTTTTGGATGATAGTCATTCTAACCAGGGTGAAGTAAAACCTCATTGTGGATTTTATTTGCATATATTTTCAATTAGGATTTTCTTTTTTAAGATTTATTTATTTACTTGAAAGACACAGTTACAGAGAGAGGTAGAGACAGAGAGAGAGGTCTTCCAGCCACTGGTTCACTCCCCAGATAGCCACACGGCCGGAGCTACACCAATACGAAGCCAGAAGCCAAGAGCTTCTTCCAGGTCTCCCATGTAGGTGCAGGAGCCCAAGGACTTGGGCCATCTTCTATTGCTTTCCAAGGCCATAGCAGAGAGCTGGATTGGAAGAGGAGCAGCCGGGACTAGAACAGGCACCCATGTGGGATGCTGGCGCTTCAGGCCATGGCTTTAGCCCACTGCGCCATAGCACCAGCCTCTCAACTAGGATTTTCAAAAAATATCTATCACTTTAAAATGTAACTTCTTTTTTATGAAATCAAAAGTGATTATGGCATGAGTTTCTCATACCACCTCCTAAAGGCAAAGGTTCTCTGCAGTTGTTCTCCATGCAAGTTATTTTACTCAGGATGTTTAACACATTGTAATATGAATGGCTACATTTTTAAGACACCAGATTTTTATATTCATTTTAAAATATTTTTGAAAACAGAGGACACTAATAAATAGATACAGAGAGGAACATGCAGGGATTGTGTGTGTTTGTGCATGTTACAAGCACCCAAATGGGATTGCTTCAACTTGAGGCACTTCTGTACTGCAATACAGACAGTCAGGAAAGTGAAGAGGCAACTGACAGAAAAGGAGACATTATTTGCAAATTATGCAACTGATAAAGGATAAATAACCAGAATCCAAAGAGGTCAAGAAACTCCACAACAACAAAACAAACAACCCACTTAAGAGATGGGCCAAGGAATTAAACATTTTTCAAAAGAGGAAATCCAAACGGCCAAT
Organism: Oryctolagus cuniculus; assembly: GCF_964237555.1. Classification (NCBI taxonomy): domain Eukaryota; kingdom Metazoa; phylum Chordata; class Mammalia; order Lagomorpha; family Leporidae; genus Oryctolagus; species Oryctolagus cuniculus. The sequence goes on from NC_091437.1 coordinate 11,571,054, forward strand.
AGACACATGAAAAAATGTTCATGGTCACTAGCCATCAGAGAAATGCAAATCCAAACGACACCCTGGCTAGAATGGATCTCATACAGAAGTTAACAACAAGTGCTGGTGAGGATGTGGGGGGAAAAGGTATACTAATCCACTGTTGGCTGGAATGCAAACTGGTAAAGCCACTTTGGAAGACAGTTTGGAAATACCAGAGAAATCTGAATATAGCCCTACCATATGACCCAGCCATCCTACCCCTCAGAATTTACCCAAGGGGAATTAAATCAGCAAATAAAAGAGCTGTCTGCACCACCATGTTTATCGCAGCTCAATTCACATTAGCTAAGACATGGAATCAACCTAAATACCCATCAACAGAAGACTGGATAAAGAAATTATGGGATATGTACTCTGTGGAATACTACACAGCAGTAAAAAATGAAATCTGGTCATTTACAACATCATGTTGAGTGAAATAAGTCAATCCCAAAGGGAAAAATATTATATGCTCTCCTTGATCTGTGACAACCAGCTGAGCACCTAAAAGGAAACCTGTAGAGGTGAAACTGACACTAGGAGAAGCAATAACTTGATCAGCCCTTGTCCTGTCAAGGAACAGCTTACTATTTTATTCTTTTTAGCATTCTAATTTATTTTTTTGACAGGCAGAGTTAGACAGTGAGAGAGAGAGAGACATAGAGAAAGGTCTTCCTTCCATTGGTTCACTCCCCAAGTGGCTGCTACGGCCAGCATGCTGCGCCGATCCAAAGCCAAGAGCCAGGTGCTTCCTGCTGGTCTCCCACGCTGGTGCAGGGCCCAAGCACTTGGGCCATCCTCCACTGCCTTCCTAGACCACAGCAGAGAGCTGGACTGGAAGAGGAGCAACCGGGACAGAACTGGCACCCCAACTGGGACTAGAACCCGGGGTGCCTTTATAATCTAATTTTGCTTCCTTTGGGTAAATTCCCAAGAATGATACGCCTGGGTCACATGGTAGATCTATTTTTAGATTTCTGAGAAATCTCTACACTGTATTCCATAATGGTGTACTACTTTACATTCCCACCAACAATGGATTAGTGTGCCTTTTTCCCCCACATCCTCATCAGTATTTTGATTTTTGGATGATAGCCATTCTAAATAGGGTGAAGTAAAACGGCACTGTGGATTTTATCTGCATATATTTACAACTGGGAATTAAACTGAAATATCTACCATTTTAAAATTTGACTTCCTTTTTTATGAAATCAAAAGTGATTACAGCATGAAGTTCTCATACCTCCTCCTAAAGGCAAAGGTTTCCTGCAGTTGTTCTCCAAGCAAGTTATTTTACTCAGGATATTCAACACTTTGTAATATGAACAGCTACATTTTTTTAGGATCTTCAATCTGATGGTTTATTTTTTAACTTTTATTTAGTAAATATAAATTTCCAAAGTACAGTTTATGGATTACAATGGCTTTCCCCCCACCATAACTTCCCTCCTACCTGCAACCCTCCCATCTCCCGCTCCCTCTCCCATTCCTTTCACATCAAGATTCATTTTCAATTATCTTTATATACAGAAGATCAATTTAGTGTATATAAAGATTTCAACAGTTTGCACCCGCACAGAACATAAAGTATAAAATACTGTTTTAGTACTAGTTATAGCATTAATTCACATTGGACAACACATTAAGGACAGAGATCCTACATGAGGAGTAAGTGCACAGTGACTCCTGTTGTTGACTTAACAAATTGACACTCTGGTTTATGGCGTGTAATCTCCTTAGGCTCTTGTCATGAGTTGCCAAGGCTATGGAAGCCTCTTGAGTTCACTGACTTCAATATTATTTAGACAAGGTCATAGTCAAAGTGGAAGTTCTCTCCTCCCTTCAGAGAAAGGTACCTCCTTCTTTGATGGCCCATTCTTTCTACTGGGATCTCACTAGCAGAGATCTTTCATTTAGGTCCATGCCTAAAATACTCTCATGGGCTCTTCAGCCAGATCCGAATGCCTTAAAGGCTGATTCTGAGGCCAGAGTGCTTGAACAGCTACATTTTTAAGACACCAGATTTATATCTTCAGTTTGAAATATTTTTGAGGGGGCTGGCACTGTGGTGCAGTAGGTTAACGCCCTGGCCTGAAGTGCCGGCATCCCATATGGGCGCTGGTTCAAGAGCTGGCTCCTCCAATTCCTGTCCAGCTCTCTGCTGTGGCCTAGGAAAGCAGTAGAAGATGGCCCAAGTCCTTGAGCCCCTGTTCCCACATGGGAGACCTGGAAGAAGCTCCTGGGTCCTGGCTTCGGATCGGCGCAGCTTCAGCCGTTGCAGTCAGCTGGGGAGTGAACCATCAGATGGAAGACCTCTCTCGCTCTGCCTCTTCTCTCTCTGTGTAACTCTCACTTTCAATAAAATAAATCTTTAAAAAATATATTTTGAAATCAGAAGGGCACTACTAAGTAGATATATAGAGAGGAACATACAGGCATTGTGTGTGTTTCTGCATGTTACACAATTTAAATCTAGTATTCAGTAATGTTTCCTTGTGTAGTAGAATTAAATTACTTCTGCTTTTCCGATTCTAACACAGAAGCAAAATGAAAGACTTGCTAGACCAAATGCAGAGAAATCACTTGGGAGCATTACATAAATTTCAGGTCAAGTTATTTGTCTTTAACAAACCACACCCACGCAGCCAACCTCTTATCCTCCTGCCTGAGCTAAACCCAGCCGGGAGCAAGGCCTTTCCTTGTCAGCCTCACACCATCCAGTGCTTCATAGCGCTCCAGCCAGCTGGTGTGTGCACTAAGTAAGTATTTCCACCAACTGTTTGAAGATCCCTTATTATGAGAAAGGTGCTTACTAATTTCAAACATATTTTGCACCAAAATAAACATCTTCTGATTCCAGTTTCCAAGAGCTTTTTGAACTACACTTCGAGAAGTTAATAGGAAACATAAATAAATTCATTACATTGTTCTGCCCTGGGCAATGTGTAGGAGCACAAGACATGATACAGCAGAGTGAGAACCCACACACATGGTCACATAGGAAAGATCCACTGATCAATTCCACATAGCACTCAGGTTAGTAGCTGCTAATTCCCCATCATGTGAAACTATGACCAGAAATTCTACTATCTTTTCAGAGAGTTATTTAAGAAACAAAGCAGAAAGCATGTTTGTGTTCTTCTAGTATCATGTATGCTACTGTTTCAGATTCAAAATATTGAAACATTGGCAGACAACTCAGCAAACACCAATATGTCGAAAGGAAGCTTGATTACTTATTAGGAAGATGCATTCCAAATATCCATGTGTGAGCCGTCCCCCAGCTGTAAAGGCCATTGTTTGATACAGACTGGAAGGTGACAAACTGTAATTTTGTTTCCTTTTGAACATCTGGACCTCTATCACTGCCAGCTTTGATTTCTAATGGCTCAGTTTAGCACAGTTTATCCAGGCAATCTTTTATCTGAAAAAAAAAAAAAAAAACACTTAAAATAAGGACTTTACTCAACCAAATAGAGGCTGGAGCTGGATAGACAATTTCAATATACAACTTTAAACTGGATTATAGAAATGTCTGAGAAGACATCACACAACCGCAGCTGCACGAACGTCTCTGCTAGTGATAGGCACTCATCTTTCTCTAGAACTGGCTGGCTAGATTTCAGCTCAGTTTAGAGACTGTTCTTTCTCTGCAGAAGAAAATCTTATTAAGTACTTGTATGTGTTTGTGCAGCTTTGAACTGGGGTGAAATCCACACTGCTGAGGCTTTATCAGCAAGTGGTTAATCCAAAGAAGTGGTTCTCAAGCTCCAGTGGTTAGGATTCCCCTAGAGAGCAGGTTACAAAGGATAGTTTTCTGGGCCTTACCCCAAGATAACTACCTTAGCAGGTGTAGGATGGACTGAGGAGTTTGCTTTAATAAGCAGCCCACTCACTAGTGGTATTTGTGGCATACTAAAAAACACTTAGGTAAAAGGAATGAACCAAAAACATTGGTGATTCCTACAGTATCAATCTATTTATACTGTTCCCACATTTTTAAAATTTAGATTAAAAGTTGAAGGGTATTAAAATGATGAGAAATTTTCATGGGAAGCATTTATTCCCACATGAATTAGTTTCTCAGAGGCTTTGTGCTTCCTTCTCTCCTCCTATGTCTATACACATACATTGCATATTCTCTTGTACTTTTGTATATGTTACTGAGGATTTACTGTCCCATTCAATATTGGAGTAAATCATGAATCTGAACTTTCACAATTCACGATATGGGTTCTTTAGGATAAAAAGTTCTGAGTGAGATGCTGATTTTCCTTCTAGTAATCCCAAATGCAGTGACCCAGAAAGTGCAAAATGTGAAAATATGGACTTGGGAGACTAGAAAAGAGTACCAACTAATTCTAAAAACTTCAAAGAGTTATTTTGGATAATGTATGATGTGAGTGGACACAGGAATTTATGGCAGCAAGTATGATTTAGAATGAGACGACCAAATTCATACATGTTGAATTTACAAAGGTTGATTTAAGGAAAAGTGCAACATCTGAACTGTCCTGTGTATACAAAATAATTCAATCTATAAACACTTTCCCACAGAGAAAGTTCCAGGCACAGATAGCAGCACTGAGGAACTGTGACAGAACTTCTGAGAAAGAATCATGCGTGTCATATGCAGTTACTTCTAGAACACAGAAAGGACCACCGAGTTTACAACACTGGCAACACTGTGATGTCAATCCCTGTAGGCCATGTCAGGAAAAGAATTTTATACAACAAATCACCCCCAGCAACACAGGTAGAAATATTAGCAAACCAAATTTAGCAAGATATATATACATATTTATATTTAAAATATATATATTAATATATATAAATATATATAATAATAATATATATAAATATATAATATATTATATTTATATATATATAAATATATATATAATAATATATATAAATATATATTAAAATATATATTTAATATATATATATTAAAACTACCATGACAACTTTGAGAATCAGTATACCACAATATTAATACTGTAAGAAGATTACATGACATCCTATTTCAATACTCACACATGGCAAAAAAAAAAAAAATCAGATGAAGAGAAAGACCACAGGGGCCGGCTCTGTAGTGCAATAGGTTAGTCCTCCACCTGCAGTGCTGGCATCCCATATGGGTGCCGGGTTCTAGTCCCAGCTGCCCCTCTTGCAATCTAGCTCTCTGCTATGACCTGGGAAAGCAATGGAAGATGGTCCATGTCCCTGGGCCCCTGAACCTACATGGAAGACCGGGAAGAAGCTCCTGGCTCCTGATCGGTGCAGCTCTGGCCACTGCAGCCATCTGGGAGTGGATTAACAGAAGGGAGACCTTTCTTTCTGTCTCTCTGTCTCGCTGTCTGTAACTCCACTTCTCAAATAAAACCTTTAAAAAAAAAAAAAGGAAAAGAAGACTACAGTTAGTATGACAAGGAGACTCTAAAAAAAATAAGAAAAAAACAAAAATAGTCATAGGAGAAGCTATTAGCCCCTGGCTCCTGGCTTTGGCCTGGATCAGCCTTGGTCATTTTGACTACTTGGGGAATGAACCAGTGGATGGGAGATCTCCCTCCCTCTCTCCTTCCCTCTCTCTGTAACTCTTTCAAATAAAAAATGAGTCTTTAAAAAGCAAAATAAATAAATAAATCTACAGTGTACTTAACAGGAAAATACTGAAAACGTTCTCCCTAGAAATTGAGATTGAGTGTGATTATAGTACTTTATATGTCAAAGTTACAACTTGCAATAATATAGTAAAAATAAATGGAGAAATAAAATCTGCAGTTATTCACAAATAGACCCAAGATTTATACACATACAAATCTAAATAATTTGCTGGGAATATTATTTTGGTTCAACAGTTAAGACACCACATGGGATGCCCACATCAGAGTTTCTGTTTAGAGTCCTGGCTCCACTTCCAACTCTAGCTTCTTGCTGTGTGTACCCTGGGAGGCAGCAGGTGAGTACAAGGGGCCTTGCTATCGCTGTGGAAGACCCAGACTCAGTTTCAGACTTCAGGTCTCAAGCTGGCCCAGCCTGGCTGTTGTGACATTTGGGAAGTAAATGAGTAGATGGAAGATCTCTGTCTCTGATTCCCTGCCTTTCCAAATTAAAAAAATAATAATAAAAATAAAAGAACCTATAAAGTAGCTTTTAGAAGTATATAAAATTTACAGAGGCCAGTGCTGTAGTGCAGCAGGTTAACACCCTGGCCTAAAGTGCCAGCATCCCATATGGGCGCTGATATTCGAGACCCGGCTGCTCCACTTCCAATCCAACTCTCTGCGATGGCCTTGGAAAGCAGTAGAAGATGGCCCATGGGAGACCTGGAAGAAGCTCCTGGCTCCTGGCTTTGGATCAGTGCAGCTCCAGCCATTGTGGCCATCTGGGGAGTGAACCATCAGAGGAAGACCTCTCTCTCTCTGCCTCTCCTTTCTCTGTATAACTCTGACTTTAAAATAAATAAATAAATCTTTAAAAAAATATAAAATTTACAACAGCTATGGATTAGAAAGTTAATATTTTAAACATCATTCAGGGTCACTGTTGCCACTGTTGGTGATGCCAGCATCCCAAATCAGCATGCTAAGTTCAAATCCCAGCTGCTTCACTTCTGGTCCAGCTCCCTGCTAACGTGCCTGGGAAAGCCGTGGATCATGATCCAAGTGCTTGACCACTGCCATCTTCCTGGAAGACCCAGCTGGAGTTCCTCACTCCTGGCTTCGGCCTCACCCATCCATGGCCACAGGGAAATCACTCAGTGGATGAAAAATCTTCCTCTCATTCTCTATTTTTCTCTATTTCCTGCCCATCTCTCTGCTTTTAAATAAATAAATATAAAATATTTCTTAATAACAATTAATATGAAAATTTACTTTTACAATAGCATTGGAACTATCAAATGCCAGGAACAAATCTAATCAAAGATGTGTCACTCTATAAAACAGTGATACACTGATATAAAGGAAGATGTAAATAAAGGAAGCATAGATGATATTAGAGGTTACAGGCTTATTATAAAGATTTCAATGGGGGGGGACAAAAAAATTGGCACAGCAGGTTAACACCCTGGCCTGAAGCGCCGGCATCCCTTACGGGCACTGGTTCGAGACCTGGCTGCTCCACTTCTGATCCAGCTCTCTGCTATGGCCTGGGCTTTATTAATGACGAGGATGTCACAGAAGAGTAGTAGAGCAAAAACAGGTGCTGAGTGGATTAACTGGATGTCTACCTATGTCTAAAGCCATATCAAGAGATAGAATAGCAATAGATAGGGAGTAGAGAGTTAGATATTATTTCCTACTTACCTCTATTGACATACATGATTTCCTGCTGATATGCAGATCTTAATGTAAAAGCTGGAACAATACCTCCATTAAGTAGCATGAAGATAAACCTCCATTATCCTTAAAAAATCAAATAGAACTTTAATAAATAAAAGTTCTAATAAATTAAATTCTGTTAAATTTAAGAACCCAGGGCCAGCACTGTGGCGTAGCAGGTACAGCCTCCACCTGTAATACCGAAATCCCATATGGGCGACAGTTTAAGTCCTGGCTGCTCCACTTCTGATCCAGCTCTCTGCTATGGCCCAGGAAAGCAGTAGAAGATGGCCCAACTCCTTGGGCCCCTGCACCCACATGAGAAACCTGGAAGAAGCTCCTGGCTTCAGATCGGCACAGCTCCAGCAATTGGGGCCAACTGGAGAGTGAACCAGTGGATGGAAGTGCGTGCTCACTCACTCACTTACTCTTTCTCTCTCTCTCTCTCCCTCTCTGTAACTCCGCCTTTCAAATAAATAAATAAATCTTTTTTAAAAATTAAGAACATATTTTATCAAAAAATACAAGTGAATATTAAAAATAATCCTAGTCACAGAGTACAAAAAGATATTTGTGGTAGACACACCTCCGGAGGATCCTGTGACACATACAGAGATAAGCATTCCCTTCAAGAAAGGACTCTCGGAGCTTCAAGGAAAGTGAGTCAAGTTCATCCCATTTTCAGGGTGACACGCTAAGAAAGTAGTAGCCCATAAGCATCTTGAGATTTTGCTACCTAATGATTTAACACAATTACAGAGTCCATTCTGCCACTACATAATCTTTGCTTCAGTTTTCTAGGGAGCTAGCAGAAATTTGTCAGGTGGGCATCATACTCCAAAACCTCCCCCAGGTCTACCCACTGTGAAATTCTGCTCCCTCCACTTTTTTTTTTTTTTTTGAAGGTCTAATTAGCTAAGGAACTTTTCGTATTTCTCACTCTCGGGCCAGCTTCCCAAGATCACAGATGGGGAAAGATGTATGTGCAAACCACGTAAATAACTTCTAGAAATCAATAAGAAAAAGACAGCTCATTTTTAATGGGGAAATAACATGAATAGGCACTTCACATAATGAGATATCTAAAACGTCAACAAACAAAAACATACGTGACCCATTTGTTCCCAAGGGAATGCAAGTTCAAACTACAATGATTTCCACCTGCATGGCTGTCAGAATGACAATCTTAAAAGACAGAAATGGCCAAATGTCAGCAACAAGCATTCTGGAAAATTCTTTTATGATACAGACTAAAACAGAACATATAAACAGCAACTCCCTCTTAGGGATGTACTTCAAAGAGTTGTGTATGTGTGTCTACCAAAAGATACATAAGATTATACATACTAGAATGTTCTTAGTACAAAAGAAACTAGGAATAACACAAATGACTATCAATATTTCACTAGATAAATAATTTGTAGCACATTAACGAAGGACTGTTCTTCAGCAATGAAAATAAACAAAACATTGCCATACTTTTAAATAAGCCTGTACTTCCTTGCTTGGGATTGATAGGGCTCAGATGCAACAACATGATGGGAACAAACAGCAAACCTGGCATCCAGCTAGAGGTTTCTAGCATGTTGCTCCAATAAAGGCAATCAGGGATTGCCTGGGAAATGCCTAACTCAAAGACCAGAGCAGGAAATGCACAAGACAACCTCAGAGTATGCAATGATGGGAAAATGTTGAAGGGACACAGAAGCCAAGTGCAGGAGCTGCCAGCGGTCAAAATTAAAGCAATTTAAACAACACAACAAGCAAAGTTCTGTTACATCACGACCCAGAGCGTACAACAAATAACCTTAAGTCCATGCTGATGTAAGTACATGATCTAAATTAATTCATGGAAAAGAATAGATAAATTTCCTGTGCATAAAAATCCAAACAATTTGTATAGACACTGTGCCATTAAAATGGAGTGTACCTCCTCACTCTTCACATGTGGCCTGCATGTGCTGACAAGCTTCCAAAGGGCACGGCATGCAAACTTCTCAGTGGTGACACCTGACAAACACCACCCCAAGCAGGTGATCAAGCTGAACATCAGCAGGAACCAATCATGCCAACAGCTTGTGATCTTGATATGACTTGGTGAGCATGGACTTTAACTTCATGGTTTTCCTACCAATGCACCATAATCTCCATTCAATAATGAGAAGCACATCAGAAATCCCAACCTGGTGACAGTCTACAAAATAACCAACCTGCACTCTTCAAAAGTGTCACAGTTACCAGGTTCAGAAATGTCTGAGAAACTGTCACTGCCAGAGGAGTGCAAGGAAAGATGACTTTATGTCATCCCTAGGTGGTATCATGTGACTGTGGACTTTAGTGCATACAAATGTATCAGTACTGGCTCCTGAAATATATTCAATGTAAGATGCCAAAAACAGAAAAAACTGGTGGTGGGGTAGATGGGAATCCTGCAGTATGTAGTTTGACTATATCAAATTACTCTTGAAGCAAAAATGCCAATTTAAGGAAGGACATTTGGCACGGTGGTTACCATACTGCTGCTTGAGATGCCTGCATTCCATATCAGAGTATCTCAGCTCCACTTCCAATTCCAGCTTCCTGCTAATGCACACCTGGGAGGCATCAGGTGATAGCTCAAGTATTTGGGTGGGTCTCTGCCACCTACAGGGGAGACCTAGGTGAATTTCCTGGTTCCTAGCCTCATCCTGGTCCATTCCTAGCTGTTACAGGCATCTGGGGAGTGAACCAGCAGATGGAAGACATCCATCTCTCTCTCTCTCCCTCTCCCTCTCCCCCCTCTCCTTCCCCCCTCCTTCTCCCTCTCCCTACCTCTCCTTTCCCCCTCCCTCTCCCTCTCCCCCCTTCCCCCCTCTTCTCCCACAACAAAATGTGACATGCTAAAATTCATTCCAAACCGTGAAGTCCATGGATAATGTCCAGAAAACACAAACAAACACAGAGGCTGTATTAAGATCTGGCATTGAGTTAGCCACAACCGCACTGGATATTTCTGGTATGATCCAGCCATATCCAGACAAAGTGTTGTGGAATTTGGGTGAAATCAACCCAGAAAATCACAAATTGGTTTTGGAGAAAAGTAAAATTCTTCTCATTGGCAAGTGTCTTTAATTTCATGTTTACAAACAAATATATCATGTTGCCCACCATTTCTGTAGTATTCTGCCTAGAACTCTCTCCCCCTCCCCCCTCTCTCCCCACCCCTCTCTCTCCCCCCTCTCTCTCCCTCTCCCCCCCTTCCTCTCCCCCTCTCCCTCCCTCTCCCTCTCAAAAATAAATGAATAATAAATAAAATGGTGACTTACACATGGACAAGACTGTTTCATATCTTTACTGATTTTGATAAATTCTCATTATTTTTAAATACTTGTTCCTCCTTCATGGCCAGCCTCCCAATGTCCCCCTTGGAACTACTTTGTTTTATATTAAACGACTTTGATCAGCGTAGTAGGAAAAGGAAAAAAGCTGATGGCTGTTAGAAATAAAAAAGATCTGTATTTCAGTGCCAGCTTTGGCATTAGCAGCAAGCATGACCTCAAGAATCCCACTGGCAGCCTACTATTTCTCATCTGTAGAAATGTGATCTGAACTGTATTTCTAGAATACTAATACTGGTATATATCAAAATATACTGTCATGACTATTAATAATGGTTGATGAAATCAACATCTTATTTAGGGAATCTTCCACAGTATGCTTAATCACCTATTACTAAACTCTGATAGTAGAGAAGGCAGAAGAAAAATAACTTTAAAATTATATAAATAAGTCTACTGCTTAAGAGATTTGGCTGAACCTCTCAAAAATTTTTATCAAATTTTATGAAGTCTTAATAACTTAAATTCAGGAAGAATTTCCATATTTATACTATCTGTTCATACACTATTTTTAAAAAGTATCATTTATAGCAAAGATGCGCAGGTTTCAGCAGTTTGCAAAGAATCTGCCACTGTCTTGATTCCTTTCTTCAAACAAGAGGTTTCACAAATAGTTACTGATAGATACTTTTGATAGGAATTTTGTCTTCAGTAATACTGTGTTAGATATTAGTGTTACTCGAAATTAAATTAATTTTCCCTCCAACTGAATAGGAATAACCTGACATTATATATAACAAAATGAAATCAAATTGGGAGTATGCATTTTCAAAGTTGGCAGTCATATTTCAGTGGGCCAATTTAAATGTATCAGTTTCTTAAGGAAAAAAACGGGGGAAGGCCTGTCATATAGAAGTGCAAATGCAGAACATTATATGTGAAAAATCCTTCAACATTTTCTTACCACTACAATCATCCCTCCAAAAATACTAGACGGTATGTGCAGATATGTCAAAATGCTTGAGGAAAATGCAATTTTAAAATAATGTGCATTTCCTCGAGTTTTCTGAAGGCCTCTCATATAGGCTGCTCTTCTGTTAGCATCAGTAAGACCCACATACCATTTAACTGACACATTAGAAATGCCAAAGACCTGGTCAAAGATATTTTTGTAAATACAGGAAATATAAATTTTGAACACCAGGGAGCCTGACCAGGAAGCGACCAGGTGGGAGGAAATGGTCTTCAGTCAAGGTGCCCTTCTGTCTGAGTAAACCACCCACTATTCACGGATGATGTAAACTGACATAAGGCATTCAAGAGACAGAGTTTTCCAACAAGCCATGGAAAGGTTATCATCCTAGACAAACGACAGTGAGGTAACAGGATAACTTCCAAGTATGAGGAATGCTCCAGCAAATCCACGGAAAGCCCCAGATTGCTGGGCTAGGGCCGCGCTGACAGTCTTTGGTTTTACTTGAAGCAGCAGCTGCAGAGCCGGGCAAAGAGCTGCTGCTGGGGTTAGCCGTGGGTGCCAAGCTGTCTAGGAATGGCATAGGCAGCACATCATGGAATCCGAGCGTTCATGGATCAGGTTCAACTTGGGCTGAACTTGAGGAAATAAACTCCTAGTGGCCTGAAGAAAATCTAAGTTTGTCCTTCTCTCCTGGAATGCAAATCTACCAGTAGGCAGTCCACGGTATTCTTACACTTCAGAGATTCAGGAAACAGCCTCTTTACCGTCCTGTCTTGTTCCACCCATAGCTTCCTGCTAATGGACTCCAGAGTTTGAGGTAGCACTTTTTTTCCAAACCAACAACAAGAAGAAAAACAATTGCTCCCTTCAATTCCTTTGAAGTAAAATTTTACACAAGCTTTTGCTTACATCTTAGTGACCATAACAGAACCATTTTACTAAAACAAACTGTAACAAAGGCTAGAAAAACAACAGTCTTTTTTCTGGATTGCTGTGCACACTACGCAGGTGAAGAGAGGACATTGAGAATAGGTAACTAGCATCCTGTAGTACTTCTGTTAGGATTTGATATTTTAGAAGTAGAGCAGTCCTAGATGATGCTACTGTCCAGCAATATTAGTTTACTAATTTGTATATAATAAAGATATTTATGTTGAGGTGCTTAAAAGCCAACACTTTGGGTCGGCACCGCAGCTCACTAGGCTAATCCTCCGCCTTGCGGCGCCGGCACACTGGGTTCTAGTCCTGGTCAGGGCACCGGATTCTGTCCCAGTTGCCCCTCTTCCAGGCCAGCTCTCTGCTATGGCCCGGGAGTGCAGTGGAGGATGGCCCAAGTCCTTGGTCCCTGCACCCGCATGGGAGACCAGGAGAAGCACCTGGCTCCTGCCTTCGGATCAGCATGATGCGCCAGCCACAGAGCGCTGGCCGCGGCGGCCATTGGAGGGTGAACCAACGGTAAAGGAAGACATTTCTCTCTGTCTCTCTCTCTCACTGTCCACTCTGCCTGTCAAAAAAGAAGCCAACACTTGGGGCAGGTGCTTGGTGTAGTGGTTAAAATGCTACTTGAGACGCCTACATGCTATGTTGGTGTGCCTAAATTTGGGCTACAGGTCTACTTCCAATTCCATTTTCCTACTGATTGTCACCCTGACAGGCAGCAGGCAATGATTCAGGTAGGTGTTCCCTGCCATTCATGTGGGTGACCAGGACTGAGTTCCTGGATCCTGGCACTGACTTGGCCCAGTCTAGACAGCTGAGGACAGGTGCAGAATGAACTAGCAAATGGAAGATGGATCTCTCTCTCTCTCTCTTTCAAATAAGTTTAAAAAGGTTTTAAATAGTACTTTGAAATACACAAATATAAAAGCACACAGAGAAAATATTTTAAAAACCAGCAAACACTTCAAGTAAGGAAACTGGACATGGATACTGAAGTCAAAAAAAATAGTAGGATTTGCCAGGAACAGGCTTTACACCCGATCCAATATCCTCATTGAGCTTTCAGAGAAAACAGACAATCAACTGGTAACTGCACAATTAGCACAGTGCAATTCTTTTTCAGAGGATGACTGTTTTGTAACACGTGGGAGAATCATGGCATAGGGCTCACAAACTTTTGTTTCCTCCAGGTGAGGAGATGCACAAAGTAAGAACAGTTAAGAGCTCTGAGCAGCACACAGAGTGAACAGAGTGTATTTTCACAGATCTGGGGTTGAATGACAAGTCTGTCACTCACTGGTGTTATTATTGCAAAACCATTTTGTTTCCTCATTTAAGAACTGGGTATAATTCTTGCCTCAAAAGTACATGATAAACATTAAACAAAACAACACTGAAACATAGCTGAACAAGTCACAAAAGTTTCAGTCACACTCTTCTTCCTACATAGCACAGGAATCCTATGGATCGATAGTGCACGAACTAACCCTCAATTAAGAAGGTTCATACTATGCTAATTGATGATGAATGAGAAATCTCTGTTAGGACATAAATCCAGTCACTCGTTTTTCTTAGTACCTTCCAGTAGGCACTGGGAGAGAGAGGGTGCTGTGAGTCTCAGCACCACTTAGGAAAAATAAGCAAATACCCTCCCAGGGTGCCACTTTGCTAAAAGCCTGCCATATGTCCGTAAGGCACTGAAGCATTAACAGCACATTTCACTTTAGAGCCCCTCTTGACAAGCACAACTTAAAACAAGGATGAGCTTGCACTAAGAGTGCTCGTCTAATTCCCATTACTGCTAATTATGTGCACACAGCAGGAAGACTACAACCCTTTAGAATTAGCCTTACTCCAAGAAAGAGACAGAGACAGTCAACTTTCCAAGTAGTGAATGATTTCTCACTTTTATTAGCATGTTAATACCTATGGATATTTTATTTTGAAGGCTTAACTGTTAATCACTTGTGGCTTTATATGCTATATGATCTTTCAAATATAAAGTCCTTTTTAATCTATTGCCTGGCAAGCCATGGCAGCAATTTGCCTTCATAAAGAAGCCTTGCTGCATGATTTTCTGAATTGCACAGTACAAAAACTGTCTCAAGACTAAGAGGCACCTGTGAAAAGAAGGAAATGCATAGAAATAAAAATTTTATTTGAATTCTACTAAACTGTGTGGGGAGCAATCCGGACCAGACTAAGTTACTCGAATTAGGACTTATTCTATGCATCTGCTCTCCCACAATATGGCGCTGGGAGAGAAGTAAACAGCTTCCGCACAGCTGCCTCCAGTTCAACCAATTAACTGTAGGACTTGCTCCTGATTGGAGAGCAGCGTACTCAGCCGAGTTGGGATTGGCAGAGAAGGACTATAAAGGAGGAGAGAGACGGCATGCACCAGGAACATCTATGGGGAACATCTAAGGGAACCCGTGCAGCCCCCGAGAGAACCGGCCGGCGGTGTGCCGCTCCCCTGCGGAAGTGGGGAATGCGGCCAGGGGGAACTGCCCTTCCACGGAGGTGGAAGGGATAGTAGCCAACCCGGGAAGAACCAGCAGCAAACCCGGGGAGGGCCGAGCAGACAGAAAGAACAGCGCAGGGTCCTGTGTCGTTCCTCCACGAAGAGGGGGAGCGACATAATGGTGCCGTGACTCGGATAGGAAACCTAGGACGGATATGAAACTTAGGAGGGAAGAAACGGGAAGAAATGGGAAAATACCGGAGAGAGAAACTAGCAAACAGCCTAGGGAAAAGCCGGACGAAAAAGGAGCCGGAAGAAGCTATTGAAAGCCTAGGCATAGACTCGGATTCGGACTACGGGGGGAAGCTGGGAGAAATCTCTAAGGTCGAAAGCGAAAGTGAAAGCTAGAACAAACAGACTCGGACGCGGACTGTGGGGAGAGGCCAGGAGAAATGAGGGAGGAATATCGTTGGAGGAAAGCTTGGGGAAACATACCGGGTAGAGAAAAATGTTAGGGAAATTGAAGCCGCGGGGGGCAGGCCGAGGCGGAAACGAAAGCCACTTTGGGGTTCTCAAGTTAGCCCGGGAATAGGGGGCGAAAAGTTGAAACCAGAAGCTGAGACGTAAGCCAGATTGGGATCCGTCTGATTAGCCCGGGGAGCAAAGGACGGGAAGCCAAACCGTGGGGCGGAGACGTACGCTGGGTTGAATTCGCCAGGCTAGCCCGGGGAACTTAGATTGAATCCTAGTGGCGGAGACGCAAGCTACGCCGTGTTACTCGCGGAAGCCGCCGCGTGCAGAGAGAGCACGGGGCGTGAATAGATAGGGAACGCTGGCGTAGGCCGTGGTTCAGACGCGAAAGGGTTAAGCGTGGAGACCGCGGACCGCGCAAAGCCGGGAAGCCGCGCAGAGAGGCGCGCGGGCTGAAGCGGCGCAGAGCCGGGAACCCGCCGGCGGGGCGAGGTGCCGGAAAGCCGCAGGGATAAGAGAAACAGAAGTTTGGAAGTGAAGTAAAAGAGAAATGGGAATGCTGGAAGATAGAAGTGAAATGGGAGAGGTAGGAATGCCCGGAGATAGAGAAATAGAGAAAAATAAGGCCTCCCCTCAACATGCCAATTAGAAGGCTTGGATTCGGTCTGCCTGATTTAAGGCGGTAAGCGCCAGCAAAGCTCGACCAGAGTATGAGCTGCAGGTCACCGAAGATAGGCACGAACCAACACTAATAAGTCTCCCCCACAATAAGGCAATGAGAAGGCTTGGATTCGGTTTGCCTGATAGGTTTTGTAAGCCCCTGCGGGCAGAGCAGAGCATGCGCTGCAGGGCACCGAACACAGGCATGCATCAGCGCCTAAAAACCTCCTCACAATGGCGAAGAGAGGACCCGGATTCGGTTTTCCTGATTGATAGGACTTGTAAGAGCCTGTGGCGGCTCTAGCAAGTAGAGCAGAGTGTGTGCCGCGGGACACCGAGGACAGGCGCGTATCAACGCTAAAAAATAAAAAGAAAGGGGGATCTGTGGGGAGCAATCCGGACCAGACTAAGTTACTCGAATTAGGACTTATTCTATGCATCTGCTCTCCCACAATATGGCGCTGGGAGAGAAGTAAACAGCTTCCGCACAGCTGCCTCCAGTTCAACCAATTAACTGTAGGACTTGCTCCTGATTGGAGAGCAGCGTACTCAGCCGAGTTGGGATTGGCAGAGAAGGACTATAAAGGAGGAGAGAGACGGCATGCACCAGGAACATCTATGGGGAACATCTAAGGGAACCCGTGCAGCCCCCGAGAGAACCGGCCGGCGGTGTGCCGCTCCCCTGCGGAAGTGGGGAATGCGGCCAGGGGGAACTGCCCTTCCACGGAGGTGGAAGGGATAGTAGCCAACCCGGGAAGAACCAGCAGCAAACCCGGGGAGGGCCGAGCAGACAGAAAGAACAGCGCAGGGTCCTGTGTCGTTCCTCCACGAAGAGGGGGAGCGACAAAACTGGAGGGTGCCATTTTAAAAAAGAGATAAGAAATTTTCAGCCAGCTTTTCGGGTGAATTTTTTCCTCTTTTGATATCTCTTATTAGACAGGAAGCACTCACCAAATGCTCTCGGCCTAACATGTCATTATAGGACACTCGGCACAAACACATTTCTCAGTGCAGTTCTTCCCACGTTGTTTGTGGCAGAAACAAAAGGTAAAATCTAAGAATTTTTTTTCAGTCTTCCACTTTGGATTATATGTTTTAGTATGTTTTAGATTATAGGACATCAGACAGAAAGTATATTTTGGTAAGATAGGAAAGCATGACATTGTCAAAGAAGCAGAGCCTCACATCATGGTAAAACAAACCAAATTGGGCATATTCTTTTATCAAGATCTGCCAGTGCCAATTGAGAAACCCGTTTTTTACATAATACACACCTTTCTGTGTCGCATTGTAGAGAGCAAAATAAGCCAACTCTGATGCTGGGAGAAGCACAGAGTTTGTGTGTGCTCAGCCTCCGAACCCCTTACTGACTTAATACATCATGTTACTTTTTCCCAAATTCCAATCCAATTCACATTCCCTGAAGATTACTTAAAACTACTATGTCTTGAGAAATGATCTTTCAGCTGCTTTCCAGTCTAAAAAATTCTCCTGTAAGTTTCCTATTTTGAGCCCTTTCATTTTTCAGCTTGTCATCAGAAGGGTTTGAGGCACTTGCATGAATGGAAAACCCCATGTCTACCACAAGTCTACCACATGAGGGACGTCCTCAGTCTGGTGGTGCATGGTCGTTACACTGAATTCACAGAAGAGGTTTGGTGTCTGGCAGGCGAGAGCAGGGCACAGGTTAAGTTCATGCACAGGAACAATTAGACAAGTTGTCCTGCTGACCTCATCCTGGTGTCCACCAATATGCGTGATTCCATCCGTGCCGTCTCCAGATAAACAGCAGAGACAGTAACACAGACTTGGTCTTATTTAGTTGGCTGCCTTTACGCTGCTGGTGCCAGTGCATCAGAGGGTGGACACCTCAATTTAAAAGCAGGTTTACTGGAGTGTAAAACTGAGCACTGAGCTTCAAGTCATGGTAGCAAGCAGTTGTGCTTTTTCTCTGAAAGGATGATGTCCTCGGAATCTAAGCAGCTGCAAAGGCAGCTCTGTTTCAGTCAACGCCCCACTCCCAAAGCTACTCCCACCGTATCTAGAGTCATTTGCTCTTCTGGGGGACAGACAGAGGTCTTGCAAGTGAGAACACACCAATCTACCCCCTGCTTCCAATCATTTACTTTCCCTAGCACCAAAAGATCACAATCAAGTGTGTTTTCTAGGATAGTTGCAACATTATGGCTCGAACTCCAGCCAGCAAAAATGTTCCCATCCACCAAGCCATTTCCACAAGTAGAGATGAAATGCGAATTCCGAGTGGGTGAACATGTTGACTCCATTCCCAGAGCTGGGTAAGCAGAACAAGATTTCCAAGAACAAGCAAATAAAAAGCAACTGTGGACTCGCCAGACGTGCTGTGTGAGTCCTGGAAGTCGGAAGGGATTGGAATTGGTTCAACCTGGCTGCTTACCCTAGCGAAGAGTGGGATTGCTCCACCCTTTCTTCTTTTAAAAATGAATTAAATAATCACTTAGAGATTGGCTGGGGTTGCAAATCAAGTTTCTGGAAAGACAATAAAGAAGCATCTGCAAATTTCTGAAGATGCCTCGTTAAGGGATATGCTGAGTTACCTGGTTTGGCCCGGCCCACGACTCATAGGGTCCAACCGGCTGCCAGGGCTCCCCAGAAGGCAGCCGGGAGGCTGCAGGCTATGTGGCAAGAAGCACAAAATAAGCAGCCTTTTCTAAGTATTTTTCCCTACCTCTCCAACAGCCTTAGAATGCTAACAGTATTGAGAAATGAGAAAAACATAAGGGAAAAGTTTTAAAATTTAATACAGTTTCTACATGAAGATAATTTATAATCCACTCAAACAAGCACATTTAAAAGAAAAACTCCATTTGTTTGTTGATTTGTATTAAATTTAATCTGTCACACAAATGGGTTCATTCTATCGATGCAGTGTCCCTGTTCTCTAAAAGTAAGTGGTTAGCAGCTGAAGTTCATGTGTCGACCAAAAGCTTGCTCTTTCTCTTGTGTTCTCCAATCCTGACACAGGCACCAAACAGCCACCACATCCAAAGCCTCCCGGTCAGCGTTGCCACCTCCTTTGCTCTTACTTCTGACTCTAGTCCTGCTTCCACGAACACAGGAGCTGCTCAAAATCAGACTGCTCTCAGCTCCACGGACAGCGTCCAGTGCAACTTACCTAACTCCGATTCCTCCCTGTGCAAATGCATCAAGCACATACCCAAGAGAGTTGTCTTTCTTTGTCTAGCTTCTGCTTATACCGTCTGCTCAGATTCAACAGTTCCCAAAAAATACTCGAGATAAGGTCCAAGCACTTTGATACTTATTAAGGCAAGAATCAAGACCACACTGTGATCTGACCTCAACTTCTCCTACTCCCCACTGCTCCTCCTCACCTCCTCCCACTCCCCACTGCTCCTCCTCACCTCCTCCCACTCCCCACTGCTCCTCCTCACCTCCTCCCACTCCCCACTGCTCTTCCTCACCTCCTCCCACTCCCCACTGCTCCTCCTCACCTCCCCCCACTCCCCACTGCTCCTCCTCACCTCCTCCCACTCCCCACTGCTCTTCCTCACCTCCTCCCACTCCCCACTGCTCCTCCTCGCCTGCCCCCCACTCCCCACTGCTCCTCCTCACCTCCCCCCACTCCCCACTGCTCCTCCTCACCTCCTCCCACTCCCCACTGCTCTTCCTCACCTCCTCCCACTCCCCACTGCTCTTCCTCACCTCCTCCCACTCCCCACTGCTCCTCCTCGCCTGCCCCCCACTCCCCACTGCTCCTCCTCACCTCCCCCCACTCCCCACTGCTCCTCCTCACCTCCCCCCACTCCCCACTGCTCCTCCTCACCTCCTCCCACTCCCCACTGCTCCTCCTCACCTCCTCCCACTCCCCACTGCTCCTCCTCACCTTCCCCCCATTCCCCACTGCTCCTCCTCACCTCCTCCCCACTCCCCTCTGCTCCTCCTCACCTCCTCCCCACTCCCCTCTGCTCCTCCTCACCTCCTCCCCAATCCCTCACTGCTCCTCCTCGCCTGCCCCCCACTCCCCACTGCTCCTCACCTCCCCCCACTCCCCACTGCTCCTCCTCACCTCCTCCCCAATCCCTCACTGCTCCTCCTCGCCTGCCCCCCACTCTCCACTGCTCCTCCTCACCTCCTCCCCACTCCCCACTGCTCCTCCTCACCTCCTCCCCACTGCTCCTCCTCGCCTGCCCCCCACTCCCCACTGCTCCTCCTCGCCTGCCCCCCACTCCCCACTGCTCCTCACCTCCCCCCACTCCCCACTGCTCCTCCTCACCTCCTCCCCACTCCCCACTGCTCCTCCTCGCCTGCCCCCCACTCCCCACTGCTCCTCCTCGCCTGCCCCCCACTCCCCACTGCTCCTCACCTCCCCCCACTCCCCACTGCTCCTCCTCACCTCCTCCCCACTCCCCACTGCTCCTCCTCACCTTCCCCCACTCCCCACTGCTCCTCCTCACCTCCTCCCCACTCCAGACTGCTCCTCCTCGCCTGCCCCCCACTCCCCACTGCTCCTCACCTCCCCCCACTCCCCACTGCTCCTCCTCACCTCCTCCCCAATCCCTCACTGCTCCTCCTCACCTGCCCCCCACTCCCCACTGCTCCTCCTCACCTCCTCCCCACTCCCCACTGCTCCTCCTCGCCTCCTCCCCACTCCCCACTGCTCCTCCTCGCCTGCCCCCCACTCCCCACTGCTCCTCACCTCCCCCCACTCCCCACTGCTCCTCCTCACCTCCTCCCCACTCCCCACTGCTCCTCCTCGCCTGCCCCCCACTCCCCACTGCTCCTCCTCGCCTGCCCCCCACTCCCCACTGCTCCTCACCTCCCCCCACTCCCCACTGCTCCTCCTCACCTCCTCCCCACTCCCCACTGCTCCTCCTCACCTTCCCCCACTCCCCACTGCTCCTCCTCACCTCCTCCCCACTCCAGACTGCTCCTCCTCACCTCCCCCCACTCCCCACTGCTCGTCCTCAGCTTCTCCACACTCCCCCACTGCTCCTCTTCCCCATCTTCCACACTCCTCACTGCTCCTCTTCAAGTTGTGTACCATAGCTCCAATTAGACTGGCCCTGCAGCAGTCTTGCAAATCCCTCCTTCCCTTGCCATGTCCACTGAACCCATCCACTACCTTGTGTGCCAGCCTCCTCAGCTGTGCCATAAACCAATCGTGCCAGTCCCCTTGGCTCGTCCACATCTCTGCTCACCTTCCTCCTCCTCCCCAGGAAAGCCTGTTGTGAAATCAGGAACAGCTGAGGACCTCGATTCCAAACTCCCCTAAAACCTGTGTTTCTCGTATCCTGTGCTCATCGCAGGTGTAATTGATTATTTGCATTACTTGTCTAATTCTGTACCTTCCAGAAACAGTAAGCCTCATGAGAGCAAAGTCTTGGACTCTGTTTCTCAGTCTGTATTTCCAGTACCTGGAAATGCAGTACTCATCTCCCCATCTTACCTCCCACAGGCAATTCTTCATTCCTATGCTAGAGTAGTTCTCAGACAGGAGGTGCATTGCAGTAATGTCATGAAGATGTGTGCACCTGCCTTATCTGCAACCTTTATGTTTTATTCACCATTTTTCTCCCTGACAATACCTTGTGCAAATCCATCCAGTTTGTATTCAGTAAATGTTTAATCTAGCTGAATGAGAAAAAAATCATTAAATGAATGTGGTTTTTCCATGTTGAAAACTGACCTTTGGCAAATTGGGATTATTAGCTCTGAGTACAGGAAGTATAAATTCCTGTCCATGTGAGAGACAACTTGTAAACTTGTAATTTTCTGCCATTTCATTAAAGTGCTTTCCTAAATGTCCTATATTTTCTAAGGTGCTTCTAAATAAATTTATTTGGGTTTATTTTGTTTACACTGTAGAGATTATATCTCATTTCTATATCTCAAATTCTCTTCCCTTTTTATTCCTTTTATCAATACTAGACATTTTCAAATAGAGTAGAAATAAGTCAATACTCTAAAAGGGCAAAGTTCACAGCACCTTGAAGTATGTGTTAGTTCTCTGGGTCTTCCCTGCCTCAAACCCTTCCAACCAGCTTTTCTTGAGGGTCTATGAGATGTTTTTGGGTAGCTGTGGCTAGGTTTGACCCAGGTTCATCTCTCAATTAAGGAAGAAATCTAAGGCGAGAAAGCAGAGAAGCAAGATTTATTTAGAGCAAGAATACACACTCAGAAATGAATGTGGGAAGCTCAGAAGAGAATGAGCTGCATTTCAGAAGGTTCTGGGCCATTCTTCCATATGTTCCGGAGGCATGGGGGTGGTGTCTAGGGCCGAGGTCTGATGGAATGTTCACAGAGGGTCGAGCTTGAGAGCAGGCTTTGAGTACTGCCCATGTCTTTGTCCTTTCTTGGAAATGCAACTGCCATGCATCGGATGAGTAAGGAGAGTGGTGCTGTCAGCTGGGGTAATTTTATTATAATGGCATTATAATGACTAAAGGTCACCCGGGAGACACAGACGGCAGCTGTGTTGGATAGTTCTAGCGGGGCCAGTTCTGAGGCAGGGAAGCCCCAGCAGCTGCAGTCTGTTAGGAAAAGCACTGGATTTGAGTGGTGCCCAAGGGACTGCAGGGCAGGCAAAGCTGGGGCAGGTGTAGGGAATTCTCAGCGCCTCTCCCTCTCAGCTATCTCCCTTCCTACATGAGTAGGAGTTAATGTTCACAGCAGTTCCAGAATTTCTGTGTGGAAATACAGCAGTATGGCTGGATATAACTTGGGGACTTGTCTTGAAACTACAATTTCATAGTAAATGCACTATTTTTATTTAGACTCTAAGTCCATTCACAGTGGGGAGATTAGGGGGAACCTATCCCATACCACCACCACCAACTGTTGGCACTTCTGGCAAGATCAACAGACACCTAGAATTAATGTACTGTTTAAAATTAGCCATTATGTTTTCTTCTTCTCCAATCAACAACCCTGAAAACGAGACAGTATATTTCTTAATGGGTAGCTGGGTATTCAATTACCTCCAATCAAGATGCTACTTTATACAAAGTTCAAATTTAAAATAATTTTTATTAACAACACTTGTTTGAGAACTATCCACGTGTGAAAAAAGATCTACTGCAGGTGAATGTCATATAACCACCTTCTGCTACAAAGGAATCACTCTATTTCTTTAATTTGGAAAAGCAATAGTTCCCTGCACTGGATCGACAAATACTAAAGAGTAAATTATTGTATAAAAGAGATGACATGTCTCATTCTTCTTCACCTGATAAAAATAACTCTGTAAGAGAAAAAGGAAGCTTGGTGAGTGGTGTTTGCATTCAGTAACACCTGCTGAAGCCGACCTACGTCAGAGAGAGCAAGGAGAGCTGAGCCGAGCTGCAACACATGTGCTGCCCAAGGCAATCATCATCCTCTGCCTCCATCCTTCCCTGCGTCACAACCGCATGACCCGCAGCAGTGTTGCGCACTTATACTATGTGAGTTCTACTCAAGAGAATTTTTCATATTTGATATGCTCGTTTTTGTAAGAGTCTAAGCTTTCATACGTGAGCACATTCTGGATATCTGCCTTATACCTGACTGTCACTTTGTCTCTTCATCACCTGTCGCATTTGTCTCTCCTATCACATTGAGATTCTACAGTTCACTTTAATGGTTGAGGCTAATGACAAAAGCACAGATGTAGACTCAGTGTACGAATCCTATTCTCACGATGAATGAAGCTTAGGTGGAGAGCACTGAGCACTCTCAAAAGAACGGTTATGGAGCTGTTGCAGTGAAGAAAAGCAGAGGACACTTTGCAGTGTCTGAGCATATGGTAGCGTAAGCATGCCAAGCTTGAAAGAAGCTGTCTTGTAGCAGTTGGTTTCATATTTATATTTTGAGCAATGATTCAATTTATGCAAACAACATCATCTGTCACCGTGATTTTAAATAAAGCTTTTGTTCTCTTTTAGTTTTGTTTGCATTTGATTTGTAAGATTGTTTTGGAGATTATGAAGAGGGACACACGTGAAAATTACATTTCCATTCCCAGCTACCAATTGGTAGGACCGCTGGACAGGACAACGGAAACCATAAGACGCGGAGTTGGTCATGTTGCCTTAAACAAAGAAACACAAGCTAGGCATTGGTTTTCGATCCTGTCACATTCAACAACCTTCAGAAAGTGGTGGTTTATTTATGAATAATCACCAAATACTTAAAGATTTAAAAATATGTATAATAATGTCATAAAATAATATAAAATTACATTAGCAAGGGGTGTGACCACTTTGTTTTCAACTGAAAGAGGCCGTGAGAACTATTGTTCTTAACTGCCCACCATTTCTCCCCTGCATTTTAGTTAGTAGCATCCCACTCTTCCGTTGGAAAACCACCTTCCTATTCTGTGTGGATCTATTAGAACCGTAAGTCATGCTGTCCCTGCTGGCCTTCTCCAAGGTATAACAACATGACTCACAGCAGAGCAATCAGATTTTCTCTCTCAGGAAGTTGACCACTGAGTAAAGAGACATGAAGGCAGAAGACAGATGAACTGAGTTATTTCCAATCAAACTCACGATGAGTTCTCACCACATGATCCCAGCAACCACAGTGGGTTCCTGTTCTTTCCTGAATTGTGTTGACCCTGCCATTTTGTTTTATTTTTAAAAAAAGATTTATTTATTTATTTTAAAGTCACAGTTACACAGAGAGAGGAGAGGCAGAAAGAGAGAGAGGAGAGAGAGAGAGGTCTTCTTTCTGCTGGTTCACTCCCCAGATGGCCACAACGGTTGGAGCTGGGACAATCTAAAGCCCTCTCTTTGTAACTCCGTCTTTTAAATAAATAAAATAAATCTTTAAAAAATATTTAATTTCTCTGAACCTTTTGCTATGCCTATCTCCGCCTTCACACATTTGCACATGTTAGAATGTTCTTGCCTCCTGTTCAGTGTCTGGATGGCTCTTAATTTAGTTAGCTGACAGTCAATCAACAGCTCCTCCTGGAAGCTGCCCAGAGAGCTCTAGTGGTCCTCCCTGTGTTCCCCATGCCGAGCAGGGCATAACTCTCATCAAACTACACCATCACTGCTTTTGTGTATCCATCCCTAATCCTGGGTAAGGACTCTTTGAGAGTATCAACTATGTGTTATTCCTAATGCTACTTTCATCACTTAACACAATATCTGTGACTGCTTTGAGTTCAACAAGTGAATTTAAATGGAGGAATGTATAAAGAGTTTTGGTTCTAATATTGCTTTCACTATTCACTGGAATTACTCTTGGACTCACTGAGATATTAGAGTGCAATGAGCATTGCGTACAACAGATTATGTTGCTATTTGGGACACCCACATCCCATGTCAGAGTGCATGGGACTGAGTTTCACCTCTGCTTCTTACTCAGGTTCCTGCTAATGTGCCTGGGAGGCAGCATATGGTGACCCAAGTACTGGGACCTCTGCTAGTCCTGTGGGAGACTCTGGGTTTCTCCTCCTCCCCCTCCCCCTCCCCCTCCCCCTCCCCCTCCCCCTCCCCCTCCTCCTCCTCCTCCTCTACAAAACAGTTAGCATGTTGAAGACCACTGTTCTAAAAGTTAGGTAGGTTTTATAAATTCAAGAAAGGCAGTGCATAAAGAGAAAGAAAAAGATAAAATGCTCTACCAAGATGTTTTCATTTTTACAATCAAGGCAGTTCTGTAGAGCAGCAGAAAAGTACAGTAGATGCCACCATCTGGGAAGCCTCTGAAAGATCATCCATACAGAGACATCTTCATTTTCCATCACTCCTGTACCTTATGCACTACCTATATTGCCAGTTATTTATTTTCATTGCTTCATATTTGTTTCTTACAGTTTATCAGAAAAAATACATGAGTTAGATTTTAAATATAATTTTCTCTAAGATTTTGGGTTTTAAATATAATTTTCTCTAAGATTTGGGACAGCTCAGGGCAAGTATAAATTTGAGGCGAGGTACAAAGGCAACAAATCTGATTATAGACAAGTATGCAAAGAGAAAAGGTCAAGAATGAGCAGATCTGAATACAGTGAGTCAGCACATTACAGCAGAAGTTAATTGAGCAGTGCAGCTCTAATAGCGCTTGCTTGTCACCTGAAGAAACCCAGGGCATCAATTTCAAAATAGAAAGTGCATCTTTTCCTATTCTGAGCAATTGTCAAAGGATTACACTTTTTTTTTATCTTTTATTTAATGAATATAAATTTCCAAAGTACGACTCATGTGTTACAATGGCTTCCCCCCCCATACCGACCCTCCCACCCACAACCCTCCCCTTTCCCACTCCCTCTCCCCTTCCATTCACATCAAGATTCATTTTCGATTATCTTAATATACAGAAGATCAGCTTAGTATACATTAAGTAAGGATTTCAACAGTTTGCTCCCACACAGAAACATAAAGTGAAAAATAATAGATGATTTTTTTTAAATGATGATGAAATCAGATCAGACCTATTGTCATGTTTAATCCCAGTGAGAGTCAAGTTGGGAATTGATAATTTCTTTCTTTCTTTTTTTTTTTTTTACAGAAGATCAGTTTAGTGTACATTAAGTAAACATAAGAGTGGGAATAAGAGAGGGAAGAGATGTATAATTTGGGGCATGCTCTGGCTGACTTGCCCCAATTGGTAGAGTTGGAAACATACCAGGGGATTCCAATTCAAGCCCATCAAGGTGGCATGTGCCAATGCCATCTCACTACTCCAAGTGATCAATTTCAGTTCACAATTGATCATAATGAAAGGACTAAGAGTCAAAGGGAGCACATAAACAAGTCTAGTATCTGCTAACACCAACCGATAGAATAAATAAAGGGGAGAGTGATCCAACATGGGAAGTGAGATACTCAGCAGACTCATAGAATGGCGGATGTCCTAAATAGCACTCTGGCCTCAGAATCAGCCCTAAAGGCACTCGGATCTGGCTGAAAAGCCCATGAGAGTATTTCAGGCATGGAAAGCCAAGACACTCTGGCAAAAAGATCTCTGTGAGTGAGATCCCAGTGGAAAGAACAGGTCTTCAAAGAGGGAGGTGCCTTTCTCTGAAGGGAGGAGAGAACCTCCACTTTGACTATGACCGTGTCTAAACAAGATAAGAGTCGGAGAACTCAAGGGGCTTCCATAGCCTTGGAAACTCATAACTGGTGCATAGGGAGATTACTGATGCCATAAACAGGAGTGTCAATTGGTAAAGTCAACAACAGGAGTCACTGTGCACTTACTCCTCATGTAGGATCCCTGTCCTTAACGTGCTGTACACTGAGGCTTAATGCTATAACGAGTACTCAAACAGTATATTTCACTTTGTGTTTCTATGGGGGTGCAAACGACTGAAATCTTTACTTAATGTACACTAAACTGATCTTCTGTAAAGGATTACACTTTACACATTACAGAGAGCTTCCACAGGTCTGATAGCTAGCTTCCTGGCTTCCCTATAAGGGAGCTTGATTAAAAGTTATAATGCTTTTGACTCATTGCTGGTGCATATTTTTCAATATAGTAATGATAACCACAACCGTGAATCCTTAATTAAGTATCTATACACAACTTTTATGTATTCATCAATCATGTAATCAATTTGGATTTTTTTTTCATTTTCATCATTAATTTTATACTGTTATTTAAAATAATAGCTGCTGCTATAGCTGGTTTTGTGGCAATGTAGATTAAGCAACCATTTGCAATACCAGAATCCAATATTAGAATTTTGGTTCAAATCTTGACTGTTCCACTTCTGATCCAGCTTCCTGCTAATGAACCTGAAAAGGCAGCAGATGATGGCCCAAGTACTTGGACCCCTGCTACCTATGTTGGAGACCAGGATGGAGTTCCTGGCTCTTGGCTTCAGCCTGGCACAGACCTGACTGTTACAAACATTGAGAAATGAACCAGTGGATGAAATACCTGTTTCTCTATCTCTCTGTCTGCCTTTTAAATAAATAAATCTTTTTACAAATAAAATAATAGCTGCTGTTTATGAAATACTTCCTAATCCCAAGCATTATGCTAAGAACTTTATGAAAATCATCTCATTTAATCCCTTCAACAATGAAATTAAGTACGTGCTATTATTACCTGCATTTCATATTTGAGAAAACTGAACTTACAAAAGGACTTTTTGACTTGATTAATGGCAAAATCTGAAACCTTCTGAGGTCTCCTTGATGAATTTGCACTCTTAAAGCTTATAGTGCTTGAGTAAAGAACATCTTACCCTTCAAAATTTCATTTGTCTTAAATTAGAGTGAAAACAGAGAATGAAATTCATGAACTGCACAAAGAATATGCTTGCTTCATTGAGCAAACCTCTGTTAAACCTTGAACTTGAATTCAGCTAACTCTCCAGAGTATTACACTCAATTTATGCCAGACTCATGTACATCCTGTACCAAAGGTCAGAGGAAACTTTTCCATCCAATCTCACCAAAAAATTTTAAATATCTATTTATTTATTTATTTATTTATTTATTTATTTGAAAGTAAGGGTTACAGAGAAAGAGAGAAAGAGGGAGAGAGAGAAATCCTCCATCCATTGGTTCACTCCCCAGTTGCCCTCAAAACCAGGACTGGGCCAGGCCAGAGCCAGGATCCAAGAGCTTCATGCTGGTCTTCCATGTGGGTGGCAGAAGCCCAGCACTTAGGCCATCTTCCACTACCTTCTTAGACCACCAGCAGGGAGATGGATTAGAAGTGGAGCTGTCGGGACATGAACCATTGCCCATGTGGGCTGCCAGTGTTGCAGGCAGCAGCTTTACCCACTATGCCGCAAGGCAGACCCCCCAAACTCACTCATTTTAAAGAACGAGAAAGCTTTATTAAAACAGATGCATATGATAATTACTAAAAATTAATTTCTAAATTGTTGACATATATAATTAAAGCAGAAAAGACACTACCACACTCATAAAATCAAATCTCAGCAAAATCTTTAACAAGTTCAAAACACTGCATAGTTTAGCATCGTACTTTCTAAGTTTGATGATGCTCAATGCATTCTGAACTCCTTCAATCATACACAGCACTTCCTGTGGGCTTTCCTGGACACTCTAACTTACAGATTTTTTTTTTCAAATTTGCTGTTCATCATTATCCTCCCGAGAACTTCTGAACTTATCTGGGTGTAAATTTAGCAGTTATGAGAGGACACAGCCTAGGTTGTTTGTACAGGATCCCATTTACCTGCCTCTCCCAGCATCGACAGAAATGGATCATTAAGAGCCACTGGAGGGGGCGGATAAAGCCGCCACCTGCAGTGCCGGCATCCCGTATGGGCGCTAATTCAAATATTGGCCGCCCCCCTTCTGATCCAGCTCCCTGCTAATGCACCTGGGAAAGCAGCAGAGGATGGCCCAAGTGTTTGTGTCCCTCTACCACGTGGGAGACTCATAAGAAGCTCCTGGCTCCTGGCTTCGTCCTGGCTCCGCGTAGCCATTGAGGCTACATGAGGAGTGAACCAGAGGATGGTTCCACGCACTGAAAGTTAAGATTCCACCTCTGGTCCTTTTAGCAGATTGGAGTAGCATCGGTTTTATTTCACATGGAAGATGGAGACATTCATTGGAACATGTTCAAAGGTTAAGGGCAGAGAGCACTTCATTTCCTCATAATCCATAGCATTGTCCAATAATTCTCAAAATGTGCTACACTTGAAATCAAGATGCTTTGCTCGGTACACAGACAATCACTTTTAATGGTAATGTACTCATTAAGTGTATATCAAAACATAATACTCG
Organism: Oryctolagus cuniculus; assembly: GCF_964237555.1. Classification (NCBI taxonomy): domain Eukaryota; kingdom Metazoa; phylum Chordata; class Mammalia; order Lagomorpha; family Leporidae; genus Oryctolagus; species Oryctolagus cuniculus. Next base: position 11,600,927 of record NC_091437.1, read on the forward strand.
TACATCAAAACTTTGACACTGTTGTTTGGACAAGGATACAACAGTTTTTAGGTTTTGTTGTGTTTTTGTCAACAGAATAATTTTATCAAAATACATTAAATAACAGGAAGGATAATATATAGGCAAGGCAAAATATAAATTAAAAATTCTAGAAGAATTACTAGGGTTTAAAAAATGTAATGTAGCTTTAAGATCACTGAAAGTAGACTATAGTCTCACAAGAAGCACCAGAATTAGGCCAACCTAAATTACTGTAACTAATTTGAGGTTGTTATTGAAGTCTGAGAAAGCAATAATTTCATTCCATTATTAAAGGCTGATATCGTCAGGCATATCTCAAAGCTAATGTTTTATTAAATGTGACATTATAAACGTTAACTTCTACAAACCGAGGCAAGAAGTGAAATGTGCTGTATTTTAAATAATGCAGAATATTTATAGATTTTTCTTCCACTCAGATATGTGCTTTACTCATAAGGGCAATAAATACCAAGGACCCGGAAGGCTCTGTAAATGCTTTCTTAAAAGCCTTTCTGGAAATTTATTTCAGCCAGAAATATTAGGAATGATGTTTTTAAAAAATTAGCAAAATGGAAAGTAGATACATTCTATTCCTAATGCCACATAGTAATAGGGCAGAAAATTAGAGGAAAAGCAAGTTCCATTTGACAGATGAAAAGGAGAATGAAGATTTGTGAACACAGAAGAGTTTTGAACTTTGAGCACCCTAAGCCCCCTCGGATTGTGTGAATCTGTGTGTATGTCTGAGTGTGTGTGTTGTGTGCTAACTGGGGGGAAAGAAAGCATTTCTTTTGTTAAAAGGTGACTTGCTTATTTTTTTTTAACTTTTATTTAATGAATATAAATTTCCAAAGTACAGCATATGGATTACAATGGCTTCCCCCCCATAACGTCCCTCCCACCCGCAACCCTCCCCTTTCCCACTCCCTCTCCCCTTCCATTCACATCAAGATTCATTTTCAATGCTCTTTATATACAGAAGATCAGTTTAGCATACATTAAGTAAAGATTTCAACAGTTTGATCCCACACAGAAACATAAAGTGAAAAATACTGTTTGAGTACTAGTTATAGCATTAAATCTCAATGTACAGCACACTAAGTACAGAGATCCTACATGAGGAGTAAGTGCACAGTGACTCCTGGTGTTGACTTTACAAATTGACACTCTTGTTTATGGCCTCAGTAATCACCCTAGGCTCTTGTCATGAGCTGCCAAGGCTATGGAAGCCCCCTGGGTTCACCAACTCTGATCATTAGACAAGGCCATGGTCAGAGTGAAAGTTCTCTCCTCCCTTCAGAGAAAGGTACCTCCTTCTTTGATGACCCGTTCTTTCCACTGGGATCTCACTCGCAGAGATCTTTCATGTAGATTTTTTTTCCCCCCAGAGTGTCTTGGCTTTTCATGCCTGAAATACTCTCATGGGCTTTTCAGCCAGATCTGCATGCCTTAAGGGCTGATTATGAGGCCAGAGTGCTGTTAGGACATTTGCCATTCTATGGGTCTGCTGTGTATCTCACTTCCCATGTTGGATCATTCTCTCCCTTTTTGATTCTATCAGCTAGTATTTGCAGACACTAGTCTTGTTTATGTGATCCCTTTGGTTCTTAGTCCTATCATTCTGATCAATTGTGAACAGAAATTGATCACTGGGACTAGTGAGATGGCATTGGTACATGCCACCTTGATGGGATTGAATTGGAATCCCCTGGTATGTTTCTAACTCTACTGTTTGAGGTAAGTCAGCTTGAGCATGACCCGAATTGCACATTTCTTCCCTCTCTTATTCCCACTCTTATATTTAACAGCAATCACTTTTCAGTTAAGTTTTAGCACTTAAGAAGAATTGTGTATTGATTACAGTACTCAACCAAAAGTATTAAGTAGAACAAACAAAAAAAAATACTAAGAGGGATAACATAGTAAGTTGTTCATCAATAGTCAGGGCGAGGGCTTGCTTCTTTTGTTTGCACTTTGAATGTAGCTTTCCACTTCCAGCTATATTTTCAGAAAAAAAATTGCAAATACTATAAATGAAATTACACTAAAGTATTCCAAACACAAGCAGTTTGATATCAAAGGTCAATAGCATCATAATTTAGAAGCAAATACCACATACATAATTCCACCCTTAAACATGTGCACTTTACAATGATGTCTCAATCAGCACACTGTGGGGCTGTGGCAGGCAGCACAGGAAGAGCTAACATAAGACTGAGAAGTACAGACTCAGCCACACCCTGGTAATGGGGAGGGCTAAGTGGAAATTACTTCACGGGTAACCCAAAGATACTAGATTATACTTCAAAGAGCTTTGTTGTACAAACCGTGACAAACAGCACCTGAGAGACAAATTAGCGCTGAGTTTCAGGCACTTAGGTCTGATTATAAGAAATCAAACAAACCCCCAGTGAGACCCAGGCAGTAAGAGACTGGCAGAGCGGTGAGAGGACTGCCCAAGGCCCTAAGCATCGTTGTCAGAGTCCCACAGCACCACGCACAGCAGGCATAGTAAGAAGTCCACTGCCCTGCCCCTGCCCTTTTCTACCCCACCCAGGGAGATGGTAGACAAAAGCTTTACCTGTCTTCAAATCACAAAAGTGGGGTTTCCACTGCGTACGCATTCGTACCATTCTGATGGTTTATTCTAAGTATTTGTTCATGGTTCTCACGTTGTGCCCCCTTGGTCCCCTCCCCGCACCTTGTTCAGTTTATTTCTAATTTCAGTCATCTTAGTGCACCACTCACGACCACCCTGAGGTCCACTGATTCTGATAGGGCCTCCTCAGTTTTGTGCTTCTTGTCATAGTACATCGTCATGAATTATTCCCTGCACCGCTCACTTATTCCTGTCAATCAAACTTCCGGGAGTTTAGTTGCAAACACACTTAGCTATGAACCATCATGGTGTTATCTGTGATTGCTTAAAATAATGGTATCCCATAAATCCCCTCTTGTTCCACTCAACTTGTGTTTCTTGATATCTAGGTGGCTACACAAGCTGAGTTTACTCCTGCTGTCCTGTACTTTCCACCCCAAGGTATGTGCCTGGCACATCTACCTCTCCAACAGCTGAGCAGCAGCAGGCTTCATCAGCCTTGTCACACGCTTGTGAGAGGGCATCTCAGGGACTGAAGTGCAACACCAAAGTGACGATTCTGTGCAGCAGGCACAGATTTCCTCCCTCCACTTACAGCCCAGTCACTCTCACTCTCTGTCACTCTCACTCTCAAAAGCGATTGCACACACTTAAACTTAACCAGTTATTTGTAGAGTCCATTTGCATGCATCCTAACAACCCTTTGATTTTGTTTGACCTCTTCATTGTTGTTAACCAGACAGATGTGCAGTGATCATTTGTTGCATTTTAATTTGCATTTTCTGGTTGCCATTGATGCTAAAAATACTCATTAGCTCTTTGGTTTTTCCCTTCCATAAGCTGTGTCCTCATAATCCTTGCCTATTGTTTAAGTAACTCTGGACATCTTACTGATAGGCAGTATTTCATTAAACATAAACTTTTTACCACTCTTTGATTCCTGCTAACCTCTGTTTAGATTTACTTTGTGGTAAATTATTGTTTTGCTTTGAGTTTTCTTTAACAAATTATTTTCCCATCCCCAAATATTCCCTGATGTGTCTTTCCAGTAATGTTATAGTTTTATATGTCATATTTAGAATTTTAATCTGTTTCAAATTTATTTTTCATGATGAAGTAAAATAGGGATCCTGTTCAATTTTTCTCATCTTGCTTGCCATATTCCCTCTTTTTTTCCCTCTATAGTAATCCATACATTCACACCAACTTATAAGACCACAGACTTTTACTTTGATTTCATGTTTCATAGCTTATAAAATTTAATCAGTTTCCAGATTCTCCATATAAAATTTATATTTCCTTATTAATTCTTAGAAACTATATAATCTTGGTTTCTACTCTCTTCTCAAAATTTTTCTTTTCTAATTTTTATGCATTGGAAAGAAAAGGAAATCAAAGAAACAGAGGCAAACTGACAGAGATCTTCCATTTTCTGGTTTGCTCTCCAAATGCCCACACAGCTGGGGCTGGGCCATGCCAGAGCCCAGGAGTCAAGAACGCAGTCTGGGTCTCCCACGTGGGTGTCAAGGACCTAAGTCCTGGAGCCATAACCTGCTGCCTCGCAGGGTGCAAACCACAGGAATCCGGAGCACAAGGCAGAGCAGGCAGGAACCCAGGATTCTGATGGGGTAGGAGGGCATTCCAGGTAGCACCTTAGCCTGTGTCTGAAACACCACCCATCTCTTGTTTTGTTCTCAATGTAATACTTTCCAATTGTTTCTCGCTATTAGATAAGATGTGGCAGATATAACAGTATGTAACAATATGCCTCACACTGTGTTTACATCTTTTTTAAAAAGTACTGTATTTATTCTACTGTTACTTTGACTCTTTATATTTTTCAGTGTAAATGATTATGGGTCATTTGGAAATAAACTGTCTTCTGCTTTCAAGCCTTGCTCTCCCCTCACCCTGGGTTTGCTTGCTATTTTGTACTACCCTATATTTCCATTATTATGTGTGCTGTAGATTTTTGGTGCATATCTTTTAATCATATTGGGAAATTTTCTGTTCTCCTTTTAAGATTTATTTATTTATTTAAATGACAGATTTACACAGAGAGAGGGAAAGAGGAGTTCTTCCATCTGCTGTTTCACTCCCCAGACACCCACAATGGCCAGGGTTGGGCCAGGCGAAAGTCAGAAGCCAGGAGTTTCATCTGGGCCTCTGATGAGGGGACAGGGACCTAAGTGCTGGGGCCATCCTGTACTGCTTTCTCAGGGGCATTTGCAGGGAGCTTGATTGGAAGTGGAGCAGCTTGGGAAATCTTCTTTTCCAATTCTAGTTTTCCAAGAACTCATCATCATCTATAGATTTTGAACTTGATTAAGCACTTTTCTTCAACTAAGGAGTTATTCATAGTTTTTTCTTTAGCCTTTTTCATGTTGATTACATTGACAGCTTGATGGTTTATTTTTTCTTATTATTATATAAATGCTCATTTACAGAAAATTTCTAACATAATCTCAAATCCCATAATCTCACTACTTAAAGAAAATTTCTTAATAATTCTGTGTAGTTTTGAATGTGAGTTTTGAAAGAATTCTTTAGAAATACTACGAAGTTGATTTTCAAGAATATAACAACAGTTAGCAATGCCATCAACAAAATATAAAGTGTTTATATGATTGTACTGGTCAAATTTGAGTAAGATCAATTAAAAAATTACTAACAAAACTCACCATCTGCTTTGTATGTCACAATATTTTAAAGTTCTTGTGAATTTTTATAATTTTTATATATTTATATACTTATATATAATTATATATTTTATAATTTTATATAGTTTTATAATTACATATTTAAGAATATAAAAAGAAAGGAGAGATTTAGATAAACTAGGTAATGCAGTACATGAAGAATTATTTATATATTTCTTTCATGGGGAAAACTATACACCAAAAATAACTAATACACCGCCAGTTTAAATTCAGTAAGCTGGATCTCTCCAACTCCGCATGATCTGAATTCCGTCTCTTTTCTCATAGCTGTTATTTTTTCTTGTGTTTTCACTAGTACAATCTATTTTTAAAATTATTCAAATAAACTTTTGACTGCATTGACTTTACTATGTGCTTACTATTTTCTGATACCTCTATTATTTTCTTCCTTATATTACCTTTAATTTTATTCTGTGATTCTATTACTTAAGATTTGAATATAAGAATCCCGAGATAATATGCATACTAAGTTTAAGTCCACCTTCCATCCTAATATAGGAATTTAAGATTATAGATACCCTTGAGGAAGGAGCTTGGCATACTGGTTAAAATGCCACTTTGGACACCTGCACCCCATAATGGAGCACTGAGGTAACAGTCCCACCTTGCTCCAGGTTGCAGCTTCCTGCAAATGTGCACCCCGGGAGGCCTCAGGAGATGACTTAAGTACTTGGGATTTTGCATCCAGTAGAGACACAGACTGAGTTCCTGGCTCTCAGCTTCTGTCTTGCCCAGCTATGGTCTCTGTGGGCATCCAGAGAATGATTCAGCAAATGAGAGCACTGTAACTCTCTCTCTCTCATAAATAAAAATCTTTTTTTTTTTTTTTTTTTTTTGACAGGCAGAGTTAGACGGTGAGAGAGAGAGACAGAGAGAAAGGTCTTCCTTTTCTGTTAGTTCACCACCCAAATGGCCGCTACGGCCGGCGCACTGCACTGATCCAAAGCCAGGAGGCAGGTGCTTCCTCCTGGTCTCCCATGCGGGTATAGGACCCAAGCACCTGGGCCATCCTCCACTGCCTTCCCGGGCCACAGCAGAGAGCTGGACTGGAAGAGGGGCAACCGGGACAGAACCGGCACCCCAACCGGGACTAGAACCCGGGGTGCCAGCAGTGCCACAGGCAGAGGATTAGCCTAGTGAGCTGCGGTGCCAGCCCAATAAAAATCATTTTTCATAAATAATAAATTCTAAATATTGTAGAAACCCTTCTAAAAAGCACATTAATAGCAACCTGGAAAGAAATTTATTCTAGTATAGATTAGCAGGCTGCTACCAATGAGCAGGAATTTAATGAGGTTGATTTTATGACTGTATGAAATATGAGCTATTTTAACATTTTCTACGTATGCTTGAAACATTCTCTAATTCTTGGATTGAATTATATACATATATATATATATACATATGGATATAGCTATATTAACTTGATCCAGTTTTATGTATTCAAATTACCTGTAGTTTTATTGGTTTTACTGTATGATTGTGAGATAAGTGAAATGTTTTAATCCAATTGGACAATATATTATTGAAGACTTTTGCTCTGTATATTCATCATTGGAATTGGCCTATAATGTCCTATCACTATATCTAGTTTTGCTACCAAATTTTATTAACCTCCAAAAACAGTGCTTTCTATCCTTCACTGTGATTGTTATTTGATTAATACATAAAAATATACAAACTTACAATATGAAGACAAATAGAAACTTTAGGGTTCTTGGCACTTTGAGTGGTGCAATGACATAGAAACAAGTCAATATTTGCAAAAAAGAGCTGAGCTCTACTTCCTTCCCTACTGTTCCTGCATTAGGAGTATACTATCTCTCCTATATGCCAGATTTTCAAAACATTAAATACTCATTAGTAGATACATTTTTCTGAATTATGTACTATTGAACAAATAAGAAAAACTATTTAAATTTATACTTAGCTACATCTATTTGAATGGAATTACGGTTTTGGGAAAATACATATTTTTACTTCCAAAAACAAATAGTAAACTAGCTCTTAAACAATGCTAAATTTTTTTTATTTTTATTTATTTATTTTTTTATTTTTTGACAGGCAGAGTGGACAGGGAGAGAGAGAGAGAGAGAAAGGTCTTCCTTTGCCATTGGTTCACCCTCCAATGGCCGACACGGCTGGCGCGCTGCGGCTGGCGCACCGCGCTGATCCGATGGCAGGAGCCAGGTGCTTCTCCTGGTCTCCCATGGGGTGCAGGGCCCAAGCACTTGGGCCATCCTCCACTGCACTCCCTGGCCACAGCAGAGAGCTGGCCTGGAAGAGGGGCAACCGGGACAGAATCCGGCGCCCTGACCGGGACTAGAACCCGGTGTGCCGGCGCTGCAAGGCTGAGGATTAGCCTAGTGAGCTGCGATGCTGGCCAGAATGCTAAATTTATATCAGATACTCACGCAGGCATGATTTAGCACAACACTGTTTTTTGTGTCTAGCATGGTATCTGCCACACGGCGATTACATTCTTTCACTAAACTTTACTGTGATAGCAGCCCTCCCTTTTTGACCTGGGTTAGGACCTGGGTCAAAAAACTGTTTCACTATTCTTACCATTAAAATATCCTGGACATAATGGTAGTTGCTCAATCTCCACCTCTTTCACCCAGAGATCAGAAAACCTTCCCTTAATCCCAGTCTGTACTATTGCAAAAAACAAGAAAAGTCCTTGTTCATATGCCATGACATAATGGCTCATTCAAGAGTCTTTATTAGATTATGATAAGTTAGTTTGGCATGCACATGATTTCACAGAAGTTATTTTATGCGCCACCATAATTATAAATGAAAGCACAAAAATTCTGATTGTGATTCAAAATATTTTCTTTATGATTAAGAAAAAGAATATAATGGGTGTTTATCTTAAAGATCTCCATATATTAAGTGATTTAAAATATATTTTCTTATTGTTACAAAACAGATAAGTGATCATATACAGGACAAATTTAAAAACTAAAGGAAAATAACAAATTTCTGAAGGAGGAAATAAGGGAGGCTTCAAAAATTTCATGAACTTAAAATTAAAAGATTATTTTTGTGAAAAGATTTTTTGAAACTATGATTACTTTTTTTCTTTGGATGAGTCCTGCTGTTAGTTAGCTGCCTTGGTGTAATCACCTCTCAATAGAACAGACTCCTAACGCCAATCTCTGTCTGACAGTAGAAATATGCCTTTTTCTTCTTCCTCCCAGTCAGAGAAGCATCAGGCACTTAAATAAGAGACACTGAAAATAGTTACTGACCAATTACTATAAAAATGTAATATTTTTCAATTTACAAGCAGAATTATATATCAAAAGAAGTACAAATGCTCATGATTTTATGCCCAAAAAGTCAAATATCAGATGCTCTAAGTATACTCTTTCTTTCTTTAAGTATAATTGATATTCCTTTGTTATGATTATCATCTATTCTCTGTGTGCTGCAGAAAAGCAGAATTAGGCAGTCTTTTACACCCTAAAGGTAGCAGGGCTGGATTTCTTCTGACATCCTAGAATGTGGTACGTCAGAGTCTGGCTCTGGCCAGAAGGTCCCAGTTCACAGTAGCAGTGCAGCATTGGTTCAGCAGGGGACAAGTCTCAGTAAACTTCAGAAGCTCACTGTGCTTCAGTTCTGAAACTACTGGAAAAGTTGTTTGTTTTTCTTAAAGACATTAGTGTCACCACCCTTAGAAGGCCGTTTTGAGGGTGAAATAAAGCAAATTGAGTGCTTAGAATGATGTTCCTTGACCAATGTGATGACTGTTCTTGATTAATACAAAATCCTATTATTTGTGACTACTATTATCATCCTTTATCCAAGCTTTGCTCCCTTTTCATCCTCTGGAGAGGTGAATACAGTAACAAGAGGTTGCCATTTGAACAGTATGTGGTTCTGTAACCACACTACTGCTGATTCTGAAACAATTTTTTTTATCTGATCCTCTATCCCTGGAGCCTATATCAAGTTACAGTTCCTTTGCTGGTGAAATTGAGAAAACAATACACTGTAAATAAATAAGGCAGGTAGTAAATGTTTCACCATTTACATTTAGCTTTCACGCATTTCATCACTGCCCTCTATTTTCTGAAAAAGCAGAGATGTCCTTCATCCAGACAGCTTCACAGGACATAACTGATTAGCTCCTGAGGATACATATGAAATGCCGAAGAAATATTATTGCCACATTCTAGTATGTTAATGAGATCCTTTTATTCTCCATTCTCCTACTGTTTAACTTTTCCCTAGGGACTCCAATTACTTATTACTTTAGCAAAAACAGACAATCTTACCTATTTGACTACAATATCTCTGGACTAAAGTTCAAGTTTATCCCAGAAATAAAATAAAACACTGAAGATAACAAAGGTGTTCAGAGTTATCTCCCACTTCTTTGCTCTGAAGACCCTCTGCTAGACTAACTACTTCCAGTCCCCACCCAGGAACTTGAGTTGAGAACTACACAGGAGAAAAGGGGAAGTATATATGCACAGGAAGACCACCTGGGCAAGGCTAACTCACCTTACAGAGTGGCTGTGTGGATTAAATAAAGCAGGGACAGACGGTGCCTAGTATCACACTGGATTAAAAGTACGCAAAGGTAAAATTTCTTTTCCTGTCTCTCTTGAAATCCCACTTATGTGTCTTTCTTTGTGCTCTGTTTATTGGATCTCCCACAACTGTCACAAATATTCAGAATCCTTCCTATCCAACTCACATGTCACGTTAACAAAGTCTCCTCATCTGACCGTTATAGAATTTTAATGTATCAGCCCCTTAAGAGTAGTGACAATGAGTTCTACCAACACTTCCAAAAGAGTGAATGACTTAAACACAGTGGAAATCTAAACTTCTTTTCACCACAACCCTAGCAACATTCCTTGTATTTGTAAAGCAATCATCAGATGATTGTATGATTTGAGATTCAAGTTCTTTGGAAAGTTTGATGTTGCAACCAAAACATAATCGAGCTGTTTTGGAATAGAAAGTCTATGTGCTCTTTAAAACACATAAATATCTAAAAATTAAATTATGAACATCTGGAACAGCATTGCTTCACTGTACTTTTTTAAAATAACTTTTAACTGACATATAAAATTGTACACATTTGTGGGTTTCCATGTGATGTGCTGATACATGTATCCACTGTGTAATGTCTAGAGTAAAAATATCTACTCTCCATTTATCATTTCTCTATGGTGAAAATATTCAAAATATTTTCTCTCTTCTATTTTTCCTTTAGAAAACTACACAGTGCACTATCGTTATCTGTAGTCACCCACGATGTAATGGAGCATCAGAACTTATCCCTCCTATCTAGCCATAGTTGAGCACCTGCTGAATAACCTCTCCAGATCCCTCCCTCCCACTTTCTCTCCCCAGCCTCTGATTTGAGAACGGCCATTTGGATTCCACATATGAGATGGTGTGATATGAGTCTTTCTGTTCTTGGTTCATTTCACTTCAGAAAGACCTCCAGTTCCACTCATGCTATTGTGAGTGACTTTTCCATTTTTTGGTGGCTGACTAGTACCCCATTGTGTCCCATGTACCACGTTTTCTTATCCTGCTTAGATGGTTTCCATTTGTTGACTGCTGTGAACAGTACAGCAAGAAACATGGGAGTGCAGAAGCCGCCGGAGGGTGACATGGCTGAATCATGTGGTGGTCTTACTTGTAGTTTTCTGAGGAACCGCAATGTTTTCCATAATGACTTTACCAATGATGGCCCCACCAGTGGTATTCTGAAGAAAAACAGAATCACAATTCAGGGTCTCTGCTCTTCACGTCAAGATCAGTCCAAAGTCTATGTATTGTCCCACAGCTAGCGGGGATTTGTTTAGACTGCCCAGCTCCCACTAGGCCAGCCTTCAAGCTCTGGGAGCTCCACCCATCCCAGTCTAACCAAGGCAGTCCTGCAATTCAGAACTCAGCATTTCATTTCAGTAACCTAATAAAATGTCCTCACAACAGAGTATTATCAGTCTTAACTAAATTTTTTTGCTTATGCCTTCACATTGTTTAAAAATATTTACTTATTTATTTGAAAGGCAGAGAGTTATACAGAGAGAGAGGTCTCCATTCCACTGGTTCACTCCCTAAACGGCCCCAACTGCTGGAGCTGGGCCAATCCGAAGCCAGAAGCCAGGAGCTTCTTCTAGGTCTCCCATATGGGTGCATGGGCCCAAAGTCTTGGGCCATCTTCCACTGCTTTTCCAGTACGCCTTTACTTTTTAACTTAATATTTATTGCAGAATAAATGGAGATGATCTGCAGTTTTTTTTTTTATTACAGATAAGGCATGTACTTTTGTCTTACTGAATAGGCTGCTTACACTTTTATCTATAACAGGTGAAATGTGAATATCACCCACAATCCTAGCATCGTTTCTCATTCTGAAAATAACCATTAGTATTCATATGTCACAAAGCTCTTCAGACATTCTGACAGTTTTTTATGTATTGTATTTATCTAAACAACTATGTAGCGTACAAAAAGAGAACTATTTTTCAATCTGGGAGAATGATTACCTAAATAACTTCACACTCTTGAAATAATACTTTTTTTTTTTTTGACAGGCAGAGTGGACAGAGAGAGAGAGAGACAGAGAGAAAGGTCTTCCTTTTGCCGTTGGTTCACCCTCCAATGGCCGACACGGCTGGCGCACTGCGCCAGTGCACCGCGCTGATCCGACGGCAGGAGCCAGGTGCTTCTCCTGGTCTCCCATGGGGTGTAGGGCCCAAGCACTTGGGCCATCCTCCACTGCACTCCCAGGCCACAGCAGAGAGCTGGCCTGGAAGAGGGGCAACCGGGACAGAATCCGGTGCCCCAACCGGGACTAGAACCCAGTGTGCCGGCGCCGCAAGGCTGAGGATGAGCCTAGTGAGCCGCGGCGCCGGCCGAAATAACACTTTAACTTCCTTTTTCCATTCAAGATTTTCTAAATGTTATTGTTGATTATAAAAATAAAGTCATATGAAATGCAAAGGTTAGCAATCATGGTATGCAGGGATAACAGGATAAAGGAATTGATATCATTTCACATATTGACCACTGAAATTGTTCATTTGTGTAAAATATCTGTCAGTTTGCAGGAGTCATGTGTTCTTGCTGTAAACTATTTAAGCATGATGGGACAATGTAGAAAAATAAAGTTCTCCCACAATCTAAGCCCAAACTAAGAAAACAGATGAGATGTTTAAAGCATACAGACAGATTATTCGTTGTGTTTTATGTTTCTGAATGTTTCATTTGTGCTTAGGCATGTGTAAGCATTTAATAACGCCGAGTTTATTTTAACAAGATGTTGAATGTAAATAGTACATAATTTTGTATCTTATCCCTTACTGAGAAGTAGTTCTTTTGTTTCTAATTCTTCAGAATTTATGAACAAGATTAGAGTTCAATTTTAAAACCTGATTATATAAAACTATGCATACATATTTGCAAAAATGAAATTTCTGAAACAATGACATTTTAAAGATAAATATATATCATTAAATTCTCCTAAAATGTTTCAGAATATTAAATAATAGCGTATCTACCAAGAACACTGTCCTCTGCATATGCTGTCACCAACACAGGGTAACACGACAAATGTGTTTTAAGCATCATGCTTAATGATGCTGCAATAGTCCAGTGGGAACAATCCTTTTTACCTCCCCAGGGCAGCAGAAGGAAAAAGACTGGACTGCTGATACACACAAATGTAAATCCTAAGGAAGCAAATGTGCCATATCTCACAGGATGAAGGTTGTAAGACCCATAGTCCACAAATTAATTAAAATACCCAATATGGCCGGAGCTGTGGTGTAGCAGGCGAAGCCGGTGCCTGCAATGCCAGCATCCCTAATGGATGCCAGTTCGAGACCCAGCTGCTCCACCTCCGATCCTGCTGTCTGCTATGGCCTGGGAGAACAGTACTAGATGGCCCCAGTCCTTGCACCTGTGCACCTGCATGCACGACCCAGAGGAAGCTCCTGGCTCCTGGCTTTGGACTGGCCCAGCTCCAGCCATTGCAGCCATTTGGGGAGTGAACCAGCAGATGGATCATCTCTCTCCCCTTCTCTCTGCCTCTGTCTCTCTGTAACCCTGCCTTTCAAACAAATAAATAAATCTTTTTTAAAAAAATATCCCAATGTGAATAAATTTTCCTTGTATTTTTTCAGTTAGTCCAAACAAGAACTTTCTTTTGCTTAACAGAAAATTTCTGAATAGCCAGAAACAGTATCTTATTAAAGACGCTACAAATTCTCTGATGGCAGGGGTAGTAAAGGTTTACGTACAGACTGTTTATGTCTGCGAGAACCCACTGAGTGCTGCATGTTTATCCACCACTTTATGCTTCACCGTTTTCTCTGACTAAACAGTCACGTTGTGTCTGAAATTACAACTGAAATAAGGGCCCTAGTGATGTTGTGTTTTCTTTTAATAGAAGAAATAATTCAGTGGAGATGAAATTAGAGTCAACTTACAAACTAAATTGAAAGCCACTGTTCACCTGAGTCCTTGAGTCACTCGTTTGATCAACATATGTTTTTAATGGGAACAGTTGCATGCTTAATGAGGGAGCTTAATTAAGAAACACAAGGATGGACTCAGTAAAGGCACTAAAGGAAACCCTCAGGGCATTTCACTCTCAACTAGAAGACTCTCGGTATTCACTCGATGTTTTTCAAACACATTTAGGAACAATTTGGTGAGCCAGTGTAGCCACACCAGATGTACTTTGCCAGCTGATTATGAAACAGATGGTTTTATGATCACGTTTGTGTTGTGAGGGACATTCTGGTACAGTACAACTTCACATTCACACCACGTGCTCCTTGTGTGGCTTGCGGGCTGGTGTCCCATCAGAGCACTCACACGTGTCTCAGCAAGCAGGCTGCCTGATGCTCTTAGCGAGAGGGATAAAGCGTGCAGTTACACAGTCCGAAGGGTAGTACATTATACGGTCCCAACTTTCTTATTAACAACAATGTCATCAGTATTACGTACTCTCCAGACAGCCATGGAAAATCACCACAGACATGTAAAACCCGTGTCACTTGCATCCAGTTTATTAAACATCTGATTCCTTTAACTCAGCAAGATTTGATGTGAACATTTTATTCCTTGGTTATACCTTTCTGTCATATACAAAATAACTTTGTTAAAGCTCTAAAATACAACACAATCTGGAAGCTTTTCTGTACTAAGACACCGCAACCATGAATATTCTTGGCACACATTAAAATAGTAAAAATATTAAGCTCTATCTAACCCTAGTTGAAAATAAATGTGATTATAGCTATAGGCACATTATTCTGAAGAAGCAGTTAAGCATTATGCCTTTTGTAGTAAATTTCAATTTTTCTCACTTCTTTAGGATGTAATGAAATGTAAGGAAAGAAGTGTTTCAGAAAAAGTCTGTATTATCTGTAAGCTCAGAATAAGCGTCCAGACAGCCTGGCGTTATCCCCTGCCTGATGAGTGGAAGAAATCTAATTTCATTTCAGTGACTCAGTGGGAATAACTGTATTATCAGATTACTGCTACTGTGAGAAGATCTCTTATTCATTCAATTAACATTTATTTGCCACCTTCTAAATGCTCCCAGACTAGCCTTCGAAAGCATAAATTAGCAAATCATTATGTGTGACCTCAAGTGGGTCATAGAACAGTGGCAAAATAGGGCATGCATCTAATTAAGTATGTGTATATACATGTGTGCTACAGAAAGAATGACACTGCATATATATTATACTTGTAACTGTACAAATACACATGTTGTAACTTTAATAGAAAATTATACAAATAATTATATCAGAGAAAATTACCACTGTAAATATTATAAATAAATATTAAACTCTAATTAATGACATTCATTCTGAAATATTAAGGAAGAAGCTTAATGACATCTGCAGTTTCATTTGAAATGCTCCTAAAGTAAGATGGGTCAACAACGGACAGAGGGACATTCAGGAAGAAGACGCATAGATGGATAATATTGTAAAGCAAACATAATGAAACATGAATGGCAGAATCCACATTGCAGACATGCCTGTGCTTGACTGAATTTTTTCCACCTTTCCGTGATGGTGAAGAAATGAAAGCAACGTGTCTGAGAGTGGCTGGTTCGGAGAGAAGGAAACATGAGGTCAGTGGAGGAAAGGGAAGGAGTCAAGCAGCCATGGCAGGGAATGGAAGATTGTTTACTGGAATCTCCATGATTACAGAAACCATCTGATTGTGTATTTGTTGTACTGGATAAAGTAATAGTGAGGAATACTTAAGTACTTAAGAAATGAGGGTGGTTGACCCGAATGACAAGGACAGAAGTAACAAAGTCTAGTGGCCCAAGTTTCAAGGCTGGGTGCTGTTGGGGAGGAAGAACATAAAGTGTTGCAGATAACAAAATAAGAGAAACAAATAAACAAAAAGAGGAGTTAGTCTAATTACAGGCTCAGCAGTGCAAGGGCCATGGAGGGAAAAACAAAACAAAACAAAACTCTTCCATAAGAAAGCTACAAAGCAAACAAACAGGACTCACATGGCTCCTTTATTCCACAAGCGTGCCTTTTTTAAAATCTCAACACAGAGTCAATTAAGAATGCACTAAAGCCAGGCCCAAAAGGACAAATATCATACATTTTCCACAATTCGTGGTAACTAATATATGGAGTACAAAAAAAGAGTAATCTATATGAGAGAAATTTACATTTTGAGATTTGAATACTGTATATAGCCCTTGTCTATACTCTGGAAGAACAGAGTTTCTCTACTTCCTACTTGTTGAATTCTTTATTTAGCTCAGGGTTCAGCTTGTGATTATGAAGTAAATTAAAAGTATGTCATTATAAAACTTAAAAAAAATGAGAGATGAAGGGTGAGGAGGGAGTGGGAGGAAGGGTGGGAAGTATCACTATGCTCTTAAAACCGTATATATGAAATACAGGAAATTTGTTCCCCTTGTATAAAGAAAAAGTTTTTTAAAGAATGCACTAAAACCTAGTAAAGGCACTAAATATTCATGGTCATAGGAAACTCTTCATTTAAAAATGCATTTTTTGTTGAATATCATATTTCAATAGTCTGAGAGCAATAAAGCTCTGATTTGCGGACCTAGGTAAGATCACTTGTTACTAAAGATGAGTTCTATGAGGGTTTGTGTGTGTGTGTGTGTGTGTGTGTTAAACACAACCACGTGGAAATGAAATCCTCACTTCCTGAAAACAAACCAAAAAAATCACATTTTTTTAAAAGAAGTCACATTTCTTTTACTTTGTTAAGGAAAATATCTTGAGAAAATCTTAATTATGAGCTAAAATCTAAAATTCTAGCTTGCAGTTTCTTTGTTTGGGGCATGAAATTACTACACATTACAGATTCCACATTCTGCTGAGTTCCTGAATCCATTTCACTTGTTTAGATACAGAATTCTATTCTAGGCTGTGTGTATATAAAATCATTAATGCTAGAACATTACCACTTATTAGAACTTATTATCACAGCTGATATTTCTTAAATCACTTGTCAGTGTGTAGATTTAACAGAGTATCTGCTCTAAAGACACAGTGTTCTCACTGTCGCTCCCCCTCTTCGTAGAGGAATGACACAGGACCCTGCGCTGTTCTTTTGTCTGCTCGGCCCTCCCCGGGTTTGCTGCTGGTTCTTCCCGGGTTGGCTACCGTCCCTTCCACCTTCCGCGGGGGAGCGGCACACCGCCGGCCAGCTCTCTCGGGGGCTGCACAGGTGTTCCTTCAGATAGATGTTCCTGATGCATGTTGTCTCTCTCCTCCTTTATAGTCCTCTTCCGCCAATCCCAACTCTGCTACCCACACGCCAAGTACGCTGCTCTCCTCCAATCAGGAGTAGGTCCTACAGTTTATTGGTTGAACTGGAGGCAGCTGTGTAGAAGCTGTTTCTCCCTCTCAGCGCCATATTGTGGGAGAGCAGATGCATAGAATAAGTCTTAATTCCAGTAACTTAGTCTAGTCCGAGTTGCTCCCAGTTGCTCCCCACAGATCCCCCTTTCTTTTTATTTTTGGCGTTGATACGTGCCCCGTGGCACACACTCTGCTCTGCTTGCTAGAGTTGCCCACAGGTGCTTACAAGCCCTACCAATCAGGCAAACCAAATCCGGGTCCTCTCTTCGCCATGTTGTGAGGAGGTTTTTGGGCGCTGATACGTGCCTGTGTTCGGTGCCCTGCAGCGCATGCTCTGCTCTGCTAGAACTGCCTGCAGGTGCTTACAAGCCCTATCAATCAGGCAGACCGAATCCAAGCCTTCTCATTGCCGTATTGTGAGGAGACTTATTGGTGTTGATAATGTGCCTGTCTTTGGTGACCTGCAGCGGGTAAGCTGCTAGCCGCCAGCAGGTGCTTATCGTCTTACTAATCAGGCAGACCGAATCCAAGCTCTCTCATTGCCATGTTGTGGGGAGGCCTTATTTTTCTCTATTTCTCTATCTCCGGGCATTCCTATTTCTCCTATTTTACTTCTATCTACCAGCATTCCTATTTCTCTCATTTTACTTCTAAACTTCTGTTTCTCTTATCTCCGCGGCTTCCCGGCGCACACCCTGAGGCTGCTTCTCGGCGCCTCGCCGCCCCATGGCGGCTTCCCGGCTTTGCGCCGCTTCAGCCGGCGCTTCTCTCATCTGCGCAGCTTCCCGGCGCCCGCCCTGCGGCGGGCTCCCGGCTCTGCGCAGCTTGGCTTCACGTGCTCCGCGGTCTCCACGCCCTTCGCAGTCTCCACGCCCTTCGCGCCAGCCCCGCGTTCTATTAGCGCCAGCCCCGCGTTCTATTAGTGCCCCGTGCGCTCTCCCCGTTAGTGCTCTGCGCTCTCTCTGCGCGCGGCAGCTTCTGCGAATCACACAGCGTAGCTTACGTTTCCGCCACCGGTATTTAATCTAAGTTCCCCGGGCTAACCTGGCGAATTCAACCTGGCTCACGTCTGCGCCCCCCGGGTTGGCTTCCCGTCTTTTGCTCCCTGGGCTAATCTGACAGATTCCAACCTGGCGTCCCACGTCTCTGCCTCTGGTTCCAGATTTTCGCCTTTTGTTCCCCGGGCTGACTCAACGAATCCCAAGGTAGCTTACGTCTCCGCCTCGGCCTGCCCCCGCGGCTTCAATTTCCCTAACATTTTTCTCTACCCGGTATGTTTCCTAACTTTTCTTCCAACAATATTCCCCTCTCACTTCTCCTGGCTTCTCCCCACAGTCCGTATCTGAGTCTAAGTTTCTTCTAGGTTTCACTTTCACTTTCAACCTGCAGTCCGTATCTGAGTCTAAATTTCTTCTTGCTTTCACTTTAAATCCTAACTTCTTTCCCACAGTCCGTATCCGAGTCTATGCCTAGGCTTTCAATAGCTTCTTCCGGCACCTTTTCCGTCCGGCTTTTCCCTAGGCTCTTTGCTAGTCTCTCTCTCTGGTATTTTCCTGCTTCTTCCCGCTTCTTCCCTCCTAGGTTTCCTATCCGAGTTACGGCACCATTATGTCGCTCCCCCTCTTTGTGGAGGAACGACACAGGACCCTGCGCTGTTC
Organism: Oryctolagus cuniculus; assembly: GCF_964237555.1. Taxonomy (NCBI): domain Eukaryota; kingdom Metazoa; phylum Chordata; class Mammalia; order Lagomorpha; family Leporidae; genus Oryctolagus; species Oryctolagus cuniculus. The sequence continues at coordinate 11,619,786 of NC_091437.1, forward strand.
TTTTGTCTGCTCGGCCCTCCCCGGGTTTGCTGCTGGTTCTTCCCGGGTTGGCTACCGTCCCTTCCACCTCCGTGGAAGGGCGGTGCCCCCTGCCACTTTCCCCACTTCCGCGGGGGAGCGGCACACCGCCGGCCAGCTCTCTCGGGGGCTGCACAGGTGTTCCTTCAGATAGATGTTCCTGATGCATGTTGTCTCTCTCCTCCTTTATAGTCCTCTTCCGCCAATCCCAACTCTGCTACCCACACGCCAAGTACGCTGCTCTCCTCCAATCAGGAGTAGGTCCTACAGTTTATTGGTTGAACTGGAGGCAGCTGTGTAGAAGCTGTTTCTCCCTCTCAGCGCCATATTGTGGGAGAGCAGATGCATAGAATAAGTCTTAATTCCAGTAACTTAGTCTAGTCCAAGTTGCTCCCAGTTGCTCCCCACACTCACATAAAGCAAAATGTCTTATAAAACATCTCCATGATTTCTACTTACTGCTTTGGCTTTGCTACTGTGAGAGGGTCTTCAAAAAGCCCGTGGAAAGTGCTTAATATGACAAAACACTATGCACAAATTTCAAGCTTTTTGCACCACAACAAGCTGTCTTTTAATTTCATTTCCAGAAGCCTTTTGAAGTACCCTCTTACCCTCTTTGGTCTCTAAAGAATTTGCAGGGTTATTTTTTTTTTAATTTTTGTTTTGGTTTACTTCATTATTAGTGTTTTTGATATTAATGACTGGATATATGCTGGGTAAGATATAGTTCTTTTTCAGCTACAAGCAAGATAATAAGACTGGGGCACTTTTCAGAGATTCTAGCAAGCTCTTTCATGTCTAGTCCAACTGTAGCCCTGCACTGTCTTAAATCTTTGTCAAACAAATTGATATACTACTATAGTTTTAATGATCTGCGATATATTAAACTTTACTATATATAAGTGAAATTGACATTTCATTTGATTATTATTTTTAGCCTTTGCGTATATTCCTACCCAACTACAGTCTTTTTATTTTTGTTTGTTAAACTCCTTAGTGGAGCATTAAGCCTTAGATTATAATGTAAATTAATGGTGTTTATCTCTAAAATAAATAAACTAACTTAAAAATACAGCAAGTAGTTGGTAACATAACAACTGTTATCCTTCCATCTAGGATTCCTGATAAGAAGTTATTATTTATGATTGCCTAATTTAGGCACTAGTAGAATTAACAGCCTCTTGTGTCTTGAAACAGCAAAAATTGTAGCAGCTCCAATGAAACACGATTTCTATTCCGATAAAAGTATAATTCATCTGCTAAAGCAGCACATAATCAAACATAATCAACCACCTCTTCAAAATCTGAAAAACAAAGTCAGCCCAAGAATCAGTTAGAGAGGGAACATTTCAGCATGTCAGAATTTCTTCTTTCGAAGTCCTTTTTTGCAGCCTTGTGTTGACAGCTCAGTGAAGATGCCTCTTGGACTCCCCAGCACTTTCAGAGCAATTATCTTGGGCCCTTGTGTGTATCGTTGATCATACTCTTCCTTTCATCCTCGAGCCTATGGAAATCAGACATTTCTCCCTCCTCCTCCAAGTTCTAAATCAGCAGTCATCTCTTGAACACGTTTCCCTGGGATTCCTGTTTGTTTTACTTGTGTTGGATGTTAAAGCAGTTAGTTCTCCCTCTTTGGATGTTCCTTTACTGAGAAACCAGTAAATCTGATCAAATCACAGACTAACTGTAGGCTCCACGAAAAACTCGGCATCACCTTGATGGCTGTGTGATTCCCACCTAGAAGTGGGTCAACAGAAGTCCTGCAGCCACACAGCAGACTCATAGCATGGCAAAGGCCCTAAACAGCACTCGGCCTCAGAATCAACCCTTGGGGCATTCAGATCTGGCTAAAAGGCCCATGAGAGTCTCACAGGCATGGAAAGCCAAGACACTGTGGCAAAAACAACCTGAATGAAAGATCTCGGTGAACAAGACCCCAGCAGAAAGAACGGGCCATCAAAGAAGGAGGAACCTTTCTCTGAAGGGAGGAAGGAACCTCCCCTGTGATACGGCCTTGACTAAACAAGTTCAGAGTTGGTGAACTCAAGGGGCTTCCATAGCCTTGAGAGCTCATGATAAGAGCTTCGGGTGATTACTGACGTCATAAATAAGAGTGTCAATTGTTAAATCAACAATGGGAGTCACTGTGCACATGCTCCCCACATAGGATCTCTGTCCTTAATGTGTTTTACTATGAGAGTTAACGATAAAACTACTAGTCTGTTGAAATCTTTGCTTAATATATACTAAGTTGATCTTCTGTAACTCAGGGGGCTTCCATAGCCTTGGCAGCTCATGACAAGAGCCTAGGGTGATTACTGAGGCCATAAACAAGAGTGTCAATTTGTTAAGTCAACAACAGGAGTCACTGTGCACTTACTCCTCATGTAGGATCTTTGTCCTTAGTGTGCTATACATTGAGATTTAATGCTATAACTAGTACTCAAACAGTATTTTTCACTTTATGTTTCTGTGTGGGAGCAAACTGTTGAAATCTTTACTTAATGTATGCTAAACTGATCCTCTGTATATAAAGAGAATCAAAAATGAATCTTGATGTGAATGGAAGGGGAGAGGGAGTGGGAAAGGGGAGGGTTGCGGGTGGGAGGGACGTTATGGGGGTGGGGGAAGCCATTGTAATCCATAAGCTGTACTTTGGAAATTTATATTCATTAAATAAAAGTTTGAAATCAAAAAAAATAAAAAATAAAGTTAATTGAAAAAACCTGATGAAGAGCGGGATGGGAGAGGGAGTGGGAGATGGGAGGGCTGCGGGAGGGAGGTCGGGGGGAAAAGCCACAACAATGCAGAAGTTGCACTTTGTAAATTCACATTTATTAAATAAAAAAGAAGTCCTGCAGCTCTCTGTCTGCATGCTTTTCTCCCTAGAATTCTGGTTCCTATCCCCTTGTTTTCCTCCTAGAAAAGATGAAACCATCAAGGAGCAGTAAGTTTTCAATTTGTCAGAACTAAATCTAGGAAAGGAGAAAAAGGAAAGTAGTAATGAGGCCTCTTTTTAAAAATGATTTGTTTACTTATTAATATGCAAGGTGGAACAACAGGGAGCAGGAGAAAAAGAAAGATAGAGATCTTTCATCCACTGATTCACTCCTCTAATCTGGTGGGACAGAGATACACATGATATAGATTACTTTTGTTCTTAGTCAACTGAAAGGGACTGATACTCTTACAGTTTCTTCTGTTTCCAAATTAGTATCAAAGTACTTAATTTCTGGATACTAGTAATTGTTTTCCAAAACAGGTATCCATTTTTTTAAAAAAATTCATTTTATTTATTTCAAAGACAGAGTTACAGAGAGAGGTAGAGCTAAAGTGTTCATTTTTTTAGAAAAAGAAATCATGGTAGTTAATTTTGGAGCATGCTAGGAAGTCAAGTTATTTTTTAAATTGATAAAGGTTGTCAAGTATTCAACACACCTATACTATCAACTGTAGCCAAAGGAAACCAAGTAGTTTAAAAGTGAACAGTCCTCTTTACAAAAGGAAGACAACTCCTAAATGTCAAAAAAAAAAAAAAAAAAAAAAAAAAAAAGATGAGATTTGGCGATAGATGTTGACACATCAATTAAGATGCCTGCTGGGATTCCCTCGTTCTGTGTCAGAGTACCTGGGTCTGGGTCCTGGCTCCGCCTCCAATTATAGCTTCCTGCTAATGCTAATGTGCACCTTCAGAGGCAGCGGGTGATAGCCCAGGTAGTCGGATCTCTACCACTCACATGGGCTAAATGGATTGAGTACCTAGGCTCTTGGCTTCGGTCTGGCCCAGCCCTGGCTATGGTAGGTATCTGGGGAGAAAACCAGCAGATGGAAGATCTTTCTCTCCATGTCTATCAGCCTGTCTCTATTTGTCTTCATGTCTTTTAAATAAAAATCAATAAGTAAATATTTTTTTAAATCATCATTTTCAAACCACTAAGATGGATCTAAGCAATAATTACTCACAAGAGCACACAGTACCAAGGCAGCATTTTTATTCTAAAAAATCAGAATCTGATTTAGCATGCAAATCACAAGAAGCACAAGGATTAAAGGACAAACAAAATGACATCATAGGATTTGAAATTATCTTTAGTGCTTAAAGATAATTTAAAGAGAAGTTAAAGTGAAAAATATAACCATAAAATAATTTTTAAACTCAAAAAGTTGATAACAAAGCAGAAGAAAGGAAATAAAGATAGAACAGATATAAATGAAAGAGAAAATTGGAAAAAAAATCAACAAATCAGCGGCTGGTTTTTTAAAAAGATAAATAAAATCGACACACTCTTAGCTAGACTAATAAAAAAAGGAAAAAATAAATAAAATCATAAATTGAAAAGAGGAGATATTACAATTGATACCACAGAAATAACAAAAGATCACAGCAGATTACTATGAACATGTCATTAAATCAGACAACATGGGAGAAAGAGTTAAATTCTCAGAAATACATAATGGATCAAGATAGAATGAAGAATAAAAAGAAAGCCCGAACAGACAGAAAACAAATGAGATTGAATCTTTAACCCAAAACTTTCCAACAAAGAAAAGCCCAGAACTAATTGCTGCACAGGAGAATTCTACCAAACATTGAAAGAAGAATTAATACCAAATCTTCTTAAACTGTTACAAAGTAGAAAAAAAAAGTATGGTTTTCAAATATTTCATCACTTCCATGGGTTAACTTAATCCTGTTGATTGTTTCCTTTGCTATGCTGAAAATTTTTAGTTTAATGTACTCCCATTTGCATATTTTTGCTTTAATTAGCTTTGTCTTTAATATGATATCCAAGAAATTATAGACAAGGCTCATGTCAAGGAATGTTTCCACTCGGCTTCCTTCTACTAATTTTATGAATTCAGGTCTTACTTTAATTCTAATCCATTTCCAAAAAATATATAAAGGACTCCTAAAATTCAATAATTAAAGGACAAATAACTCAAATGAAAACAAAAAGGTAAAAGATTTGAATAGACATTTATTCAAAGAAAACACAAATAGTATTTTTAAAGGTGTTCAATGTCATTAACAACCAGAAGAAAGCAAATTGAAACCATGATGAGATATCATCTCATACCTAGTAAGGTGCACATTACATATATTTTTTGAAAAAACATTCTTCATCAGGATGTTAAGAAAAGGGAAACAGGCCGGCGCCGCGGCTCACTAGGCTAATCCTCCGCCTTGCGACGCCGGCACACCGGGTTCTAGTCCCGGTCGGGGTGCCGGATTCTGTCCCGGTTGCCCCTCTTCCAGGCCAGCTGTCTGCTGTGGCCCGGGAGTGCAGTGGAGGATGGCCCAAGTGCTTGGGACCTGCACCCCATGGGAGACCAGGAGAAGTACCTGGCTCCTCCTGGCTCCTGCCATCAGATCAGCGCGGTGTGCTGTCTGCAGCACACCAGCCGCGGCGGCCATTGGAGGGTGAACCAACGGCAAAGGAAGACCTTTCTCTCTGTCTCTCTCTCTCACTGTCCACTCTGCCTGTCAAAAAAAAAAAAAAAAAAAAAAAAAAAAAAAAAAAGGAAGCATTGTACACTGTTGGTGGGAATACAATGATTAGACCACCAAAAAAAAAAGTATGCAGTTTCCTTAAAAAATTAAAAATAGAATTACCATATTATCCAACAATCCCAATACTGAGTATAAATCCAAAGGAATTGAAATCAGATCTTGAAAAGATATCTACCCTCGCAAATTCAATGGAGCATTACTCACATTAGCCAAGATATGGAAACAATCAAACATCTATCGCTGGATGAGCAAATAAAGACAATGTGGTGTGTATGTCAGGAAATGCTAACATCCTTAAAAAGGAAGACAACTACACAGATGAACCTGTAAACCATGAGGTAAGCCAGACACAGGATAATACTACATGATGGATTTGCATAATGAATCTAAAATAGTCTTAATCATGAAGTAAAGAGTGCAGTGATGGTTTCCAGGGCCTGGGGGAAAGGTGTAAGTGGGAAGTTATCAGTCAGAGGACAATGCATTTGTTACACAGGATGAGTGAGTCCTAGAGCTGTATGGCACATCACAGTGCCTATAGCTGACAGTCTCTCACATACTTAAGAACACCATGAGGGTATAGACCTTCTGTTTATAGTGTTTGTACCACAAAACAACAACAATATAAATAAGGAGGTGGGAAGAAACTTTTTAAAATATTTTATTTATTTATTTGAGAGGCAGAGTTACAGAGTCACAGAGAAAGGTCTGGTTCACTGGTTCACTCCCCAAGTAGATGCAATGGCCGGAGCTGGGCCAATCCGAAGCCAGGACCCAGGAGCTACTTCAGGGTTTCCCACATTCCCACTTGGTTGCCCAAGTTCCTGCACATCCTCCACTGCTTTCCCAGGCTATTAGCAGAGAGCTGGATTGGAAGAGGAGCAGCCAGGACACAAATTAGCACCCACATAGGATACCAGCACCGCAGCTGGAGTTTTAGCCTACTAAGCCACAGCACCAGCCCCTGGGAGGAAACTTTTGAGTGATGGATATGCGTATGGCTAGGTAATGGTGAAGATTTCATAGGTCACCTATCTCAAAACCATCAAGTGCTGTAAGTTTGATAAGTACAGCTTTTTAAATGCCAATCATACTCTAAAAAACTTTTTTTCAGAAACACAATTTGAAATACTCTCCAGCTGTACAACACAGAAGTAAAAGCATTAAATGGAAGATAACAACAGGAAAAAATAAATTTATGACTACTATAAAGATATTAAGGCCATGTTCTATTATATGGTAGATTCAGGGAGAAACACCTAGTTGAGATGTTTCTCTCTAACCTTAGAGGCACTATTAATCACATTTCAAAACAAGACAATTTAAAGAGAGAGAAAGAGAGAGAGAGAGAGAGAAAATTTCCCATCTGCTGTTTCATTTCCCAAATGCCTGCAACAGTTGGGACTATGTTCTGCTCTGAGTGAGTTCTGTCTTTTCGGCTAGGGAAGGTATGAGAACCAATGGGTCCCAGGGAAGGATTAAGTGGGAGGGGGAAAGGAGATGGATATTCTCTTTATTTGCATATCATATAAATTTGATGCATTATAATATTACCTCCACCAAACCATACCAACTTACTTAGAATGGACATATAACTGCATAGGAAGGAAAGTGACAAAGGGTATAGGCAAATCAACAAAAAGTTTTTAAAATATTTGCAGCCATTTGGGAAGTGAATCAGCAGATGGACAATCTCTCTCTTTCTCTTTCTCTATGTTCTTCACTGTCCCCCTCCCCCCATCACTCTGCCTTTCAAATAGAGTAAATCATTTTTTAAAATACTGTTTTCATATGTTAGAGGAAATTAGGTTTTCCCAAATGTTGCAAAAAAAGGTAATTAAACACAACAATTTTTGCTTTATTTTTGTTTTTTATTTTATAATCCAAGCCAAGTCCACAGTTGGTACAACATTTTAATGGCATAATTAGGGATGTAAGCGCTTCCGAAACGCTGACTTCAGAGTGCATCCGAGCTTTCATCTGTATGCTCTGAAGCGGTGCTGAAGTTCCTGCCAGTGAATCAGCATTGCTGTCAGCGGGAAAGAGGACAGGCGCCACCACACAAGTTGCACCAACAGTTTCACTTACATCTCTTTAAAGTATCCAAAGTTATTAAGGCAGACAACCTATCTGTGCAGGGAGCTAAACTATATCTATGTTCTGGGTGGCTGAATATATTTCAAGCTGCCCTAGTTGTAAGAAAAAGAATCAATTATTCTCCAAAAACACCACATGAGGAGAACAAGTCATGGAAGAGACTATTAACCGCAGCCACAGCCATTATAGAATTATCTATGTAGGCTATTTTACACTAAAGGAAGGAGTCTGAAATCAATATTTCAGAGGATTGAAAACATGGAATCAATAGAAGTAAGATATGGAGGGAGACAATAAAACATAAAAACAGTTTGGTGGGCAAAGAGGTAAGTCAATGTGTGCTGAATACTGATGTTTCATTGGCCTAGATTTGTGGGGCTTTTGTCGTTTTTTCTACATATTTGTTTTTGTTTGATTTGAATGACAGAGATACAGAGAAAGAGCTCTCCTATCCTTTGGTTCCCTCCCCAAATGCTTGTAATAGCCAGAGGTGGGTCAGGCCAAAGCCAGGTCGACCACATGAGTGATAGGAAAGTCAAGTACTTGCGTCATCAACGGCAGCTTCCCAGGGTGTGCATTAGCAGAAATCTGGTGTCAGAAGCACTGCTGGGACTGAAACCTTGCCCTCGGAGGTGGGTTGCAGGTGTACCAAATAACATCACCACTGCAGAAATGCCTGTCCCTTGACTTCAGTCTTTTAAATAGACAAAGCAGAAACAGAAAGTAGGGAACACATTGAATTACCCTTGATCAATACTTCTTTTAAACAGATCATAATGATGATAACCTTCCTCATTTAAGGAGTTGGACTGAGACCAGACCTCTGATTTGTCAAAGAGAAATCTGACACAAGCCTGTAAAGTGTGCGGGAGCGGAGAGGAGCTGCTGCACTTTTTATCTTGTTGAATTACACAGTCTATGCAGAGGATCCATCTGCACCCTGGCCTTGCAGGGAGCAGTTCTGAGCTGAAAGATGAAGTGACTCTCTTGGAGCCAGAGGCCTCAGAAGTTCTAATGTTAGTACAAGACCTAGAAGCATTCTTATTCACATGCTGTGGCTTTTAAATCTCATTAAAAATTCTCTAGGCTGCACGCAGTCTACTCAAATTTTAGCTTCTTCAATCTTGGAAAGGTGTCAGAACATCAATTTAGAATTTTTATTTTCAGATCTCTTTAACGATGAATTAAAAAACCAGTTTAACTCAGAGTCATTTTATAATATCTGCATTCTGCTTTTTATAAGAATTCATTTAATCTGTCTCTCAACGTGTCTGTATGCTTATGCTAATGTAGCATTTTGTTCATCTTATAATTATTAATAATAGTCTTAATATTAAGAAAGTCTGGATAAAAGGAGTTGGGGGAGAAAGAGAGAGAGAGAGAGAGAGAGAGAGAGAGAGAGAGAGAGAGAAGCAATTCCCAGGGGTAGGTGGAGAGAAGGTTGCAGAGCAGACAGACGCTGTGGAGCAGCATGGATAGTGAGGACAGCAGAGCAGCCAGCAGGGACATCGCCCACAACTCCCAAAGATGGGGTCTGGAGGAGATGCCAGCTTCTGAGAGTGAGGTGAGAGCAGACTGCAGCAGCCTGTGCCACTGCTGATACTGTCTGGGGAAGGACCTAGCAGAACAAGCTGACTTTGAGTCTGGCCTGGGCCCTCCCAATCCAGTGAAAAAGCAGCGCACTTCTCCCCACAAAGGCACCCAGTGACAGCAGGGAAAGGGCGCCATCTTAATGCCAGTAGAGGCTGTGGCGGCTCTCGCCCATGCGGCAAAGGGATTTTATCAGAGGGAAAAGTCCATGTTCCGACTGACTTTGAGTCTGGCCAGGAGGGTTGGCAGGGGGATAGGCACCCACTTAGGATCGTGAGGTACCCCCATACTCAACCTATCGAGGCTCTGGGGCTCAAACTGACAAAGACCCAAATCAATAAAATCAGAGATAAAAAAGGATACCACAGTAATAAAAAGAACAATCAGGAATTACTGCAAACAGCTATATGCCAACAAATTGGAAAATCCAGAATAAATGGATAGATTCCTGGACACATACAATCTACCAAAATTGAGTCATGAAGATATAGGAAACCTAAAAAAGACCAATAACCAAAACGGAGATTGAATCAGTAATAAAGACTCTCTCAACAAAGAAAAGCCCAGGACTGGATGGTTTCGTCGCTGAATTCTACCAGACTTTTAAATAACTAATTCCAATTCTTCTCAAACTATTCAAAATAATTGAAAGGAGGGAATCCTCTAATATTCCTTTTATGAGGCCAGCATCACCTAATGAACACAGAAGCAAAAAATCCTCAACAAAATAGTACCTAACAGAATCCAAAACATTAGAAAGATCATTCACCCAGAACATGTGGGATTTGTCCCACATATTCAGAGATGCAGCAACATGTGCAAATAAATAAATGTGATATATCACATTACTAAATTAAGGAATAAAAACCATATGGTTATCTCAATAGATGCAGATAAAGCATTTGATAAAATACAACATCCTTTCATGATAAAAACCTTAAGCAAACTGAATATAGAAGGAATATTATTCAACACAATCAAGTCAATATACAACAAACCCATAGCCAGCATCATATTAAATGGGGAAAGTTGGAAGCATCCCCACTAAGATTTGGAACCAAACAAAAAGGCCCATGGTTCACCACTGCTATTCAGTATAATCCTCGAAGTTCTAGCCAGAGCCATTAGAAATGAAAAATAAATCAAAGGGATACAAATTAGAAAGGAGGAAGTCTGATTATCCTTGTTAGAAGATTTCCTGATTCTATACATAGAATCAGGAACCAAAAGACTCCACTTAGAGACTATTGGAACTCACAAGACAGTTTGGTAAAGTTGCAGAATAAAAGATCAACACACAAAAAGCAATAGCATTTGTACACAAAGATAATGCCATGACTGATAAAGAACTTGAAGATCAGTCCTATTCACAATAGCTACAAAAAAATAAATATCTTGGAATAAATTTAAAGGAGGTGGAAGAGCAGCTCTATGATGAAAATTACAAAACACTAAAGAAATAGACCAAGACACAAAAAATGGAAAAATGGATTGAAAGAATTAATATCATCAAAATGTCCATACTACCAAAAGCAATTTACAGATTTAATGTAATCTCAGTAAGTCCCAATGACATTCTTTTCAGATCTAGAATAAATGATGCTAAAATTCATATGGAAACACAAGAGACCCCGAATAGCTACAGCTATCTTAGACAACAAAAGCAAAGCTGGAGGCATCGTAATACCAAATTTCAAGATATACTCAGGGTAATCATAATGCAAACAGCCTGATACTGGCACAAAAATAGATATGTAGACTCTCCTCAGTAGTGACCTAAGGAACAGCTTTGGGCCACAATGTTATCTCGACCAACTAAGTCCAAAACAACCCCACCAGCTACAAGAGGAGGTCACTAGGTCCACTGAGACCTCAGCTGATGCCATCTGAGGGCTCCAAAACCAAATCACCTCACTAACAGGCATGGTACTATGGGACAGACGGCCTTAACAGCGTGGTTGTTATGTTAACCAATCAGGCTACATAAAACCACATCCATCTAACAGTCTTCACTAGGGTCCAGAGACCCCCTCATTTCCTCTCTTTTATAAAATCCTCATTACTTGGATAATGCCACTCCTAGGACCATTGGCTGCTAGTCTCACTCTGGCCTTTAATCTGTCTTTTCTGTTTAAGCATTTACAGGAGATGATAAGGGAACAAACCAAAGCCTTCACCCACCAGGCTGTCAACCAAATGCTGCTACAGGGATATACTTGGCTCCTCACCCAGATCAAGGCTTAAGACATCACCCCCCGCCAGCGGAGAGTAACTCACCGCTCCACGTCAGAAGGAAGTAGCTATAATGACAGATCATTGTCCCTCTATGCCTCCTGGAATTTTGGGGCCAATGTAATCCCATACAACACCTGCTTTATAAAAAACAAAAAGGGAGAATGTTAGTAAAAAGGCACAGGTCTTATCTGTGACACAATCTATGTCTCAGACACCATCCTAGGCTCTAGCCACCATTGGTGGCCCTGCCACCATTGCTAGAAGCCAGGTGAACAGATGGCCTAACCACAGGTGTCAGTTCCAGCTCCACCCTAATGGGATTCACTGCTCCTACTTCCCTGGCCCCTGCACACTTGCCTCCTCTCGTGATTCCTCTCTCTTACTCTGCTGTCCTCTCCTCCCAGCCTTGTCAGGCTTCCTCCACCTGATAATAAACCCTTCCCTTAAAACAAAGATATGTAAATAGATATGTAGACCAATGGAACAGAATAGAAACCCAGAAACCAACCCATGCATCTACAGCCAACCAATCTTTGACAAAGGAACTAAATTCAATCCCTGGAGAAAGGACAGTCTCTTCAACAAAAGGTGCTGGGAAAATTGGGTCTCCACATGCCAACAATGAAACAAGACCCCTGCCTTAACACCTTTTACAAAATATCAACTTGAAATGGATCAAAAATATAGATTTATGACCTGATACCACAAAATTACCAGAAGAGAACATTGGGGAAACTCTGCAAGACAGTGGTATAAGCAAATAGTTCTTGCAAAAGATCCCAGAAGCACAGATAATCAAAGGAAAAGCAGACAAATGGGATTACATCAAGCTAAGAAGCCTCTGCACTGCAAAGTCAACACTCAAACCCTCAGCAGAGTGAAGAGGCATCTGACAGAATGGGAGAAAATATTTGCAAACTGCACAACTGATAAAGGATTAATAACCCAGAATCCATAAAGAGCTCAAGAAACTCAAAAACAAAAGAAATAATCCACTCAAGAAATGAGAAAAGGACATTAACAGACATTTTTCAAAGGACAAAATTCAAATGGCCAACAAACACATGAAAATAAATGCTCAGGACCATTAGCCATCAGGTAAATGTAAATAAAAGCCACAATGAGGTTTAACGTCACCCCAATTAAAATGACTATCATCCAAAAATCAATTTAAAAAAAAGTATGGTGGTGAGGATGTGGGGAAATACGTACCCTAATCCACTACTGGTGGGAATGAAAATGCAAAACCATTATGGAAGACAGTATGGAGTTTCCTCAGACATCTGAAAATAGATCTACTATATGACCCAGCTATCCCACTCTTGGGAATTTATTCAAAGGAAATGAAATCAGCATATGAAAGAGTTATCTGTACCCCCATGTTTATTGCAGCTCAATTCATAATAGCTAAGACATGGAAGCAACCCAGATGTCCATTAACAGACAACTGGATAAAGAAAATATGATACATATTTACTAAGGAATACTACTCAGCCATAAAAAAGATGAAATTTTGTCTTTTTCAACAAACTGGATGAAGCTGCTAATGATCATGCTTAGTGAAATAAGCCACTCTCAAAAACACAAATATCATATGTTTTCTATGATATGTGGCAGCTAATATAGAATACAATGCATAGGAATGAAATGGTCACTTTGCAACATAACTGCCATTTTTAGCTCAAGTTTATAGTCCTGTGGAACTGTGGTCTTTCTACTTTTACTTGTTGAATATTACAATTAGTAGTGAACTAAGTTTATGATATTTAGTGAACTAAAAGTATATCTTCATTTGGGCCGGTGCTGTGGTGTAATGGGTAAGGCCACCGCCTGCAGTACCAGCATCCCATATGGGTGACGGTTTGAGACCTGGCTGCTCCACTTCCGATCCAGCTCTCTGCTATGACCTAGGGAAAGCTGTTGATGATGGCCCAAGTCCTTGGGCCTCTGCACCCAGGTGGGAGACCCAGAGGAAGCTCCTGGCTCCTGGCTTCAGATTTGCACAGCTTCAGCCATTGTGGCCAGTTGGGGAGTGAACCAGCAGATCGAAGACATCTCTCTCTCTCTCTTTCTCTCTCTGTGTCTCTTTGTTTCTCTCTCTCTTTCTCTGCCTCTCCTTCTCTCTCTGTGTAACTCTGACTTTCGAATAAAATAAATAAATCTTTTAAGAAAAGAATATCTTTGCAAAAACTGATAAAGAGAGGAGAGGAAGAGAAGGAATTGGCAGGGAAGCAGAGGAGTGGGGGAACTGTAGTTGTCTTCTCAGAACTTTACCTATGGGATGCACAAAATCTGTTCTCTTTATATAAACAAAAAATATGACTTTGCTATTGTCTATTGATAATATCTTCAATTTTACCAGGAACTCATTCCACAATATACCCATTACATAATTACAAAGAGCAAAATTTGCCTAGAATTCTATGTTAATAGCCTGGATACAATACTAGATGATAGAAAGAATGATGAGGAAAAACTAGACGGGAGTTCCTGATGACACTAATGTTAAAGCTTCATAGGGAGCACAAGCATTTAACAAGTGCATTAACGGTCATACAATTTTAAGACTTCATTTGGGAAATAATACAGACCAGTGAAAGTTCATGATAGGAAATATTGGTTGTAGATCATGCATGAGGACTATTAGGATTGGTATGAAGGGAAATGGCAATGTTAAAATGCACTAAAATGCCAAGGACCTTGAATGGCAGACTTTAGACTTTGTGTAGTAAAATATATCTGTTATGAGCAAAAACTGGAGTATGCATTTAGGCTAGAGATAAAAACTGGGTAAGATGCCTGCATTCCCACATCAAAGTACCAAAGTTCAATACTCAGGTCTGGCTCCTGACTCCAGTTCCCTATTAATGCACACCCTAGGAGGCATCAATGATGGCTAAAGTAATGTTTTCCTGCTACCTGGATTAATTTTTAGCTCCCAGTTTCAGTCCCAAGGCAGCCCAGAATATTGCTGACATTTGTGGAGTGAACCTATTGATCTGAGTTCTCCATTTGTGTTCATCTGTCTTTTCCTCTCTCTCTCTCTGCACAATGAATAAATAAATACAATAAATAAATACAAATTTTACACTTTAGAAATGTATCAATTTCCTTTAATTTTTGCAATAGCACAATTTCAAATTACTGTATAATCAAAGGCTTAATGCACCACTAGCCATACTGTTCAACAAGTAAAAATTAGAAAAACCACTGTTCCACAAGAATATAGACAAAGGCTCTAAACAATAATCAAATCTTAAGATGTCTGTTGTATTATTATACATTGTAAGCTTTTTGTATTCTATATTAACTAATACTCTATGTATTCTATATTAAGGACCACATATCAGAGAAAATGTATGCTAATTGTTCTTTTGGGACTGGCATAACTAACTAAGCATAATGGTCTCTAGTTGCATCCATTTGCTGCAAAAGAGAGAACTTCCACTTTGACCATGGCCTTGTCTAAATATGATCAGAGTCGGTGAACTCAGGGGGCTTCCATAGCCTTGGCAGCTCATGACAAGAGCCTAGGGTGATCACTGATGCCATCAACAAGAGTGTCAATTTGTTAAGTCAATAACAGAAGTCACTGTGCACTTACTCCTCATGTAGGATCTCTGTCCTTAGTGTGCTATACATTGAGATTTAATGCTATAACTAGTACTCAAACAGTAGTTTTCACTTTATGTTTCTGTGTGGGAGCAAACTGTTGAAATCTTTACTTAATGTATGCTAAACTGATCTTCGGTATATAAAGAGAAACGAAAATGAATCTTGATGTGAATGGAAGGGGAGAGGGAGTGGGAAAGGGGAGGGTTGCAGGTGGGAGGGACGTTATGGGGGGGAAGCCATTGTAACCCATAAGGTGTACTTTGGAAATTTATATTCATTAAATAAAAGTTTAAAAAAAAAGAAAATCAAATTAATTCTTTTACTAATCATATTAGTATGTACGTCTTAGAATGATGTCTTTTTTGATCATATTATATATTCTACAAAATAGCACATTGTTGATTACATCTCCTGCTTTTCCCACTCTGTGACTTAACTTTCATAGCCTGAAACAGGTAATGGTGGGAACATTTACACCACAGACATCATCAAAGATCAAAATAAAGGACCTCTTTATTATTTTATTGATTGACTCTAGACTTAGGCAGTGAAGAAGAAAATGTTAGTAAAGAAGTTTACTTATAGATTAGATTAATATGGCAGAGTAGGGAGGGAGCTTGCTGCTCGAGTCTAGCAGAAGATAGTTTTAAAAAAAGCAGAAAGAATGCCATCTCAGGGAAGAGTTAGAGAGAAAACAGCAGAAGAAACTCTACATAAATTGGAGGAACACAGTGCACCTATGTGGAGGGCAAGGACACACACAACTTAGGACCCCAGCAGCCAAGAGCCTCTGCACCAGCGTTAGAGTGAGGTGTGACCAGACTGCAGCAGTCCAAGCCACTGGTGAAAAAGCTGCAGGAGGAGCCTAGAGGGAATCTGGCTTGGAGCCCCGTGGAGGATAGTGTACCCACCAAACTAGAGGAAAAAAGGGGGGAGGCACATTTTCTCTCTCCCCAATCACCCTGCAAAGGCATCCTGTAACAAGCTTACAGGAGGCATCGTTTTGGATATACATAACAGCTCTGCCAGCTTGTGTCCATGCCCAGCAACCAGCTAAGCAGAGACTCCTGACTCTGGTAGGGAGAACAGACAGGTGGCTGGGTGCTCATGACTGTGGGAGGCTTGTGTACCAAGACTGTGAAAATACTAAGGCTGTGAGAGAGGACTCAGGGTGTGGCTTGGACTTTGGGCAGTCAGTGTGGCAAGCTCCACACAATCAGGGCTCCCTAGTTACTTGGCAAAAGACACTGCTAGGGAATCTGAGCTTACACTGAGGACTGCACATATCCTAATGTGTGATCCTTGTGGCAGAGTAGACAAATAGTATACTCACTGGGGCTAGGGCTAGGCACTGGTCTCATTCGAGGACAGGAGCTCAGTTGAGTCTACATCAACAGATAAGAAACCTTCCCCTCTAATTAAAAAAAAAAAGAGAGAGAAAAAGAGAGAGAGATTTACCATGCTAAAACTGGGTGTGTCACCTAAGACATGCCCTCACACTGGAGCACTGAACAGAGATCCCTAACCACACCCACAACACACCTCTAGATATTCCTTGAAAGTAGACACTCTACTAATCTACTCAGACATAGTCCAAAGATAAACGCCAACACAGGGGGAAAAAAAGAAGAAACCAATGAATACCTCCAAAAATGCCAAATAACAAACGCACCAACCCAAGAAACAAGAATAAAGAAGACCATGTGACACTCCCAAAAGGACAGAGCAATTCAATACTAGATTGCAAAGATATGATTGAAGAAATGCCAAAAATGGAGTTCAAAAAATTGACCATATGATTACTTAGAATTAATCAGAAGCAGATACATAAACTAATGAAATCCATACATGACATGAAAGAAATTTTCTCCCAAAAAACTGAGATCTTAAAGAGAAATCAAAATGAAACCTGGAAATGAAGAATTAAGTAGAAGTTAGAAAATAGAGTAGAAAGCCTTAACAATAGAATCAGTGAAGCATAAGAAAGAATATCTGACTTAGAAGACAAAGCACAGGAAATTACACAGTCAGACCAAACACAAGAAGAAGAAATTAGAAAACTAAAAAACACTGTTGAGAATCTACAGGATACTATCAAACGACCCAGCATATGGGTTCTAGGAGTTCCTGAGGGTGTGGAAAGAGAGAAGGGAACAGAAGGACATTTTAGTAAAATAACAAAAAATTTCCCCAATTTGGAGAAAGGGAAATCAAAGTACAAGAAGCACGCAGAACTCCAATTTCATGACGAGACATTGTAGTCAAACTCTCCATAGTAAAACATAAAGAAAAGATTCTAAAATGTGCACAACAGAAACCGCCAGATTCCTTTCAGAAGATCTCCAATTAGACTCACAGCGGACTTCTCAACTTTACAGGCTCAGAGAGAATGGTGAAATATATTCCAAGTCTTAACAGAAAAAAAAATTATCAACCCAGAATACCAAACCCTAAAAAGCTATCATTTATGAACAAAGGTGAAATAAAGACCTTCCATAACAAACAGAAGCTGAAAGAATTTGTCACCACTCACCAGGCCTACAGAAGATGCTTAAGGATGTGCTACACACAGAAACACAGAAACATGCTCATCACTATGGAAGAAGGTTAAGGAAGGAAATCTCCCAGGAAAAGTACAAAGGAAATCCAAAATAAAAAAAAAAGGAATATTTACAAGAAAATATCAGGGTCGTTACTTATCAGCAGTCACCTGGAATGTAAATGGCCTTAACTCTCCAGTTAAAAGACAAAGACTTGCTGAACAGATTAAAAAACAAAATGTAACTATTTGCTGCCTACAAGAAACACATCTCACCAACCAGGATACACACAGACAGAAAGTGAAAGAATGGAAAAAGATATCCCATACTAACAGAAACCAAAAAGAGCTAGTATAGCCATCCTAATATCAGACAAAATAGACTTTAACACAAAACCTGTTAAAAGAGACAAATAAGAACATTATGTAATGATTAACAAGTCAATGCAACAGGAAGAGGTGATTAATATAAACATATAGGCACCTAATTACGGGCACCTGGTTGTTTAAAAGAAATGTTAAGGGATCTAAAGGGAGATATAGACTCAAACATAGTAGCAATGGGGGCTTCAATTCTCCACTTTAAGCAATTAACCAGACAGAAAATCAGCAAGGAAATAGCATTTAGTCATCACTATAGACCAAATGGACTTAATAGATATCTATACAACATTCATCCCACAGTTGCAGAATACATATTTTTCTCACCAGTACATGGAACCTTCTCTAGGACTGACCACATGCTAGGCCATAAGACAAGTCTCAGCAGATTCAAAAAAATCAAAATCATACCATGCATCTTCTTGGACCACAATACAATAAAGCTGGAAATCAGCATCTCATGGATCTCTAGAGCACATGCAAACACATGGAGACTGAACAACATGCTCCTGAATGAACAGCGAGTCACAGAAGAAATCAAAAGAGAAATAAAAAAATTTCTGGAAGCAAATGAAAATGACACTACAACAAAACTTATGAGATACAGCAAAAGCAGTGTTAGAGGAAAGTTTATAGCAACTGGTACCTACATCAAGAAATTGGAAAGGCACCAAATATGAGCTATCAATGCATCCCAAGGACAGAGAAAAACAACAGCAAACCAAACCCAAAACCAGCAAAAGAAAAGAAATAATTAAAATTAGAGAAGAAATCAACAAAATTAAAACAAAAAATACAAAAGATCAGCAAAATGAAGAGCTGGTTTTTTGAAAAAATAAACAAAATTGATACACCATTGGCCCAACTAAACAAAAAAAGGAGAGAGACGGCCCAAATAAATAAATTAGAGGTGAAGAAGGAAATGTGACAACAGACACCACAGAAATAAAAACAATCATCAGAAATTACTACAAAGAACTGTATACCAACAACTGTGGAATCTAGAAGAAATGGAGATTCCTGGACACATACAACTTACGTAAATTGAGCTATGAAGACATAGAAAACCTCAACAGACTCATTATATTATTACCAAGATGGAAATGGATTCAGTAATAAAGACCCTACCAACAAAGAAAAGCCCAGGACCAGATGGTTTCACCGCTGAAAATTCTACCAACATTTAAAGAACTAACTAAACTTCTTAAGTTATTCAAAACAATTAAAAGGGAGGGAATCCTCCCAAATTCTTTCTATGAAGCCAGCATCAGCTTAATTCCTAAACCCAGAAAAGATGTAACAGAGAAAGAAAACTACAAACCAATTTCCTCGATGAAAACAGATGCAAAAATCCTCAAAAAAACAAAGCAGGAGGCATCACAATACCAGATTTCAAGACATACTGCAAGACAGTTCTAATCAAAATAGCCTGGTACTGGAACAAAGACAGATGGATAGGCCATTGGAACAGAATAGAAATGCCAGAAATCAATCCAAGCATCAACAACCAAAATTAAATTTGACCAAGAAACTATGATAAATCCCTGGAACAAGGACAGTCTCTTTAACACATGATGCTGGGAAAACTGGATTTCTACATGCAGAAGTATGAAGCAGGACCCTTCCTTACACAAAAATCCTTTCAAAAAGGATTAAAGACCCAAATCTCCGACCTGACACCATAAAATTATTAGAGAACATTGGGTAAACCCTGTAAGACAACGGCACAGGCAAAGAATTCCTGGAAATGACCCCAGAGGCACAGGCAATCAAAGCCATAATCAACAAATAGAATTACATTAAGTTGAGAGGTTTCTATACTGCAAAAGAGTCACTCAGGAGAGTGAAGAGGCAACTGACAGAATGGGAGAACTTATTTGCAAACAATGCAACCGATAAAGGATTAATAACCAGAATGTTTAAAGAGATCAAGAAACTCAGCAACACCAAATGAATAACCCAGTTAAGAAATGGGCAAAGGATTTAAACAGACATTTTTCAAAAGAGAAAATCCAAATGGCCAACAGACACATAAAAAAATGCTCATGATCACTAGGCATCAGAGAAATGCAAATCAATACCACAATGAGGTCTTGCCTCGCCCCAGTAAGAATGGCTTTCATATAGAAATCAACAAACAACAAATGCTGGCAAGGATGTGGGGAAAAAGGTACCCTAATCCACTGTTGGTGGGAATGTAAACTGGCAAAACCATTATGGAAATCAGTTTGGAGACACCTCAGAAATCTGAATATAAACCTACCATATAATCCAGCCATCTCACTACTGGGAATTTACCCATGGGAAATGAAATCAACAAATAAAAGAGTTATCTGCACCCCCATGTTTATTGCAGCCCAATTCATAATAGATAAGACATGGAATCCATCTAAATGCCCATCAACTAAAGACTGGATAAAGAAAGTATATGGTATGTGCAACATGGAATATTGCACAGCATTACAAAAAATGAAATCTGGTCATTTGCAACAAAACTGATGAATCTGGAAAACACCATATTTAGCGAAATAAGCCAGTCTTAGAGAGAAAAATATCATATGTTCTTTCTGATCTGTGATAACTAACAGAGCACCTAAAAGGCAATCTGTAGAAGTGAAATTGACACTTTGAGAAGCAATGAGTTGAACAGCCCTTGTCTTGACTATAGAGGAACAATAATTTTTCCTTAATGGAGAACGAAGAATGGGAGTGGGAGAGGGAGGAGGAGGTGGGGTCAGAGTTGAGGTGGGAGGGCAGGCATGGTGGGAAGAATTACTATATTCTTAAAGTTGTACTTAAGAAATTTGTACTCATTTAATAAAAGGTTTCTTTGGGAAAAAAGTAATATTCATGCAAACTCTAAAAAAGTTTACTTATTATATGTTTTATGAAGAACTGGAAGAGGGAAGCTCATTCCCTTCAAACATAAAGCAATGATGAGGAAACTGAAAAGCTAATCACTCTGCTTTGATCATTACCCACTGTATACATGTGTTGAAATATCACACTGTATCCTAAAGATATGTACAATTACTGCATGTAAATCAAAAATGTGTAAAACCCAGTAGAATGTAAATGAATAAATTAAAATCACAAAAAAGGAAGTTTAGTGTATCTTTTTTTCTTATAAAGAGTATGATGTTCTTCCAGTACTTGAAAACTATCAGCCAAGAAGTTGCTCAGGTCACCCATGAACAAACGCAGTTTCAACATACGTCTTCATGATTTTCACTGCTTTACTCATTAATCTATATGAAAATATCAGTTAATATTCATGGCAAAAGTAAGCTCATTCATCAATTGAAACCATAATTTGGCCATGAATAAAACACTTCAGGAAAAATCAATGAAATGTCTTCCAAGATTTGGTCTATGAATTTACAATAAAAAGTACTATTTGTTTTAATATTAATTATAAATCATGTACTATATAGTTTATAATGAACACACAAATAATTTTCATCCACTAAGAGCAGGTTGTTAAGCATTTAGTGGCAAAAAACCCTACAATATATTCTTACAAATATCCTAAGTGGACATATATATGGGTATATATTATTTATGATGGCAGGAATGGGCATCAAACACTAAAATAGAAGATAGGTAAAATGGAAACTATACAACATGAACAATTACAAGTATGACACAATTACACAGTAACATAGTCATGCAACATCATGATCAGTGAACAATTTCAAACACAATCAGATAAATCCACATTTTGCAAAACTGTTGCCCCCCCCAAAATACATATTAAATACAATAAAATAATTAGCTACCATAGGGATTGTGAGAAGTAGGGGTGAAAAGAGGAAGTACATAAGCAAAATAACAAACTTTGCAGTGATCAATGATGAAAATATGCCATGAATATAGGAGTATCACGAACTCACCCAGGGTCACCACAACTTGTTTGTAGGGTTGGGGTGGAGTGACACCTGAGTTAAGGTATAAAGGATAAGAATAAAAACAAAACTTGGCGGATGGACTCCTGGGCAAAGATGAGCAATGAGGTATCAAAGAGGCATTCCAGGGCAAGTGTTGTGGTGCAGAAGATTAAGCTACTGACTGGGACACCCCTATCCCATCTGGCAGCACTGGTTCAAGTCCCTGCTCTTCTACTTCTAATCCAGCCTCTGGCTAGTTCACCAGCAGAGGATTCTGCCACCCATGTGGGAGACCCAGATGGAATTCCTAGTTCTTGTTTCAGGTTGGCCCATCCCCAGCTGTTGCAGGCATTTAGAGAGTGAACCTCTTTCTCTCTCTCTCTCTCTCTCTCTCTCTCTCTCTTTAAAAAAAAGTGTTTCATGTCAAGAATTAGTACCTACAATGGCATATTCAATAAGGGATATCACAGGAAATGATGCAAAATTTTCAATGTTGATAAAATTTTGAAGTGCCTTGAATTTGGAGATGTCAGTAAAGACAAAAAGCTGAAGAGCTAGTCCACCTCCCATTGCTGTAACAAAGTGCCTGAGGCTGAGTCCCTTGTAAACTCAAGGTTTACTTGGTTCAACAGTGACTGGAGAGTCATGTCATCAGTATTCCAGTGAGAGACACCTGGCTGATTCACAACAAGGCAGAGGAAAAGACCGTAGGGAACCAGCTGCATGCAAAAGGATTAGACACTCTCAAGGAAACTGACTGTCCCCTCGGGAGAACTATGCTAATTCCTTATAGGAGTGTGTCCCCAGTGACCCAATTATCTTCCAATAAGGCACAACTATTCAAGGTTCTGACCCCTCAACACCACCACACTGTGTCCACGCAAATCTTTGTGGACAAACCACATCCAAACCATAGATCCATGCAAAGAGGTTTGGTTTTGCTTCTGAAAATCAGTGAAAAACTCCGTGAAGGATTTTAGGGGTGGGAGGGACATTACGATGAGTTTTGTTTAAGAAAACTCACTGACAATGTGGTCAGCCATGTTAAGTCTCGAGGCAAGAGGAGAACTTTATCAATGCTTTTTTGTCAAAATGGCTTGTTCATGGTGATAACAGAAGTACACAGACCTGTGGTGAGCACAGTATTGATTTTAAATTCCCTGAACAGGAAGGCTTTGCTCTCACTGCCTCAGCAACTGGCCTCTCCCAAAGACCAGGCCTCAGTGGCTCCTCGCACTGTTCACAGTCGGTTCTCAGAAGCTTGAACACACATCAAGGATTTCCAGCCTCAGCATGATTGACATTTTGGGCCGAGTCGTTCTTTGAATCCCTGTGGCTAGCATCAAGTGGGGGAAATGTCTGGGACGGAGTGCCCACTGTCTGGCAAAGCTTCTAACTCAGAGAGAAGGGGATCACGGGCTCAACCAGCACATTCAAGCAAATCAACCCTGCAGAGGACCGGGATGGAGATATTGTACCTGGAGCTCTCAGCCGAGTACCTGGGAGATCACTGGTGACCTTTCTAAGTGAGCTCCAGTGCAGCGGCAACAGGGAAAGTTACCAACGGAGAGCTGGAACGTGATGAAGCAGAGCTAGTGACTGACTATGAATTTGGAAAAGCAAGAAAGCTTCTCCATCAAACTCTACTTTTATCAAAGAAACAGCATTCGATTCCTTCAGTGACAGGCCAAGTGACCTGCCAATTTTAACTGCACCAGCTACCACTCTCTTGGTTTTAATGGATAAGTGGCCCACAATGTTTGCTATAAAACTCTTGCCCCTTGAT
Source organism: Oryctolagus cuniculus (assembly GCF_964237555.1). Classification (NCBI taxonomy): domain Eukaryota; kingdom Metazoa; phylum Chordata; class Mammalia; order Lagomorpha; family Leporidae; genus Oryctolagus; species Oryctolagus cuniculus. The sequence goes on from NC_091437.1 coordinate 11,643,446, forward strand.
AGTTACATACAAATTGAAAATATTTCCTCTGAACAGGTTTTTACTCCACTCACTTTAGTGTCTCTCAAGTTTTCATCAAGCAAAATTCCCTTTTAAATTACTCATTTACAGATCCATGAATCCCCACGTATTTGAAACCCATTCTTCCTGTCTACTGAAATGATTTAGGGATTGCGGTGGTGGGCTCAAAACACTGCTCCCTCTTTAAAAAATTTCCCATTTTTAGGTGGGGATATGGATGGAAGGTATACTGAAGAAATGCAAAACATTTTAATTTTTATGCCTATCAACATTTTTGGGAATTTTTAGAGTTTATTAAAACTCTTATAGAAACTCTATTCAGTGTATCAAATAGATCATCTTTTGATACAGTTCTTATATTTCACTTATTTCCTCTGCTGTGAATTTTCTCTCTACTCCATAGATTCTTATATTTTTAAGATCATTTATTTGTTTATTTATTTTATTTATCTGAAAGGCAGAGCAAGATTGAGAGAGGGAGAGGGAGCAGGGGAGAGAGAGAGAGGGAGAGAGAAAAAGAAAGAGGTTTTCTATCTGCTGCTTCATGCCCCAAATGGCTGAAATAGCCAGGTCTGTGCCAGGCTGAAGCCAGGAGCTAGGAACATCATCCCAGTCTCCCACAAGGGTGGCAGGGAACCCAGTAGTTGGGCATTCATCTGCTGCCCTCCCAGGCACATTAGCAGCAAGCTGGGTTGGAAGTGAGCACCTAGGACATGAACAGGTACTGTGATACAGGATGCCAATGTCACAGGCCATGGCTTGTCCCCTGTACCACAACAGTGGCCCCTCCACTCTAGTTACTGGAGTGCCACCTTTCCTTCAAAGCTGTACCCAAATCCAATCTCTTCTAGGAAGACTTACAGTCAAATTGCTCTCTTACTACATGTAAAACTCTACTGATATTTTGTACTCTCTCTGTGGCAGTCTGTCTTAATGTGAGAATTATGAAAGTTACTGCTTGGTAAGTCCACAGGACATTAGCAATGCCTTCATTATTTTTGAAACTCCTACTGAACCTAGTACAATGCATTGCAAAATAGATTTTTCAGAAACATTTATTAAAATAGATCGAAGTCAATCAGTATGTTGAAGAAATCTGAACTGTGTTTAAGTGAGATTTTCTACTCTTAGCTTTAAATTATTATAAACTTTGTGACAATAATCTTGAGCCTATCTTGGGCTGACTGGAAAATAATTAAAAGAAACAAATCATACATATAAAGAGATTTATAGTTTACAAAGTGTATTAGCTCAATATTTATTGAACAATTAATTAACAATTAAGCGAATGGGAAAAAATGGCTTTTTAGTCACAAATTATTAATTTAATATGTAAACCCATATCATAAAGCTGTTACAAAGCTGCCACCAGTGATTTTATACCAAGAGACTTGGTTTACCACTTACTACTCATGACCTTAGGCCTGTTTGTTATTCATAAGACATGAATCTCTAATTTGTACCATGTCTATCTCATAAAGTTAATGGCAAGATCAACTGTGATAATGAAAATAATAACAGCCTAAATTATGGACAGTTAAGTATTTATCAAGAAGTTGACATCGTGTTCTCATTTAATCATCACAACCGTCCTATGAGACATATCATCATTCCCAATTTTACAAATAAAAAAAATCTTGGCAAAGACAACCTACATAATTTGCCCAAGGGCACAGGGCTATTTAGGTGCAGAACTGGAATTTAACATCAGATAGTCTGGTGCCAGAGCCAAAGCCCTGTAGGTGATAGCAGCTCCATCACCTCAAATTTTGTAAAATATAGCTGTATGACAAACCAGATATATCAAAATTTTAAGATCTAAACTCCTACATTAGCACTTTTCTTTAGATTTCCTAGAGCTATGAAATAACACATCTAATCAAGACAATCCATGAAAATGCAAGTCAAATTTAGGTAAAATATAATCTATGAGAGGATTGACTTAATAAAGATTTACTTAGTGAATTACCAATTATCTCCCCCCTATACAATGGCTAGTTACATTCTTTAATGTGTTATACATAAAAACACTGAATCTTAAATAAATCCATTAGAGGGCTTATTATCACTTAGCAACTCAAAAATCAAAATCCGAAGGGGAGTGCATGCCACACAGACAACAGCGGGGAGACTTGGGACGCTCCACACATCGGCGCTGGAAGGGGAGGTGAGCTCAATAACCCGAGACATTGGTGGGGAAACGGGGGTCAGAATCTAGAGGGGGGCCGGAAAGTGCAGCAAACTCACTACCGGAAAGAAGGAAAAAAAAAAGCTTCGGGGTTTCTCTTCCCCCTAACCTTGCAAAGGTTACAAGGCTGCAAGGCTAGAATACCCAAGAGACAAAGAGCAGGCCTGCGCTCTGGATTTACATATCAATGGGGGAGAGCTAAGGAACTGAGTCACTACAATTCAGTAGCCTAGGCAACCCAGTGGGAGTCCAGAGGAGCCAAAGACTGGAAGCTAAATACCATCAATTCTGCACAGCCGTGCCCTGCGGTGTTACTTACCCCCTGAATAAATAAAATAAATAAATAAATAAAAAGAGAGAGATTTACCACGCATAACCTGAGGGTGTCACCTTTGCACACCCTTAACCTGGAAGAACCAGGCAGAGCTCTCAGGCCGCACCCATCTCAAGCCTCCAAGGCTCCTCCAACAGCAGGCAGTCCACTTAACACGGACACAGTATAAAAAAAAAAAAAAAAAAAAAAAAAAAAAAAAAAAAAAACGCACAGTGACTCAAGAAGAATTAACTATGCCGAGTAACAAACACAGAAATAGAGGGAGCAAGATCAACGATGACACTATGATGCCTCCAAATAAGCAAAACACCCCAAGCCAAGAGTATGAAGATGATGAGATAGAAGAAATGCAAGATACGGATTTCAAAAAATTTATGATAAGAACATTTAGAAGTTTTCAAAAGCAAATCCTTGAACTACAGAAATCCTTAATGGACAAGATTGAAAATCTCTCTCGTGAAAACGAAATTTTAAGGAAGAGTCAAAATGAAACTCAGAAACTAGTAGAACAGGAAAGTGTTATAGTGAAGAGAAATCAAAATGAAATGAAGAGCTCAATAGATCAAATGACAAACACATTAGAGAGCCTTAAAAACAGAATGGGTGAAGCAGAAGAGAGAATATCGGACTTAGAAGATAGAGCACAGGAAAACATACAGTCAAACCAAAGAAAAGAAGAGGAAATTAGAAACCTAAAAAATATTGTTGGGAATCTACAGGATACTATCAAAAAAACCAACATTTGAGTTCTAGGAGTTCCTGAAGGCATGGAGAGAGAGAAAGGATTGGAAGGCCTTTTTAGTGAGATACTAGCAGAGAACTTTCCAGGTTTGGAGAAGGACAGAGATATCCTAGTACAGGAAGCTCATAGAACCCCCAATAAACATGACCAAAAGAGATCCTCACCACGACACGTGGTAATTAAACTTACCACAGTGAAACATAAAGAAAAGATCCTAAAATGTGCAAGAGAGAAACGTCAGATTACTCTCAGAGGATCTCCAATCAGACTCACAGCTGACTTCTCATCAGAAACCCTACAAGCTAGGAGGGAATGGCGAGACATAGCACAGGTGCTAAGAGAGAAAAATTGCCAGCCCAGAATATTATATCCTGCCAAGCTCTCATTTGTGAATGAAGATGAAATAAAGACCTTTCATAGCAAACAGAAATTGAAAGACTTTGTGGCCACTCGTCTGGCCCTGCAAAAGATACTTAAAGATGTGCTACACTCAGAAACACAGAAACACGGCCATCAATATGAAAGAAGGGAAGGGAAGAACACCTACCAGTAAAAGAGCATGGGAAGCTCAAAGCATATACTAGAAAATATTTCCGGGAAAATGGCAGGGCAAAGTCACTACGTATCAATAGTCACATTGAACATTAATGGTCTGAATTCTTCAGTTAAAAGACACCGTTTAGCTGACTGGCTCACAGAACACAACCCAACTATTTGTTGCCTACAAGAAACACATCTCTCTAACAAAGAGGCATGCAGACTGAAAGTGAAAGGTTGGAAAAAGATATTCCATGCCAACAGAAACCAAAAAAAAGCAGGTGTAGCCATATTAATATCAGACAAAATAAACTTTAATACAAAAACTGTTAAGAGAGACAAAGAGGGACACTATATAATGATTAAGGGTTCAATTCAACAGGAAGATGTAACTATTATAAATGTATATGCACCTAATTACAGGGCACCGGTCTATTTAAAAGATATGTTAAGGGACTTAAAGGGAGATTTAGATTCCAATACAATAGTACTGGGGGACTTCAATACTCCACTCTCAGAAATAGACAGATCATCCGGACAGAAGATCAACAAGGAAACAGCAGATTTAAATGACACTATAGCCCAAATGGATCTAACAGATATCTACAGAACTTTCAACCCTACATCTACAGACTTCACATTCTTCTCAGCAGCGCATGGAACCTTCTCTAGGATTGACCACATACTAGGCCATAAAGCAAGTCTCAGCAAATTTAAAAGAATTAGAATCATACCATGCAGCTTCTCAGACCACAGCGGGATGAAGCTGGAAATTAGCAACTCAGGAAACCCCAGAAAGTATGCAAACACATGGAGACTGAACAACATGCTCCTGAATGAACACTGGGTCATTCAAGAAATCAAAAGAGAAATCAAAAACTTTCTGGAAGTAAATGAAGACAACAACACAACATATCAAAACTTATGGGATACAGCAAAAGCAGTATTGAGAGGCAAATTTATAGCAATAGGTGCCTATACCAAGAAATTGGAAAGGTACCAAATAAATGAGCTTTCAGCGCACCTCAAGGACCTAGAAAAACTGCAGCAAACCAAACCCAAATCTAGTAGGAGAAGAGAAATAATTAAAACCAGAGAAGAAATTAATAGGATTGAATCCAAAAAAACATTACAAAAAATCAGCCAAGCGAGAAGCAGGTTTTTTGAAAAAATAAACAAAATTGACACCCCATTGGCCCAACTAACTAAAAAAAGAAGAGAAAAGACCCAAATCAATAAAATCAGAGATGAAAAAGGAAACGTAACAACAGACACCACAGAAATAAAAAGAATCATCAGAAATTACTACAAGGACCTGTACGCCAGCAAACAGGAAAACCTATCAGAAATGGATAGATTCCTGGACACATGCAACCTACCTAAATTGAACCATGAAGACATCGAAAACCTAAATAGACCCATAACTGAGACAGAAATTGAAACAGTAATAAAGGCCCTCCCAACAAAGAAAAGCCCAGGACCAGATGGATTCACCGCTGAATTCTACCAGACATTTAAAGAAGAACTAATCCCATTTCTTCTCAAACTATTCAGAACAATCGAAAAAGAGGGAATCCTCCCAAATTCTTTCTATGAAGCCAGCATCACCTTAATCCCTAAGCCAGAGAAAGATGCAGCACTGAAAGAAAATTACAGACCAATATCCCTGATGAACATAGACGCAAAAATCCTCAATAAAATTCTGGCCAATAGAATACAACAACACATCAGGAAAATCATCCACCCAGACCAAGTGGGATTCATCCCTGGTATGCAGGGATGGTTCAACATTCGCAAATCAATCAATGTGATTCACCACATTAACAGACTGCAGAAGAAAAACCATATGATTATCTCAATTGATGCAGAGAAAGCATTTGATAAAATTCAACACCCTTTCATGATGAAAACTCTAAGCAAATTGGGTATAGAAGGAACATTCCTCAATATAATCAAAGCAATTTATAAAAAACCCACAGCCAGCATCCTATTGAATGGGGAAAAGTTGGAAGCATTTCCACTGAAATCTGGCACCAGGCAGGGATGCCCACTCTCACCACTGCTATTTAACATAGTTCTGGAAGTTTTAGCCAGAGCCATCAGACAAGAAAAAGAAATCAAAGGAATACAAATCAAGAAGGAAGAAGTCAAACTATCCCTCTTTGCAGACGATATGATTCTTTACTTAGAGGATCCAAAGAACTCTACTAAGAGACTATTGGAACTCATAGAGGAGTTTGGCAAAGTGGCAGGATATAAAATCAATGCACAAAAATCAACAGCCTTTGTATACACAAGCAATGCCATGACTGAGAAAGAGCTGCTAAGGTCAATCCCATTCACAATAGCTACAAAAACAATCAAATACCTTGGAATAAACTTAACCAAGGACGTTAAAGATCTCTACGATGAAAATTACAAAACCTTAAAGAAAGAAATAGAAGAGGATACCAAAAAATGGAAAAATCTTCCATGCTCATGGATTGGAAGAATCAACATCATCAAAATGTCCATTCTCCCAAAAGCAATTTATAGATTCAATGCAATCCCAATCAAGATACCAAAGACATTCTTCGCAGATCTAGAAAAAATGATGCTGAAATTCATATGGAGGCACAAGAGACCTCGAATAGCTAAAGCAATCTTGTACAACAAAAACAAAGCCGGAGGCATCACAATACCAGACTTCAGGACATACTACAGGGCAGTTGTAATCAAAACAGCATGGTACTGGTACAGAAACAGATGGATAGACCAATGGAACAGAATTGAAACACCAGAAATCAACCCAAACATCTACAGCCAACTTATATTTGATCAAGGATCTAAAACTAATTCCTGGAGCAAGGACAGTCTATTCAATAAATGGTGCTGGGAAAACTGGATTTCCACGTGCAGAAGCATGAAGCAAGACCCCTACCTTACACCTTACACAAAAATCCACTCAACGTGGATTAAAGACCTAAATCTTCGTCCTGACACCATTAAGTTATTAGAGAACATTGGAGAAACCCTTCAAGATATTGGCACAGGCAAAGAATTTCTGGAAAAGACCCGGGAGGCACAGACAGTCAAAGCCAAAATCAACTATTGGGATTGCATCAAATTGAGAAGTTTCTGTACTGCAAAAGAAACAGTCAGGAGAGTGAAGAGACAACCGACAGAATGGGAAAAAATATTTGCAAACTATGCAACAGATAAAGGGTTAATAACCAGAATCTACAAAGAGATCAAGAAACTCCACAAAAACAAAACCAACAACCCACTTAAGAGATGGGCCAAGGACTTCAATAGACATTTTTCAAAAGAGGAAATCCAAATGGCCAACAGGCACATGAAAAAATGTTCAAGGTCACTAGCAATCAGGGAAATGCAAATCAAAACCACAATGAGGTTTCACCTCACCCCGGTTAGAATGGCTCACATACAGAAATCTACCAACAACAGATGCTGGCGAGGATGTGGGGAAAAAGGGACACTAACCCACTGTTGGTGGGAATGCAAACTGGTCAAGCCACTATGGAAATCAGTCTGGAGATTCCTCAGAAACCTGAATATAACCCTACCGTTCGACCCAGCCATCCCACTCCTTGGAATTTACCCAAAGGAGTTTAAATTGCTAAACAAAAAAGCGGTCTGCACCCTAATGTTTATTGCAGCACAATTCACAATAGCCAAGACCTGGAACCAACCTAAATGCCCATCAACGGTAGACTGGATAAAGAAATTATGGGATATGTATTCTTTAGAGTACTATACCGCAGTAAGAAACAACGAAATCCAGTCATTTGCAACAAAATGGAGGAATCTGGAACACATCATGCTGAGTGAAGTAAGCCAGTCCCAAAGGGACAAATACCATATGTTCTCCCTGATCGGTGACAACTGACTCAACACCAAAAAGGAAACCTCCTGAAGTGAAATGGACACTATGAGAAATGGTGACTTGATCAGCATAGCTCTGACTGCTAATGGACAACTTAATACATTATCCCTCATAGTATTTTTTTTTTGTCTGTTCTACTTAATATGACTGGTTTAATTCTGTAATTATCACACAGTTATTCTTAAGTGTTGAAAATTAACCGAAATGTGATCCCTGTTAAACATAAGAGTGGGAATAAGAGAGGGAAGAGATGTATAATTTGGGACATGCTCGGGCTGACTTGCCCCAATTGGTAGAGTTGGAAACATACCAGGGGATTCCAATTCAATCCCATCAAGGTGGCATGTGCCAATGCCATCTCACTACTCCAAGTGATCAATTTCAGTTCACAATTGATCATAATGAAAGGACTAAGAGTCAAAGGGAGCACATAAACAAGTCTAGTATCTGCTAACACTAACCGATAGAATAAATAAAGGGGAGAGTGATCCAACATGGGAAGTGAGACACTCAGCAGACTCATAGAATGGCGGATGTCCTAAATAGCACTCTGGCCTCAGAATCAGCCCTAAAGGCACTCGGATCTGGCTGAAAAGCCCATGAGAGTATTTCAGGCATGGAAAGCCAAGACACTCTGGCAAAAAGATCTCTGTGAGTGAGATCCCAGTGGAAAGAACAGGTCTTCAAAGAGGGAGGTGCCTTTCTCTGAAGGGAGGAGAGAACCTCCACTTTGACTATGACCGTGTCTAAACAAGATAAGAGTCGGAGAACTCAAGGGGCTTCCATAGCCTTGGAAACTCATGACTGGTGCATAGGGAGATTACTGATGCCATAAACAGGAGTGTCAATTGGTAAAGTCAACAACAGGAGTCACTGTGCACTTACTCCTCATGTAGGATCTCGGTCCTTAACGTGCTGTACACTGAGGCTTAATGCTATAATGAGTACTCAAACAGTATATTTCACTTTGTGTTTCTATGGGGGTGCAAACGACTGAAATCTTTACTTAATGTACACTAAACTGATCTTCTGTAAAAAAAAAAAAAAAAAAAAAAGAAAGAAATTTTCAATTCCCAACTTGACTCTCACTGGGATTAAACATGACAATAGGTCTGATCTGATTTCATCATCATTTAAAAAAAATCATCTATTATTTTTCACTTTATGTTTCTGTGTGGGAGCAAACTGTTGAAATACTTACTTAAGGTATACTAAGCTGATCTTCTGTATATTAAGATAATCGAAAATGAATCTTGATGTGAACGGAAGGGGAGAGGGAGTGGGAAAGGGGAGGGTTGTTGGTGGGAGGGACGGTATGGGGGGGGAAGCCATTGTAACCCATGAGTCGTACTTTGGAAATTTATATTCATTAAATAAAAGATAAAAAAAAAATCAAAATCCCAAACATTAAGGGGTTAATCTAAGCATTAAAGAAATATAAGACATGGTAGATCCATCTATTTTCCTTCTACCTCAAAAGTGCTAACACATGACACTTATTTAGGGTGCATTCTTCAACATCTTCAATTTCAATTGCAATCTGCAATTTGGAGAACAACACTGCCACCCAGGGGATACAGGCTTGGAAGTGCAGAGCCAGAAATACTAACTGCAGCAGTGGTTCTGGACTGTGGATGTTCCATCCAGCTGTGCTGCGATCTGTTCTGAATTGAGCGAAGACTGTAAATGGCAGGCTTTAAAATATAGCAGGATTCTCAATAATAGCTCCTGTTTTATCCACTAATTCAAGCAAAAGCGAAAAATGTAGTTACAACCACCTCTTGAGTGAGGCTCCATAACTTTCTAACAACAATGAGAATTAAAACACAGTTACATGGAGGGAAACGCCCTAAAGGAAAAAAAAAAAAAACAGTATGCTCAAATATATCGAAATTTAAAAGGTAAATGAAAAAGTCCAGCAACCACTTCTACCCATACCAAAACCTCTAGACAAATAAACTACCTGGAAGCCAGCATTGTGGCATAGTTGGTAAAGCTACCGCCTGCAATGCTAGCATCCCATATGGGCACCAATTACTGTTTTGCCTGTTCCACTTCCAATCCAGCTCCCTGCTAATGGTCTGAGAAAGGCAGCAGAAGATGGCCCAAGTGTTTGGGTCCCTGCACCCATATAGGAGACCCAGATGAAGCTCCTGGCTTTGGCCTGGCTCAGCCCTGGTCGTTGTGATCCTCTGGAGACTGAACCAGTGGATGGCAGATCTCCCTTTCCCTCTCAATTTCCCTCTCCCTCCCCTCTGCCTCCCCTCCCCCCCTCCATGATTTTCAGATAATAAACCACAAATTTAAAAAAAAAAAATCCTATGAGTTTGATTAAACTGTCATAAAAAACACCAAATATCATTTCAAGTGGTGAAAATGTTAAAATCACTTCAATTAAAATCAGAAACAAGCTAGGGATACTCATTAACTGTTCATACTTAATATTTATTTTGGCAGTTCTGGCACATATAATAATACAATGAAATGTAATGTCAAAGATACTGAAAAGGAGAGGCAAATATCTTTCTTGTAAAAAATTGCAAACTGGGGCCGGCACCATGGCTCACTTGGTTAGTCCTCTGCCTTCGGTGCCGGCATCCCATATGGGTTCTGGGTTCTAGTCCCGGTTGCTCCTCCTCCAGTCCAGCTCTCTGCTGTGGCCTGGGAGGGCAGTGGAGGATGGCTCAAGTGGTTGGCTCCTGCACCCGCATGGGAGACCAAGAGGAAGCACCTGGCTCCTGGCTTCGGATTGGCTCAGCTCTGGCCTTCGTGGCCATTTGCGGGGGGGGGGGGGGGGGGTGAACCAACAGAAGGAAGACCTTTCTCTCTGTCTCTCTCTCTCACTAATTCTACCTGTCAAATAATTTTTTAAAAATTGCAAACTGAGAAAACATTACTCCCCTTAAAAAAACTTGGAAAAGTAATTGGATAACAAATATACTCCCCGAAATTTTATATATATATATGTATATATATAACGTATAGAAATGAGAGAACATATTCTATGCACAAATGCAAAAAATCCATGAGAATGTATTTTAAATTTGACTTGATTTAAAAGCTAACACAAATACATGATACAAAATTCAAAAGGTACAAAAGAAAACACGGAAGGGTTTACTTAAGTCCCTAGCCACTGACTTCCCCCTCTCAAGAACAACTATGCTGTATAAACAAGTTAAATGGAGTGTGTCTACAATTATTCTTCATCCAAAAACAATAGAATATATAGTGTAATGCCATTGGATTCATCATACAACATATCATGAAAAGACTCCAAGCCAGTAAATAAGTGTCTGACTATTCTGTTTAACAGGTTCTTTATTTAATCAGTTATGTGTTGATGGACAAGTGTCCTCCAATCTTTGGTCACAGCAAACTTTTTTATGATGAGTAGCTTTGTACATGTACCATTAGCTTGTACTATATAACTGGCATTTTTCTAGAAATACAACTGCAGGAGCTGGCATTGTGGCGCAGCGAGTTAAAGCCCTGGCCTGAAGCGCCAGCATCCCATATGAGCACCGGTTCTAGTCCCGGTTGCTCCTCTTCTGATCCAGCTCTCTCCTATGGCCTGGGAAAGCAGTGAAAGATGGCCCAAGTGCTTGGGCCCCTGCACCCACGTGGGAGACCCGGAAGAAGCACCTGGCTCCTGGCTTCGGATCAGTGCAGCTCCGGCTGTTGACGCCATTTAGGGATTAAACCAGCCAAAGGAAGACATTTCCCTCTGTCTCTCCTTCACACTGTCTGTAACTCTACCTCTCAAATAAATAAATAAAATCTTTAAAAAAAAAAAAGAAATACAACTGCAAAGTTCAATAGTGTATTAGTCACCTATGACAAGCTGCTTTTGACGGAAGGAGGTTTATTTTGGAAGAAAATGTTGGAGCTTCACAGATGGAGATCAAATGGATCCCATCAGTTTCCTAGTGGCAACGGTAGAAAGCAGGGAGAGGGAGCAGCACGTGGTGACTCAGGAAGAAGGCATTTAGGGCAGGTCCAACTCAGGTTTACAATCAACCCTCTCATAAAGACTACCTTCCGTGGGCACATAGCCAGTGGCCCAAGGATGGCCTGCTGCACCCATATCCCAAAGACCATAGCTTTATTAAGTTCCCACACTTCTTAGTATCATTAGAATAAGACTTCTGGTTCAGACTTCAAATGTCTGCATTCGTTCTGGACCCTTACGCTGCCCAATTGCAGCAAATGGAAAGCATATTAAACTTCACAGCTTTACTGAGTACAGTAGGCACAGCAAACTGCACACATGTTTAAACCACGCAGTTTAACATACTGTGACACAGAGTCACTGTGAGAGCATCACCAAAATAAAGAACATGTGAAATCACCTCCAAAGCTTCCTGGAGAATTTTGGCCATTTCTTCCTCCAGTCCTTCATCTCTACGTCCCCACCTTCTGAAACAACCACTGATCTATTTTTGTCAGTATACTTACTCATTAGTGTGGGTTTCCTATAAGTTTAAATAATTAAATTTCATGTAAATAGAGCAGAGTATGTCATCTTTTTATCTGGACTCTCAGCATAACTGTTCTGCTATGCATACATATTATAGCATTGTGATTCCCTTTTAATTTGCTGGGTAGTGTGTGTGTGTGTGTGTGTGTGTGTAGCAGAGTAATTTAATTTGCTTATTGAATGGAATTTTTGGAATTTTGAACTGTGCATTTTAGATATCAAGGGTAAAGCTGCACTGAACACTTGTGCAGATGTCTTTGTATAGACACATACTTCTATTTCTCTACTGACCTAGGAGGAAAATCTTATCTCATAAGGGTGGTGGATAAATAACTTCTTAAAAAGTTCCATATTGTTTCTAAAGTGGTTGTACCATTCATCTTTTTTTTTTTTTTTTTTTTTTGACAGGCAGAATGGACAGTGAGAGAGACAGAGAGAAAGGTCTTCCTTTTGCCGTTGGTTCACCCTCCAATGGCCACCACGGCTGGCGCGCTGCGGCCAGCGCACCACACGGATCCGAAGGCAGGAGCCAGGTGCTTCTACTGGGCTCCCATGCAGGTGCAGGGCCCAAACACTTGGGCCATCCTCCACTGCCTTCCCGGGCCACAGCAGAGAGCTGGCCTGGAAGAGGGGCAACCGGGACAGAATCCGGCAACCCGACCGGGACTAGAACCCGGTGTGCCGGCACCGCTAGGTGGAGGATTAGCCTAGTGAGCCGCAGCGCCGGCCATGTACCATTCATCTTTCCCACCAGAAATGTTCGAGTGTTCTAGTTGCTCCACACCCCAGCTAGCTCTTGGCATGATTATACTGACTTTCAGACACTCCAATACATGAGTTACAGTAGCATGTTGTGGTTTTAAATTTCAGTTCCCTAAGGACTAGTGATGCTGAATATGTTTCCATGTCGTTATTACTCTCCATATATCATTATAAGGGAAACATCTGCTCATACATTTTGGATATTTTTATTGGGTTGGTTATTTACAAACAACAGAGTCTAAAGAGTTTTTAAATACTCTAGATAACAGTTCTTTTTGAGTTGCAAAATTTTCTCTCCATGTGAGTTTCCTCTCTTCTCCTAACAGTATCTTTTGAGGAACGGAAGTTTTATTGTTGGATCAATCCAATTTGTAAATGTATCTCTATATGGATTTTGCTTTTGGTCAGATATCCAAATCTTTTTTGCCTAGTGGTCACAAAGCTTTTGACTATTTTTATCATTTAGAAGTTTTAAGTTTTACATTTAAGTATGTGAACCATTTTAAGGCTTTTGAATTTCTTGTGAGATCAGAGCCAAAGTGGGGTTTTTAGTCACTGGTGGTTTGTTTGCATATAGCTATCCAATGGTACAACAATTTGTTGAAAGTACTTTCTTTCCTTGGCCAGCGCCGTGGCTCACTTGGTTAATCCTCTGCCTGCGGTGCTGGCACCCTGGGTTCTAGTCCCGGTTGGGGCGCCTTATTTGGTCCCGGTTGCTCCTCTTGCAGTCCATTTCTCTGCTGTAGCCCAGGAAAGCAGTGGAGGATGGCCCAAGTGCTTGGGCCCTGTGCCCACATGGGGTACCAGGAGAAAGCACCTGGCTCCTAGCTTCGGATCAGCGCAGTGCGCCAGCCGTAGCAGCCATTTGGGGGGTGAACCAACAGAAGGAAGACCTTTTTCTCTGTCTCTCTCTCTCATAGTCTAACTCTGCCTGTCAAGAAAAAAAAAAAAGACAAGACAAGACTTTCTTTCCAGGGCCAACACTGTAGCACAGTAGGTTAAAGGCCCGGCCTGCATCTCTGGCATCCCATGTGGGAGCCGGTTTAAGTCTCTTGGGGAGTGAACCAGTGGATGGAAGACCTCTTTCTCTCTGTCTCTACCTCTCTCTGTAACTCTTTCATATAAATAAAATAAATATTTTTTAAAAATAAAATTCTTCCTTTCCACAACTAAATTGTCTTTCAAATTTTGTCAAAAGCATTTCTCTCTATATATATGCATATAGAAATATATAGAAGCATAAGGATTTATTTTATTCCATTCTAATTTCTAATAGTTATTCAGTTGCAACTATAAACGTATGAATGCCACTTATGAATAGTGAAAATTTATAAAAATGGTAGTGTTCAAGCATTTGATGGGGAACAAATTATTTTCTTTGAGGTAATCAGGGTAAGAATTTTGTTGAAGAAAGTTGAGTGTTACAGAGGTCCCTCTTCCCAGATTCATGGGTTGAAGCCTTAACTTTCCATGCAATGGTGTATGGAGATGAGACTTTAGAGAGGTAACTGAGGTTAAATGAGGTCACAGTGAAGAGACTCTAATCCAACAGGTTGGTACCCTTCTAAGAGTAGGAAGACTCTGGAGGCTCTCTCCCCGCCACATGTGCACAGAGGAAAAGTCGTGTGAGGATGCAGCCACAAGAAGGCAAACCAGCTGGAAACCAAGAGAACCCAGATGGCATCTAAATCTTAAGACTTCTAGCCTGCAGAACTGTGGGGATAAATCCCTCTGTGGAAGCTACCAAGTCTGGGATATTCTGTTGTCAGCCCATGCAGACAAATCCAAAGGGATCTGAGGGCTGACACCTAAAGCTTGAGCCCCTACTGAATGTGTCTGCTGGCTCTTAGTTTGACTAACTGGAGGACTGTACTACATGACTAAATGGTCTCCAGCTAGTTATATCTGATGATTAGAGCTTTGTGGTTTCATTTTTCTGACAACATTTACTTGATCCAGGTCCAGTTTTGTGTTTTATTTTCTATAGAATCTTACAGCCTCATTAAGATAAGCATGTGGAAATGTGTATAACTTAATGAGAGCAGGAGAACAGAGTCACACTGTAGACAAAAAAATAATTTTTGAGATGGCAGCATGAAAACAGAGGGGTGGGTTGACTTTGAGTTTGTATGCCTGGAACAAGTGACTTCATATTAATATTGTGAAGATGGGAAAATATTAGTCCCTACAAACAAGAGCATTCAATTTTGTTCAAAACTTATAAGGAAAAGAACTGACAGTATACACTGAGTTTCAAATTAGATCTGTTAACTTTTGTTGGGGGACATGGAAAGAATTCTTAAAAAGATGAAAGGAACTTGACCTGATCTTGAAAAGAAGTGCCCAAGAAAACAGATGTGGCAGGGCAAGCATACAACACAAGCATTTTTTTAGTCTGAGCTAAAAAAATGGAGGAAAGCAATGCTGATGCATGCAACTGGCTTTGAAATGGAGGCGCTGGAGAGAAAGAGGGGTGGTCAAAAGGTTGCAAAGCTTCTAAGAGCCACTGGCGGCACAGGTGTTGCAGCACAGATGGTAAAGCTGCCCCCTGCAATGCCAGCATCCCACATGGGTGCCAGTGCAAGAACCAGCAGCTCCACTTCTGATCCAGCTCCCTGCTAACAGCCTGGGAAAAGCAATGACAGACAGCACACATGCTTGGGGCCCTGCTACCCACCTGGGAGACCTGCAAGAAATTCGTGGCTCCTGGCTTCAGCCTGGCCCAGACTCAGCCACTGTGGTCATCTGAGGAGTAAACTAGGGGGTGGACGATCTCTCGCTCCGTCTCTCCCCTCATCTCTGTAACTCTTTCAAACAAATAAAAAATCTTTAAAAGACAAAAAAGAGCAGAACCACTGGCAATTTTCTAAAGAGTTTTTACTTATTCTAAGGGAGGGAAAGAGAGAGGGAGAAGGAGAGCGGGGAAGAGAGAGAGAGAGAGAGGCCTTTCATTCACTGAATGACCTACTCGTTCACACCTCAGATGCTCACAAAAGCAGGGCTGGTCCAGGTGAACCGCAGGAGCCTAGAACTCCATCCTGATCCCCCACGTGCGTGGCAGGAAGCCATGTACCTGGGACATCATTTGACAGCCCCCAGGCACAACAGCAGGAAGCTGTATCAGAACCGTGGGGGTGGCCCCATCCCAGCAACTCCAACATGGATGCAGCAATCTCAAGCGTCCCTAACTCCGTGCACCACCACGTCTACCCTGACAAACTCTGTATTCATGTTTTCTGGAGCTTAAGGGACCACAGTGATAGCTTCCTCCTGCGTCAGATCTTTCTCCCTTCAAGCTCTCCACTAACGGTCACCGACATTCTATACTGTGTCCGACTATGCAGAACTCCTACTACGCACCTGAAGTGAACCGGTTCCTACACTCTAGGAGCTCAGCTTTAACGAGGGGCGGCACACAAACGCGATGATTACAATTCACTGTATCATCCAGCGATGGCAAAGAGGGAAAAGAAGGGCAAGAATGTGGCAGTTAGTCCACCTGTGCTCAAAGCACGCGCCGAGCCACAGTTGTCAAAGCACACACACACCTGAGCTGCTCTACGCGGAGTCAGGAGTTGGCGTATTGTGAGCTGGCAACACGGCCTGGCTGGGGCTGGGTTCTGAATCTGAATTTTCTGCGTGAAGGGGGACAAGGGGGCCACGCGAGCTCTGCCGCCCACAGCGCCCCCCGGCCCGTGGCGTCTGGCTCGCATCCCCCCCACACCAGCTTGGGCTGCCCCGCGGCGGTCTCGCGGCACTCGGAGGGTCTGCATCAAGCCCCCGTATCCCTGTACTCCAGCGGCCAGCACATTAAATAGCAGATAAAAACGCTGCGAGTTGGGGTCCGCGCGGCGAGGGAGGGTTAAGCCACCACCTGTGGTGCCGGCAGCCCACGTGCCCAGTGCTGGAGTCCCGCCCGGCTCCCTGCTAATGGGCCTGGGAAAGCGGGAGCACACGACCGCACGCGGGAAACGCTGCAGCAGCTCCTGGCTCCTGGCTCCAGCCTGGCCCAGCTCCGGCCCTTGCAGCCATTTGGGGCGTGAAGCAGTAGATGGAAGATTTCTCTCTCTTTCCCTCCCTCCCGCTCTCTAATTATGCCTTTCAAATCAATCAATCTTTTTTTAAAAAAGGAAAAAGATAATCTACAAGATTCCACACACATCCAGCCGCCAGCTCCCGCTGGTTTCCGGGAACGGCTAACGCAGCGCGTCGGGCTCGGCGCCGGAAGTTGTTCCCTCTCAGGTCCGTTCTTGCTCCTCCCACAGCCGCGTGCCTTTCATCCGGGCTTCAGCGCGCGCAGAGCACGAGCGAGTTTTGGGCCAAAGAGGCCGCCGTTGGGGGGCGTGGCGACGCAGGCGCAGTTTTGCGAACGGCCCTCGCATGCTGGCGGCCGCCGGTCCTCTTCCTGGGGCTACCATGGCTCAGCCGGGAGCTCTGAACCTGAATAACGAGGTAAGCGACCGTGTCTTAAATCCCGCGGGGTTCCTCGGCCCTAGCCACGCGCGGTCTGGAGGTGGGCCGGGGGGGGGGGGTGGAGATGGAGGCTGGAGGCGTTTTTCGGGGGCCCCGAGGGGTCCCGGAACTGCACGGTGTCCAGGTGACTAACCCCGGCGATAGGTCTGTCTCGTGGGCTTCTGTCCGCGGGACTTGGAGCAGATGACGGACTGCCCCGCGCCTGCGGTGCCCTCTGCGCAGCAGAGCTTGCGAGGTGGCCGTGAAGGCTGAGGTGTGCCGAATGCACGGTGCGCGCCGCCCGCCGCTCTGCTGTCGGAGGGAAGGGGCTCGGGGCGCGCGTCGTGGGCGAGACGTCTACACTCGCTGCTTCGTCTGTTCCCGCGGCGATGTCGCGTCTGGGCCGCGTTCACAGCAGCGCTCCGGAAAAGAGCTGTGTGTACCTGCTCTCCCTCCCCGGCTGCCCTCTCTCTGTGTCCCTCGCTTGGGCAGCGCGCACCTGTGATGCAGAATAGGGCTTGAGGTGCGCCCCCCTGTCCCCCCAAAGCCTAGCCGTGCAGAGGAGGCTCGGCGACGGTAGTCCTCGGTCTCGCAGCCCGAGGCAGGTAGGGACCAGTGCAGGCGGGAGGGGTGGGTAGTGGGGGCTTGGGCACGGGCGGGTCCTGCGTAACAGAGTGGCGAGAGGAAGCGCAGTGCTGCGCTGCCCGACTGCGGGTCAAGGAATTGACTCCAGTGCGGAGCAGAGACCAGGCTGTACCGAGGCGAAGTCAGGGCGCTCAGTGCCGATTGCTAAGCATGGGTTAACCCCTTCTTTGTTTTTGCCAGGAACTATCGGGTGCACTGTTCTCCGTTAATATTGCCTATGAGGTGAAAAGGATCTTAAATCTGATTTTGTTGGTAATTCACAGGAAATGCTACGGAGTTCCCCTGCCCAATGTTAAAATAACTGTGGCGGTGTTCACGGCCGGGAATCGGCCACGGGAAGCTTTTCTCTTTTTGCACTTAGGTCATTCCCAGGCCTCGTGAAGAGCAGCTAGGCTGCCTCGTGGGACGCCTGTATCCCGGGTCAGTGCCTGCCTGCTGCGCTCTGCTCACGCACACTCTGAGCGGCAGGAGGCGGTGGCTCGAGTATTTGTGTCCCTGCCACATATGTGGGCGACCTGGGTGGAAGTACAGCCTGTTGAGAGCTTTTGGGGACTGAACCAGTAGATGGAAGATGTCTGTCTCTCTGACCATCTGCGTTTTAAGGAAAATGAAAATTTAAAAAATTGACCTACAAGAAGCCTTTGCTAAACCACCTTAGTGTGCGTAATGTGAGTGTCTTTGTGCAGTCAGAGTGTTTTCTACTCTGAAAACTTGTATTTACCTGTTTCTGGCTCCCTGTGTTTCTATTTCCTGTAACATACACATCCTATAAACGTTTGCTGGGTAGTTGAAGTTATCACATCCCCATTGAAGTAGGATATATTCTAATATAGAGGAAATAAAATAGAAAAAAATGTAGAGGTTATGTGGGGTTTATAATTTAAAATTAACAAGGAAAAATCTACGAAGAGAAAAGCATGTAAGTTATCTACATTCAAAATTGGAAAAATACCAAAGAGAATGGAAGCAACCAGGAATAAAAAGTGCATGAACATTACAGGTAAAAAACTGATGTCATTACTAGAAAGTAGCTAATGGAAATTAGCAGAAACTGGGCAGAAGAAATGCATTGACTTCTCCAAAGTGGAAATGAAGCTGAAAGGGGTCGTTTGTATATTTCCACTACTTCTCTCCTTGCTGCCCCTCCCGACTTCTCTCTCACCAGAACTGCTGTGATGCCCTGCCGACCACTTTACACTGACTCCTCAGACTTCAGGCTGATCCCCAAAGCACTGCTGGGGCGCTCTCTTCTAAACCTGAGTCTGACCGGGTCGCCTCTGTTAAAGCCCGTGTGCTGACTTCTGTTGCGTGTGGTGTAGCCGGTCCACAGGCGCGCTCTCTGACCCCTTCTGCGCTTCCACTCTGCCTCCAGTCATAGCTCCCACAGATCCTGTCACCTGCTGCTCCTTGGGTCTTGAACTCCTTTTCCTCTCTTTGGTCTGTTTGTCATGAGGTTTGAGAAACAATTCTTCGCTTTCGACTGTTGTTTTCAAATGTTGTTGCACCATTTAATTCTTTTCAGCACTTGTGGTAGTGATCTGTGTGTGCAGGTGTCTGAGTGAGTTCTTAACTCCAGCTCCTGACAGAATTCCGCTCACATTATATCCCGAATATTTATGTGTTGAATGAATAACAAGACGCATCATCTTTATATTCTTCAAATCTTAAATTAGTTCTGAAGTGGGATTCCAGGATATATTTCAAAGTTTCTGTTACTGCCAGAATTGTGGGTAAATTTATTTTATGTGTTTGTCTCTGGGAAAGAGAATCCATGGGCTCCATCAGATTCATAGAGGGTTTATATCTATATCTCTAGTATTATCTTAGGGATATCAGGATTCAGAACTGTGGTTTACTTTTTAGAAATCTGTGCTTCATTATCCTTAATTAAGACTTTTTTTTTTTTCTTTTTTTTGACAGGCAGAGTGGATAGTGAGACAGAGAGAAAGGTCTTCCTTTGCCATTGGTTCACCCCCCAATGGCTGCTCTGGCCGGTGCGCTGCGGCCGGCGCACCGCGCTGATCCGATGGCAGGAGCCAGGTGCTTCTCCTGGTCTCCCATGCAGGTGCAGGGCCCAAGTACCTGGGCCATCCTCCACTGCACTCCCGGGCCACAGCAGAGAGCTGGCCTGGAAGAGGGGCAACCGGGACAGAATCTGGCAACCCGACCGGGACTAGAACCCGGTGTGCCGGCGCCGCAAGGCGGAAGATTAGCCTAGTGAGCCGCGGCGCCGGCCTTAATTAAGACTTTTAAAAATATTGGGCTACTTTTTGGTAGTTAAATTACAAAACATTTAACTTCCCAGAATATCTTTTCTGAAAATAAAAGCCTGCCTGCAGTGACACCCATTCATTATTTTATGTTGACTTTCAATGTTTTTTGTCCTTAATAATCATATTATACAAAACTTCCCAAGGATGAGGCCTGGCTGATATATAAAATTATTCTTGCTTCAGGTGTCTGAAAACACATTTATTCTTGTTAAGTAAAACTTCCCCTTTTAGGGCCAGCACTGTGGCGTAGAAGGTTAAATCTCCAGCTGCAGTGACAGCATCCCACATGGGTGCTGGTTGGAGTCCTGAGTGCTGCACTTTTTATCCAGCTCCCGCTGATGTGCCTGGGAAAGCAGTGAAAGATGACCCAAGCCGGGCTCCTGCACTCACCTGGGAGACCTGGAAGAAGCTACTGGCTCCTGGCTCCAGCACTAGCCATTGCAGTCATTTTGGGAGTGAACCAGAGGATGGAAGATCGATCTCTCTCTCTGTCTCTCTCTTTCTCCCTCCCTCTCTCCTTCCCCCCCTCCCTCCTTCTCTCCCCTTCTCTCTCTGTATCTCTGTATTTCATATTCATAAATAAATCTTTTTTAAAAAGTTTCCCTTTCGACTTCACCTTATGGTTATTTATCAAATGTTTTATCTTCCTCCGTACCCAAGTGAATCTTGAAAGGAGTAAGTGTTTTACTACAGCATCTTCCCTCACCCCTAGCACAGTACCTTGCCTACAGATACAAAGTCAATATATACTTGGAAATGAATGCATCAGCTGATGTTCAAATTATATCCTACATGTTTACTTTTTTACTCCTTTTCCATTAGAACTGGAAAAGCAAGGAAGCATAGTTGAAACCACAGTGCCATTGCATTTAGGAATAAACAATTTGCAAACCTGGATCTGGACTGGCCGTAGCCATCTGTTTCTTTGCACAGCAATGATATGTAAAATCAGGATTAGGAAGCAAAGTAATCTGATGACATACTTTAATTCCATAGTCAAGCCAAAGGCCTTTGTATAAGAGTGATATGGTTTGATTCTTTGATAGTAAGTTAGCCATAAGCTTCTTAGAAAATTGCTTTCAAGCCTGTGCCGCGGCTCACTAGGCTAATCCTCCGCCTTGCGGCGCCATCACACCGGGTCCTAGTCCCGGTCGGGGTGCCGGATTCTGTCCCGGTTGGCCCTCTTCCAGGTCAGTTCTCTGCTGTGGCCAGGGAGTGCAGTGGAGGATGGCCCAGGTCCTTGGGCCCTGCACCCCATGGGAGACCAGGACAAGTACCCGGCTCCTAGCTTCGGATCAGCGTGGTGCACCGGCCGCAGCGCACCGGCCACGGCAGCCATTGGAGGGTGAACCAACGGCAAAGGAAGACCTATTTCTCTGTCTCTCGCTCTCACTATCCACTCTGCTTGTCAAAAAAAAAAAAAAAAAAAAAAAATTGCTTTCAGGGCAGGCTATTGGTGTAGTGCTTGAGCCACTGTTCAAGATGCCTGCATCCCGTATTGGAATGCCTGCTGTGAGTCCTGGCTCCTCTTGTGATCCAGCTTCCTGCTAACGTGCACCTTGGGAGACAGCAGGTGATGTTTCAAGTACATGGCTCTCTGCTACCCACATGGAGACCTGAATTGAGTTCCAGGTTCCTGTGCCCTGACTGTTGCCAGCTGTGCCGGCCTGCGGCACAGTGAACTGGGTTTTCCTGAAACAGAGAGTGGGAATGCAGGGACAAGGACGCAAAGAATGGAGCCAAGACAAGTCCTGATCAAGGCTCCTTTATTCAACAAATCCAGTAGTATTTAAACATGACCAGTTGTTTACAATAAGGAGCACAAAAGATTTACATATCAAAAAGGCTCTTAAGTTTACAATAAAACACTTAGGTGATAAATGCAGGTTTCAGGTGTGACTGATTATCTATATTATCTCTTGTGAGAGGTTTAGGTTCTTCCTACCTCTTCCTGGAATCTCCCTAGCTTGATTGTCTGTGCTGGGGAAGTCTCCATTCATATGTTTAAGTGTAAACAAAGGGAGTGACTACCTGTGGCTGCCCACAGCCAGCATTGGCTGGGGAGTGAACCAGCAGATAGAAGATTTCTCTTTCTGACTCTTGGCCTTTCAGATAAAGTGAAAGGAAAATTTTTAAAATAATTTCTTGGTGTTTCTTTAAGATAGTGCCGTAGTCTGCCCTCCACTTATCCGTGGTTTTGCTTTCTGTGTTTTTAGTTCCCTACAGTTAACTACACTATAAAAGTATTAAGTGGAAAATTGCAGAAATTAGCAGTTCATAACTTTACAGTTGTACACTGTTCTGAGTAGGTTGTCAAAATCTTGCACCGTGTTGCCCAGGACCACTTATCCATGCTGTGTATACTACCTACTCCACAATCAGTTAGCAGCTGTTCTGGATAACAGATTGACTCTTGTGGCATCATATTGCATTCTAGGAACACTTATTTTTCATATTAATTGCCCTTAAAGCTACACTTTTGTCAGAATACATCATTGTATATATTCTTTTTTATTTATTATTTTAATTGATATTTTACTGTGTTTAATTTATAAATTGAACTTTTTCATATATATGTATGTACATGTACCTGAAAAAAACCACTTGTGTACGTAGGAATCAGTACTATCCACAGTTTCAGGCATTCACTAGGATTCTTAGAACATATCCCTTATGTACAAATGGAATGACAATCGAGATAGAAATTAAAATGCAAGAAAAAATTATTTTTCCCAATACTGTAAATGAGAAGGATGTCAAGGACATATGTCTAATTATTTGCATATGCTTATGAAGTTAGGAAACTCCAGTGTCATAATTGGGTACATAGTACTTTTAAAACATAATTTCATGTACCTAAAAGTCAGAGAAACAGAAGTATCTTCTACACGCTGGTTCACTCCCTAGATGCTTACAACAGCCAAGTCTGAGCCAGGCTGAAGCTTAGAACTCAGAACTGCATCAGGGCTCCTGCCTGGATGACTGGTCCGATCCCTTAGGCCATCATCTGCTACCTCCCAGCATGCATTAGCAGGAAGCTGGATCAGAACTGGAGCAGCTGGAACTCAGGCAGTGCAGTATGGGATGCAAGCATCCCATGTGGCAGCTTAACTTGGTGCAGCACAGTGCCCACCCCTTCCTAGTATTTTATGAAACAGTAAATCAGGGTCTGTCCACAAAAGAACCAGTTTGGTTGTTGAACTGTTCTGGGAAGTTTGGCTAGGTGGCAGCATCTGCTCAGTAATGGTTAAGTTGTATATAATCATGAAGCATTCTAGACTTTTTAAATTGTGACTGATCAGAAATAAAATGTTTAATAAGTTACCATTCACATGGCCAAGTTTGATTCTTTGCAAAGCCATCGTTAATTTGTGAATTATGAAATATTTCAAACATTAACAAATGTTCTTGTAATACACTTCCTATATTTAGTGAATGTGATTTTTTTTAAAAGATTTATTTTTATTCATTTGAAAGGCAGAGTTAACAGACAGAGGTAGAGACAGAGACAGAGACACAGGTTGGGGGGAGAGAGAGAGAGAGATCGATCCTCCACCCTTGGACTCACTCCACAGATGGCTGCAATGACCTGGGCTGGGCCATGCTGAAGCCAGGAGCCAGGAGCTTCCTCCAGGACTCCCACATGGATGCAGGGCCCAAGCACCCAGGCCATCATCTGTTGCTCTCCCATGTGCGCCAGCAGGATGTGGGCACCGTGGACGAGGGCCCTAACTCACTGGGCCACAGCGCTGGCCCCAGCAAATGTGTTTTGCCATTTGTAATGTTTACTCCCATCCACCTTTAAGTCCACTGTTATGCTGGTGTGTATATTTTTATCTGTACTCATGTTTTATAATTATAACATTAATGTATATGTATCCAATGTATATAATATTATGTTGTACATTGTTAATCTTTGCATATGTTCTGTCATATGTATCATTCTGTGAGTTAATTTTTTTCTCCAAATATTTTCAAGGTATATATGTAATTATGTATACAGATATATATGTGTATACATGTATATATAGTACACATATAATGTTTTGTCTCTTACACAACATTTCGTATGAATGCTGCAATGAATAATCTTGTGCATGCCCTGTATTGTTGGAGGTATGTCTTCTGGGTAAATTCCTAGGAGTTTTGTTAGACTTTGCTAAATTTTTCTCCAAAAGGAGCATATTAATTTGCCATTTCTATCAGCAATGTATAAATGAGTGCTGATTTCCTCTCAGCTTCTGAGCAGAATATGTTGTCATTTTTTTGTATGTGTATTTGCCAGTGAGATAGATGAATAATTATTCTAACACAGAGATAAACTGAGATTTTGCTTAGAACAACAAGTGTTGGTTACATACTAATTCAAATACATGACCAAGTCAGTGTTTTTATAGACAGTTGCTTTTTTTTTTAAGGTTTACTTTTATGTATTTGAAAATCAAAGTTATAGAGAGACAGAGAGAGAAATATTGATTGCATCTGCTGGTTCACTCCCCAAATGGCCACAATAGCCAAACCTGGGCCAGACCAAACCCTTAAGCCAAGAGCTTCTTCCAGGTCTCCCACATGAGTGCAGAGGCCCAGGGAACTGGATCGGAAGTGGAGAATCCAGGACTCAAACCGGTGCCCATATGGGATGCCAGCATCACAGGTGGTGCCCTTACCCGCTATGCCACAACACAGGCCCCAGCAGTTGCTGTGTGAGTGGCAAGCAAATAACTAGCCAAGAGTCAAGTCAAAGTAGCATGTAATTTTGTTAGTGGTTGACTGCTGTCCGCTACTACCTTTGTGTATCTCACACTTGCTATCATTATTACCTCACAAGTATAACTCAGTCTCTCAGAAACACATTCACGTTAAGCATAACTTGAGGCGTCGAAAGTAAGAACGCTAATTATTTAGAAATATATAATGTAGGAAGTAATGCTCACATTGTAAAACCTTATTTTCCTGTCTGCTCATCATATTGGATGCTTGGAATATGGAACTCCAAAGGAGTTCTAGTTGCATGATCCAGTGCTGGGCTGTGCTGCACCTATCCCTGTGATTCATGATCATATTTTTATATTGTTTATCCAAGAGGTGATCCAGGTTGCCTTATTGACTCCGTTCAGATTTTCCAGAATTATTTGAGGACTTCTGTATGCCTATATTCTAGGTGACACCTAATTGTCAGCATTTATGAGAAGCTGCTTTAAATAGTGTAGGGGTCTGGCACTGTGGTACAGCAGGTTAAGCTGCCGCCTGCAGCGCTAACATCCCATATGAGCACCAGTTTGATTCCCAGCTGCTCTACTTCTGATTTAGCTCCCTGCTGATGTACCTCGGGATGCAGCAGAAGGTGGCCCAAGTCTCTGGGCCTCTGCCATCCACCTGGAAGACCCAGAAGAAGCTCCTGGCTTTACCCACTATGCCACAGTACCAGTCCCATAAACTAAACTTTTAATTCCAGTTTCCATGAATTTTTTGAAATACCCTCATATATCCTCTTTGTATAAGTCAGTAATTCTTCTACTTCAGCTCTTACAAATGATCTTAATCCCATTCTTGTGCTGTTTGGATTTATCATTCTTGGTAGTGAAGAACCTGCAGATATTTCCTTCAATTTCTGTATTCAAACTCTTTCCTGCTACTTCCCTTTCTTTTTGTTTCTTGTCTGCCTGTGGGGAGCAATTTGGACTAGACTAAGTTACTGGAATTAAGACTTATTCTATGCATCTGCTCTCCCACAATATGGCGCTGGGAGAGAAGAAAACAGCTTCTACACAGCTGCCTCCAGTTCAGCCAATAAACTGTAGGACTTGCTCCTGATTGGAGGAGAGCAGCGTACTCGGCGTGTGGGCAGCCGAGTTGGGATTGGCAGAGGAGGACTATAAAGGAGGAGAGAGACGGCATGCACTAGGAACATCTAAGGGGAACATCTAAGGGGAACATCTAAGGGGAGCGCCTGTGCAGCCCCCGAGAGAGCCGGCTGGCGGTGTGCCGCTCCCCTGCGGAAGTGGGGAATGTGGCAGGGGGAACTGCCCTTCCACGGAGGTGGAAGGGTCGGTAGCCAACCCGGGAAGAACCAGCAACAAACCCGGGGAGGGCCGAGCAGACAGAACAGCGCAGGGTCCTGTGTCGTTCCTCCACGAAGAGGGGGAGCGACATAATGGTGCCGTGACTCGGATATGAAGCCTAGGCAGGGCTTAGTGTTGCTCCTCCACGAAGAGGGGGAGCGACATAATGGTGCCGTGACTCGGATAGGAAACCTAGGACGGATAGGAAACTTAGGAGGGAAGAAACGGGAAGAAATGGGAAAATATCGGAGAGAGAGACTAGCAAACAGCCTAGGGAAAAGCCGGACGAAAAAGGTGCCGGAAGAAGCTATTGAAAGCCTAGGCATAGACTCAGATACGGACTACAGGAGAAAGCTGGGAGAAATCTCTAAGGTCGAAAGCGAAAGTGAAAGCTAGAACAAACAGACTCAGATGCGGACTGTGGGGAGAAGCCAGGAGAAATGAGGGAGGAATATTGTTGGAGGAAAGCTTGGGGAAACATACCGGGTAGAGAAAAATGTTAGGGAAATTGAAGCCGCGGGGGGCAGGCCGAGGCGGAGACGAAAGCCACTTTGGGATTCTCAAGTTAGCCCGGGAATAGGGGGCAAAAAGTTGAAACCAGAAGCAGAAACGTAAGCCAGATTGGGATCCGTCTGATTAGCCCGGGGAGCAAAGGACGGGAAGCCAAATCGTGGGGCGGAGACGTGAGCTGGGTTGAATTCGCCAGGCTAGCTCGGGGAACTTGGATTGAATGCTAGTGGCGGAGACGTGAGCTACGCTGTGTGACTCGTGGAGGCTGCCGCGCGCAGAGAGAGCGTGCGGGGCACAAGTAGATAGGGAACGCTGGGCTAAGTGCGAGACCGCGGAGTGTGCGCGCAAAGCCGAGCCGCGCAGATGAGAGAGGCGCGGGCTGAAGCGGCTCAGAGCCGGAAAGCCGCCGAGAGGCAGCCTCGGGGCGGGCGCCGGGAAGCCGCGGGGATAAGAGAAACAGAAGTTTAGAAGTAAAATGAGAGAAATAGGAATGTTGGCAGACAGAAGTAAAATGGGAGAAATAGGAATGCCCGGAGATAGAGAAGTAGAGAAATAGAAAGGCCTCCCCACAATACTGCAATGAGAAGGCTTGGATTCGGTCTGCCTGATTAGTGAGGCGATGAGCACCTGCGGGCGGCTAGCAGCTTATGCGCCGCAGGTCACCGAAGACAGGCACGAATTAACATCAATAAGGCCTCCCCACAACACTGCAATGAGAAGGCTTGGATTCGGTCTGCCTGATTAGTGAGGCGATGAGCACCTGCGGGCGGCTAGCAGCTTATGCGCCGCAGGTCACCGAAGACAGGCACGAATTAACATCAATAAGGCCTCCCCACAACACAGCAATGAGAGAGCTTGGATTCGGTCTGCCTGATTAGTAAGGCGGTAAGCACCAGCAGGCAGCTCGACCAGAGTATGAGCTGCAGGTCACCGAAGATAGGCACAAACCAACACTAATAAGTCTCCCCCACAATACGGCAATGAGAAGGCTTGGATTCGGTTTGCCTGATTGATAGGACTTGTAAGAACCTGAGGCAACTCTAGCAAGCAGAGCAGAGTGTGTGCCGCGGGACACCGAAGACAGGCGCGTATCAACGCCAAAAAATAAAAAGAAAGGGGGATCTGTGGGGAGCAATTTGGACTAGACTAAGTTACTGGAATTAAGACTTATTCTATGCATCTGCTCTCCCACAATATGGCGCTGGGAGAGAAGAAAACAGCTTCTACACAGCTGCCTCCAGTTCAGCCAATAAACTGTAGGACTTGCTCCTGATTGGAGGAGAGCAGCGTACTCGGCGTGTGGGCAGCCGAGTTGGGATTGGCAGAGGAGGACTATAAAGGAGGAGAGAGACGGCATGCACTAGGAACATCTAAGGGGAACATCTAAGGGGAGCGCCTGTGCAGCCCCCGAGAGAGCCGGCTGGCGGTGTGCCGCTCCCCTGCGGAAGTGGGGAATGTGGCAGGGGGAACTGCCCTTCCACGGAGGTGGAAGGGTCGGTAGCCAACCCGGGAAGAACCAGCAACAAACCCGGGGAGGGCCGAGCAGACAGAAGAACAGCGCAGGGTCCTGTGTCGTTCCTCGACGAAGAGGGGGAGCGACATAATGGTGCCGTGACTCGGATATGAAGCCTAGGCAGGGCTTAGTGTTGCTCCTCCACGAAGAGGGGGAGCGACATCTGCCAGCATATTTCATTTCCTTTATTATGCCTCTGTTTCCTCCTTTTTCAATTTAGCCTCTTTACTTTCTGCTCAAACAGCATCATCCCCCTTTAACACTTCTAGCAGTGAAAATTCTGCTTGCTTTAGGATGGAGAATTTACCAAAATGTATTGCCTTTAAGCACTGCAGTGCGTTTCTAACAGTATTGGTTGTTTTAGGCCTATTTGTTGACTTCTGGCTTGTCTGTCAACCATCTTCATAGTTCTGGGTGGAAAATGAATTGACAACCTTTTAAATTCTAGCTAAAAGGCTACTGGTCATCAGCTTTACGAAAACAAAACTGAAAGTTTGGCATACTTACCTGTAAGAAAATTAAAATTTTAATGTCATTCTTACAGGATGTGAATATACTTTTCTTTATACATTGAACTTTTCAATTTTAAAACTGCCTGGACATAAATATTGAGAAAGTTAATGTTAGAAAAGTATATTTTGATATTGGCATAAGTCTCAGTGTATGAGGCATTCTTTTTGCTTTTGGAATTTCGTTATCCAGTAATGACAAACATAAGACTTCTTACGTTGGAACTTTAAAATTGGAGACTAACTTTCCCATGATTGGAATGTAACCAAAGTCCAACTTTGTCCACTGTAATTTATTAGTTCATTTTGGTTAACAATGGTTAGTATATGATATGTTGCCACCTCCTACACCTGCAAAATTCAGCAGTTAGAAACATTTGCTAAAATATCTTGAAGTATAATATAGCACTTGCTATTAGTTTATGACTGATTTTTAAAAACTATAACAAAAGCCTATTATAGTTCTGCTTATAAATTGTAGCAGTTTTGTTCACTTAACCCTTGTTAAATGGCTTTTCACTTATGGAAAGTATTTTTTTTTCTAAATGGGTCTAACTTTAAAATAAATTCCAAAATTCCTAATGTGTCTAGTGGGAAAGAACCTGATTAACTCTGCATCTTTTAATACAGTATCCATTTAAAGTGGGGAATGAATAAGTCAGTATTGCTTGATGATATTTCTAGTCATTTATTTAACAAGTATTTACTGAACACGTAACTGTCTGCTATGTAGTATCTTAGGTTTTGAAATGCATTGTGAAGTAAAGCCAGATACTTGACCCTCATGGAATTTGCCTACTGACAAGACAAAGTAGGTATAATCATGGTAACAATAAAATTAAAACTCAGTAAATCCTAGAGGCACTGGGGTAGTCATAAGTGCTTATGGTAAGAATTTTTTTTTAAGATTTATTTATTTGTAGAGGAGAGTGATGGGGGTGGGGGCGGGCAACAAGAAAAAGGGAGAGATTTTTGGTTCACTCCACAATGGCTGTAAATGCCAGGGTTGGTCCAAGCTAAAAAAGATCCCGGAGTTCCATGTGAGTCTTCCACTTGGGTGGCAGGGACCCATGTACTTGCTTTCCCAGGCACATTAGCAGGGACCTAGATCTGAAAAGGAGCAGCCAGGACTCTAACCAGCACTCCAGTGTGGGATGTCTGCATTTCATGCAGCAGCTTAGCTCACTGTGCCACACGCGGCCTCTGTCATGGGGAATTTGTTACCATATCAGAGAGGCCAGCAAAGACTCCTGAGGAATGAGAGTTGAGCCGAAATTAAGGTCAGCAGATGTGAACAAGCTAACCTGGGAAGGCAGAGCATCCCCTGTCTGAGGAGAGGGCAGGTATGAATGTTTTCCATGAATGTGAGTATGGTGAGGACTAAAATAAGACCCCATGTGGCCATCCTAAACGCAGATGGAAACCACTGAAGACAATAGGCTAATCCTCCGCCTAGCGGCGCCGGCACACCGAGTTCTAGTCCCAGTCGGGGTGCCGGATTCTGTCCTGGTTGCCCCCCTTCCAGGCCAGCTCTCTGCTATGGCCTGGGAGTGCAGTGGAGGATGGCCCAGGTGCTTGGGCCCTGCACCCCATGGGAGACCAGGAGAAGCACCTGGCTCCTGCCTTCAGATCAGCGTGGTGCGCCGGCCGCAGCGGCCAAACAGTAATTCATCCAAGATTGCTAAGAGGCCAAAAAGGGGCCCTGGGGAAGAAAGAAAAGACAAACATTGGGACCAGCACTGTGGCTTAACAGGTAGAGCCATCATCTGCAATGCTGGCAGCCCATATGGGCACTGGTTTCAGTTCTGGCTGCTCCACTTCCAATCCAGCTATCTGCTATGGCCTAGGAAAGCAGTAGAAGGTGGTCCGAGTGTTTGGGGCCCTGTAACCACCCAAGAGACCCGGAAGAACCTCCTGGCTTCAGATCAGCTCAGCTCCAGCTTTGCAGCCATTTGAGGAGTGAACCATTAGATGGAAGACCTCTCTCTGCATCTGCCTCTGCCTCTCTTTAACTCTGCCTTTCAAATTAATAAATAAATCTTTTTTAAAAAAGTTAGAGTTTGAAAGATAATTAGGAGATAAAATTAAGATTTAAGGATTCATTGTGAGATATTTAAGAGTTATCTAAAGCTTCAAGTTCAGGTGATGAACATGGGTTCAATTGTGAATTTGAGGTTATTGTGTACACATCTGAAAGAAATGCTAAGCAAACTACTTGCATATTTAGGGCTGGATCTGAAAGGAGAGATGTTAGCTAAAGGTAAAAATGTTTTGAGTCATCTTTATTTAGTTGGCAAATTAAAACAGTCTGCACACATAAGATCACTTAAGACTAAAAAGCATTTATTGTTAAATGAATTCGGGGTTGGGGGGTACGGGGCTGTGGCACAGCAGGTTAACACCCTGGCCTGAATGCCGGCGTCCCACATGGGTGCCCGTTCTAGTCCCGGCTGCTCCTCCTCTGATCCAGCTCTCTGCTATGGCCTGGGAAGGCAGTACAAGATGGCCCAAGTCCTTGGGCCCCTGCACCCACATGGGAGACCCAGAAGAAGCTCTTGGCTCCTGGCCTCGGATCGGCGCAGCTCCGGCCGTTGTGGCTAACTAGGGAGTGAACCAGCAGATGGAAGACCTCTTTCTCTCTCTGCCTCTCCTCTCTCTGTGTAACTCTTTCAAATAAATAAATAAATCTTAAAAAAAAAAAAAAAAAAAAAAAAAACAAGAATTCAGGGACTGCTCCATGAATTCATCAAAATTTTAAAGCTGGGTAGAGGTAGTTGAATCTTAAGACAGGATGATGGCTAAAGAGGAAAACCAGGAGGCTGTTCCATCATGGGAACCAAGAGGAGTGTGTTTCAAGGAAGAAGTGGTTAGCAGTATGAAATGCTACAAAGATTTCAGGTAAAATAAAGTCTTAAAAAAAATCCTTACTGGATTCAAGGATTTTGGGGAAGCCCCTGGTGTCCTTAGTGACAGCTTGTAGTGAACTGATGAGAATGAAATCCAGCTGGAATTGTGTGAGATGCAGACATGGAATAGTGAGCTTAGGCATCTCTTTCTAAAAGCTTGATTCTGAGGACTGTAAAACAGAGTCCTTGTATCACACTGTGTAGTGACGGTGTTTTCATTTGTCTTTGGTGAAAATGACTCAAGCATGTTTAGAAATCAGTGGGAAATAAATGCGTTTGAGAGAGAGGCAAATATGCTGAGGTAGAAGGATGATCTTGGTAATGTTCTAAGAAGGAAGAAGAGGAGGTGTCCCTAACCTCAGGTATGTGTAGAAGTGTTTCTTATACTGTAACCTTTCTGATAGAGGGTGGATGATACAAGTAAATCTGCACTCATAATAGTCAAAAGATGATGGTTCCTGGCTGATGTTTATTTTCTCCATGAAACTGGAATAGAGAGGAGGTGAAGCAGACAAAAGTTTAGGATAGTGGGCAAAAGTTTAAAATAACCATTGTAAATTGATGGACAAAATAGGATAGGATTTCTGGGAGGAGTGGATTTCCATTGGAGGTTAAATATGTTGAGTTTATAGTACATAGATTGTTTTGAGAGGATCCCTTGGCTATTGGAGGCATGGTCATAAAGAACTAGCAATGTTCTTTTGATTCAGTATTAAGGTTTTACTGACCAAGGGATAGAAGTTTAAGGTGTTGGTAGCTGTTGATTATTTACCTAAATTGGATAGGAGAAAAACTAAAAAGAGGAGGACAGATCATTGAAGAAATAGGATAGGGATCAGTGGACTGGTGGGCCTGATGAAGTCAAGCTGCTAGGAGAAGCTGTGATCACAGAGTGGAATATTTGAATTAATGGTTTTAGAAATGGAATTTCTTATGAGTGATGACAAGGTCGGCAGTGTGACGATGGAAGTGAGTGGCTGAGAGGGAACAGATGAGGTCATTAGAAAAGAAGTCAAGAAGTGATGATATAATATTGAATGGATTATCCAAGTAGACATGGAAGCCATCCAGAATGATGGAGAAAACTCATGATGGAAAGAAAGTGTAAGCTGGTGGCTAATATCTTCAGTGAAAAAGGAGGTGAATGATATTAAGGTGAAATATATTAAAGAAGAGGAAGAAAATGTGTTACAGCCAAATTCAAGTGCCTTGAAGAAACAGGATGATGTTGCTATTTTTATTGTTTAGCAAGAAGAATTCCAGGCACTCTTGTAAACATAGAAAACACCAAATAAATGCAGTATTTTAAGTCTCCTAATCCGTGGGAGCTCACAAGCTATAGAAAGAAAGAAAAAAAAAGGCAGCCACATTAGCAATTAGTGACAACAGAATAAGATAGATACTTTAATAACAACATATAAGTATATTGTGGAGTGAGTGGAATGTTTATCTCTGAACAAGTCATTCAGTTTTATAAGAAACACTAAATTGGAACTGAATTTTGTGTAGTCCCTAGAGTGGAGAGGGAAAGGACATCCCAGAAGTAATTATATTATGTATGACTCCTAACCATGATAGACAAAACAAACTCAGTGATGACATGGCGTTGTACTGAATACTGTACTGTTGCAACACATCGTTCTTTATATCTAGATTACTTACATGTTTTGGCCTATTAGTCCATTTTGTATTCTTTAGAGTTCTGCATTTGTTCTCTAATGAGATGATTTAAAGTGAGTGTGTATGTCTCTGCAGTCACACATGTACACAAATAATTATTCTAATGTTTGTAGAATTTTTTTTGAAATTAGGCTGGATGTAATTTATTAGAAACATTAAGTGCAGAGTGCTTCCTAAGTAAATGAAATTACTTTCACAAATTTCCTTTTGTCGATTCAAACACTCATTCAGTAAATTATGTCTGTGCCATTAATGGCTCTTTGTAAGCAGCAAGGATACAAAGGTGAGTGTGACACTGTGATCTCAGGCGCTTCACAGTTTGTTATGTTGCAGCCCAGTGAGGTGTGCATGTGCCAGGAAAATACCTGTTACTGGGAACGCTGTGGCTTTTTAAAAAACTCATAACTCCTCTCAAGCCCTCTGACACATTTTTAGACTGTTGACTTATTCTTTTACTGTTTATGGAAGAAGTTTTGAATTCATCAAACTGTGAATAAAGTGTTAGTCTAAATCTGTGATGTTCAGACTCATTATAAAGTTCTTGTTCTTCGATGTAGTACCTTTCTAATTCTGGCTTTATTTCTCGAAGGTTGTGAAGATGAGAAAAGAAGTGAAGAGAATCCGAGTGTTGGTTATCCGAAAACTTGTCAGGAGTGTTGGCAGGCTGAAGTCAAAAAAGTTAGTAATTTAAAATAACTATCCTGTGACTAATAAAATGTCACAATTTGTTCTTATTCAGTATTTACAAAATTCGATGGTGGGATCTAGGAGAGTAATTAAATACCTTACTCACTGGGCACTTTGTGTTATGTAGAAATGATCTGAGTGAGATAGAATGCGCTGTGTCAGCATGTCCTTTTATGGTTTGGACCTTATTCACCTAAGATATTTGATGATGAATTATTCTGCTTTTTTTTTTTTTTTTCCAAATTCTCTATTTGGTCTTTTCAGAATGAAATTCCTTTGGGATTATTTATATTTTTTATGGTGTTGGAAGTTATTTTAAGATGTTGATATAGCTTTAAAAATCGAGTAATATCACTTAAGATTTTTTAGCACTTTTTTCATTGACTTGCTAAGTAACTTGAAGTATTCAATACATTTTGGAAGTATTTATTTATCAGACTATTGTGTTCCATGTAATTTTTTGAAAAAAGTATTTTTGTATTGTCAGCATCAGTAGTATTAGTGGAAAAGATTTTTTTTTTTATTTGACAGATAGAGTTAGACAGTGAGAGAGAGAGACAGAGAGAAAGGTCTTCCTTCCATTGGTTCACTCCCCAAATGGCCACTACAGCCGGAACTGCGCCAATCTGAAGCCAGGAGCCAGGTGCTTCCTCCTGGTCTCCCATGCGGGTGCAGGACCCAAGGACTTGGGCCATCCTCCACTGCCTTCCCGGGCCACAGCAGAGAGCTGGGCTGGAAGAGCAGCAACCAGGACTAGAACCTGGTGCCCATATGGGATGCTTGTGCCTCAGGTGGAGGATTAACCAAGTGAGCCACGGCACCGGCCCCCTGTGGAAAAGTTTTTTATTTATAGTTCTTAGCATTTAAGTATGGATATTTTAGAAAATCTTTAAATGTGTTTTGTTTCTTATTAATTTCCTGTCACTTCATAAATGTTTTGAAAGATAGCCCCTTTCTGTGATATAATCAGATATTTAACATCCTCAGAGAGCAAATTTTCATTTAGTAAGATATCCATGCAACTTTTAATTTTGCTTATGTTATATGAAAGCTTATGTTATATGAAATACAGTGTATGATTCATTGAGAAAAAGTGTTGCTGACCTTCCCATTAAGGGGCTAGGGAATGCAGAATTTTAGTGCTAATAGCCATCAGTGCGGTGCCAGCTAAATGCTTACCTTTTGCAGTTCTAGGCAGTTGGATTTGTTTTGGAAATCGAGGTGCAGTTGCAGAGGGTAGTGCAGGATGGTGGGGTGTTTGTTCTTTAGACATTTATTATACTTTTCTAAATGAGATGAAAACCTTCATTGCAATTGGAGTCTAAAATTGATACTTTGCCCAGCTACATATTGTAATGTATTTCCTGCAGGGGTAGCGAAGATGCACTCTTGAAAAACCAAAGACGAGCACAGCGATTGCTTGAAGAAATCCATGCCATGAAAGTAAGTGTGTCTGCCTGTGTGTGTATGTTATTACTTACTTGAATATTCCTGAGAGCTGCCCACGACTGGTAAAGAATGTAGCAAGCATGCTTAGAAAATTGTAATATGGTTAAGCTTGCTTTTTTTCCATGTTTTTAACTGAACTTCTTAAAGTGCTAGACCAATTTAAGTTAAAACTCTGCCAAGCTAAACTCATCTATGTTTAATAACGCCTCATGCCTAAGATTTTTATTTTTACTGTAACTTTAGGCATGAAGTCTAAATTAAGTTCAAGAATTAAGATGTTCACGTTATTTGGGAATGTGGATGGGGTGATATTGGTGGCTGACATCATGCTTTGCCTATTGCCAACTCAATAAATTTTTATGTGGTGGTGTCAGCATTTTATTCAGTTCTGTAGTAACTTAAAATAAAACAAAATTAGTGTTGCGCCAACGAGATCCAAATTTTTCTTTTCTTCAGCCAGACTCTTCACTAGCATAATTTTTAGGTCTTCTCACTGCTGTTACTTTGTGGAAACTTTCATTTACCAAATGACATACCATTAAATGTCTGGAAGACTGTTTTATTGCAGAACTTAAAAAACAACATTTGGTACCAGCAATTATCTTAAATGCAGGGTCATTTTGCACATATGTTTGACTATTATGTTTTGGTATAACTTCGAAGTTTTGAGTTAGATAAAAGAGGAGAATTCTCTAACAATTTTAATTGAACTAGATTATCAAAGCTTCTCATACTAGTTTCTAACTTTTACAGGAAGTTGATAAAGTAATTGACAGGACAAAGTTATCTCCGTTGATTTGAATGAAAATAGATGAATGAAATGCCTTTTGGATGTGGAATGTGTTTTATATTTGTTCCTTCTGTATGTCTCACCTCCTCTGATAAGACTCCAAAGTTCATGTACTGCTAGTGATGCATCTTTTGTATTCTCAAAATTATAATCTCCCTTTTATCCAGTCATTCATGAAGAAAAAAATGCTGTATATTTGATTTTTCATTGTTACTTGTTTCCCTTTTGCTAGCATATTTAGAATTTTTTAATGTAACTTTTTCCTCATGATATTCCTATGAGAAATCAAATCTTAAGGGACTTTAGCTTAGAAGATAGCATTACTTATTTTCATCTCTTTCACTTTCTCTTAACCAAGATCCTTAAGGAATTACATTACCTAGCTAAATTTTTCCCTATAATTGTTCAAAGTCATTTTTGTATTAACATTATTCAGAGGCCATGAGCTACTATGTAATTGCTGGTTTTATTTTAACAATGGAAAGAATGCAGTGTATCTAATAAGCTTATATGTAGTTTGTGAAGAGTTTAAGCATAAAAGGTACTCATTAATCTTTGAAATACTTCCCTTTTGTAACCCTCAATAACAAATTTGATTTAGTAAATTAGCAAGGCCTGTCCAAGCTATATGTAAAGCATGTTTTCTGTTCTTAATGAGCAAAAGGAAATCACATTTAATGATTAAAGTTCATAAGCTTATAAGATTATTGTGCCATTAGCCTAATTTCTTTGTTTATTTTTTTTTGTTTTTTGGTTTGTTTGTGTTTTTTTGCTTGTATACTTTTCCCTGTGATTATAGAAGGCCGCTGTGGAATTATTGCCTCAGAGAAAGCTAAAATATATAGTCTGAATATTCTTTGAATTCATAAAATATATAGTATATGTGTTCCTTGAATTTGTGACAGTGGTTACAGTGGTCTAGGTTGGGTAGTATGACTTCAGCGTCTTTTGTAATCTCATTTAAAGCGGAATTCAATTTAAATATAAAAACCAGAATATAAAGGGAACTAGGAAGACTGTATGTTTACTTTTCTTAAGTGGCAAATTTCATTCCATATTGATGGTTTGGTTTTTTTTTTCCCCACAAAATTGTTTTTTTTGCTAAAAGAAGTAAATATATATAGCATTACTCTTAACTGAAAGGTTATTTACCGTTTTCTAGGGAAGTGTTTATCATATATGTGGGAGTATCAAAGAAATAGTTACAAAACAGTCGACTGACAGTCTTAATTAAATTTGGAGAAAAAGCTCTACTTATTCATTTTTTTCTCTGGAGGAATTTTTCCTTTGGCTCATATACCACTGGATTTTTATAGTCTTATTCATGACATACTGTCCTATACTTGCTGTCTATGATAATAGGGTATTTTGTTACAAGATGACATGAAGAAAACCTGAGATATTTTTAGAAATGAGAGTTTGTTTTTCCTGGCCAAGAAAGAAAAATGACCTGATCTTTATGATACTATAAAATCATGGGTTCTAATTTTATAGACTGTGATGTATGAATCCCAAGTCTTTGATGCCTTTAGTATTCCTAGTTGTAACTTTGATATTAATATAAATGCTGGTTTCTGACACAATTTATTTCTCTTTGAAAGCTAAATAATTTATCAGCATTTGCAGATTCCTAGCTGGAGAAAGAGATTATAAAATTAAAGCACACACTGAAATGACTCAAAATGTGGAAGAAATGCCTTCCTCCATATTGAAGGTAATAAGTAGCTTTTACTGAGCCTTTACTGTGGGCCAGATACCATATTCTGTGTTTAAACTCACATTCTCGTGAGCTAAATATCCTCATTATCTCTTCTTATAGAATAGGAAACTGGAACTTAGGGAAGTTAAGCAGCTTGCCCAAGGACAAGTAATTAAGTGGAGACTCCTGAACTGAACATAGAGCTAATGGTGTTAGCTCTTCACTGTCCTGCCTCAGGAAGACAAGATTCACTCTTCTGAAGACTGGATGAGATCATTTAACAGGCATGATACCTGCCCTCTAGAGGAAAAATGGCCCAGATGTGTGATTTGCTCTCTGATCCTTTAATTCCTCATAGCTAAGCATAGTTACCTGTGTCTCTTTCTTCTTTTTACAATATTTCAGTTTATATATGCTTTTTAAAATTTACTGAAGAGTGTGTGTGTGCATAATTTCACATTCTGTGATTTGGCTAAGTTTTTTCTGTGAATGCTTGAAAAGAAAATCTCCATAGGATTAATAAAAGATGTGTTATTATATCCTTTAAGTATACTGTGTTAATTAGCTGTGTCAAATTAACATTTCATTCACTTACTCTACCAATTAGTTGTGTTAAATGTATTACTAATCTTTAACTATAATTGCTTCTGACAGTTTTTTATTTGTGAATCGATACAAAGGATCATATTTTCAAGTCAGACTGATAGTGATACCTGGAATGCTGCCTTATTAATAATTTGAAAGGTACAAGCAGTCAGAAAGCACGGATGAGTCAGGTTGAGATCTGGGACTGATTCCCAGCCTACTCTTTCCACATCAGACATGTACTTGTGGCCCAGAGAGCTTCCAGATGAGGAAGTCTGGTCCTTACTGCATGGCAGGGGAGTGTTTAGCTTTCCAAACTCTCCATCCCATAGCCCTAGGTTTGGTCCCTTACTTGCTGATGTCTGGAGTGCCGTGCTTCAGAAATCCCTAGATTCGCAGTGTGCCATGTGCCTGCCCCTTGGAGCATCTACTAGGGGCATACTTCAGCTCAGGCCCTTTTGCCGACTGCCAGGAGGGCTCTGGTGGGCCTGGTAGCGAGCGGATTAGACTGCATCACCTCCCTTGCCCCGAGGCCCCTTCTGGCTCCTTCAGCTCCCAGGAAGGCTGCCTGAACCCTTCCTTCCTAGATCTGCAATAGTCTTTTACCCTCCCCCCCCTTCTTTTTTTTTTAAGTTTCATAAGCTTTAATAATAATACTGCCTTTATGTTTTTCCTACAAATGTTTTGGAAAGTATTGCAGACCTGTAGAAAAGCTGTAATATAAAAATAATGATGCATCATGTCACTGTGATGCCGACTCTCGGTCACTTGCACGAAATGGTGCCCTTGGATTTCTCCATTGTTGAGGTACCTTTTGCCATTTGTAATTATTTAGAATCTGTGAAAAGATTCTTTGAGGAGACTGAGCATCCTGTGGTCTTTCTCACAGTGATTGATGTTCCACTAAGACATTCTTGCTCTGTTTCCCTGCAGGAATTATTTTTTTGGTGAGACTCTCATTCATTAGGAGGAATTTTATTTTTTAAGCATCATTGAAATAGGTGATGATAGCCATTTTTTGCCCATGGAGAAGACAAAGGTTCTTTTTCCATTGTTTCTCATATGTTGGGTAATTATGGATTGTACCCTGGTCTTTGTGAAGATTGAGTTGTAGAGATTCTGGATGTGGTAAATTTTCCCTAGAAAAAGTTTTTTTTTTTTTTTTTCATTAATTTTCTTGGCTAGGCTTTAAATCTGTCTCAGTTTACGTCCTTTGTCTTTGTTGTGTGTGTTTTTTTTTTTTTTTTTTTTTTTTTTTGACAGGCAGAGTGGACAGTGAGAGAGAGAGACAGAGAGAAAGGTCTTCCATTGCCGTTGGTTCACCCTCCAATGGCCGCCGCGGCCAGCACACCACGCTGATCCGATGGCAGGAGCCAGGTGCTTCTCCTGGTCTCCCATGGGGTGCAGGGCCCAAGCACTTGGGCCATCCTCCACTGCACTCCCGGGCCACAGCAGAGAGCTGGCCTGGAAGAGGGGCAACCGGGACAGAATCCGGTGCCCCAACCGGGACTAGAACCTGGTGTGCCGGCGCCGCAAGGCTGAGGATTAGCCTAGTGAGCCGCGGCGCCGGCCACGTCCTTTGTCTTTTGGTAAGGTGCTGTGAACCTGTTCCCTGCAGGAGCGCTTCAGGTCTAGAGATCCCCACCCTGCTTCCCTTCTGGGTGTCCCCTGCTCACTCAGGGGACGGGGTATCCCGGTCTCAGTCTTCCAGCACCTCTGCCACTGCTCCTGACCCTCGCTGTTGGCCTCAGGCTGAACTCTGAAAAGCTGGAGGAAGCCTGTGTAGCTTTCCATCGTCCTCACTCCTTTGAGCTTGTGCTCCCTCACAGTTTCTGTGCTTCCGTTTCATCTCCAGGGCCCTCAGACAGGGCTTTTTCTGTAGTGTGACCCTGTTTGACGGTCTTCAGTTGAGAAGTGAGTAATCGTGTTACCTGTTAGTCTCTGAATGCGAGGGCCCAGAGTCACTGTAAAACTGAGTCTAAGGGAAATGAGAAAGAAAGAAAAGACAGTAAAAAACTATAACCAGTTCTGAGAACAAGAAGTATGGCATCTGGAATCCAAGTGAAGAAACAGTTTCAAGAAGAGGGTGGTGAATTGAGGTGGTGGTAGTGTTTGCAAAATTGGCGATTTTATTCCCAAAGTGTAAACCCACTATTAGAGCATGGTTATGGATAAATCTATCAACTTAAAGTTTTTCTGTGATCTAGATTGCTTTGCAGAATGATACTTCTAAGATCAAAATAGTTTTTGTTGTAGCTCATGTGTCATAAGCATGTCAGACATGCTTTTTCTCCTTTTTCCTCTCTAACCCTGTTTCTTACCTGTCGCTCCCCCTCTTCATGGAGGAACGACACTAAACCCTGCCTAGGCTTCATATCCGAGTCACGGCACCATTATGTCGCTCCCCGTCTTCGTGGAGGAACGACACTAAACCCTGCGTTGTTCTTTCGTCTGCTCGGCCCTCCCCGGGTTTGCTGCTGGTTCTTCCCGGGTTGGCTACCGTCCCTTCCACCTCCGTGGAAGGGCGGTTCCCCCTGCCACTTTCCCCACTTCCGCGGGGGAGCGGCACACCACCGGCCGGCGCTCTCGGGGGCTGCACAGGTGTTGCCCTTAGATGTTCCCGGTGCATGTTGTCTCTCTCCTCCTTTATAGTCCTCTTCCACCAATCCCAACTCTGCTACCCACACGCCGAGTACGCTGCTCTCCTCCAATCAGGAGCAGGTCCTGCTGCTTATTGGTTGAACTGGAGGCAGCTGTGTAGAAGCTGTTTCCTCCTCTCCCAGCGCCATATTGTGGGAGAGCAGATGCATAGAATAAGTCTTAATTCCAGTAACTTAGTCTAGTCCGAGTTGCTCCCAGTTGCTCCCCACACTTACCTGTAAAAAAAAAAAAAAAAGATGTTTAACTGTGTCTTTAAGGGCTGCAGTTGTTTCCAGAGCCATGTTTCTTTCCTGTCAGTCTGAAACATGGCTCATAAGGCGCTGTGTGATTTCTCCTCTAACTTCCTGTTCCTTGTGCCTGTTTCTTCTACATGTGCTACATGTTTTATGTTAGTTACGCTGGCTTCAAACATAGCCATCTGTTTCGTGCTTTTCTTTTAAACTTAGTACATCCTTCCTACCTGAATGAATCCTTGCTTTTTTTCCCACCTAATTTCTTACGTTTCTAACTCTAAGAACCTTTTCTTTGGTACCACCACTGTGACCTCAAAAGAAAACATCTATTCTCTACAGCTCATTTTCCCTGATGTATTGTTGTTATCATATTGATTAGCACTTTGCTTGCATGTCACTCCTGCTTTTGAGAACTTTTTTAAGTTTTATTTATTTATTTTAGAGGCAGAGTTACAGAGAGAAAGAGAGACACAAAGAGACAGAGAGAGAGATCTTCCTTCCACTGGTTCACTACCAATATGGTCCCAATGGCCCAGGGCTGAGCTAGGCTGAAGCAGGAGCCATAAGCTCCATCCAGGTCTCCCAGGTGGGTGGCAGGAGTCCAAGTACTTAGGCCCGTCATTCATTGCTTTCCCAGGTGCATTAGGAGGGAGCTAGTTTGGAAGTGGACCTGCCAGGACATGAGCCAGCACTTACATGGAAGGCCAAATTCCAAGGTGGCTGCCTAACCTGCTCTGTCACAATTGGGACCCCAAGAGAGAATTTTTTTTTTTAAAGATATTTATTTATTTGAGAGGCAGAATTACAGAGAGAGGGAGAGACAGAGAGAAAGGTCTTCCATCTGCTGGTTGACTCCCCCGATGACTGCAACCACTGGAGCTGAGCTGATCTGAATCCAGGAGCTGGGAGCTTCTTCCAGGTCTCCCACACAGGTGCAGGGACCCAGGCACTTGGGCCATCTTCCACTGCTTTCCCAGACTGTAAGAAGATAGCTGGATTGGAACAGGAGCAGCCAGGACATGAACCAGCTCCGGTATGGGATGCTGGTGCTATAGCCAGAAGTTTACCCTACTATGCCACAGCATTGTCCCAGAGAGAACTTTTATT
Organism: Oryctolagus cuniculus; assembly: GCF_964237555.1. Taxonomy (NCBI): domain Eukaryota; kingdom Metazoa; phylum Chordata; class Mammalia; order Lagomorpha; family Leporidae; genus Oryctolagus; species Oryctolagus cuniculus. The sequence goes on from NC_091437.1 coordinate 11,686,157, forward strand.
TAACATAAGGGATTGTTTTACTCAATTCATTGTCCCAACACTTAGCAGTGTGTCTGTACAGCCTGCCTACTTGGCTATATGACTTTTAATGCAAAATTTTGTTGGAATGTTTACAATATTAAGACTTCTGAGGGTCTGGAGGTAAATGGAATACTACTGAACTGTTACTAGGAAGAATGTATGCCCAGAGAATTTTGTTTCTCAGTGTTTAGTATTAACTGTCAGGATCAGAAGAATAGAAAGGATCTTCATCATCCTGGCAGTGCCCAAAGGTCATGTAACTTCTAATTTAATTTTAACAGGCAGAAATTTTCTTGCTTCTAAAAGCAGAGCAAGATGCCTTGTTTTAATAGCCTTCTGTCCTCAGCTTATGACCTCTGAAAGGATAAACAGGAAATCTTAGTGGTATTTTTAAAGATCAGTATATAGTGCTCTCTTCACACTCAGGCAACAACATTTCAAAACAGATCATCACATTGAAATACCAGTTGGATTCGTGGCATGTGGCTTCTGAAGCTTTAAATCCAGATTTTGACTAGGTCTTGCTCTGGAACCTTTAGTGGTACCGCATTTTTATATGCAAGTGTCATGATTTTCATTCTTTACCAAGTTGATAAAGTCTAATAGGGGTTAAAATATTCTTGTAAATAAGAGTAGATTTGATAAACACATGGGTACTTCAAAAAGTGTGTGGAGAAAAGTTTAAAGATGAATCCATATGGATTTCAAAATTCTTTGCATCAAAATAACCTTACCTTTTAAGTCATTTTTCCCAGAGACTTTCTGAAGTACCCTTGTAAAAGTGGTATCCGTCTACTGTTCAGACCTGCTTGATTCTATTTGAAAACAGGACAAGTTACAGGTCTTTGCTTGGCAGAAATGATGAAAATGCTATTACCATTTACTGAGTCATAATACCCACCTAATTTTGGAGAAAAAAACCTGATTCTGGAGTAGCTTCATCTGGGCAAGCCTACTTCAAAGGCTACAGGGTGTGTCAACAAGATTGGGAGTAGGAAGTAGGAAAGCTGTATCACAGGAGCGTTTTGCTCATAATATTTTTTATTTCTTTTTGTTTTGTTTTGATTTGATCTTGTGTGTGTGTGTGTTTTGTAATTCTGGAAATTTGAACTTTCAACCTTGGCAGGATATTTCCTAATAACTGTGCAAGTATCCAAAGCACTTTTCAGCTATTAATTCAAAAATTTTGGACAACCAATACTAGTATCATAATTCCAGTATGAAATAATGTGGTGCCTGAGAAAAGAGGTAGATATTACAACATATTTGTTGGAAACGCCACGGGAGACCAGGGGCCTAGGGAAAGCAGCAGTAAGATCAGTGAATCACTGGTCTTGCAAAATGCGATATTCTTTTATTTTTCAGCCGGATATTTTCTCAGTTGGGGATTCAGAGGAGACAAATTAGTTTCAAACATTTATTTTCGTTAACTTGAACACATCTCACTTTGTTAGATTCCTGTTGCTAATGGAAATCATGTATTTTTGCCTTTCTGTGTGTCAGAACTAATGTTAGTGTTTAGAATTACTATTTTGTGTTTGTGAGAGAAATTTAGTTATGTTTGCCTTCTTGAATAGAAGGATTTTATTCTGATTCTCTACCTGTCAACCAAATTTTGTAAACTATGTAGTCTTCTAAGAGATAAAAAATGTTTCCAAAGAGGTTAATAACTTAAGTTCATAATGCTTCTTAGCAGTTTACAATGAAATGTATAGTTAGCTTTTATTCTCACCTTTTTGTCTATAAAGACTAACCAAACCCTTCATTAGGTATTTCAGTTTTTTGTATGAGTAGAGTAGGGAGGGTAAGCCTTACTTTTTAAATTCCTGATTTCTGTACTCTCTCCTGTGGCCCGGGAGTGCAGTGGAGGATGCCCCAGGTGCTTGGGCCCTGCACCCACATGGGAGACCAGGAGGAAGCCCCTGGCTTCTGGCTTCAGATCGGCACAGCGCACCGGCCGTAGTGGCCATTTGAGGGGGTGAACCAACAGAAAAGGAGGACCCCTCTCTCTCTCTCTCTCTCTTTCTCACTGTGTAACTCTGCCTGTCCAAAAAAAAAAAAAAGAAAAGAAAAGAAATCCTGATTTCTGTTGAAATTTGATATATTAAAATACAACTCGAAGGTTTTGTTATACTTAACAGTTTTTCTTCTACTTATCACAATTTTTTGATGTTTATTTATCTTTTTGTTACTAATAGATTTTGCAACCATAAGAGGCAAGATCAAAAAGGTTAGAAATTTCCAGAACAGCTATTACAAATTGTATGTTGTATATTCAGGTGTATTCAGTACATTTTAATTTAAAGTCTGTAGGTGGAGGTGAATACATTTCTCTTTTTGCTCACAATTAATACACTCTTCTACTGGAAACGAGCCTCCAAGTCTTTCTATGGTGCATACCACCATCCTGGTGTTATAATCTAAGACATGTTGGAACCAGATTTCAAAGAGTGGGGAACTCTGTGTTGGAATTGGAAGAATAAATATGATTCTTGTTGAGAACAGGTATTGCAGGTCAGCAGAGCACACCAAAAACTAAGCATACATGTGTGTAAGGGCATAGCATGACTGGGAAGTGCCGCTCAGTGCTCGATTATACTAAAGTTATTTCTGTATGTCTTCCTTGTCTCAGTGCCCGGTGCATTAATTGTAGCACACAACGGAGACCCAGCATGCATTTTTCTCAGTGAATTAATGCCATAGCTGGAATATAGAGTAAATGGAGAGTGAAGGGTCGAAGGTCATGGCTGAAATAGAAGGGGAGGCTATTTCTGAGCCATTTTTTATCTTTTATCAAAGGATTTTTGAGTAACCATTTGTTTTCTAGAAAGGAATGCAGTAGGCAGCATGAAAGATTGTAGTATCAGAGAGCACCTAGTTTGCCCAGTTTTTAAAACAGGATAAGTTATTATGGACGTTTTAAAATTTTTAAAAGCAGGAGATTACTTGAGTAAGTAATTACGGAAGGCTGCACTGAAAACTGGGCAGCTTCATCACAATTTTGATGTTTCTAATTTACCTGTTTCCCTGATGTTCTCTAGTTGAATTCCAGTTAGACAGCAAGGCTTTTGATTTATGCAGTAGACTTCACATCTTCAAAGTACATATAATTCATAGCACAAGGTAGCTCATCCTCTCATGTAAGAGCATTGCTCATGTACAATTTTATGATTTCAATTATTAGTTACTGAGGCTCTACTGTTTTTTGAGGGTGCTTCAAAATGTCCAGTATAGAGAGTTAAATTAAAAGATGTGTATAGCGGTCCAAATCCATTTTCACGACCATGGGTGCAGGGGAATCTTCGAAAAGTTGCTAAAAATGCTTGTTACGCAGAAGCTGCATAGACTTCAAGATTTCTTATACAAAGCAGAATTACCTTTGAATGCTGCTTTCCCGCAGACTTCTTGGAGCACCGTCATGTTACCTCCAGTCTTCTTGGTGGCTCTGCAAGGGTCTGTGTAGCCCCAGTTTACTGATACAGAAAGTGAGAGTTTAAGAAGTTTTTGTTTATTTCCCACAATTTCACTATTAGAGCATAACAAGACTATAATTTGATCCAAATATAATTCGACAGCACATCTTCTCAACACTTTAGTAGGCTAACCCCTCTCACAAGTAGTAAGTCTGTAGTTTGTTAGGAATAAAGTAATTATGTGCTTTTGCATTGTGATTTTTAAAGATCACTGTTAACTCAAAATTGAAAATATTTAGTCAAATAGCATTACCTTAAGTAAGTTGTGTTTAAATTTGATATAATTATAGGGAATACCTGATCATATACAAAGAATTTGATGTGTGTGTTTGGTACTTAGAAGTAATGTCTGGAAGTTAAATACGAGAATAGTTAACTCCCTTGGGGCCAAGAATTAATAGCAGTGACTTTGTTTCCAAAAAAACAAATCAGTCCTCACCAGATATGGTGCTATGTTTTAGGTGGGTTTGAGTGTAACATGATAGAGATTCCATAGACATAACGTATGTGAATGCTGGTAAGAAAGGAGTATCAACGTTACTAATCTTGTGCCCTTGAAAAAGACTGCTGCAGGCTTTCAGCCTGTAGGGGAGAGGCTGATGGAATCAGAGCGGTGGTGGCAAGCAGGTGAAAAGTGCCCTGGCTCTTTCACTTAAAACCACTCCCTTTTAACACGTCCTCCTCTCCCTTTTAGTACATCCCTGTGTCTTGGCTATGATCTCAGATTACAGGGAAACACTCCCTTGGTCACCTAATAAGTTTGTGGAAAAATAGAATTCAAAGATAAGTTTATTTTGGTACAAAATAATTAAATCTCGGCATAGTTTTTTTATCATACACATTTCCCATGAGCTTTTGAAAAACTATTACATATCTGGTTTCAAAATGTTTTTGCACCAGAATAAACTTCTCTTCTAATTCCATTTGGCCATGAGCTTTTCGAAGTCCCCTGACTTAATTCCAGAGCAGCCTTCTGATGAATTTCCTAGGTAATTCACTGTGGAGGAGAAAATGCTCCATAGATGTATATAATTTTTTATTAAACTTACAATTTTATTTCCTCTCTTCCCCTCTTTGAATTCTTTGGAGTTAAGAAGATCTAAACTTACATATGACATACAGATGTATATATATGTGTATGTATGTGTATAACCATGTGTTCACTCACTGTCCATAAATCTATATATGTGTTTGTATGTATGTGTATTTATATATAAACTTCCTAAACTCAGAAATTTATAGGAGCCAAAGACTAATAGAAGTTCATATCAAGCTAACTTTACCCTCTCTTTCTTTGATATAGTGCTCAATAACCAATAATAAGCGTTACACCACTCACCTCCTGCTTAGTTTGGAGATCAGGTGTGCCCAGAAGCCCTTGTGTTAAAGGTTTCATCCCGAGGTTGCCACTGTTGAGAGTGGTGGAAACTTCAGCATGTAGGATTTAGTCGGGGGTCTTTACGTCTTTGGAATGTAACCTCCAAAGGTCATTCTTGTTCTGGTTATTATAAAGCCCAAATGTGAGCTCACTCACTCTTTCCTCTCTGGCCCTGTGATTCTTCCTCTCTGTGCACTCCACCACTGTCATCCACCACTCTCATCACAAACCAGTGGAGCCACCCATCTTAGACTTGAACCTCCAGAGCTCAGTTAACCTTTTCTCGTTACAAGGTTCGTTGGTTAAGGTATTTCACTGTGGTAACAAAAGGCTGAACAATACACTCTCATTGATTATTTTTATTCTTAACATGCTGTCTTGAGAGGACATATAAAAATAATGTGACTTTTACTCCTTATAAGTTTGCCACAAAACTATGCCCTTTAAAAACTGTTTGGAATCCTCTTCAAAAACAAACTTCTGCACAAGGCCAGCCATCTTGTTAGAAGGGAACCTCCAGAATGAAACAGCCAGTCATGACTAAATCCTTAGAATGTAGAAGCGTGCAGTAGACTCCTCAGACTGATGTCATTACTGCATCTCATTTTTCTCTGCTACCTCTTTGAGCATGACAGAGGCAAGAAATTTTATGTCCTAAGAACAGTTTAGATGTTTTTCTTTGGCATAAAAATGTGTTCCTGTTTAATCACTTTGGTTAAGCAACTATTTTAATTTCTTTTTTTTTTTAAGATTTTATTTATTTATTTCAAAGGTAGAGTCACAGAGAGGTAGAGGCAGAGACTGCGAGAGAGAGAGATAGAGAGGTCTTCCATCTGCTGGTTCACTCCCCAGATGGCCCCAATGGCCAGAGCTGTGCTTTTCTGAAGCCAGGAGCCAGGAGCTTCTTCCAGGTCCCCAACGTGGGTGCAGGGGCCCAAGGACTTGGGCCATCTTCTACTGCTTTCCCAGGCCATAGCAGAGAGCTGGATCAGAAGTGGAGCAGCTGGGACTTGAGCCGGTGCCCACATGGGATGCTGGCACTGCAGGCAGTGGCTTTACCTGTTACGCCACAGCACCAGCCCCTGACCCTAATTTCTAAAAACATTGCTGCCGTGAGAGATAGGACTGATAGTGTAAAGAGGTTTTGGAGCTTTACTTGACTAAATTATTTGAGTTTATGCTTAATGCCTGTTTTTGAATGAAATGCATATTCTTGAACTGTTGAATTATACAAATATTTCTTTAGCTTTTGCTAAGAGTGATTGTTTTCACAAATTGATGAAAACAACTATAGTTGAAAATACATTCAGTTTAGTTTCTAGAATGTGAAGATTCAACTTTTGACATGAAACTCAACTTGGAACTAAAGTGAGACAGTACTATTTGTAGACATTTAGTAATTCTTTAACTGGCTGCCAGCAAAAACCTGACACCAGTAAAATGTCCTAGTAGTAAACTGACTTTGTTTTATTATATCTCTCTCCTGCTCAAGAACCCAAATTGGCTTCCTCTTGTCTGCCAGATTGGGGCTAATTCCTCAGGAGAACTAAAAGCTTTTTTTAATCTGTTGATCCCTCTGATCCTGAGCAACTTTATCTTCCATCCTCCTTTCTGTCCACATGCTACGGTCAATGTTATATCCCTTATGTATTCCTTGGGCATTCCTGCATTTCAGTTTCTACGGTTTGATCTGATAACCAGGCAGCATTTACCACCACCTCCCACATTTTCTTATAAAACGAGTGAATCATTGCCATAGTCTTAACCAACCTCTGAAATGGTGGTTTTGTTGTGCAAAGTATAGGAAGTATGTGTACATGGAATTATGCCTGGGATTGATCATACGAGTGGGAGTTTTGCACAGTGTGAGAACACTCCCCTAGTAGTTTGGGTATCTTACTATTCTCACCATTGTGAACTTCTGCACCAAACAGAAATTATACCACTTACTTCATTTCTGTGCACATACAATTTTGAACTTAACAGATTTTCCTTTGTGTTACCATATCAGATTGTTTGTGTTTTATTTCAAAAAGTAAACTCTCTTGTTTTGGTTATCTTTTACATAATGCCTGGTGTGCTACACATAGAAAGCCCTTAGTCCCATGAGAGTATTTCAGGCATGGAAAGCCAAGACACTCTGGCAAAAAGATCTCTGTGAGTGAGATCCCAGTGGAAAGATCAGGTCTTCAAAGAGGGAGGTGCCTTTCTTGAAGGGAGGAGAGAACCTCCACTTTGACTATGACCGTGTCTAAACAAGATAAGAGTCGGAGAACTCAAGGGGCTTCCATAGCCTTGGAAACTCATAACTGGTGCATAGGGAGATTACTGATGCCATAAACAGGAGTGTCAATTTGTAAAGTCAACAACAGGAGTCACTGTGCACTTACTCCTCATGTAGGATCTCTGTCCTTAACGTGCTGTACATTGAGATTCAATGCTATAACGAGTACTCAAACAGTATATTTCACTTTGTGTTTCTATGGGGGTGCAAACGATTGAAATCTTTACTTAATGTACACTAAACTGATCTTCGTAAAAAAAAAAAAAAAAAGAAAAAAAAGAAATTATCAATTCCCAACTTGACTCTCACTGGGATTAAACATGACAATAGGTCTGATCTGATTTCATCATCATTTAAAAAAAATCATCTATTATTTTTCACTTTATGTTTCTGTGTGGGAGCAAACTGTTGAAATACTTACTTAAGGTATACTAAGCTGATCTTCTGTATATTAAGATAATCGAAAATGAATCTTGATGTGAATGGAAGGGGAGAGGGAGTGGGAAAGGGGAGGGTTGTGGGTGGGAGGGACGGTATGGGGGGGGAAGCCATTGTAACACATGAGTCGTACTTTGGAAATTTATATTCATTAAATAAAAGATAAAAAAAAATAGAAAGCCCTTAGTAATGTGGTTCAGATATAAATATGCATATCTGTAAATAGGTTTTAAAGAATTTATAGCATAGTGCCATTCATTTGTTCTAAACAAAATGAAGCTATTAAAGTTGTTTCTGAGGTTTTTAGGTTCTTTTTCTGATCTGCTACTTAATAGCTGCTTCTTTGCTGTTCACTCACTTTCCATTTCGTGTTTAAGAATCTGAATTTTGGCCAGTGTTGATGCAGCAGGTTAAGCTGCTGCTTGGGACTCCCACATCTCATATTGGGGTTCTGGCTCCTCCACTTCCTGTCCGGCTTCCTACTAGGATACCTGGGAGGCAGCAGATGATGGCCCGAGTACTTGTGTTCTTGCCATACATGTGGGCAATCCAGATGGAGTCCCTGGCTCCTGGCTGTGGCCTGGCCTAGCACAGGCTGTTAAGGGCATTTGAGGAGTGAACCAATGAGTAGGAGCTCCTTTCTCCCTCTCGCTTCCTCCCACACTATCCCTTAACTTACCCAACCCCCTCTCTACCATCTGTGTCTTTGTCTGCCATAGGTCCTGAACAGGAGCAGCATTCAATGACAAATCTGCTTTATGAAATACTCAGTACTGGAATAACTGAGATTTTTCAGTATAACAGTTTAAAATACCCAACAAGTAAAAATATCTCCAGTGTCCATCTTTTGGAATAAGTATTATTGAGCACATTGAGCACAAATGCCTTGTAATTTTCTAGGTACTTAGTCTAGAGGGGAAACAATGGACAAAGATTCTTGATCTTTTATAATTTGTATTTTATGGAGCTGGAGAGGCAACATAATAAGTAAGTTTGCATGTCAGGAGATGATATGCTGTGGGGAAAAACAGAGCAGAGTAGGAAGAATGAGGAGTGACACTGTGGTAGATGGTTGGATATGGAAGTCTGGAGTTCTAGGGGAGATCTGTAAGGAGGAACCAAAACTAAGGGTGTCCTATAATTCCAATGGGGAAAGTATATCAAGGAGAAAGCAGGAATTGACATGTTAAGAGTTGATAATAGGCCAAGAAGAGTCAGATGTTTCTGATAGATTAAATAAGAGGAATACTGAGGTTTGTGCATTAGATTTAGCCATGTGGAGATGGTCGGTGACTTAAAAGAATGGGATTTTTGGGGAAATGGAGACAAAAGCCAATGAAATGGGTTTCAGAAAAGAGAGCATTTGGAGATAGTAAGTATTGCTTGGTGTTGGAATGAGGGTGATCATACAGCCCACTTTCCCACAGACTACCCTGGGATTCACCACTTGCCCCAACATATTTATTAGTAGTGCCTCATTTCCTTCTCAGATGGGTCCTGCTTCCAACAAGAAATTATACGGTCAGTGTGGTTATGATTCATTGCTGTTATTCATTTTAACACCCAAATTTGGCCAGTGGGCAGCCCCTTTTTGCCAAGCTGATGTGACTTTATTTTCGAGACTGTGTTGAACCCCAGTAGTAACTTTTGGCATAAGAAAGCATTGCATGGCTTAACACTTTTCCTTCCTCATACATGTGTTCAACCTTTTCTCTAAGAAGCCCTGCTCCATTTCAGAGGTATTTAGCAACCAAGATTGAAGCATAGATTTTGATTGGCAGGGAAAGGAATGGGAAAGGCGGGCAGCCAGTTAGAAGAAGGTGCTCTAGACACTTTTAAGAAACAATTTACTGAAGATGCTGAGTTGAGTGAATAGTAAATGTATTCATACAATTCAATGCAAAGCTTAATGGATGGAGTGTAAGACTCCTAGAGGAAGTATATCACTGTGTTAGTGCAAACTAATAGTATTGAGGTCCAGTAAGAAGTCACATTCTGCCTGTAAGACAGTGATACAATGGGCCTTGTAGTGACTGGTCCTGGAGGCAGGAAACCTGTTAGGCCGTTACAGTGCATGCAGTCCAGAATGGAATCCTGATCCCAGCGGCAGGGTAACAGTAATCCAAAGGAGGGAACAAGTTCAGCAGACAATACAGAAGAGAAAGCAGAAAGGGGTGGAGCATACCAGACTTAATGAAGAGGTTCAAGAGTGTCAGATGACCCTCAGCTGAGTACTCAGAGCAGGAGAGGGTGGAGTGTGTGTACTGAAGTAGAGAATGCAGGAGTAGATGTAGGGGGATCACAGTGAGATTTTCCTTAGGAAAAAGCCTTTTTCAATCATTATTTTGAAGAGATACTTACACGCCCATATTTATTACAGCACTGTTTACTTTAGCTAAGACATGGAATCAACTGAACTCCCCATGGCTGCATGAATGGATAAAGAAAATGTGGCACATATACACAGTGAAATATTATTCAGCCATAAAAATGAATGAAGTCCTTGAGTAGGTGTAGTGCACAGCGGGTTAAGCTGCCACTTGGGACCGCAACATCTTGCATCAGATTGCCACTTAAAGTCCAGTAACTCTGGTTCTTGTCCAGTTTTCTTCTAATGCTCCTGGGAGGCAGTGGATAATGGCTGTAGTACTTGCTCTCCTGCCACCCATGCGGAAGCTCCAGATGGAGTTCCTGGCTCCTGTTTCAGCCTGACTGTGCTCTCTGGCTGTTTCAGGCATTTGGAGAGTGAACCAGGGAATGAAATCTCTCTCTCTCTTTCTCCCTCTCTCTCCTTCCCCTCCCTCTCTCTCTCCCTGTGCCTTTGAAATAAATGAATAAACCTTTCCAAAAAATACTGTCATTTGCAGCGATGTGTGTGGAACTGGAAGACATTATGGTAAGTGAAATAAACCAGGCACAGAAAGAAACATCACATGTTCTCTTTCAGGTGAAAGCTTTAAAAGTTGATATCATAGAAGTAGTCTAGAAGAGTAGCCACTAGAGGTGAGGAAGAGTGGGGAGTGGGGTTGGGGAGAACATAAGAAGTTGCAAAACAGGAACCAAAATATAGTTAGGAGGAATTGGTCCCACCCTTTTGTAGTGTAAGAAAATGACCATAGAAGAGTTTGAAGGTTCCAAATGTACAGAAATACAAGTATTTGGTATCTCATTTGATCACTACAGGTAGTATACATGCATCATTACATTACCACACTGTATCACATAAATATGTGTACATATTATGTGTCCATTTTTGTATGAGACAGAATCTGTTGGACTGTTAGCAGTACTGTATGTCAAGATATGTGAAGGGTCTCAGATATAACCCTGTTCACAAGCTAACAAGTTAGCCTAATACCTCTAAATGGAATACACCGTGGAGTATAGATTCTGAGACTGAGGATGAGAAAACTATCTGAGTACATTTGTAGCTTTGGTAGTATGAAAAGCAAACACGAGTCCTTGTTTAGAACAAGTTGACTTAATCAACCATGCCACATTGTCTGCCCAGGATTTTATTCTTTATTTAAAGCTGAATAATAGTCCATGTGTATATGTAATACATTTTCTTTATCCTTTCGTCAATCTATAGATACCTCAGCTGATGCTGTCCCTTACCTAAAGTAATAATGCTGCAATAAACATGGGAGTCCAAGTGTCTCCGATACAGTGACTTCATTTCCAGTTGTAGAGTTGCTAGAACATATAGTGGTCCAGTTTTCAGCTTGAAAAGAAACTTCCCAACTGTTTTCCTTAGCTGCTGTGTTAATTTACATTTCTGCCAGCAGTGTATAAGAGTTTCATTTCCTGTGCATTCTCCCCAACATTTGTTAATTTTCATGTTTTTGACATTAATCATTCTGTCTGCAGTGAGAAGATACCTCCTTGGAATTTTGATTTGCACTTTCATTGTGATTAGTTATGGTGACCCTTTTTTACATGTATTTCTTTGTCATTAGTTTATGTTCTTGAGAGAAAGAACATTTGCTCATTTTTAATCAGGTCATTTGGTTTTTGATGTTGAACTGTTTGAGTTCCTTTATATATTCTGGATATTAATCCCTTGTCAGATGATTTGTTAGGAAATATTTTCTTGCGGTGGGCACTGTGACATAGGGGGTAGAGCCTCCACCTGCAGTGCCAGCATCCCATATGGGCACCAGTTCAACTCCTGGCTGCTCCACTTTTTTTTTTTTTTTTTTTTGACAGGAAGAGTGGACAGTGAGAGAGAGAGAGAGAGACAGAAAGGTCTTCCTTTGCCGTTGGTTCACCCTCCAATGGCCACCACGGCTGGCGCGCTGCGGCCGGCGCACCGCACTAATCCGAAGGCAGGAGCCAGGTGCTTCTCCTGGTCTCCCATGGGGTGCAGGGCCCAAGCACTTGGGCCATCCTCCACTGCACTCCTGGGCCACAGCAGAGAGCTGGCCTGGAATAGGGCCAACCGGGACAGAATCTGGCGCCCCGACCGGGACTAGAACCCGGTGTGCCGGCGCCGCTAGGTGGAGGATTAGCCTATTGAGCCGCGACGCCGGCTTTTTTTTTTTTTTTTTTTTTTGACAGGCAGAGTGGACAGTGAGAGAGAGAGACAAGAGAGAGAGGTCAGCAGGAAGTATTACCATGTTCCTAAAGTTGTTTCCTCCTGGTCTCCCATGGGGTACGGGGCCCAAGGACTTGGGGCATCCTCCACTGCCCTCCTGGGCCACAGCAGAGAGCTGGCCTGGAAGAGGAGCAATCAGAACAGATCCACGCCCCAGTCGGGACTAGAACCCGGGGTGCCAGCACCGCAGGCAGAGGATTAGCCTAGTGAGCCGCAGCACCTGCCAGGCTGCTCCACTTCTATCCAGCTCTCTATTATGGCTGGGAAAGCAGAAGAAGATGGTCCAAGTCCTTGGGCCCTCTTTCTCGCCCTGTGTAACTCTGACTTTCGAATCAATAAATAAATCTTAAAAAAAAAATTTCTCCCACTCTGTAGTTGTCTTTTCACTGTGTTAATTGTTTAATTTGCCGTATAGAATCTTCTTAGTTTGATGTAATATCGTATGTCTGTTTTTGCGTTTGGTACCTGTGCTTTTGGTATTTTTTCTTTTTTTCCCTCCAGAAGCCTTTTATTTAAGGAATGCGAACTTCATGCATTTCATAATTACAACTTTAGGAACATGGTGATACTTCCTGCTGTACCTGCCCTCCACCCCTCTTCCTCCTTCTCCTATTCCCAGTCTCTTGGGGGTGAGATGAAACCTCATGGTGGTTTTCATTTGCATTTACCTGACAGCTAGTGATCCTGAGATTTTTTTCATGTGTCTGTTGGCCATTTGGATTTCCACTTTGAAAAATGCCTGTTTAAGTCCTTTGCCCATTTGCTACCTGGGTTGTTCGCCTTGTTTCTGAGTTTCCTGATCTCTTTATACACTTTGGTTATTAATCCTTTATCAGTTACACAGTTTGAAAATTCCTCCTATTCTGTCTGTTGACTCTCCACTTTGCTGTTTCTTTTGTAGTACAGAGCTTCTCAATTTGATATAATACCATTTGTTGATTTTGGCTTTGATTGTCTGTACCTCTGGGGTCTTTTCTAAGATCTTTGCCTATGCCAGTGTCTTGCAGGGGTCCCCCAATGGTCTATAATAATTTGACGGTATCAGGTAATAGAGTTAGGGCTTTACTAAACCATTTTGAGTGGATTTTTGTGTAACGTGTGAGGGTAGGGGTCTTGCTTCATACTTCTTCATGTGGAGACCCAGTTTTCCCAGCACCATTGGTTGAAGAGACTGTCTTTGCTTCAAGAATTTGTTTTAGCTCTTAGTCAAAGATAAGCTGGTTGTAGACACACAGATTGATTTCTGGCATTTCTTTTCTGTTCCATTGGTCTATCCATCTGTTTTTGTACCAATATTAGGCTGTTTTGATTATAACTGCCCTGTAGTATGTCTTGAAATCTGGTATTGTGATGCCTCTAGCTTTGTTTCTGTTGTATAAGATTGCTATAGCTATTTGGGGTCTATTATGTTTCCGTATGAATTTCAGCATCATTTTTTCTATATCTGAGAAGAATGTCTTTGGTATTCTGATTGGTATCACATTGAATCTGTAAATTGCTTTCAGTAGTATGGACATTTTGATATTGATTCTTCCAATCCATGAACATGGAAGATTTTTCCTTTTTTTTGTATCTTCTGTTTCTTTCTTTAATGTTTTGTAATTGTCATCATAGAGATCTTTGACATCCTTAGTTAAATTTATTCCAAAGTATTTGATTATTTTTGTAGCTATTGTGAATGGGATGGATCTTAGAAGTTCTTTGTCAGCCGGCGCCACAGCTCAATAGGCTAATCCTCCGCCTAGCAGCGCCAGCACACCGGGTTCTAGTCCCGGTCGGGGGGCCGGATTCTGTCCCGGTTGCTCCTCTTCCAGGCCAGCTCTCTGCTGTGGCCCAGGAGCGCAGTGGAGGATGGCCTAAGTGCTTGGGCCCTGCACCCTCATGGGAGACCAGGATAAGCACCTGGCTCCTGGCTTCGGATCACTGTGGCGCGCCGGCCTCAGCGCGCCACCCGCGGCAGCCATTGGAGGGTGAACCAAAATAATAATAATAAAGTAAAAAAAAATCTTAATTTCATGGGAGAAATTTTATTTCATGTCATTTATGTATTTCATTAGTTTGTGGATTTGCTTCTCATTCATCCTATGAATTCCTTTTCTGGCATTTCTTCAGTCCCTTTGTCTTCACATTCTAGTATTGAAGTGTTGTGTTCTTTTGGAGTCACCATGTTGTCTTCCTTATTCTTGTTTCTTTAGTTGCTGTATTTATTATTAGGCATTTGTGGAGATACTTGTTGGTTTCTTTTTTTGTTTTGTGTTTTCTCTGTGATGGTTTTTATCGGTGGACTGTGCCTCTGTGGCTCAGAGGAGTATCTGCTTTTTCAGTGAATATTCAGAGGAGTGTGCTGGGTGTGGTCAGGGAGCTCTGTTCAGTGCTCCAGGCTGAAGGGTAACACCCTTCATCAAGGTAACACCCAGGTTGGGCGTGGTAAATCAGAAGGGGTGTTTGTTCTGCTCTGTTGGTGTAGTCTTACACGTGCCCCCTCTCCTCAGTGGAGACCAGTGCCTAGGCACTAGCCCCAGTGGGTACCATATTCGTTCATGTTGCCACAATAACCACACAAAGGGTCTGTGTAGGTCCTCAGTGTAAGCATGGATCCCACAGCAATGACCCTCACCAGGGAATCAGGGAACCCCAAGCATGTAGAGCTGCCCACAGTGACTGCCCGAAGTCCCAGCCATACCCTGTACCTTCCCATGCAGCCACAGTGTTTTTACAGTCCTGGCACACAAGGCTCCCACAGTTACGAGCACCCAGTCCCCTGTCAGTTCTCCCAACCAGACTCAGGCTCTCCACGTGTCAGGTTGCTGGGCAGCAGAAATGAGCTGGCACAGAAGTTACGTATGTCCAAAATGGCACCCACCCTCTCTCTGCTTGTTTCAGGATGCCGGTGCAGCATGGTCAGGGAGAGAAACCTGCCCCTTTTTATATCCTCTAGATTTGCAGGTACACTGTCCTCCACAGGGCTCTAAGCCAGACTCGCGCCAGGCTCTTCTCACAGCTTTATCACCAGTGGCTTAGGCTGCTGCAGTCCAGTCTCACCTAATTCTCCAAAACTGGTGCAGAGACTCTTGGCTCCTGGGGTCCTGAGTTGTACACATCTACACCCTCCACATAGGTCCACAGTCTCCCTCTAATTTGCATGGAGTTTCTTCTGCCATTTTCTCCCGAACTCTTCCCTGAAACTGTACTCTTTCCACTTTTTTTAATCTATCTTCCCTTAGACTAGAGCAGTAAGCTCCCTCCCTATCCGCCATCTTGGATCTCCCAAAATAAACTCGGTATTTTTCTAAAAATTCTTTATGCCTATACCCATCTCTTAAAATGTTTCCCCTATGTTTTCTTCTAGCAGTTGCATAATTCTAGATTGTACACTTAGATATTTTATTCATTTTTAGTTTATTTTTGTATATGGTGAGAGATAGGGATATACTTTACATGTTTTTGCATATGTGTGTAATCCAGGTTGTTCGGGCACCATTTAGTGAAACTGTTGTCCTTTCTGCTGTGTATATTCTTGACACCTGTTTTGAAAATTGGTTGGATATGAGTGCATGGATTAACTTCCAAGTCCTCTATTCTATTCCATTCGGCTATAATTTCTTGCACTACTGTGCTGTTTGGTTATTATAGCTGTGTGTTATGTTTTAAGATCAAGTGTTGTTACGCCTCCAGCTTTGTTCTTTTTGCATGGGATTGCCGGATTGCCTTGGATATTTTAGGACTTTTGTGGTTCCATGTGAATTTTGTTTTTTCTATTTCTATAAAGAATGTCCTTTTTTTAAAATTATTTATTTATTTGAGAGGTAGGATTACAGAGAGAAAGAAAGAGAAAGGTCTTCATTTGTTGGTTCACTCCTCAAATGGCTACATCGACCAGAGCTGGGCCAATCCAAAACCAAGAGCCATGAGCTTCTAGGTCTCCCACACAGAATCAGGAGCTGAAACACGTGGGCCATCTTCCACTGCCTTCTCAGGCCATTAGCGGAGAGCTGGATGAGAAGAGGAGCAGCAGGGACAGGAATTGGGGCCCACATAAGATGGCAGCACCTTAGGCGGCCATGCCATAGCACCAGCTCCTGTCTTGGTATTTTGATTGCGTTTGTTAGCAATCTGCAGATCACTCTGCTCAGTAAGAATACTTTAGTAGTATTAATTCTTGGAATCTGTGAGCACAGCTTGTCTCCCCATTTCTTGGCATCCTCTTTAATTTCTTTTAGAAGTGTTTTACAGTTTTCCTTGTAGTGCTCTATAATTTCCTTGGTTAGATTTATTCTTATGTTTATTTTGTAGCTGTTGTGAATTTGCCTTTCTAGTAGCAAATAGTGATAAATAAGGTATTTTTAAATATACCCAGCCTGATGAGATTTGGATTATTTTAATAGACTGCAGGTTTTGAAAATATGTCTTGTGTATTTGAAAAGATACAGTTTGTACTATTTGTGTATATATTCTACATAAATACAAAAGACAGATTTACTTTATTAACTATAGTCATGCATCACTTAACAATAGGGATATGTTCTGAGAAATGTGTTAGGCAATTTTGCCCTTGTACAAACATCTTTGGTTGTTCTTTTTATAAGATTTATTTATTTGAAAGCAGAGTTTATAGGGAGGGAGGGAGAGAATGAATCAATCTTCAGTCCGCTGGTTCACTCCCCAAATGGCTGCAACAGCCAGGGCTGGGCTGATCTGAAGCCAGGAAGCAGGAGCTTCTTTGAGGTCTTGGGTGGCTGGGGCCAGCCCTCTTGAGCCATCTGCTGTTTTCCCAGGTACAGTGGCAGGGAGCTGGAAGGGATGGAGCATCTGGAACTCCAACCGCACATGTATGAGATGCCAGTGTCACGTTACCCATGATGCCACAATGCTGGCCTCTCACAATTTTTTTTTAATATTTTAAACTTTCTGAAGAGTCTTTTGTTAGTAGTGTTTTGTAGTTTCTGCCTTATATAATTAGTTGCTGTGTTTCATTTGATATGTAGATTGTCATGTTATTTTCTTTATGTTGTTTAAACATTTTTCTCTTCCTTAATTTTTTATGCGATATATGATCTCATTCCTTGCTTTCTAATTATTCCCACTTGCCTGGAGTATCTTTGCAATCCCTCTGTCTTAGCATTTTAAAATACGATGTTCTTAATTCATCTCTTATTTATAAGAGTATGTTGTTCAGTATAAAATTAGTTTTTGCTTTGTTATCCGATTTGAAAATGTTCTTCTTTAATAAGCACATTAAACTAATTGACATTAAGTTAAATTCTTGATGCTCTTAATTTGGTTATATTTTATATTCTAATTACTGAGGATTCAATCCTGTATTTACTGTTTTTTTCTCCACTTGATGTAGCTTTGTGATTTAAAAAAAAAAAAAAAACTCTTTTGGTGTTTAGAAAGGCCTGTATTTGTGTTCCGTGGTTACAGTTGTATTTATAGCTCCTATAGTGCCCTCAAAAGTACTTTTCCATTTTCTTATGTAATCTTTTATTTTCTAGTCTGTCCATCTTAAATGGTATCATTTGACTACTGCCTGTTTACTTAAACCTAGACAATAGTCAGCGATTGTACTCTGCCTTTCCCCGTCTCCTCTCCTTTTTTTCAGTTGCATTTTTTTCTGTTTAGTCAAAACATAACGTTGTGTACTGTCCTTTCTTCTATACTTCCACATTTATTTTAATGCTTGCTGTACAAATAAATATTCAGTATCAGTTCTTTTATCAAAGGTATCTCTTGCTGGTTCAAACTCTTCATTTAAAGGATTTCTCTAGAGAGGCACATGTATACACTATTCTCTGAATATTTTCAAATTCAGAACTATTTTTCTATAGATTTGGTTATTTGAAGAGCTGTTTGGGTTATAAAGTCCTTGGGTTACTGTCACTGGTACTGAGTTCCTTGAAAACAGTATTCTGTACTTACTTTGATGTTCTTAGGAAGATTAGTTCTTTAAGTCATTTACTGTGGCTTTTTAGTAGTATTGTGATTTCTTGTAATGGTAGAAGTTACAGTTTTACAAAAGTTAGAATTTTATTTCATATCAGGTTTCTTTTTTTTTTTTTAACTTTTATTTAATGAATATAAATTTCCAAAGTACAGCTTATGGCTTACAAGGGCTTCCCCCCCATAACGTCCCTCCCACCCGTAACCCTCCCCTTTCCTACTCCCTCTCCCCTTCCATTCACATCAAGATTCATTTTCAATTCTCTTTATATACAGAAGATCAGTTTAGCATACACTAAGTAAAGATTTCAACAGTTTGCTCCCACACAGAAACATAAAGTGAAAAATACTGTTTGAGTACTAATTATAGCATTAAATCTCAATGTACAGCACACTAAGGACAGAGATCCTACATGAGGAGTAAGTGCACAGTGACTCCTGTTGTTGACTTAACAAATTGACACTCTTGTTTATGGCATCAGTAATCAACCTAGGCTCTTGTCATGAGCTGCCAAGGCTATGGAAGCCCCCTGAGTTCACCGACTCTGATCATATTTAGCCAAGGCCATGGTCAAAGTGGAAGTTCTCTCCTCCCTTCAGAGAAAGGTACCTCCTTCTTTGATGACCCGTTCTTTCCACTGGGATCTCATTCGCGGAGATCTTTCATTTAGGTGTTTTTTGTTTGTTTGTTTGTTTGTTTGTTTTTTTTTCCCCCCCCAGAGTGTCTTGGCTTTCCATGCCTGAAATACTCTCATGGGCTTTTCAGCCGGATCTGCATGCCTTAAGGGCTGATTCTGAGGCCAGAGTGCTGTTTAGGACATCTGCCATTCTATGGGTCTGCTGTGTATCTCACTTCCCATGTTGGATCGTTCTCTCCCTTTTTTATTCTATCAGCTAGTATTTGCAGACACTATTCTTGTTTATGTAATCCCTTTGGCTCTTAGTCCTATCATTATGATCAATTGTGAACAGAAATTGATCACTGGGACTAGTGAGATGGCATTGGTACATGCCACCTTGATGGGATTGAATTGGAATCCCCTGGTATGTTTCTAACTCTACCGTTTGAGGTAAGTCAGCTTGAGCCTGTCCCGAATTGCACATCTCTTCCCTCTCTTATTCCCACTCTTATATTTAACAGCGATCACTTTTCAGTTAAGTTTCAGCCCTTAAGAAGAATTGTGTATTGATTACAGTATTCAACCAAAAGTATTAAGTAGAACAAACAAACAAAAAATACTAAGAGGGATAACATATCAAGTTGCTCATCAACAGTCAGGGTGAGGGCTGATCAAGTCACCATTTCTCATAGTGTTCATTTCACTTTAACAGGTTTCCTTCTTGGTGCTCAGTTAGTTGTCACCTATCAAGGAGAACAAGTGGTATTTGTCCCTTTGGGACTGGCTTATTTCACTCAGCATAATGTTTTCCAAATTCCTAACAGGGATCACTTTCAGTTAAAATTTAAACACCTAAGAATAATTGTGTGTTAATTAAAGAGTTCAATCAATGGTACTAGAACAAAAAAAATACTAAAATAGATAAAGTATTACATTGTACATCAACTGTCAGGACAAGAGCTGATCAAGTCACTGTTTCTCATAGTGTCCATTTCATTTCAACAAGTTTCTCCTTTGGTGCTCAGTTAGTTGTTGCCAATCAGGGAGAACATATGATATTTGTCCCTTTGGGACTGGCTTAATTCACTCAGCATGATGTTTTCCAAATTCCTCCATCTTGTTGCAAATGACCGGGTTTCGTTGCTTAGAGCACAACTTGGGAAGGAACTTATTTAATTCATAATAATGACAGTTTAAAATCAGACTCCTAACTAAAATTACTTTGTTTTATAGGAATTGAAACCTGATGTAGTAACTAAATCTGCTCTTGGTGATGATATCAACTTTGAAAAAGTCTGCAAAAAGGTATATCTGAAAATAATTTTGTTTGATTTTTGAAAAGTACCTCATTTGTATTGTTTACTTTTTCCGTGTCACTTTCTTCACTGAAGAAAAAACTTATCAAGAAGCCGGTTACTGTTTTCCTCACTGAACTCCAGGATTGCTACTGAAAAATGTTCTTATAACATTTACAAGTTTTGCTTTGCTATGATCTCGCCTCTCCAAGGTCATTAAAGTATGTTAATATAGTATTTCATGTGTTATATAACTATTAGTCTCTTAGCCTTGTTAGTTACAAATAGCAGTCTATTCTTAACAGATCATTTTCCTGAATAATTCATTTAATGTCTGTGTTCATTTTGTGAAAGAATTCTTTTTTTACCTCTTTAAAGATGAGGCTAATGGAGTTCAAAGAAATTGAAAGAGCTGACTGAGACTTAATGCTGTATCATGTGGCACAGTCAGCACTTTTCTCCAGAGCTTCCGTTGTTTGTGTTTGTCGCTCCTGCTTCTTATTTACTGTTTCCCCATTTTCGTTGTGCCCACTTGGTTTATGTCTGTCTACCTAAGACAATGTCACTTGAGTGCAGGCTTTACCTGATTTTTCTGTTTCCTGTTTTTACTTTTACTGATTTTTTGCCCTAGTCTACATTATTTCTTTCTGTCTCCTAGCAGTCTTCATGCTATCAAATAATTGTACCATATTATTTGAACAAGCACCATGTCTATAAATAATTCCAAGAATTAAATAGTCACTCTAAAACTAAGTAAAATCTAGATGTATATGGATCACTGGACCTTACAACTTTTCTTAAAACTTTAATTCTTTGGGCCAATTCATTCAGGGCTGACAGGACGCCTTCTGTTTTTTCTTAGGATGGATGCATGCATTCTTGATGTTCCTTCAAATAGGAAGCCACAGATGGTTCAAATGACCATGCCCGTTGTTGTATGTAAATGACCACAGTCCTGAGAGGATCGCTTTGCCCAATCCTTGTCCATTTCCTATTCTTTCAGATCAGACTGATGGAAGTAGTGCTGCTTGCATTAATAACAGTGATAAGCTTCATGATCTCTCAGAAGAGGTTACGCTGGACTGAGTTGTAGTCCTCAGTGTTTTCCGTTTTTCTTCTAGAAACCAGATGGAGCACCCTATCTTACTCTTTTCTGTAATTCTTCCCCGGCACTCATTCAGCTCCTCCTACTGCCACCTCCCGCTTCCCACTACCACTACCACCAGTACCAAATTACACTATCTAAATAGTGGTAAGTGTCAGGAAAAGCTCTTTAATTAAGTTGTCATGCTACTTCTGTGTTGTGTTTTTCTTTATTTTTTAAGTTAATTTTTTTCATTTGAGAGTGGTTTATTTTGGCTTACTTACCTTGCTTCACAGTGATGTTCACATATAGTGCTTACCTGTGTGGGTGTCAAAACCTAAGTTACCAGACCTAGTGCTGTGGCATAGTGGGTAAAGCTGCCACCTACAGTGCTGGCATTCCATATGGGCGCCCGTTCGAGACCCGGCTGCCCCACTTCGATCCAGCTCTCTGCTATGGCCTGGAAAAGCGCTAGAAGATGGCCCAAGTCCTTAGGCCTCTGCATCCACATGGGAGACCTAATGGAAGCTCCTGGCACCTGGCCTCAGATCAGCTCAGCTCTGGCCGTTGCGGCCATCTGGGGAGTGAACCAGCAGGTGGAAGACCACTCTGTCTCTCTCTCTCTCTGCCTCTCTGTAGCTCTGCCTTTCAAATAAATAATTTTTTTTTTTGACAGGATTATACAGTGAGAGAGACAGAAAGGTCTTCCAATAAATAAATAAATCTTGAAAGAAATTATTTAAAAAACCTAACTTAACAAAACCTATTTGATTTCCATATGAACTTGCATTTTTATGTGTCAGTTTTTCATTTTTTTTTGAATTTTATCTGACATAGGAGCATTCATTAGACAGAATATAGGAAAGTATAGTTCTTTTTCCCTTCTATAGAAAACACTTCATTTATCTACTTTAAGCTTTTAATTTAGCAGTGTTAGTTGACTTTAAAGTATTGCTGCTAGTGTTCTACTTTTACCAGTTCATTTAGAGCTGGTTTTAGAAAAGATTTCAAAAATTCACATCGCATGTAAGAGATCTTTGTCATTTTTAGTCTACTGTGTACATTCAGAGGTGCATCCTCAAAATTATGTTCAAAATTGAAGACCAAAAGCTTTTGTGCTCACAATAAATACACATAAGCCAAAATAAAATTTTCCCATTAAAAGATGAGGTGTTTTCCATTTTTTTATTTAATTTATTTGAAATGGAAGAAACTGGAGGTGTGTGAAAACCACAATTTCCTGACAGTCTTCCATGGCAAACATTATGTCAGCTTTAAATAAGGAAAGCTGTGGTTTCCTTCATACCTCTCAATATTGTGAAGACTTTTTCATGCAGGTGTAAAAGCTGTTTGTTTGAAGAGACTACTTGGTAGCCTTTTTCAAAAGCTTCAAAATAAATTTATTTAAATTTAAAAATGTATCAATATATTTGTATTCCTTTTGCCTATCTCCGTGGCATTCCGTGTGCTTTCTGTGAAGTTTGTACATTTTACATTAGGGTGATACTGCGAGCCTCAAAAGATGGCCAGTGTATCCTCATGTGTAGGACAATGCCTTTCCATCTAAAGGGCTCAGTAAATACAGAGAGTGAGGAAGTGGGTAAGGGTGATGAGCAGGAGAAAAATTAGATGGGAAAAAGACTTGAAGACCATCTCACGGGTTCTGCCCTACTCATTCTGTACTTAACTCAGTGCCTGAAACTCCATGCAGACATCTCAATGCGGCAGAGCCCAGACACTGCCAAAGGACTGCACCTGAGCCCCTCTCTTTCTCTTGTGCTTATATGTAATTCCTTTACTGACACATTTGAAGGGGGCTTTACACAGTTTATACTGTGAGAAAACATTTGGGGATGAATCACAAAGATTAGAGACAGTTATCTCTAATAGTTGGGAAGAGGAGTTATTCAGAATCCTAGACTGGTCCTGATCTCTCTGCCTCTCTCTCTCACTGTCTGTAACTCTACCTGTCAGATAAATAAATAAATAGTTAATGATTTTTTAGGAGTAAAATTCTTAATAAAATTAAAGGCTTGAAATAAAAACTGCTTTCTTAAGATTAAAGTTAAAGGCTTAAAATTGTTAGATTTTTACATAGAAAGAATTAAGAAGTTATGTATATTGCTATAATTGATAATTTTTTTAAGTGTGTTTACAGACAAAGGGAGAGACACAGAAAGAGAAGTCTTCCATCCTGATGGCTTATTCTGCAAATGGCCACAGTGGTCAAGACTGGGCCAGGCCAAAACTAGGACCCTGGGACTTTATCTGGGGCTCCCATGTGGGTAGCAGGGGCCCAGGCACTTAGGCCATCTTCAGCTGCTTTCCCAAACACGTAAGCAGGGATTTGGGTTGGAAGTGGAGCCTCTAGGGCTCGAACCAGTGCCCATATGGAATGCCAGCATTGCAGGCAACGGCTTAACCCACAGTACTACAACTTGGACCCCAAAATTGGTATTTTTAACTGAAGCTTTATTTAAAACAAGTAATTAAAAAGTACGTATAACATTTTTCAGTGTTCTTTTAAGAATAGAAAATTGAATCCTTAGTGTTTATAAAGCATATTGTTCATGTGTATATTAATACTAGTTTTCCCCCATTATAGTACTTTTTTCTACTCTCAGGATTGTAAGCAGTTCAGATTTACAAATCATTAAAAAGCCATTAGGAACAAATATTAATAAATAATTAGTAGATAAGTATAAGGAATTTTAAGGACCAGACTTTTCTTTTTTTTTTTTTTTTTTTTTTTTTTTTTTGACAGGCAGAGTAGACAGTGAGAGAGACAGAGAGAAAGGTCTTCCTTTTGCCGTTGGGTCACCCTCCAATGGCCGCCGCAGCCGGTGTGCTGCGGCCGGCCAGACTTTTCTTGTACAATGAATTTTGATGTTTATGAATGCCTTGAGTAAATAATTTTCAATTCAGTGGAAGCATTGATTCTAATTATTATAACAACTTATTTGGTAATATAGTAATAGTATTATATTTACTCCTTAAGAACATCTTCTGCGTTTTCCTTCTGAGTTGACAACTTGGATACATTGCTGAGAAGTGGTTAATAGTGTGCTCCTTGTCAGTGGTGAACTCACCCTCTGCTCATATTCCTGTTTAACGAAGGGAAGAGGCTTGAACATCGGGCATTTTCTGCATTTCGGCTAGTGTGGCCTTGTCACTAGCTTCCTGCCCTTAGGCAGGTTACTTACTACTTACCATCACTGGCCCTTGTTTATTTAGTTTCTGTAATAAATAGCTGTTTCAGAGCAGATGTTCCAATAATGTATTATAGTCTCCCCCTTCAAAGTCATGAATAAATTAGATTAAGATGATATACTTCATCCCCTCATGTTTCTGTTTATTTTGCCCCAAATTTAAATGCTATGTGCACCTTCACTCAGCAAATATTCCATATTATATCTGTATTGTTTTTTGGTATATTGCTAGGTATTCTTGACATTTTTCGTATCCCTATGTAACAGGAGTAGTTCATTCTCTCAGAAGTTTGGCCACGTTGTGGGAAACCAACTTTCAAAATTTCCAGTTTGTGAGGATTAGAAGGACTAGTATGGTTTGAAATGTATATGCACAAGTATCATTTTTGTACAAAGTAGGCACAGCCCTTACCTACCAGACACATTTTTGTTGAATAGAGTCTCAGCTAAATGAGTAAGAGCTTGAGAAGCCATCTATTTTCAACCCATCGTACTTATACAGAGTTGTATTTCTACGTTTGAAGCAATGTTTTTCTTAGCCTGCCCTGAGGATATGGCTGTTCCTTCATGATACAAATTAAATTTTGTATTTATACCTATTCAAAACTCCCTCAGAGGCGCAAGATATGTTTTCTGATGCAGACTGATTATAAGAAGTCAAATGTCCACACTTCATTGTTTTCCTGAATAAGTCACATGCTTATTAAATATTAGCTGCTGAAGTATACAGCATCATAAAGTATATCTTACTTAAAAGTAACTGTCCTGTTAACAAAGTGCTTATTAATAGAATATGTATTATTTTTATTTACTAGTAGGATTAACCTATTTGTCTTACATGAATTGCATATAATTAGACAACTGTAAGCTATGGTATATGTAATTCTGCATAACTACTCAAATTTAATACTCCTATGTATGTTGTAGATCCAAGCTCTCTTGATCTTCATTGAGCTCATTGCTGCTACATAAAATGCTCAACTCCAGTATGACAACTATAGCGAGAACCACATTCCTAGGTTTATGTAACACAGTTGTCCTTTTAAAATCAATCTCACTTCTTATTAACCCAGTATTCTTTCCAGAGAACTCCTTCACAAAGATTGAACCTAAAAACATAGACAGGAGGCCTAAGAGTATATAAGAAATGAGAACATCATCATACATTAAATTGCCATATAATTATAGAATTGTAGATATTAACCCTGAAGCTTTTTTTTAAATAGTATTTAGTGAATGAAATTAATTACCAAATCAGTGATAAAATGGTTATTAACAAAATGGTAAGTAGCCAGTCAGTACTAGATATGACCATGTTACATCTGCTGTTCATAAATAAGATGGAAAGATAGCTAGCTGTAGAAAGAAAAATACCCCAGCTCAGCAAAGATTGTAACAGTTTGGGAACAGCATTTATGTGTTCTTGAACACATTCAGTGTCACAGTCTGTTTAGCATTCCCAGAACTTCTTACCTGAAGCATACAAGACTAACTCATCTCATGAAAAGCTATTTCAGTTTTATCTGGATAGTCATATATTGAGGATTACCTTTTTTATTTAAAGATTTATTTATTTATTTAAAAGGCAGAGTTACACAGAGAGAGGAGAGGCGGCAGGAGGGGGAGTCTTCCATTCACTGGTTCACTCCCCAATTGGCTGCAATGACTGAAGCTGCGCTCATCCAAAGCCTGGAGCCAGGAGCTTCCTCTGGATCTCCCACACAAGTGCAGGGGCCCAAGCACTTGAGCCATCTTCCACTGCTTTCCCAGGCCTTAGCAGAGAGCTGGATCGGAAGTGGAGCAGCCAGGACATGAACCAGCTCCCATATGAGATGCCGGCACTGCAGGCAGCAGCTGTACACCACAGCACTGGCCCAAAGATTACCTTTGAAATGAATACACATTTACTATTATCACCTCGTAATCTAGAAACAAAAATCTGTCATACTAAATTTGTAAGCATCATGGTCCTTCTTAAATTTTTTTCTTTTTACCTTTATAATATTTTAGTTTACCCCAACCAAGGATTCTACTTGCATGTAATTTATAACAGGCATCCCACCTTTTTTTCTGTAAAAAGCAAGAGAAAATATTTTAGCCTTGTAAGACATACTAGTAGCTCTGCTCTTCACACGCTAGTGAAATTGATTCACTTGCTTCAAGTGTTTACTGAGTACTTCCCATTTCCAGTCAGTCTTCTAGGTACTAAATCTGTAGCAAGAAGATAAACAAACCCCTCCGTAACAGAGATGAAAACATATGCTCCACCATGCAGTGCTAAGTGATGTGAAGTAAATGGAGAGCGGAAGAAAGTGTTGTTCTAGGAGAGGTAACATTTGAGCAGAGACCTGAATACAGTGAGATGATCAGCTGTATATGTTTGGGAGTGGAATTTTCCAACTAGAGAAGAGCTTGCAATGGGATACCTAAACATTAGAAGGCAGTAAAGCCAGAAGAAGAACAGGTGCAGGACCAGCATGTGTGCAGCAGGTTAAGCCAGCAACGCGACGCGGGCATCCTGTAGGAGCACCAGTTCGAGTCCCAGCTGCTCTGCTTCCAGTCAGCTCCTGCTAGAGTTCCTGGGCGACAGCAGAAGGTGGCCCAAGAACTCAGGCCCCTGCCACCATGTGGGGACCCACATGGTGTTCGAAGCTTCCGGCTTCGTTCAGACCCAAGTCCTAGCCTTGCAACCATTTTGAGATAGAATTCATGGATGGAAGATCTCTAGATCTGTTTCTCTCTCTGTCTCTCTTCCTATATATCTCTTTCTGTAACTCTGCCTTTCAAATAAATGAATAAAATTTTTTCTAGGAAAAGAAGAAGAATAGATATGGAAATTGTGTGATCTTATTACATTTTTAAACACCATTGTGACTGATAGAGAATATCGGCAGTGGGAGAACACGATGCAAAGGAGAGTGGCATGGATAATTTAATCTTCAGAATTAAATATTTAAGTTGTTTGAAATCTGATGCTGTGTTTCTTTTTAAAAATATATATCCCACAGATGATACATAGCATAATCCTGGAAACTTCCAAGTATCTAAAGAGTATCTGTTATTAATTGATTATATAATCATTGTGGTTGCTCAAAAGCAGTAATATTTTTGTCAGCGTGATCCTTATCTTTAACATGAATTATATAGTTAACTTGTCTAATGAGAGTATTTGCAAATTCCCTTGTGAAAACACAGTGGTTGTTATCTCTTCTAATAGTGCCGCATTATTTTTATTCTCATTTATTTGCAATATGCAGCCAGATTCTACTGCGACTGAAAGGGCAATTGCCAGACTAGCAGTGCACCCTCTCCTGAAGAAAAAAATCGATGTGCTGAAAGGTATGAAATAAGTGACCTGGAAGTGATGTTTACTAAGCACTTAGGTTTGTGGTTTTGGGTAAATATTGACTTATTTTAAATATTTATATGGTTCTTGTAACTCTTGAAAATACTTTCCTTTATAAATGTTACTTTAAAATTTCTTTGGGAATGTGCCTAAAATTGTATCATGTCAGCAAAAAACTAAATTTGTTTTTTCCCTAAATTCTGATATTAACATATGTAAAATATAATATATAAGTATATATTTTATGTATAGTATATACATAATAAAATTTGAATGCATTTGGTTTTCTGAATTTTCATATAGCTCATTACTTCTGATTGTACATTTCATGACATAATTTTTATTTATGTGTATGTATTTTGAAATAAATTTTTAGAATTTATTTTGCTTTTGTTCCAAGTTATTTTATTTTTGTCTAAAAGCACAACTTATAATATTTGATACATCATTATTACAGAAATTCATTGTCATTTTTTTGTTATTTATTTGCATGCAATGACTTTTTAAGTCCAAGACATGAAAAAAGAATGATTTTTCTTTTCATTTTTGCAGTTTCAAATGGCTCCATCTGAGCATATTTTGTAACTTTGGTTTTTAAGACGTTAACAGAGTGCTTTGTGAATGCTAACCCATGTGCGTGTTTAATAAAAGTCCTTTTAAAGTACTGCCCTGACACCCTGATGCTGTATGTGTTTCCATCCAAAACCACTCACGTACTGTTACTCTTGCAGCTGCTGTCCAGGCCTTTAAAGATGCGAGACAAAAAGTTGCTACAGTTGAATCATCAAAAAACGCTTCTGAAGAAAAGCATTCTCAGGATGCTTTGTGTTCAAAAGATGGTGCAAGTAAGTCACAGCAAGAAGGAGCTATCACCAGTGAACAAAAAGAAGAAGCCAGTTCCCTGGCAAAGAAACAAGGAACTAACTCAACAGAAAAAATAGCCAAGATGAAACGTGGACCCAAAGCAGTGGACGTTCCCCACTCTCCGTCAAAGCCTCCAGAAAAGGATTCTTCAGTTCCTCTTGAATCCCTGAAGACACCTGCCAACCCGAAAACGACAGCGTTACGTCCAGCCAAACAGAAGAAAGTGTCTGAAAGCCCGCCTGGTGACACCAGTGATGGGGAAGAATCGCAGGAGGAGGAGAAGGAGTATTTTGACGACAGCACAGAAGAAAGGTTTTACAGACAGTCTTCCCTGTCTGAGGACAGTGACAGTGGTGATGACTTCTTCATTGGGAAGGTCCGACGCACACGGAAGAAGGAAGGTAGCAGCCATGCTCCCGTGAAGGAGCTCAGGCCTGCCCAGAAAGTGTTGCCCAGGGAGGATACACACGAAGCCCATGGGGATAGGAGAAATGACAAGAACACGCCAAGTGCAGAAGCCAGGAAGTTGGAGTCAGTGTTTTTCCACTCTTTATCTGGATCCAAAAGCTCTAGAAGGTAAATGTGTTTTTCTGTTCTGAAGTTATTATTAATTCTTAATTTTTTGAAAGCTATAAAACGTTTACATTTCCTAATGCTGAGGGAAGGGACTGCCTCATGCCTAATTCAAGTTTGCACAACTCCTCCTATTTTTAGACTTGTTCCTCTCCATCCTGATAGTTGGATAATAAAACAGATACACCTGTGAGTATTGCATGTATATAGCCACTCTGAAAATGAGATGTGATAGCCAAATAATAAGCCGAATTTTTATTCCTTCAGTTATCAAAATTTTGAAACGCAAGTTAATTTTTGATGAAAAACTTTAAAATGATATTTTTGCTCGATGACCCAGGACCATTACTGAAAACATCAATCATTTGACTCTGCAGTTTCCTTTCAGAGTGTGAGGCTGCTGGCCCGACCTCCGAGCTTACCCACACTGCTTTGTGTTCGGTGCTGTTGGTGCCGCCCTCTGTGCTGTGAGCTGCTACATTCACAGCTGTTATGGTGTAAATTGATAAGTTCAAGTTCATTTATAATTCTAATCAAATGGAGAATTTCTTCACATTTTAGGGTGAAGAGCATGGTTATCCAGTTTCTTTAGTAACAGCTGTTTTATTCAGTAAGCTGTTTTTTCTGTGTTTATAGATCAGGGGTGGTCTTTTGTGGTTTACAAAAATGTGATTTAGAAATTTTCCAAAGATGACTATGGAAAAGGCATAAAGTCATCGTTGGAGCCTTGAAAATAATTAAAATATTTACTTTCATCTCAAATCTGCCTCAACAAGGTTTCATTTTTTTCTTTATTTGACAATAACATAATAGTTTTTTTCCCTTTCCCTGAAATATGTCTAAATTTTTGTGTTTTATGACTCATTCTCCCTGTGAGAGGATTTTTGAAATTCTTAATCTGGTTAGTGTGTAAGAGCAAAGACAAGGTAAGCAACACGAAAGATTTTTAGTTATGCACAGAAGTCCCTGTGAGAATGTGACAGGAGTCCTTCATGTGTCTGTGTCAATATTGGAGTCTGGCAGATCTCGATGGGGTGAAAGAAAAGCCTCAGGTTTTCTTGATTATCTTACTGATGATAGCTTGTGAGATGAGGGAGTATGATACGGTCCTCTGAATCAGTTTTATCTTAATTTTATTACTTTATCTTCTTAAAATCAGAGAGTTTTATCTATCTTTTGGAAGTCATAATGGTGTTTTTCTTCTTTTAGCAGCTACAGAGAACAGGCTCCCAAAAGCAGAACCCCAGGTACGTATTTGGCTGCCCAACATCCGTGGGCAACTGAGCAGTGTGCCAAAGTGGAAGGGTGCAAAGTTAGGGTTGCTTCATGGTCTGATGAAATTTATACCATCAGAAATGGAAACTGTCATCATGTGACCCTCAGTAGGATTTTTAATGTTTGTCATAAATTAATTAGCACATTGTTTAAGCAAATTATTAAATGTTAGTCTGGTATGCCATTAAATACTCAGTAACAAGTATATTATCCTGAGGGTTAAGAGGAGTGTAAGTGTTTTCCAATAATTCATAACAAATCAGAGTAGAATATATTTGGGTATGCTGACTTGTTACACAATTCCAGACTTCACAGGCTTCACATAAGGAATGTTTTATTTCTTACTAACATCAGAGACCACTGTGAAGAGGGGCTCTGCTGCACATAGTCATCAAGGACCCGGCTCCTTTCCATCTTTTGGTGCTTCTTTCTAAATCTCATGACTGCATCTGGTCACAGAGGAACTAACAAATGCAGCCTAACCGTGTATCTAGAAGTGGAATTTCTTGAACATGTAACTCTGTCACCACATGCTCATCTCACCTTTCCTCCCACGCAGACAGTGCACTTACCCCTTCCCACGGAAGCCAGCCAGGGTCACGCTGTGCTCCTGCATCCCGCTCAGAGTGCAGGGTGATGGTGAAGCAGTGCCTTCATCGGACCCTACTCGTGTGACCTTTAGGTTACAAGGAAGCTGTGTGCCCCAGTGCTGCCAGGTATGCAGTGGCACAGCAGGCACCCAGTTGAGGGAAAACTGGAAGACATACAACAGATTAGTACATGAAATTCTGCTACGCAGGGATCATGCTGGCTCTGAGAAGAATTTCCTATTCATTGTCTGTGGTCCTTGATTCCCTTCTTGGGAGAATCTTTGTTCCATGACTGTATTTGAAGTGGGCCTTGAATGATCTTTGGGAGATTTGCCCCAGGTCACAGGTGCAAATCTTAGGCATTGAGGATATTGTTCTCTTGGAGAGTTTTTCCACTCCAAGGGGTAACTTCTTTAACTATATACTTCCTCAAAAACTTGGTAGATTGCTGTCCTCTGTTCTGTTAGGGCAGTATTGAGCTCGTAACAGCACTGAGAATTCTTTATTTGAGCTGGTTCACGAACCTGCTTTATTTATGTTGAGTTGTATTGTTAGATTTTTCCCACCTCCATTCTCATTCAGCAGCTGCTGCATTGAGACTCTCAGGTTTGGATGGCAAAGTCATACCGTTAATCTTGCTCCAAAGCTGAGTCTTTATGACTCTGTAAGTCTTTTTCTGCCTTGCACTATTGAGTAACCATGGCTTCTCTAAATGTTGCATTCCAAATACCTACTACAGCTGGCCACTTCTTTCCTGAACTCTTTTCTTTTTTCCCCTGTCTCTTGTCACAGGTAGCCAATAATAGACAAATCTTTTTTTAACATTAAAAAAATTTGAGTAACAATAATTGTATATCTATATGACACACATTGTGACAAATTTAATGCATATGTACAATAGGTATTGATCAAATAAGGATAATTAGCGTTCCCCTCAGTTGTTATTACTTTGTGATCAGATAAATTGAGCTCCTCTCTTACATTTGCTCCAAGAATACACAGTAGCTACTTGTGAACTGTAGACACTCTGGTATACCATATAACAGTAGGAGCTTACTCATTCTCTATAAATCCTCCCTCCAGCCCCTTCTCCCAGCCTGTAGTATTTACTACAATGCCTTCAGAATGAGTGGTTTCAGCTTTCCACGTGTATGGGGGACATATGTAGTATTTGTCTGGGTTCCATCCTTTTTTTGCTTCAGATGACAGGATTTCATTCTTTTCCATGGCTGAACCATATTTCACACACTTTATGTATTCATTCATCGGTTGATAGACACCTTGGCTGTTGTAAGTAGTGCTGCAGTGAAAGTGATGGTGCAGGTATCTTCTTGAAAAAGTGGTTTCATTTGCTGTGAATATATTTTGCTGCATGTAGGAATCTCCTCGCTGTTTTGCATGGTGACTATCCTCATTTATATTCCCGCCAACGGTTCATAAGAGTTTCCCTTTCTTGGTATCCTCACCAGCATTTGTTATTTTTTGTCTTTTTGGTAGTATCCGTTCAAGCAAGGATGAGAACATCTCATTTTGATTTTGAGTTGCATTTCCCTTATAGCTAGTGAAACAGAACCTTTTTTTTCATATATTTGTTGGCCATTTGTATTCCTTCTTCTGAGAAATATCTATTCTGACCTTTTGACCATTTTTTTTACTGGAGTTTTGTTTTGTTTTGTTTTGTTTTGTTTTTTGGTGTTTAATTTTTGAGTTCATAATGTTTTCTGCATAGTAATCCTTTGTTGGGTAAATAATGTACAATTTTTTTGCCTATTCTGACAGTTGTCTTGTCACTCTTTTTTCCTTTGTTGTGTAGAAGCGTCTTAATTCATGCACCCCCATTTAACTAATTTTGCTTTTGGTGCCTGTGCTTTTGGAATTGTATCCAGAAAATTGTAGCCTACAACAGTGTTGTGAAATGTTTGACCTATGGTTTCTTCTATCAGCTTCATAGTTTCAACTCCATCTGAGTTGACTTTCATTTATGGTGAGAGTTGGGGATCTAATTTTATTTTTTAAATTTATTTATTTGAGACACAGAGAGAATAAATGAGAGAGACTGACAAGCAGAGAGCTCCCAGCCACTGGCTCAGTCCAACAAATCCCTGCAGAGGGCCTTGTCTTGTGCCAAAGCCAGCAACAGAATTGATGATGAGTCCCCCCGTGGATGTCAGGGACCCCTTAAACCACTACCTGTTGCCTCCCATGGTGCATATTAACATGAGGCAGAAATTCAAAGTGTAGCCAGGACTCAAACCCAGGTAGTCCAGTAGGGATGCAGATGTCCCAACTGGTAGCTCAGCCACTAGACCGCACACCCACCCTAATTTCATTTGAATACATGTGTGTATCCAGTTTTGCCGACGCTGTTTATTGAAAGAGACTCTCCTTTGTCAAAAGAATCTGTTGACTCTATGTATCTAGATTAATTTCTCCATTCTGTATTCTGTTGCATTGATCTATATGTCAGTTTTTATACTAGTACCCTGCTGTTTTAATTACTGTAGCTTTGTAATATGCCTTGTTATCAAGTATTGTGATTCTTCCAGCTTTTTTCATTTATTTTAGTAGCAGCAGCAGCATTTACTTAAATTGTTTTGGCTATTATGGGTCCTTTGTGGTTCCAAATCGATTTTAGAATTTTTTTTTCTATTTCTGTAAAGAATATGCTATTTTGAAGAGAATTACATTTGATCTGTAGATTGCTTTGGTTTTACATATATTTTGGCAATCAACTCTTTAATCCATAATGATGAAATATCTGCATTTTTTGTGTGTCCTCTGATTTCTTTCATAATGTTTTATAATGTTTGTTGTAGAAATTTTTCCCCTCTTTCGGTGGGGTATTTAGGTTTTGCATGAATAAAGCCATGTCATCTGTAATCTTGGATATTTTGACTTTCTCCTTTCCAGTTTGCTTGCCCTTTGTTTCTTTTGTTTCCCTAGTTGCCCTTGCTAAGACTTCCAGTAGTATATTGCATAAGAGTGGTGAAAGGAGTCACCCTTGTCTTGTGCCAGATTTGGGGAGAAATGCTTCCAGCTTTTTCCCATTCAGTATGTTATTGAGTGCTGGCCTGTCATACATAACCTTTGTTATTTTGAGATATATTCTTTCTGAACCTAATTGGGGGAGAATTTTTATCATGGGGAGATGTTGAATTTTACCAAATGCCTTTTTTGCATCTATTAAGGTGCTAATGTAGTTTTCATTTTTTCATTCTGTTGATGTGATTTATGACATTTAGTGATTTGGGAATGTTCAGTCATCATCACACCCCTGGGATGAAGCCCATGTGATCATAGTGTTCTTTTTGATGTGCTGTTGGATTTCATTTGCTAATATTTTGTTGAGAATATTGCATCCATGTTCATCAAGGATATTTGGTGTAGTTTTCTTTTGTTCTCATGTCCATTTGGTTTTGGTGAGCTGGCAGATCCTTCTGTTTTGGGAACAGCTTGAGAAGTACTGAATAGTTCTTTAAATGTTTTGTGCATGTCAACCTCTAAAGCCATTGGCATTTCTTTAATAGGAGACTTTTAATTGCTGCTTCAATTTGGTTACTCTCTAATCTTGATACAGTCTTGCTTAAGTTGTGTGTGTATAAGAATATCTATTTCTTCAGTTTTCTAATTTTCTATAGTTATTTATAGTAGGTTCTTCTGATCCTTTGTATTTCTGTGGTGTCAGTTGTAATGTCTCATTTGTCATCACTGATGTTATTTATTTTTTCCAGCTTTGTTGTGTAATCTGGTTTAAAGTTTGTTTTTTCTTTTTGTAAAATCCAGTTTTTTGTTTTGTTGATCTTTTGTATTTCTTGTAGTTTCAAATGAATTTATTTTGAAAGTGATGCTTATTATTTCTTGACTCCTAAGTCCTTAAGGAGCATCATTAGATTGTTTATTTGAAATACTTCTATTATTATGTATGCATGTGTGGCAGTAAACTTTTCTGTTAATACTGCATTTGCTGTATCCCATAAATTTTGATAATGTTTTCATTTCCATTTCAAGAATTTGTTTTCTTTGTAATTTCTTCAGTGATCATTTGGTCATTCAAGAGCATGTTTTTATGTGTTTGTAAATTTTCTTGTTGTTCTTATTGTCGATTTCCAGTTTTATTCCATTGTTTGAGAAGATATGTGGTATGATTTCAGGGTGTTTTTTGTTTGGTTGGTTGGTTTTTTTACTTTATTTAGACTTGGTTTGTGGCCTAAAATATGGGCTGTCCTGGAAAATGTTCCATGTACTGATCAGAAAGTCTTTTGTGCAGCTATTGGATGAAATGCTCTATAAATTTCCATTAGGTATGCTTGGTCTGTAATACGGTTCAACTCTGATGTGTCTGTTTTTTGCCTTATGTAATGCATCTGTTGATAACAGTGGAGTGTTGAAATCTCCAACTGTTACTATGTAGGAATCTGTCTCTCCCTTGAGATCTAATAATATTTCCATTATATATTTTAGTGGTCTGATATTGGGTACATATATATATTTATAATTGATATATCTTTTTGATAAATCCGACCTTTTATCAGCATGTGATGACCTTTGTGTTTTTTTTGACAGTTGTTTTATTTAAAATTTTTTTATCTGAGGTCAAGCATTGTTGCACCGTGGATTAGGCCACTGATTGGGATATCTGCATCCCATATTGTAGTGCCAGTTTGCATTCTAGGTACTCTACTTCCAATCCAGCTTCCTCCTAATGCATACTAAGAGGCAACAGATAGTAACTGAAGTGACTGTGGCCCTGCCACCCATGTTGGAAATCCAACTGGAGAGAGTTCTGGGCTCAGAGCACCAGCCTGGGCCAGCTGTGTCCATCAGGGCCATTTGAGGAGTAAACCAATAGATGTAAGCTCTCTCATTCTCTGTATGTATCTATATTCTTCTCTCCTCTCTTTCTTTCAGGTTGATGAAAATAACTAAGCATTTTAAATTTGTTTTATCTGAAAGAAGTATAATTTAATTCTGCTGACTTATGATTTCTGTTTGAGTAGAATATCTTTTTCCAACCCTTCAGTTTCAGCCTTGGTGTATCTTTATTTGTGAAGTGAGTTTCTTGTAGGTAGCATGTAGATGAGTCTTGTTTTTAATCTAGTCAGCTAACCTGTATCTTTTGTTTGGGGAATTTAATCCATTTACATTCAGAGTTAATATTGATACTTACAGGATCTTTTATTTCTTATATCGGATTCCTGTTGAAGTGGATTTGTTCTGAGAGGAAGAGTGTGGTGGGGGCAAGAGGCGTGGAGTCACCACACAGACCCCGGGAGTCACCACACAGACCCCGGGAGTCAGGTGAAGGCAGGCCTGAGGCAAGCAGCCTGCAGACTCGTTTATTTCAGTTGCTACAATAGCTTATATAACCAAGGCAGCCAATCCGATCACAGGGCGGTCTATGCCCTAACCAATTACACCCTGTTGCCAGGCAGTTTCCAAAACCATCCAAACACAGCCTGTTGCCAGGCAGGCTCCACTGTCACGTGGTTTCCAAAACCATCCAATCATAGCCCATTGCCAGTTGCCGTTGCCTGCGGCCATCTTGGCATGACCTTCTCATTCCACCACAGATTACCTTAAACATTTCTTGTAGAACTTGGTCTGGTTGTAATGAAGTTCCTCAGTTTTTGTTTGTCTGGGCAGTCTTTATTTCCCATTCACGTCTAAATGATAATTTTGCTGGATATAGTATTTTTGGTTGGCAGATTTTTTTTCTTTCAATTTGGGTGGCACATTTTTCTTTAAACATCTTGAATATATTACCCCATTTTCTTTTGGCATGTAAGGTTTCTACCTAGAAGTCTGCTGTTTGTCTAATAGATTTTCCTTAACTTTTTTCTCACTGTCTTTAGGCTTTTCACCTTTTCCTTGACTTAAAAGTTTAACCGTATTATGCCTTGGTGAAAATGTGTTTTGGTTTTTTTGCTTTTTGTTTTAGGGAGTTTTGGTTTTGGTTAAGTATGGATTGGATCATTCAAACTTCATGGATATGGCTGTCTATATCTCCTTTGAGAGTTGGGAAATTTTCAGCTATTAAGCCATTGAAAGGATGGGTTACCTCAAAAGACTTGTCTTCAGAGTCAGAAATTCTGCTTTGTCAGATTCTGTTATTGAAGTTCTTAATTGTATTTTTTGATTCAGGTTTTTAGCTCTAAAATTTCTCATTGGCTCTTTTTAATAATTTATATCTCTATGTTGAATTTCCCCTTATTGCCATGCCTTGTTTTCTTCATTTCTTTGAATTGTCTATCTATTTTATTGCATCTCATTGAGTTTCCTTAGAATCATTACTTTGAATTCTTTTTCGGGCATTTCATAGATTGCCTTCAGATCAAGATCTGTTTCTGGAGAACTGTTCATGTTTCTGCAAGGTGTCCAGCGCATAACAAATCTTCCCAGGCAGACGAATCAATTAATTCACAGGCTTTTATTGGGGTTCCACTCCCGGGCGAGGTTCCCCAGTCCCAACAGAATAACAGAGCAGGGGCCGGGAAAGTCGCATGTCAGAGATTGGGAAAGCTCCTTTTATAGATTCAGGGCATGGGGGTTAAAGGTTGAGGCGGGTCTGCTCCTCATTGGTTGACCTTTAGGCACCTGCAGGGACCTTGACAAGGATTTTCTTCCCCGGAAGTAGGCCTCTCCATTCCCGGAAGTATAGGCCTTCCCTCCTTGCGGATCCCAAAGCTACCATCCCGACCTTTTGATGATAGGAAAGGGGGCGACAGTGAGTCTCTGGCTACTTCCTGCTGACTGGGGACGTCGTCTACAGGGGTCTGCTGAGGGTATCTTGGGGCTCCACAGGGGCAGGCATGTATGGATGGAGAAGCATCTGGTTGACCACCTGGTTGCTGAAGGCCTTGGTTCATTCCATTATCACCTGCTGTAAACACTTAAACAGACACTGTAGTATACAAGTCAGAGTGAGAATAGCAACCAATGATCCTAAGAGTGGCATTAACCAGGTAATGAAAGGATTTCATAGAGGAGAGGAAATGAGGGGGGTCTCTGGACCCTTGTGAGGATGGTTTGATGAACGTGGTTTAAATCTGATCCCAGCTGAGACCAGGAGTAAGGCCACTCAACTTTCGCAGGTAGAGGGGTTTGTCTGTAGAGAAATTCTGAATAATCATACAACATTAAGTGAGGGAGAACACCATCAGTACAACACAGGTTGGGAGTAGAGTCAACTAAGTTTTCTGATTGAGAGGCAAAAAGAACCTGACAGAAGGGGCTTGATAATAATCTGGTGGGCTTTAGGCCTTATAAGTTAAGAGGCCCAGACCTGTCTCTTCACATAGGGTACAACCTAGGGGAGGTGTGAACCTCCTTGGGGAAGGCACCCTGTTGACTTCCATTACCTATCTGGCCTGGGAGGAGAGCTGGCCAGGTAAAGGCAGGTGGCAACTAACGGGAAATTTACAGTTCTGCCTGCAATGTTGCTGACCCTACTTGGCTATCCCCTCAGCTGCGGTGGTCACTTTGGAAGCTGGGCTGAGTGAAGGGCTTTTCAGCTTAGAGCCAGCAAGGTCTGTGGCTCTGACCTGAAGTCCTTCGACTCCCGGGCAGTTCCATTTCCAGTGATGCAACTCTTTGCTGGCAGAGCTGCCAGGGCTCTTCATAAGCTGACTTCTGCTAAAGCCCAGGCTTGCCACATTGAAAGCCACTGCAGTGGACTGGCCTGTTGGGTCTCCTTGAGGGCAGATCACTGTACACGACAGCTGTTAATAGGCCTGCCACCTGTCTTCACATTTCTGATACCTGGCTTTCTCTTCCTCCTGGTTTTTGTTAAAGCAGACCAGAGGATGCAAGTGAAGGGGGTGCTCAAGTCCCAGATCACTTACTGACAATAGCAATATCAAATGAAAATTTAGAAAGCAGTTTCAATCATTAGATAACAAATAGCAGTTTCAATACTAGCTTTTTAAACTCTTTAACTGTTTTTTAATTTACCAATTGATTCGAATTACTTTGTGCTCTTAGTAACCTCAGCTAACCATACTTTCAGTTGGTACCTATAATAGATTATTGGCTTCATCTGTTTACAGCACCATCCCAAAGTACTGAATACAACAGAAGTGGCTGGAAAAAGTCCATCAGAACCTGTAGGAGGACAGCTAAACACAGAACCAACAACACTTTAGTTTTATGAGCAGCAAATCTGATATGTAAAACGGTGATGACAAAAGACTTTAAGTTGTCTCGTTTAAAATTATAAACTTATTGTAAACTCAACAAGAGGTACTTGCTTACTTCACATAGCATTTTTGAAAGCATCTGTAGGATTTTACAGAACATTTAACTCTTTAGGCCTCTGTGGCTTTCTCATTAAGATCCAAGATTTCTTCCGTAACCTTCTGTGACTTCCATACACCCTCTTCAACTTACTTGAAACATTCCATCATTTCCATTCCAGTCTAGAGTAAACTAGCCATCAGGGAGGAAGTCAATCTTACAAACCTTGTCCTTTCTTTATTCAAAATAACTCTTTCCTTTTAACCTTCCTTACCAAATGCACATTTCTATAACATTTTTAACACAAATTTAACATGCTGAGTATACAAGAGTTTACAATAAATTAGCAGTTACACCTAAATGACTTAAGATGCTGATATTAAATATCGCTATCTGAATTAAATTAAAATTAAAATTGCATTCATCTAAAACAAGTACTAATTACCCATTGTTGGTTCATTGAGTACTGATTACCTGGAAACCTGTTAAAATAAATTACAAAAATAAGTTCAGCAAGTTACAAAGCAGTATTTTCAAAGGTAGTGATCTTAGATTCAAAGGAAGGAGACCAGACGAGGAGGCTAGAAAGCCACGTGTTCAGGAACAGGTCCTTTTAAAACTTTGCCAGAGGGCGGCCAGGGAAGCAGGAGCAGCAAATCCCATTAGGATGGGGGTGGGGAGCTTGACACTGGTGGTTGGGCCATGTGGCTACCTGGCTTCCAGCAATGGCCGAGGGGAGAGGCAGGACATGGGGTGGGGCAGGGCGGAAGAATGCTCATATGGGGGTGGGAGGTTCCTGGCTAGCTGTGGGGTCCCCAGGAACTCAGGTGAGTCAAGACTTTGGCAGTAACACAGAAGAGGCATCCTTAGGAGGTGGGGGCCCGATCGTGGCCAGCAAGACCTGGGCTGTGGAGCAGGCAGAGAGGAAAGTAAGGGAGAAGGGAGTAGGATGGGAGCGGAGGTTACAGAAAGCCTGGACATATGAGACCTCTGACCATTTTCTCTCCCTGCGGCAGAAATTCTCAAGGTAATTAGGCCATGCCTGGGTGGAGTAGAAGATTAGGCGTTTACTCCGTAGGTCCTGGGCCAGTCCCAGTTCCTTCAAGTTTTTTAGCAGGCAGGCCAGGGGGCATTTTGAATCCCACCCTCAAGATCGGCCAGATCGGTCTCCCCGGTAGCCCGGATCTACTGAAATTTGGTCAAGGCGTCCCCTGTCCCGGACTTCAGCAGACGGATTAGAGGTCAGTCCTCTACGGGGCCAAGCCAGTGGCAGGACATCTCCAACAGCCGCTGGGAAGCTAAATAGCAGAGAACAGAGCCCACGTGCACACGATTTGGAGGTCTCTGTCCGGCCGGAGAGCTAGCTGGGGATCGCAGATACTGGGCCAACCCAGAGGAGGGAGGGAGAACAAGGGAGGAGTTACTTACAGTTGGTCGAGCGTGGTCCGTAGTCAGCCTGGGGCACCAGACAGGTTCAAGGAGTGAGGGGGCCTCGAACCCAGAAAGGGGAGGCGTCAACCTCAGCTCCCGGGTTTCAGCACCATCTGCAAGGTGTCTGGCGCGTAACAGATCTTCCCAGGCAGACGAATCAATTAATTCACAGGCTTTTATTGGGGTTCTGCTCCTGGGCGAGGTTCCACGGCCCCAACAGAGCAGCGGCCGGGAAAGTCACATGTCAGAGATTGGGAGAGCTCCTTTTATAAATTCAGGACATGGGGGTTAAAGGTTGAGGCGGGTCTGCTCCTCTGACCTTTAGGCACCCGCAGGGACCTTGACAAGGACTTTCTTCCCTGGAAGTAGGCCTCTCCATTCCCGGAAGTGTAGGCCTTCCCTCCTTGCGATCCCAAAGCTACCAGTTTCCTGTGTCCCTATAGATCTGATGTCTACACATTTAGTGTAACAGCCAATTCTTAATGGAGTAAACTTCATTGGAAAAGATTTCCGTTTAAATAGAAAGTGGTCTGTCAATTGGGTGTTTGCCTTGGATTTGGTTCTAGGTAAACCCAGAAGTGCTATAGTTGTCTAGATTACTGCAGTTGTCTTATCTGCAACATTTAACTATTTCCAGGAAATAGTGGTGTGACTTTAGTAACAGGGGCTTCCAAAGGTGTGTGCCCTCAGACCCCCAGAGTTGAATGTCAGTTACACTGGGGTTTGGGATGGCACAGAGGGGCACATTCTTAAGTACTACTGGATAAGCATGGATGACACTGGAGCTTGTGACACCAATTGCCATGGCCCTAAAACTATAGGGTTGGACAGCACCTTGCCCAGATCTTGCTTGGTGGGCTTGGCTGCCAATGGGGATTATGGCACCACAGCATGGACTAGCACAGTATGTACTGGGGATTATGCACTGGCTTACAGCAGTGGAATGCAAGTAGGGCCTTCCACTGGTTCAGTTAACAGGTGGGAATGAAATCAATTAATAATTTTAAAATAAATAAACTTAGCATTGTCAGATACTCTATTTTAAGACCTGAATTTATGGCCGGCACCACGGCTCACTAGGCCAGTCTTCCACCTGCGGCGCCGGCACCCCAGGTTCTAGTGCCGGTCGGGGTGCCAGATTCTGTCCCGGTCACTCCTCTTCCAGTCCAGCTCTCTGCTGTAGCCCGGGAAAGCAGTGGAGGAAGACCCAAGTGCTTGGGCCCTGCACCCGCATGGGAGACCAGGAGGAAGCACCGGACTCTGGCTGTGGATTGGCATGGTGCTCTGGCCGCAGCGTACTGCTGGAGCGGCCATTGCGGGGTGAACCAACAGAAAAGGAAGACCTTTCTCTCTGTCTCTCTCACTGTCCACTCTGCCTGTCAAAAACAAACAAACAAAAAGACCTGAATTTTATGGCTGTACCTTGTCTGTACACAGATATCATAATCTAGTGATATTCTTTTGAAAATACAGGATGGTAAACTGTTTTCTTTGTTTATGCCATTGTGAATAATATCACAGTGTAGTACTCAATAAATGTCTATAACAGGGATAACAAGTACAAATGGACTACAGAAAGTTTGTGAGAAGTGGAATTAAACCATGTTTGTTTTGTTAGAAAAAATTTTATAATCCATGCATAGCATTTTTATAATAAGTATTTTCTACAGACTTACTGAAGCATCCTTCTCTATTTCCCAAAATTTACTGTTAATATGTCAGCTTGAGTTCAAACTGTTTTCTCTTGGGTTTTGGTTTTAAATTGTGAAGTGTTGCATTTAAGAAAAATAAGATTTCTTCCTTTAAACTTATTTTGAAGAAGACAAAGTATGTTTCTCTTGAGTATTATTTTAAAATTATTTTTGCCTTCTCTTTCTAGATTTCCCACCAAGCGAACCCCAGATCAAGAGTCAGTTTAATAAGAGTGCACACAAAGGACTGGGAAATACAAAACAGTCACTGCAGCTGCCACTTCATCCTTCGTGGGAGGCAAGCAGGAGGCGAAAAGAACAGCAGTCGAAAATCGCTGTGTTTCAGGGGAAAAAAATTACATTTGATGATTGATCAGTACCTCTTCTTGTGAACTTTCGTTCTAAAATTCTTTTTTAACTAGCCTATTTAAATGAATTTTAATGCCTCTTTGGAGGTATATAATATATTTGTCTTTTTCTTTCTTGAATTAAAATTATGTTTCATAAATCAGGTGTATACTTAGATTAACTTTTAATAACATGCCCCAGACTGTTTCCTGTATAAAAGAATTTTGGGATTATAGTGACTCCAGATTTTGTCATTTGTGCTTATATGAAGTGTATGTCACTGGCTTAACTCGTTTTTGGCTTAAAAATAAATATTGGGATACATTTAAAATAATATTGGAAAATATGAGGAAATCAGATCTATTTAAAATACATCACTCTTGTTAAAAGTTAACAAA
Organism: Oryctolagus cuniculus; assembly: GCF_964237555.1. NCBI lineage: Eukaryota > Metazoa > Chordata > Mammalia > Lagomorpha > Leporidae > Oryctolagus > Oryctolagus cuniculus. The sequence goes on from NC_091437.1 coordinate 11,729,244, forward strand.
ACTAAAGTATGAATGTGCAAATAATAAATAATAGGCATATTACTTTTATATAGTTTTCTATAACAATTTGGGATTTATTAATTATATTTCTATTATTTAGGCAAATTTTTTAAATATTGCAACGTAACTAATCCATTTTACTTGTGTATTTCACTGCTTAGAAATATTTCTATTAAATCAAGAATCTATAATATCTAGTTATTTGACAGTGTACTTATAACCTTTTTTGAGGAATTGTAAGGTTATAATTTGTAAGAACTTCTGAAATAGGTAGGACTGAAAGAGTCTCTCTACCAATGGCTCAGCAGAGAGGTCATGAGGTGACTCCCTGAGGAGGGGCTACTTTATACACCATAGTGCTGCTATTTAAGCGAAGAACAGGGTTTTGTTTTGTTTTGTTTTTATTAGACAGGTAGAGTTATAGACAGTGAGAGAGATACAGCGAGAAAGGTCTTCCTTCCGTTGGTTTACTCCCCTAATGACCGCTACAGCTGGCGCTGCGCTGATCCGAAGCCAGGAGCCGGGTGCTTCCTCCCGGTCTCCCATGCAGGTGCAGGGGCCCAAGCACTTGGGCCATCCTCCACTGCACTCCTGGACCACAGCAGAGAGCTGGACTGAAAGAGGGGCAACCGGAACTAGTACCCGGCACCCCAACCGGGACTAGAACCCGGGGTGCCGGCACCGCAGCCGGAGGATTAGCCAAGTGAGCCATGGCACTGGCCCGAAGCACAGGGTTTTTAAAAGCCCTTCCAATTTCAACTTTTTTTTTCCTACTGTAGGAGAAATGTGAAGGTTCTTGGTTAACTAAGTAATGCTAACTAAATATAATCTTTTGTGGTGAGCATTTTCTGCAGCAGTTAGGATGTCACTTGGACATCAGAGAACCCAAGTTCAAGTCTTGGCCTTGTTTCTGATTCCAGCTTTTCGCTCATGTGCACCCTGGGAGGCAAGAGGTGATCCCTTAAGTTGTTGGGTCTCTGCCACCCCTGTGATTCAGATCCAGGCTCTTAGGCTTTTCCCAGCACCAGCTGTTGTGGACATTAGGGGAGTGAACCAGTGAACAGAAGATCTCTATCTATGCCTCTCTCGGTCCTGCCTTTCAAATAAATAAAAAATATAAATAGATTAAAACTGTAAAATAAGTAAATTTAACATATCCTGCAGGTTAATGGCACAAAAGTCCATCTGATTAACCAGGCTTCACAAGTTCTTTAGAGTCATTTCTATCTATTTTAAGAGTTCAAGAATTTAGGCCAGCACCGTGGTTCAATAGGCTAATCCTCTGCCTAGCGGCACCGGCACACCGGGTTCTAGTCCTGGTCAGGGCGCCGAATTCTGTTCCAGTTGCCCCTCTTCCAGGCCAGCTCTCTGCTGTGGCCAGGGAGTGCAGTGGAGGATGGCCCAGGTCCTTGGGCCCTGCACCCTATGGAAGACCAGGAGAAACACCTGGCTCCTGCCTTCGGATCAGCGCGGTACGCCAGCCGTGGCGGCCATTGGAGGGTGAACCAACACAAAAGGAAGACCTTTCCTCTCTGTCTCTCTCACTGTCCACTGCCTGTCAAAAAAAAAAAAAAAAAAAAAAAAGGAGTTCAAGAATTTAGATAATTAGAAGAATGGAGTTCAAGATACACAATAGGAAAGCCATTCTGTGTGTTGAATGCAAAATTTTACTTTTTTGTTTTGGTTGATGTAATTTCAGACTGACAAAGTGGAAGGAAATGTTTCTGTGCCTAACAGACCCTGAGGATGCTGCCCTTCAGACAGAAAAGTCTGCCCAAGCCTTCTTACCCCAACTGCAGGAGGGTTGATCCAGTTAAAGAGTTAGAAGGAAAGTTATATATCTTGGTTTCTAGGTTTTGGTATGCAAAGAACGGTTGGACTTGTTTCTGGGATGCAGTGAAGTTACTTAATCAGGGTGGTCTTTCACAGCACCATGGTTTGTTAGCATGAGTCCAAAACAACCATTTAGTCGAGGACAGTGGTTCTGAACTTAGGGCAGTTTTGCCCCACAGTGAACATTTGGCAGCATCAAGAGTTATTCTGCATTGTCACTAGGGGAAACAGAGCTGGCTACACACAGATACAGGCCCAGGATACTGCTCTGCTGTCTAGAGTACCACCAAAACCAAAAATTCCAGCCCCAGATTAATAATACTGATGTTGAAAACCCCTGGTCTGGGGTTCAGTTGGCCCCATTACTGAGGCATTACCATTGTAAGCATTCCTCCTGATAGTTTGTCTACTAGGAAATCTGTGTGGCTGGTAAAAGCAATCCATGTCTGAGTCCGTAAGCGCTTTGTTTTTCTTCCCTGGCCTGGGTAGGTTCTTTATGTGCATTGCGGAGATCAGTCTACCAAACACTCAAGGGGACCCTGTTACACGTTCCAAAGCACATTCTCTTTTTGTGTTCCTCTCCTTATTCTCCAGCATTTTGCCTCACAAATTAGTCACATTGAACTGAACTCTGAACTCTTGTCTCTCCAGTTCTGTAAATCACGTGGGCTTCCTTCCACTCTCAGTGTGGTGCGAAATCTCTGCAGGCTGTGAACTGATTGCACTTGTTTGTATAGCACTCATTGTTTTCCTTCACTTAGGTATGGCCTGTTGCCCATCACTTGAATACCATTGTTTATGTCTTTTGTTCAGTTTTCTGGTTGTTTAATATAGAAGGTCAAATCCACAATCCCTGTTACTTTACCATGGTCATAAATTTTAAGTTTTTCAGTATTTATTTTGAAGTTCATATTGTGCTTAATTTCACCCGTGGGAGATTCTTTAAGCTTGTGTCTTCTGATCTATTCTTTACCTCTGAGAAAGCTGGTTCATGATATCCACAATAGATTTACGTATTTGCTCAACACTAAAGTATATAGAAATTAGTTTTAGAATTGTGATGTGATGCCTCTGTAAAACAAGTTAACTTTTTAAACTAAGTTTAGTATTTGCTTAGAGTTCTTCTTTAATGTGAAGGTGTATGATCTCAGAATTGTTTGAAACTTGCCTGGGTATGTCAGAACAGCAAAACAAACAAACAAAAGATGGAGGAAGGACATCCTGAAAATGTGTCTGTAAAAGCATAAGAAAATTGTCCAAACTGTCAAAATATATTTTTTCAGCACTCTAGATTTAAAGACTTGCAGCAATTCAGAAAGTTTGTTTTTTTTTTAAGGAAAAATGTCTGCATCTTGATTGTTGTGACATCTTAAGCCCTGTTTCCATCTTTGCTCCCCTGGTGCCTGTTAGCCTTGGAAACAAACCACTCACAACCACAGTGGAAAACCTGCAGCCTGGCAGCCCTGGAGGAGAGCAGATGGAACTGGAGCTCCTCAGAGACACAGGTGGTTGTTACTGTTTGACCTGTCTGGTCATTCATTGCACAACCCCCTCGCAAGGCTGTTTTCATATAATCTGGGGCAGACTTAACCAGGGCAGTAAGATTTTTCCCTGAGATAACTTTCCAAATTATGAGATGCAAATGTTTAACATCCAGGCTGCCTCAAGCAGTAACAGTTGGGATAAGTAAGTTAACCAGAAAGCTTACAAGGAAATCTGAACAATCAAGTATCCATAGGGACTTTGATGAGTTCAAACATACTTCTTGGAATCAGGAAGATCTCACACATTGATAGGACTGTGTGAATGGACAGGAAAGTGCCAGGAAGCCTCTAAACTCTCACTTAACAACTGAAATTGAAGTGCCGTACAAGAAATGAGAGAAGCCTGAAGGATTGTCAGCTTCCTAAGAGTTAAAAGCTACCCTAACACACACAGCCCTTCAGCAGAAAAGGTATTGATTCCAGAAATCCAAGGAAATTTCTGTCCAAGTGTTAGTTTGCATACTGCTAAACTAAATAAGCCAACTTAAATGACTATCAATAGCAAAGAATATAGACTTCACAAAAGTAGTTCAGAAAAGTCACCATGTATTTACCAACAAAAACCATCAATAACAGTAAGCCCAGGGTTGGAGGGGATCTCATTTAAAGAACTGCAAGATTGTATTATTAATTAACGGGACATTCACAAAAAGAGCCCTGTACTCAGGGGAGGTTTTCAATCAGAAGAAACTTTGAGGAAGCCCAATGTTTGGACTTACTCAAATTAAAGAAGTTAATTTACATATATTCAAAGAGCCAAAGGAAACCAAGTCTGAGAACACTGTCTTACCAAGTCAAGAATATCAGGAATGAGACAAATTATAAAAAGCCAAAAAGAAATTCTGAAGTTGAAAAATAAAATTACTGAAATGAAAAATGCAACAACAGTAGATTTAAGCAGGCAGAGATTTGGCAAACTTTTAGATGATAGAAGAGATTATCTGGTTTAATTAAGGAACAGAAAGAAAGTAAAAAAGATGTTCAGAGACCTGTAGCACACCACCAACTATGCCAGCATGGGCATATGCAAATATGTGACCCAGAATTTCCACTCATATATACCCAAGAGAATTGAGAACATTCACATAAAAACTTGCACATGAATGTCCATAGTGGGCTCATTCATAAAATCTAGAAAGGTGAAGCAGTCCAGATGTCCTTTAACTGGTGATGGATCAAACTATGATATTAGTAATATCAAATATTATTCAGTTATAAAAAGGAAGTATTGATAGACAACACGACATGGATGAGTCTTGAGTAGGACATTGTGCTAACAATAAAGAACAACAAACAATGTGATTCCATGTGTATAAAATGTCCCAAATAGGTAAATTCATAGAGACTTAATGTAGATTAAGTGGTAGTGAGGAGCTGGGAAAGAGAGGAATTGTTTGTGCTGTTGGGTCTGGCATTTTTTGTTGAAAGGTAAATGTTCTGGAACTGAGTAGTAACTGTGGTGGAATGAGAAGGCCATGCCAAGATGGCTGCTGGCAACATACTCTGCCTGGCAACAGGCTGTGATTGGATGGCTTCAGATACTGCCTGGCAACAGGCTGTGATTGGTTAGGGCATAGACCACCCCTTGACCAGATTGGCTGACTTGGCTGTATAAGCTGTGGTACCAACTGAAATAAACGAGTCTGCAGGCTGCTTGCCTCTGGCCTGCTTTCACCCGGCTCCCTGGGGTCTGTGTGATGAGTCTGCGCCTCTTGCTTCCACCACGCTTCTCCCCTCAGAATGAATCCACCTCAACAAGTAACATTCATCATAAAATCTTGTGACCATACAAAATCCACAGAATTATGCACTTCAAAAGGGTGGATATTTCATATGTGAGTTACAGCTCAGTTTAAAAAATAATAGTTGTCATTTTTTCCCTCCTCCCTTGTAGTACTTCATTTGAATGCAGTATAGTTCAAGTGTTTCTGATGGTATTTATATAATTTTTCCTCCTTCAGTTGCATTTATTTGCTTTATATATGTAAGACATTACCATGTCTCATACTTCAGAGTTTTTAAGACAGTAAACTCAGAAGAGGGCAATGCTGCCTTTCCCTTGTTTCTGTTCTTTCTACTTCCTTCCCACCTATCCCCTCTAAATAGTCAATTGCGTGGATCTCTGGTATCTCTGTCTTGTGTTCCATTTGCCCAAATGAATAAACATCTATTTTCATATTTCCCCTTCCTTCTTACACAAAAATAAGCATTCTCTAAACATTTTGTAAACTTTTTTTATCATTTAAGAATATATCCTATTACTACTAATTTGATCATAGAGATCTTCCTGAGTACAAAAAAAAAAAAAAAAAAAAAAAAAAGGTGTAGTCCCCCATTGGGTAAATGTATCAGAATGTTCAGCCACTCACTATGTGTGAGTAAATAGGTTATCCTCCATATACTGACATAACAAATACTGTTGCAAAGAAAATATGAAAAGACAATGTATTTTCACATTGTTGGGGGCATATCATTGAGAGAAATTCCTAGAAGTGGGAATGTTAGATCAGAAGGTGGTGTTTTGTAAACAGTTGCCAAATTCCCTATCAGGTAGCTTGTACTAATTTGTATTCCCTCGACAGTAGGAGTACATGAGTGAGGCAATTGTCCCCATAAATTCCCCATGATAGTACTGTATTTTACATTTGGATTTTTGGCAAATTGGATGGTTGAGCCATGTTGTATCTCAGTATAATTTGACTATGCATTGCTCTTACTGTGGCTGTAGGTGCATACTTTCTTCATGTTTAAGGATCACTTTTGTATCAGTTTTTTAAAATTATTTGTTCATGTCATTTACCCATCTTTCCTTTGGTGATGGCCTTTTGTTTTTAACCTTTCTTCCTCTGATTTTTCAACTTCTTCTAGGGATACTAGGTATTTTATGTATTACAAATATGTTTCCCAATTAGTTGTCTTAATTTTTAATTTTCTTCCTTGCTATTTTTTTTTTCATTTAATTTTTGCGAGTGAATTGAGAATAGTAGAAAATCTCTCCCTACGATGATTTGCTTGCTATGTTATTTGGTATCCGTGTTGATGCCTCTGCTTTCTTACTGTTTCTATTTCTGTGGATACCTTTGACTGTCCCTTAATTTTTTAGCCTTTCTGAATCATTCTAAGTGTTTCTCTTAAACAGAGTATAGATTTGCTTCTTTATGAACCAAATTGAGAGTGTTTGAACGTTTAATAAGCAAAGTAAGCCCTTTTGCATCCACTGAGAAGATGAATATGTTTCCTTTTAACTGTCAGATTATCTTGTGTGTAAATATATTTATTATATTTAGTCTGTTTCTGTTAATAATAGATTTTCTGTGTTCTTTTTAAATCAATGATATGTTTGGTGTTTAGGAAGGTTTCTGCTTCTGTTCTAGTCGTCCTCTTGTGCTCTTCCTTAGATACCTCAGTCCCCTATGTTTTTATTCATTATCTATATTGTCTGTCTTTAATGGCATCATTAACTTTCATTTGTTGCCTAAATACCATTTAATGTGTGATATACTTTCCTTTTCCCATCTCCCTACTCCTCCCATTCACAATCTTTGACTTATTGCAGTACATAGCACATAGCATAGAGCGTGATCATACAACGTCTATTCTTCTGTCTGTACCTTACTTTTAATTCTAGATTAAGCATATTAAATGCTTAATTGATAAAGTTTCTCATCATCTTTTGTTTGGATGCACTTCATCTACTAGCAGATTTCTCACAAAAGGATTTATGGGAAAAAAATGAGCTTTTTGACATTCCAAACTTTTCCTGTGATACTGGTGCTTAATGAATCGTGGCTAGATCTTGAGATTGTGGCTTTCTCGGTGGTCCTGTCACTTCCTGTGACAGCTAGAACCTTACCTTGGGGAATCTTCTGGGAGAGTTCCTTGCCCCTCTTCCAGTTAGACCATCTTATGGCCTGGTCGCGAATAGCTTTCTGCCCCTTCCAGCGAAACAGGATTGCTCTTTTTCTGTTACCCTGTCCCAAGCCACAGTGAGTCTTCGCCTGCTTTCTCCTTGACGACTGTTGATGTCCTTCCTGTGCCTTAAGGATCTTTTCTCCAGTATGGACGAAGGGTTCTGGTGGAAATGTGTGTTTTCCCTGCAGCTGCAGCCCCTGCTTGTTCAGGCCTGCACAGGAGGAGGTGTCTGTTAGCTGCTCTGTCTCCTGTCCTGACTGCCTAGCAGACTCATCCCCATGAGCCTAGGAGTGGACACAACTCCCCTAACTGCAGCTCAAGTCAGCCCACATTCAGTTCAGCTCAATACTCTTCTCACCTTTGTGCAATCCCATATCCCTCCTGTGCCATCGCAAGCGAGCCTGTGCTCACATCTTGTCACTCCAGGGAGCTGCCTATACTTCCCTATGTCTCTAGCTGCCTGGTATCCCCACAACCTCATTGCTGATGGTTTTGAGAATAGCGAGAACATTGTTGTGAGTCCACTTAGAATCCTCAGAGTGAGAGTAACAATCTTTCCCGCTTCCTAGGTTCTACATTACCAGCTTCATTTTTACAGTTCTTCTTGGGTTATAGAAGTGGTTTTATTTATTTATTTATTTATTTATTTGACAGGCAGAGTGGATAGTGAGAGAGAGAGACAGAGAAAAAGGTCTTCCTTTGCCGTTGGTTCACCCTCCAATGGCCACCATGGCTGGCGCACTGCGGCCGGCATACCACGCTGATCTGAAGGCAGGGGCCAGGTGCTTCTCCTGGTCTCCCATGGAGTGCAGGGCCCAAACACTTGGGCCATCCTCCACTGCCTTCCCGGGCCACAGCAGAGAGCTGGCCTGGAAGAGGGGCAACCGGGAAAGAATCCAGTGCCCCGACCAGGACTAGAACCCGGTGTGCCGGTGCCGCTGGGTGGAGGATTAGCCTATTGAGCTGCAGCGCTGGCCTAGAAGTGGTTTTATGTAATCAAATTCATCAGCCTAACTTTTCTTTTTTTTTTTTTTTAACTTTTATTTAATGAATATAGATTTCCAAAGTACAGCTTATGGACTACATTGGCTCCCCCCGCCCCATGACTTCCCTCCCTCCCCTTTCCCGCTCTCTCTCCCCTTCCATTCATATCAAGATTCATTTTCAATTTTCTATATATACAGAAGATCAGTTTAGTATACATTAAGTAAAGATTTCAACAGTTTGCACCCACATAGAAACACAGAGTGAAATACACTGTTTGAGTACTCGTTATAGCATTGAATCTCAATGTACAGCACATTAAGGACAGAGATCCTACATGAGGAGTAAGTGCACAGTGACTCCTGTTGTTGACTTTACAAATTGACACTCCTGTCTATGGCATCAGTAATCTCCCTATGCTCCAGTCATGAGTTTCCAAGGCTATGGAAGCCTTTTGAGTTCTCCGACTCTTATCTTATTTAGACAAGGTCATAGTCAAAGTGGAAGTTCTCTCCTCCCTTCAGAGAAAGGCACCTCCTTCTTTGAAGACCTGTTCTTTCCACTGGGATCTCACTCACAGAGATCTTTCATTTAGGTTAGTTTTTTTGTTTTTTTGTTTTGTTTGGGTTTTTTTTGTTTGGTTGTTTTTTTTTTTTTTTTTTTTTTTTTTTGTTTTTTGTTTTTTGTTTTTTGCCAGAGTGTCTTGGCTTTCCATGCCTGAAATACTCTCATGGGCTTTTCAGCCGGATCAGAATGCCTTTAGGGCTGATTCTGAGGTCAGAGTGCTGTTTAGGACATCTGCCATTCTATGAGTCTGCTGTGTATCTTGCTTCCCATGTTGGATCGCTCTCCCCTTTATTTATTCTATCGGTTAGTATTAGCAGGCACTAGACTTGTTTATGTGATCCCTTTGACTCTTAGTCCTTTCATTATGATCAATTGTGAACTGAAATTGATCACTTGGACTAGTGAGATGGCATTGGTACATGCCACCTTGATGGGATTGAATTGGAATCCCCTGGTATGTTTCTAATTTACCATTTGGGGCAAGTCAGTTTGAGCATGTCCCAAATTGTACATCTCTTCCCTCTCTTATTCCCACTCTTATATTTAACAGGGATCAGATTTCAGTTAAATTTTAACACTTAAGAATAACTGTGTGTTAATTACAGAATTAAACCAGTCATATTAAGTAGAACAGACAAAAAAAAAATACTAAGAGGGATAATGTATTAAGTTGTTCATTAACAGTCAGGGCTATGCTGATCAAGTCACCATTTCTCATAGTGTCCATTTCACTTCAACAGGTTTCCTTTTTGGTGCTCAGTCAGTTGTCACCGATCAGGGAGAACATATGATATTTGTCCCTTTGGGACTGGCTTATTTCACTCAGCATGATGTTTTCCAGATTCCTCCATTTTGTTGCAAATGACTGGATTTCATTGTTTTTTACTGCAATATAGTATTCTAAAGAGAACATATCTTATAATTTCTTTATCCAGTCTACCATTGATGGGCATTTAGGTTGGTTCCAGGTCTTGGCTATTGTGAATTGTGCTGCAATAAACATTAGGGTGCAGACCGCTTTTTTGTTTGCCAATTTAAATTCCTTTGGGTAGGCCGGCGCCGCGGCTCACTAGGCTAATCCTCCACCTTGCAGCACCTGCACACCGGGTTCTAGTCCCAGTCAGGGTGCCGGATGCTTTCCCAGTTGCCCCTCTTCCAGGCCAGCTCTCTGCTGTGGCCAGGGAGGGCAGTGGAGGATGGCCCAAGTGCTTGGGCCCTGCACCCCATGGGAGACCAGGGGAAGTACCTGGCTCTTGCCATCATAGCGCGGTGCGCCGGCTGCAGCGCGCCAGTGGCAGCCATTGGAGGGTGAACCAACGGCAAAGGAAGACCTTTCTCTCTGTCTCTCTCTCACTGTCCACTCTGCCTGTCAAAAAAAAAAAAAAAATCCTTTGGGTAAATTCCAAGGAGTGGGATGGCTGTGTCAAACGGTAGGGTTATCTTCAGGTTTCCAGCCTAACTTTTCCATCTGTGCTTATACCTTGCTTACAAGAGCCTACCCTTGCAGGAAAAGGTAGCATGCCGTAACCTTGAGCGTTCCTGCAGGTTCCGCTGGTTATGCCAAGAATGCAAGGCCATTTTCGCTCTTCTCCCAGCTCCCTGCTCAGGGTTGTATTTTCACTGAGCAGTCTTGAAGGATGAGTGACGGCTCCACCAAGACAGACATCAGGGGAGTTCAGAGTTCCTCTCTGCAGTGCAGTCTACTGTATGTGCAGGTATTTAACAAGAGCCCTCTGGGACTGGGAGAGCATGGGTGCACAGGAAAGGGCTAACTCGGCAGGCCTGGGTTGCTCCAACTTCACATTCCCAAGATACGCCCGTCTCCTGAGTGGTTCTTGGGCAGCTCCTGGGAGATGCATTCTGAACTAAGTTCGTCTGATAAGAGTGTTTTTGTATACGTGTGAGACCTTCAGCCCTCTGGTTCTATTTTGATCGGACACTTTAATGAACAAAGTGGTCTATGGTGAGTATCTCTCTGTGCTCTGGGGAACTACAGTCTCAGGAACAGGTCAGGCAAGCAAGCCATTCATGTCCAAGCCACTGACCCCCTAAAAACACCATGGGTACATGGGTACTGAAGTCCAGGTGAGCCTCCCAAGTCAGCAACATTGCTTGTGCTGTCACACACCATAGAGTGTCCACCCCACTGCACTGGAAGATAGGGCATCCGGAAGTTTGTAACCTCTCTGTGAGTACCACAACCTCTCCAAGTCCTGTGACTCACTCCACTGATTCATCAAGCCTCGCAGTGGTCCTCGGGAACCCCACAAGCATCATGGTCACAGTCTGTGGTTTCTGCCATGAGTAATAAAGTTCCTTATGTCTGATGCAGCATCTCCGTCTCATGCCAGCTGTCCAGGAAACTGTGGCAGGCTGACTTGTAAGCTTGCCAAGTAGGGTGAATTCCCACACCCTGTAGAGTTCCGGCATCCCCATACAATTCTCTATTTTCTTCTAGTATGTTACTAGGTTTCTGTTTAAACTTAGCTCTTGATCTAGAATTTACCTCTGTGTATTCTGGCTGATATTGGCAAATCATTTAAACCAGTTAGTACACAACTAATGTACATTTCTCAACCTTCTTGAAGTTAGGTTTGAATCACGTAACTTAAGAATTACTCAGTTTTTTGTGTGGGTTATGGATGAAAACCATCTAAGCCACGTGAAAGCCTGGACATAACTTTTCTTCTGTCTCCTGTTCTGTTGTCTCTCACCTGGGTGCCAACTCCTTGGGTTGGATTAGATGCCCCCATTTAGCATGCAGGAAAAATTATCAGTCTAAATGATTGCAAGGGGCTGTCATGCACTTAATACATTGAATTTTAAGTGACCAAACGAGCATCTCTTGTAATAAACAATGAGAATCTGGTGTGTTTTTGTGAAATAGAGTACATGTAGCAATATTCTAAAGGAAAAATTGTGCCGGAAGAGAAATGCTGCTGAGGAGGAGGAGAGCAAAAGTAAAGAAAAAAGAGAATGGAGGGGATGTGAGAGGAGTGAAGTTGGAAAAACACAGCCCAGATACATGGTCTAGAAGAGGACTGGGGTGAAAATTACTATCCAGGGCTAGAAAATGAGAAATGTGTTTCACACAGTGACACAACCTACTGAGCCATGGCTCTACAGGAGGAGATTCCAAAATGAAACACTGATGTTGAGAATCGGCTATTTCTCTTTCTGTCTCTCTCTCTCTCTCTGCATTTATCAAGGTGATAGAAATAAAAACAGGGAGAGATGGTCTGTGGCAATCATTTGTTAATTTGCAAGCAAAAAGCAAGAGGGTGGAAACCTCACTGCTTCCAATCAGAAATGGTAAGATATGCACAAATGTCCCATAAGACATATGGCACCAGCAGAGAGTCAGGGCATGGAACTTGGTCCTACACACTGTGGCTTTAAGGCATGGTGGCAAATGAGAGGAAAAAAACAAAACAAGCATAAGAAATTTATTTATGAAAAAAATGGGAAATGCTAATAGCATATGTGATTGAATAGACCCCTTTCTCAAAAACAAAAATGTATTTATTTGTAATGCCCAAGGAACTGCAAGACTATACTTGAGCAGCCTTTGAACTTTGTATCATTAAGAAGTCTTCCCAGATTGCTCAGGGAAGAGGTATGGCACAAAAGCTGTCAAAAAATGGTGCACTCTGCACCACTGATTTCAGATGTTACTTATGGTAATCATGGACAGAGAACCTCCAAGAGGATGGATCCAGCGCTTCTAAGAAGGGTGAGGAGAGTTCCTCCAGAGAGCAAACGTTAAATCAAGGAAATGCCGTTGCTTCCAGATTCAAAAGCCAGCCAGAGTGTTCGTTCATGACTATGTACACCCCCGCCTTCTCTGAGCCTCCCATACACTTTTACTGGGCCTCTGAGCTGGTTTACAGTAACTGGAGAGAGTTTCCAAGGGCCTCACTTGGAGAATACGAAAGTATGTTCTTTTTTCTTTTTTGACAGGCAGAGTGGACAGTGAGAGAGAGAGACAGAGAGAAAGGTCTTCCTTTGCCGTTGGTTCACCCTCCAATGGCCGCCGTGGCCGGCGCACCGTGCTGATCCAAAGGCAGGAGCCAGGTGCTTCTCCTGGTCTCCCATGCGGGTGCAGGGCCCAAGCACTTGGGCCATCCTCCACTGCACTCCCTGGCCACAGCAGAGAGCTGGCCTGGAAGAGGGGCAACCGGGACAGAATCCGGCGCTCCGACCGGGACTAGAACCCGGTGTGCCGGCACCGCAAGGTGGAGGATTAGCCTAGTGAGCCGCGGCGCCGGCCCGAAGGTATGTTCTAAAGCTTGGTAGGGTGTTTGGGAACCAGAAAGAAATGCTCTGTTAGACGCTGGCTGAGTATTAGTTCAATCTGTTTCCTTGGGCACCTGGCTGAATTACGTTCCCCAGCCTCTTTGGGAAATGCCGGCCAGCTGCATATGGGCACAGATGATGGCATGACTTTCACCTGCCGCACGAAACCTTCCAGGCAGTCTTCCACATTTCTCCCCATTCTCCAGCTAGCTGTGGATATCCTGGGCGACCTTGCCTAACGGAATTTGAGGATGTGGAAGTTTCTGTTTGCCTGGGTCTGAAGGATTACGCGGAGCAGATCCTCCCATCCCTGTGGAGCCACCTGTTGAGGTGTACATGAAGGAGAAACAGTGAGCATTTGGATAAACCACTGGGACTCTGGGGGTTTATGTGTTAGTGTTTATCTGTTAGGGCTGTTCAAATACATTTCTGATATGTGATTAGAATCTCATTATTCTATTTGTTTTTCCAAAATGAATATTATTGTAATGCTGCTTTTAAGCACTTGGGTCATTGTTTCTTTATTCATTGAAATCTTAACATACAGAGGCCAGCACCATGCCCCATAGGGTGAGCTGCTGTTTGTAATGCCAGCGCCCCATGTAAAGTGCTTGTTTGAGTCTGGGTTGCTGTGCTTCCAATCCAGCCTCCTGCTACTGTTCCTGGAAAAGCAGCGCAAGATGACCCAAGTCCTTGGGCCCCTGCTGCCCATGTGGGAGACCTGGATGGAGTTGCTGGTTTCTGGCTTCAGCCTGGACCAGCCCCACCTATTTCAGCCATTTAGGGAGTGAAGCAGTGGGTGGGAGATGTTTCTGTGTCTGCTCTGCTTCTGTCACTCTGCCTTTCAGATAAATAAATCTTAAACTAAGGAATATCACGGTATAATCACAGAAATGTTCCTAGACTCTCTATTTCTGGTTGTCTACTTAACATAATACTAAGAGAGAGAGAGTCAGAGAGAAAGGTCTTCCTTCCGCTGGTTCACTCCCCAAATGGCCGCTACAGCCAGCGCTGCACCGATCCGAAGCCGGGAGCCAGGTGCCTCTTCCTGGTCTCTCATGCGGGTACAGGGGCCCAAGCACTTGGGCCATCCTCCACTGCCCTCCCGGGCCACAGTAGAGAGCTGGACTGGAAGAGGGGCAACCAAGACTAGAACCCGGCGCCCATATGGGATGCCGGCGGAGGATTAACCAAGTGAGCCACTGTGCCAGCCCCCTCTTATGGCTTTAATTAGAAAACCAGCAGCCTTGCTTACCTTTGCTGTCTTCCCTAAAATCTTTGTAAATACAACTTGGAACCAGCTGTTGAATTTCATTTTATAAAATTGAGAATTGAGTAGGTCTATTATTTTTTATTATTGATAGGAATTACCTGTAAACTGAGAGGTATTTGTATGTCAAACATACTTTTTGTTGTCCTCTAATTAGCTGCATAAAATGATGGGTCTGCATCTGCAAATGGGCCAAAACTGCAGAATTTAACAACAAATGGTAGGGAAGGAACGTATTCAGTAGCCTCAGTATGATATCATCCTGCAGAAATTAAGTAGCCTTAAGTTGGGTACTGGAATGTTGTTTGTACTCTGAACATGTGTTTCTCTTCAAGGGAAAACTTGTTTTGAAAGAAAGTCGTTCTCCATGTTGTTTTCAGGATGAAATTAAAAGGATGTTTTTCAGTAAAGAGAGCCAAAATCTAGAGGGTCAATGAGGGGAAAGAGGGTTCTTTGTGTTTATTTTTAAACTAAACATGGTATGAATACTCAATGGCTAATTTAGCTCTCATCACAGACAGAACTTTAGGGGTTCACATGTGAACCAGTGTGGCTCACATGGGAAACAGGTGTGAGTGCTGAATTTCTAACGGGTCTCACCTTGATAAAGGGGCTATGGCCAGATCTTACTAAGCGCTATACTTGTATTGTTAATATTCCCAGAATTTACTTTCTTGACTGCTTGAGTTTCTGTTCTCCTAGAGCTCCTTCTCTCAGCTCTGCAGGTCTCTGTTCAAACGTCAGCTGCTGATGCCCCTCCCTCTGCTTTTCTCCTTTGATTGACATCACCTGACATCAATCAGTCCAGGACTCTCAGTCACTCCTATTCAGAACCTAAGCTTAGTGAATTCAGGGACTTTGCTTTCTTCTCTATCATATTCCAGCTTTGTAAAAATATTTTTATTTGTTTTTATTTATTTGAAAAGCAGTGGTGGTGGGGGAGTGGAGAGATGCACCATCCACTGGTTCATTCTCCAAATGCCCCCAAATAGCTGAGGCCGGGCCAGGCTAAATCTAGAAGCTGGAAACCCAGTCTGGGCCTCCCAAACACCTACTGTTTCCTAGGGTGCATGTTAGCAGGAAGCTGAAATCAGGAGTTGTACTGGGAGTCAAACACAGGCACCCTGATATGGGATCCAAATGTCCCAAGGGGCATCTTAACCACTACACAAAATGCCTATCTCCATATTCAAGTTTGAACAGTCTTGATAATAATAAGTGCTCATTGTATGTTTGTTTTTAAACTAACTGCTCTGTAAATGCTTCAGTAAGTATGTGTGTGTGTGTGTGTGTGTATATATACATGATGTAAGCATGTGTGTGCATGTGTGTGTATATATGATGTGATATGCGTGTATTCAGTTTATCAATGACTCATACAATTGAAAAGCTATAGCTTTTACTAGTCACTAGTTAAGAAGATATTAACATAAGCCTAAGATGTAAGTTGGCCTGGACTTGAGTAGTAGCAGTGGGAAATGAGTTTGGGAGAGATGAACGGTTGATTATGGAGAGAAAGATATGAATTGTTTCCCCAGGAAAAGTACAGCAAGGTCACTGAATTAAGAAAACACAGGATTAGCAGGCAGCATAGCTGTTTGTGGTTTACTCTCTGTGAGCTGCTGTTGTTGCTGTCGATATTTGGTGCTCTTGGTCTTTGGTGACCGGTCGGTAGACCTCTTCATCTGTGAAAGGAGTTAGCCCTTTGCCTACCTCGACTCACACATCATTTCCACATCCTCATTTATCTCTCGGCTTTGATTCTTTTCCAGAGAGAATATTTGATTTTGTTCCTATTACAAATGAAGTCTGATCTTTCACCTTCTAACCTGTTGTTGATGTGAGAGACGGCAAAGAACTTCTGTGTGTCGCTGATTTTCTCTTCCACCCTGCAAACTCTCACTGTTCGAGACAGTCACTCATTGTTTCTCCTGGATTTTTCCAGGCTCAAAGTTGTATCACCTAACGGTAGTAATCATTTTACTATCTCCTTTCTCCTGCCTTGTTGGAAAGGCTGTGTCTCCAGCAAAACATAAACTAACAGCGTTCAAAGCAGACTCTGTTGTCTGCTGTGTCCCTAACAGAACAGCTTCTAGAGCTTTGTTTTAGCCATGCAATTGACTTTCAGACCTAGAGTGGTTTGCTATGCAACACTGACATCGACTCCTCTTACTGATGTGCCAGCAAGCCTCCGTGAAGAGGGCCTGGTGATTTGTCTTTTTGTATTTTTGAAGGATTAATGGGATAACTTTAAAAATATGTCTGGTGCATTTTAACAAATTTTTCTAAATTTCTATAACCCATTTATCTATTTAGATTTTTGTCTGAACTTGTATTTTATTTGCAGAGCCACACAGTGTAATTCTGGGTTATTAACACTGCTTTTGCAAGTTTGGGCTATTGTACTCTTTACTTATTTTGCATATTTATACTTCTTGCCTTTTTTTAACTTAGTTAACAGTTTGTCTCAGTGAGGTGTACATTTTCTGTTTTGTGAGCTGTTTTAATCATGTTTCATTAAGTTCCAAGACAGGGATTTCAAAGCTACTGGTTTTTTTTTTTTTGGTTGTTTGTTTGTTTGTTTTATTTTTATTTTTCTACTCTTTTTCAAATGTTTTCCCTCTCTGTTATTTTGAAATTCCTTTTGGTAATTACCCTTTAATTATAAATCATGTGTTTTCTTAAAATATAAATTAATCTCATAACTCTGCATACCCCCCAAAAATGTATAGGACTCAGCTTTTTATCCCTCTCATGGACTTAAATATTTTAATTCTTCCTTATAATTTCACCTCCAAATTAGACATTATCCTTATATTATCCTTATACTATACATAGTCAATATGTTTAAAGATTTTCACAAATTTATACCAGTTTCTTCATCTGTTCTTGTCTCTGAATTTATTTCTGTTATTGGATTATTATTCTACTTTGTTTTATTTTTTAAGATTTTATTTGTTTGAAAGGCAGTGTTAGAGGGAGAGAGAGAGACAGATTTTGCGTCTGCTGGTGGACTCTCCAATGGCTGCAACAGCCAGAGCTGGGCCATGCCAAAACCAGAATTTTCTTCCCAGTCTTCCATGTGGGAGGAGGGGCCCAAGCACTTGGGCCATCTTCTGCTGCTTTCCCAGGCACATTACCTGAGTGCTGAATTGAAAGTGGAGCAGCTGGGGCTCCAACAAGTGCCCATACGGGATGCCAGCTCTGCAGGTGGTGGCTTAACCCAGTGTTCCACAGTGCTGGCCCCATGTTTTCCTACTTTCTAAAATGCATATTTTGCAACATTCTATAATGATGATCTTTTAGCGGAAAACCCTTTGTAAAAAAATGCCTTTAATTTAGTGGAAATTATATATGATAATAGTGAAGTAGAGTAACAAACCTCAATAATTATTTTCTTCCATTACTATAAAAATATCTCAGTGTTTCCTGACTTTGTTTCTATTGAGAAGTCTGCTGTTGGTCACATTGTCCTTGCTGTAGGTAACTTTTATGTCACTGACTTTTACAGTTTGAAAGAATTGTATTTCTTAATGAAGCCTCTCTACAATGGTCCTTATTATGCTGTACTTCACGATGCTCCATTGCTTTAGAACACAGACCAGCAAATGTTTTCTGTACCAGGAGCGACAGCAAATGTTCCGGGCGTTGCAGGCCACAGGGTCTCTGGTGTGTACACAGAAACAGCTATAGATAAGATGTAAACAAGTGGGAGTGGCTCTGTTCAGCTAACTTTATCTGTAGAAAAAAGTGGATATCCCTGATTTGGCCCCGGGTCTGGACTCATGGACTCATGCATTAGACACTATTTACTTCACTGCCTTTTGTGGGTGTATTTCTTCTTTCCAATTCCTTTCCCTCGTGTGGTCGTGTGAGCGCACTTGAAGAAGTTCATGGGAGATGGTATTTCAACTGTTTTTGTGCCAAAGTAAACATGGAATCCAGGCTTAAGAGGGCTCTTGAAGATGCTCATGCAACAGAACTAAGCACAGATTGCAAATTTGTTTTGCACCTAAATGAACTTTTTTAATTCCACTTTTCCACAGACTTTTTGAAGCCCTCTCATGTCATCTCTGTTAGGCTTTATTTCTGTGCTGAAAGGAAAAGACAGCTTGCCCTTGTGTTCCTGCCCTTCTCCACATTGGGTAGTTACGCTGTCTCTGCCCAGTGGCGGGTTCTAGGGTTTCCTTCTTTTCTGTCGCCAGGGTCTGTGTGGGTCTACAGAGCTGGTAAAGATCACACAGTCGGTCAGTGGTGATGGCTGAGTGAGAGTCTGGGTAAGCTCTGCTGTCCACAGCTCTGTCTGCTGTTGTGACAAAATGCCCTACACCAGGTGGCTTAGGGTGCCAGGGGCGTATTCCTTACAGCGCTCAAGGACGGGCCGTCCAAAGTGAAGGTGCTGGCAGACTCAGTGTCTGCGGAAGGCCCAGTCCTGAGAGACTGTGCCTCCTTGCTGAGTCCTTACACAGAAAAAGGGGCGGCTTCTCCCTCAGGCCGGTCTCCTAAGGGCCCTAGTCCCTTCCTGAGGGCTCCACCTTCCCAACCTGACCACCCCCACAGATCCCCACCTTAGCACCACCAGGTGGGGTTAGGATTTCAGGATTCCAACACTGGAATTTGCAGGATACGTGTGCAGCCCTAACAGCCACATCTTTGTGAAGCTCAGTCTAAACGTAGATGTGAAAATGACAATAATGCAGAACACCACATTCTACACATTTTTATTTATTTAGGAGACAGAGAGAAACAGATGGGCGATTTCTAAAGCTGTTAGGTTTAGGAACTCAATTTGATTAAATACATCACTCCAATAAAACCAATGCAAATAATTTTTCATCCCAGTAAAAATACCAAGAGACATTTATGAAACTCTGTCCATTTCTGTACAGAGCATTTAAAAATCTCAGAAAACAAAGAAAGCTGCTCAACACGGACATGCGTGTCTTAGACCAACAGCCAGTCTGGGTTTGGTGGGGAAGGTTTGCAAGTTAGAAAATGACAGGGGTGGCCGCTGTGACCATTTCCAGTCCACACTCTTGTGAGTGTTGAAACCAGCTCAGCCAAAAATGAGAGGAATAGGAAAGATGCAACTCATTGGAAAGAGAAAATCGACTTCGGGTCTACCATGGCCCTTGTGTAGGGGGATTTCCTGGGTGAGTCTGTTCTGACTTCATCGAGGAGTACGGAATCAGATCTGTGCATGCCCTCCTCTTCATAAGGTGTCCATGTTCCTTTGCCTGGAGCTTCAGCAGAACTCACAGGTGCCCAGGGCTGTTGAAGAAGCGGAGAACTTCCCCTCTGCTCCAGACCTCTCCTAGGATTGTCCCTGCTCCCTCTGTGCCTTCCTCCCCTCCACTTTGATTCCCCGCTCTATTTTCTCTCTCTTCCCCATTCCCAGTTTCATTTGTCCTTGGTAAGGCAGAGAAAATCTGCCTGTAAAGGCTTCCCTGGCAACTCAGGGCTAAGATTTTTTTCAATCTTTGTTCTTGGATATGAACTGAGGATAGAAAAAAGACTGATGGAGTATAAGTGGGAAAGAAGGGAGAGTCAGAAATACTCAGACAACAACAGAATTGGGGCTGTTGCTGTGGCTCAGCGGGTTAAAGCCCCAGCCAGAAGTGTCAACATCTCATAGGAGAGCCAGTTCGAGACTTGGCTGCTCCTCTTTTTTTTTTTTTTTTTTTTTTTTTTTTTTTGACAGAGTTATAGTCAGTGAGAAAAAGAGACAGACAGAAAGGTCTTCCTTCCGCTGATTGACTCCCCAAATGGCCACCATGACCTGCGCTGCGCCAATTGGAAGCCAGGAGCCAGGTGCTTCTTCCTGGTCTCCCATGCAGGTGCAGGGCCCAAGCACTTGGGCCATCCTCCACTGCCCACCCAGGCCACAGCAGAGAGTTGGACTGGAAGAGGAGCAATCGGGACTAGAACCTGGCGCTCATATGAAATGCTGGCACCGCCGGCAGAGGACTAACCAAGTGAGCCACAGCACCGGCCCCATTTTATTTTTTTAAATTATGTAGCTGATCTGCTGCTGCAAAATTCATCTTCAATATCATCTCATCCCTCCTTTTTCTTTCTTTTAAAGAGTTATTTATTGGGGCTGGCGCCGTGATGCTATAGATTTTATTTATTTATTTATTTGAAAGTCAGAATTACAGGGAGAAGGAGAGGCACAGAGAGAGAGAGAGGGGTCTTTGATTGGCTCATTCACTCCCCATTTGGCCGCAAATGGCGGGAGCTGCGCCGATCTGAAGCGAAGAACTTCTTCCAGGTCTCCCACGTGGGTGCAGGGGCCCAAGGACTCGGGCCATCTTCTGCTGCTTTCCCAGGCCATAGCAGAGAGCTGGATCAGACGTGGAACATTCGGGACTTGAACCGGTGCCCATAGGGGATGCTGGCACTGCAGGCAGTGGCTTTACCCACTATGCCACTGCCCTGGCCCCTGCTCTACTTCTGATCTAGCTCCCTGCTAATGCACCTGGAAAAGTAACAGAGAGAGTCCTTGTGCCCCTACATTCATGTTAGTGACCTGGAAGAAACTCCTGGCTCCTGGCTCCTGGCTTCAGATCGGCTCAGCTCCAGCCGTTGTAGCCATTTGGGGAATGAACCAGCGGATGGTAGACCTCTCTCCCTCTACTTCTGTCTGTAACTCTGTCTTTCAAATGAAGTAAAAAGTAAATCTTAATAAGTAAATACATCCTAGGACCTCACCTTGACATATTTGGAAGTCCAGTTCTATACACATTCTTCTGGTTCTTTGAGAAGACTCCTGCAAGTATTAGCTACTAATTATTGAGATACTCAGCTGGCTGCCATTGTCAAACTTTTAGTCATTTTGTGTATAATTAAAATTTTAAGGAAGAAGCATCATGGACTTTATGTAGATTGGGACCTGGAGCTACTCATGGCTTGGTGGTGGACATCATGATTATTAATTCCATGTGGGCAAGGTGTTTTCCCAAAGGAAAGGAGTACTAATTTCTTTTAGAACGTGAGAGGATGGGGCATTAGCCAAGAAGCAGTAGCTGTCTGCTACAAGTCTTAAGAAGACAAGATGGATACATGTGAATCTATTAAAAAAAATGCCCACAAACATGGAGGGAGAGCTCTGTGTGCTCCCGGGCAAGCTGTTCACTCCTGGGGAGGCCAGTGCAAAGGGAAAGATCTGGGAGGTGTGGTTGGAAGAGAGAACCACAGAAGCTGGTGAGGAAGGAAACTGGGGAAGTGGGCAGTTGAGGGCAGATCAAGGGAGGCTTTGAACGGGAGGTAGGGCACAGGACATTGAGAAATCAGATTGAAAATGGAAAAATCGGAGGAAGAAGAATGTTCTGTAAATCCTGTAAGACGACCACCTTGCCAAGTGTCCTCAGCTTTCTTGTCTTTCCAGTAACTAGCCTCTTTGAAAATGTTCTAGGTCAAGATTTTCCCATCAACAAAACATTTGTGTAAGGTTAAAATTACACTTGAATGATGGGAGAAAAATACACATGCACATGACAAAAACAGCTCCAAAAACAACCCTTGGGTTTTCTGGCGAAAGAGCAGAACACCTTGAATATCTTTCATGAGGTTCCAAAACCATCTCAGGTTACTAACAGAAAGAAAAAAAGGTGTTATCGGATTTTCATGTTAAGAGTTATTTAATTGAATGAAGTACATTAATGAATGAAATAGTCTAAATGAAATAAGAGGGCCGGGGCTGTGGCTCACTAGGCTAATCCTCCACCTTGCAGCGCCGGCACACCAGGTTCTAGTCCCAGTCGGGGCACCGGATTCTGTCCCGGTTGCCCCTCTTCCAGGCCAGCTCTCTGCTGTGGCCCGGGAGGGCAGTGGAGGATGGCCCAGGTGCTTGGGCCCTGCACCCCATGGGAGACCAGGAGAAGCACCTGGCTCCTGCCATCAGATCAGCGCGGTGTGCCAGCCGCAGCGCGCCGGCCGCGGCGGCCATTGGAGGGTGAACCAACGGCAAAAGGAAGACCTTTCTCTCTGTCTCTCTCTCTCTCACTGTCCACTCTGGCTGTCAAAAAAAAAAATGAAATAAGGTGAAAAAACATTTAGGTCATTATGGAATCATCTGATAGCTATTTTTAAAAATCGCCAATTTTGATGGTAGATCTAAGCAATGATTACTGACGACTGTTGCAATGAGTTGAAAATCTGATGGGTAACTTTACAGTGGATGCATCCCACGGACAATGCGGATCCCACTGATAGAATGGAGCCCCTTCTTGTCACTGCCACAGATATCCTGGGCCTCCAGGGTGAGGCAGATGTGAGGGACCTACTAGCACCCACAGTTGTGTGGCTCCCTAAATCAAACTTGTTGAGTTTCTCATTGAGCTACATTGCTCAAAGTATCATCTAAAAAGCATTTCACAAAGTGCACGGGAAAATAGAATTAAAAATGTTGATTTTAATGCAAAAACTCCTGAAGTTCATGTGAGGTTTTTTTGCATAGTATACGTTTTCCATGAACTGTTGAAGACTCCTTGTATATATGAATTTTAGATTTTTTGCACCAAAATAAACTTTGGAGTTTTATAAAAAAATTATTTATTTGCAAGGCAGAGCAACAGAGAGACAGCAATGGAGACAGATCTTCCTTTTGCCGTTTCGCTCCCCAAATGCCTGCAGTAGCAGGGCTGAGCCGGTGGGGGGAGCCAGGGAGCTGGTCCCGGTGAGTGGCAGGGGCCCAGGCGCTGGGGTCGTCACGTTCGGCCTTCGGAAGTGCATAATATTAGGAAGTCAGGTCGGACGCTGAGTGCCGTCTTGAGCAAAGGAAATCCAACAAGGATGTCACAAGTGGCAGCTGAACTGCTTTGCCAGATGCTGGCCCCAAATTGTTTTTCAATTCTGTTTTCCACAGACTTTTTGAAGTACCTTCATAATGCCCAAGAGGGATGATTTAAGGCTTTTTGATACATATTGTTAATTGATTTTCTTGAAAAAGTGATAGCAATTTGTAGTCAAGCAGCATATTAAATTCATAGTCTCTCCTCTTCTTCTTGATAGGTGTGAAGGGTAATATTTAATTCGTGGTTTATTGACAACACTTTATTCGTAGAACAGCCAAAGAGAAAGAGCTTCCATCCTCTGGTTTACTCCCCAGATGCCCCAACATCTGGGCTGGGCTAAAGCTGAAGCAGAAAATGAGAGCCAGGAACCTGGTGTGGGTCTCCCGCAATGGGCGGCGCGCACTCAAACTCCTGAACCAACACTGCTGCCTCCTGAACCAACACGGGGCTGTATTAGCAGAAGCTCATGTTAGGATCAAGAGTCAGGTTATTAACCCAGCTACTCTGGTACAGGCTGCAATGTCTTAGCAACCGGGCCACACACCTGCCCCTGCTCTTCTATTTGGTGATCTTACGATTTCTTCCTATGAACCCATGCCAACATTACTAGATCTCTTATAAATGGGATCTTAGAAAAAGTGTATTCCCTAACAGCTTATTACTAGCATAGGAAAGTCCTTTTGTATCTTGTACTTGATTATTTTATTGGACTTAGACAAATTCTAAGATGTTGGATTTTCTTGGAATCTGTTCTATCTTCATAGTTAACTTATACTCTCAGAGCCTCTTAGCTATCTGTAAAGTGAAGAAAATAATAACTCCTCCTTCATGGCTATGTGATGACAACATGGTAATTTGTACATTACATAAAGCCCTATATCTAGAACATGATAAAAACTCATTGACTACATAATACCTATCATGATGCATTCGGGCCCTGTCATTGTTTTAAGATTAATCTAGAAATATTAAATCAACTACCTCTATAGTATGAGGCCTGGTTTCTGTAAATACAGCCTCCCGTAAGACAGCAAGGACCAACTTTTTGAGAAGTACCATAAGAAGAACATGTTAGCTTTCATAAGAAATTTGTGATTGTGTGACCTGTGCAGCACAGGCAGTGCAGTAGAATGCAAGCACTGATTTTGAGGGAAGACCCAAAATATTCTTATGGGGAAAATACATTTCTTAATTTTTCTAGCATATTCAAATGAGACCACTGTTTGAGGTTAAGCACTCAGACTAGCTGCTTGTTGTCATGGCACTGAGGTAGAAAGAATCTCCTATTGTAAAACTCACCCATGCAGAGAGAGAATATGTGGTTTTTTCCCACATCTCCATTACTCAGTAGTATTCCTCTGAGTAAACAGAATGAGTGTTTCACTAATGCACAAAGACAAACAATGGAAGAGAAAAGAATGGATTGTGAAAAAAATGCAAACACTGCTATGAGAGAAGTGAAGGAAAAAAGAAAAGAAAATGCAAACAATGAGCACTGTAGATGACTTACTTTTAAGATTTATTTTATTTGTTTGAAAGGCAGAATGACCGAGAGAGAAGAGACAGAGACAGAGGTCTTCCATCCGCTGGTTCTTTTCCCCCAAATGGCCACAAGGGCCAGGGGTTGGGCCAAGCCAAAGCCAGGAGACAGGAGCTTCTTCCAGGTCTCCCACATGGGTGCAGGGACCCAAGCACTTGGGCCATCTTCTGCTGCTTTCCCAGGCACCTTAGCAGGAAGCTTGGTGGGAAGTGAAGCAGCTGGGACTTGAACAGGCACCCATGTGGGATGCCAGCATCGCAATGGTGGTTTAAACCTGTTACACCACAACAGGCCCCCATGATTTGACTCTGCACGAATGACATCAGCCAACCTCTGGTGTGTCTGGTTTCTTTGTGTCTCCCGTGTGACTGGAGCAGCCACAGTTTCAGCAACTATGGGTCAGGCATTGGTACACGACTGAGTCTACAAAATGCTGTCATTGGCGCCACTCATGCCTGAGCTCCAGCTTGAAGCCACTGTGTTTCTGGTGAACACACTGTGTAGGTGTGAAATGTCAAGGCAACAAGGGTTCCATCCTCAGGAACAAGGAAACCAAGAGAATTATTTTTATCCTCACAGAAATAGAAAACACAGCCAGAATTTGGTTAGTGATGAGCCTCTGTGTTCCTCTGAGGAGTACGCGAGCTCTAAGTCAGATTCCTGCACTGGAAATCAGAGTCCAAAAGCACATGAAGTGGTCACAGCTACCAGGTTGCTGTTTTCCTGCACATCGTAGCCATAGCAGTAACCCAAATGTAGAGCCTTTAAATTTCTTTAAACATATAATTATCCCTCTTTTTAAAAAAGATCACTTTAATACATTAAAATGATTGAATCTACTGCTGACTGTGTGGAAACGATGTAACTCATTAGTTTGAAAATGACCGATTGGTAATACAGGCTCCAAATTAGCCAGACTCAAAAGTTACACATCGGTTCAATAATGTACAATGCAGACCCAACATTTTGCCTGATATGATCGGTTTAAGCTATGTACGTGCATGGAAAAATAGCACTACACTGCTTAAAAATGTGTGCCTAAGACATGTCCGTTCAAAATTCTAAAACATTTTAACTAAAATATTTCAATTTTTAATTAGTTCTTAACAAATTCAATACAGTTCATAGATACACTTCTAACAATATGATGATATTCTATTCCTTCTTCCCTGGTTACTTCCCCCTCTCTAGCTCATACCTTCCATTTCTCTCCCTTTCTTTTTTAGTTTCTGAAATAATATCCTTTAAACTTACATTACAGTAAAAAGGCCTAATGCTTCAGCAAATAAGTGTAACAAGTAAAAAGCAGTAAGACCCTAGTTTAATGGGAATATAGACAACAGCTATACACAGTAACTGAATGGAAAAATGACCATTTCACCTATATACAGAAAATTTTAAAGTAATCACACAGATCAGTAAAACTGTAATAGTATAGCATGATTAACCATTGGTATGACACAGGTTTATAACAAAGTTTTACACAACTATATTTGCAGCACTATTGATACATATAGGCATTTTTTAAATGATTTTTAAATTTTTAGCTTGCACATATAAGGGAGAACATGTGGTATTGTCTTTCTGTGGCTGGCTTATTTCATGGAACATCATGCCCTCCAGTTGTGCCATTTTACCTCAAGTGATAAAATTTAATTCCTTTTTATAGCTGAATAACACTCCAATGTGTACACATTCCACATTTTCTTTATCCATTCATCTGATGACCTTAGTTGATTGCAAAGTTTGGCGGTTGCCAACGGTGCTGCTGTAAGCATGGTGGTGGAGGTATCTGTTTGGTAGGTGTTCCTGTCTTTTGGGTATATACCCAGTAGTGGGATTGCTGGATCATATGGCAAATCTGTTTCTAGTTTTTAAGGAAATCTCCACACTGTTTTCCACAGTGGCTGCACTAATTTACATTCCAAATAGTGTGTATGTGTTCCTTTTCTCTACATCTTCGTCAGTGTTTGTTACTCTCTGTTTTCCGTGTTAGCCATTCTGACAAAAAAAAGGTGATATTGTGGTTTTGATTTGCATTTCCCTGATGGCTAGTGATGTTGAGCATTTTTTCATGTATTTGTTGGCCATTTGTACTTCTTTTCAGAATTTTCTATGAAGGTCCTTTGCCCATTTCTTAAATAGATTTTTTTTTGAGTTTTGAGTTAGTAATCTAGGTATTAATTGTTTGTTGGATAGGTAGCTTGGAAATATTATTTCCCATTCTGTTGGTGTCTCATACATCACAGTCAACCGAATTCATCGCAGAAATGCAGGGGCGATTCAATATTCACAATCAATAAATTGTCATAAATCACATCAATAAAATGAAGAACAAAAATCATGGATCAGTAGATGCAGAGAAAGCATGTGATAAGATTCAACACCCCTTCATTATTTAAAAAAAAAAACTCCACAAATAATGTATGGAAGGAACATACCTCAAAATTATAAAGGCTCTATATGCCTAACCAACAGCCAGTATCATACTAATGGGGAAAGCTGAAAGCAGTTCTCCTCAGATATGGAACAAGACAAGGATGTCCACTTTTACCACTAGTCTTCAGCATTGTACTAGAAATTTTAGCAAAAGCAATTAGGGATGTGTGTGTGTGTGTGTATGTGTGTGTATGTGTGTCTGTGAGAGACACAGACACCTTACAGCATTTCTTCAGTGTGTCGTAATGGCCAGCATCACTACTCTTGTGGTCTAGAACTCTTGTTAAGCCAATCTGATAGCCACATGGCTGCTAACAAGCAGACAGACAATACACTGTGTGAATTAAGGGTAGGCAGTAAGATTTCTTTATGCTGCTTAGCACACAATCTAAAACTTGTCAATTGTTTATTTCTAGAATTTTCCATGGGGACATGAAGCTGAAAGAGAAGGGCTACTATACATGCATGGATCCTTCCGATTCCTTCATTTCTAGACCTGTTTTTCCCTGACTGCTGTGAGAAGCACTGTACTGTCCTTGAAACTTCTAAGCATGCAGTTTTTTAGAGCATAAAATAATTTTAAATATGCAAGCGTATTTCAAAAATTTGTGTAAAATGAAATTAAAAGGAATGTTCTTTTGGGGGGGCAGAGCCAAGATGGCGGAATAGTGAGGGTGCGCACTGATAGTCCGGGAAAATTTAGCTTAATAAAAGGGGAGTTATGGTGGCCTCAGAAAAAAGAACCAGGAAAATATTGCAGAGGAAACTCTTCTGGATCTAGTGGCTGTGAATCGGAGGACCTACTGGGAGAACAAGGTCGCCCACCGCACGGAAGCCGAGCCGCGGGAGCCGCGGGTGCCGCGGGAGCCGCAGGGTCTGCGCGCCAGTGCAGGAAGGGGAGTGCATGTCACACAGACACCAGCAGGGAGAATTGGGACGTCCAGGGCTCCGAGTCCACACATCGGCGCTGGAAGGGGAGGTGAGCTCAATAACCCGAGACATTGGCGGGGAAACGAGGGTCAGAATCTAGAGGGGGGCCGGAAAGTGCAACAGACTCACTACCAGAAAGAAGGGAAAAAAAAAGCTTGGGGGTTCTCTCTCCCCCAACCTTACAAAGGTTGCAAGGCTGCAAGGCTTGAAGAATTCGCAAGAGACAAAGAGCAGGCCCCCTCTCTGGATTTACATATCAACAGGGGAGAGCTAAGGAACTGAGTCACTACAATTCAGTAGCCTAGGCAACCCAGTGGGAGTCCAGAGGAGCCTACACAGACTCTTTGGGTAGAAGCCAGAGACTGGAAGCTAAATACCATCAATTCTGCACAGCCGTGCCATGCGGTATTACTTACCCCCTGAATAAAATAAATAAATAAATGAATAAATAAAGAGAGATTTACCACGCATAACCTGAGGGTGTCACCGTTGCACACCCGTAACCAGGAAGAACCAAGCGGAGCTCTCAGGCCACACCCATCTCAAGCCTCCAAGGCTCCTCCAACAACAGGCAGTCCACTTAACATGGACATAGTATAAAATAAAAAAAAATTAAAAAAAAAAAAACGCACAGTGACGAAAGAAGAATTAACTATGCCAAGCAACAAACATAGAAATGGAGGGAACAAGATCAATGATGACACTATGATGCCTCCAAATAAACAAAATACCCCAAACCAAGATTATGAAGATGATGAGATAGAAGAAATGCAAGATACAGATTTCAAAAAATTTATGATAAGAACATTTAGAAGTTTTCAAAAGCAAATCCTTGAACTACAGAAATCCTTATTGGACAGGATTGAAAATCTCTCTCGTGAAAATGAAATTTTAAGGAAGAATCAAAATGAAACTCAGAAACTAGTAGAACAGGAAAGTTTGATAGTGAAGAGAAATAAAAATGAAATGAAGAGCTCAATAGATCAAATGACAAACACATTAGAAAGCCTTAAAAACAGAATGGGTGAAGCAGAAGAGAGAATATCGGACTTAGAAGATAGAGCACAGGAAAACATACAGTCAAACCAAAGATAAGAAGAGGAAATTAGAAATCTAAAAAATATTGTTGGGAATCTACAGGATACTATTAAAAAAACCAACATTCGAGTTCTAGGAGTTCCTGAAGGCATGGAGAGAGAGAAAGGATTAGAAGGCCTTTTTAGTGAGATACTAGCAGAGAACTTTCCAGGTTTGGAGAAGGACAGAGACATCCTAGTACAGGAAGCTCATAGAACCCCCAATAAACATGACCAAAAGAGATCCTCACCACGACACGTGGTAATTAAACTTACCACAGTGAAACATAAAGAAAAGATCCTAAAATGTGCAAGAGAGAAACGTCAGATTACTCTCAGAGGATCTCCAATCAGACTCACAGCTGACTTCTCATCAGAAACACTACAGGCTAGGAGGGAATGGCGAGACATAGCATAGGTGCTAAGAGAGAAAAATTGCCAGCCCAGAATATTATATCCTGCCAAGCTCTCATTTGTGAATGAAGGTGAAATAAAGACCTTTCATAGCAAACAGAAATTGAAAGACTTTGTGGCCACTCGTCCGGCCCTACAAAAGATACTTAAAGATGTGCTACACTCAGAAACACAGAAACACGGCCATCAATATGAAAGAAGGGAAAGGAAGAACACCTACCAGTAAAAGAGCATGGGAAGCTCAAAGCATATACTAGAAAATATCTCCGGGAAAATGGCAGGGCAAAGTCACTATGTATCAATAGTCACATTAAACATTAATGGTCTGAATTCTTCAGTTAAAAGACACCGATTGGCTGATTGGCTCAAAGACACAACCCAACTATTTGTTGCCTACAAGAAACACATCTCTCTAACAAAGATGCATGCAGACTGAAAGTGAAAGGTTGGAAAAAGATATTCCATGCCAACAGAAACCAAAAAAAAGCAGGTGTAGCCATATTAATATCAGACAAAATAAACTTTAAAACAAAAACTGTTAAGAGAGACAAAGAGGGACACTATATAATGATTAAGGGTTCAATTCAACAGGAAGATGTAACTATTATAAATGTATATGCACCTAATTACAGGGCACCGGTCTATTTAAAAGATATGTTAAGGGACTTAAAGGGAGATTTAGATTCCAATACAATAGTACTGGGGGACTTCAATACTCCACTCTCAGAAATAGACAGATCATCCGGACAGAGGATCAACAAGGAAACAGCAGATTTAATTGACACTATTGCCCAAATGGATCTAACAGATATCTACAGAACTTTCAATCCTACATCTACAGACTTCACATTCTTCACAGCAGTGCATGGAACCTTCTCTAGGATTGATCACATACTAGGCCATAAAGCAAGTCTCAGCAAATTTAAAAGAATTAGAATCATACCATGCAGCTTCTCAGACCACAGCGGAATGAAGCTGGAAATTAGCAACTCAGGAAACCCCAGAAAGTATGCAAACACATGGAGATTGAACAACATGCTCCTGAATGAACAATGGGTCATTCAAGAAATCAAAAGAGAAATCAAAAAATTTCTGGAAGTAAATGAAGACAACAACACAACATATCAAAACTTATGGGATACAGCAAAAGCAGTATTGAGAGGCAAATTTATAGCAATAGGTGCCTATATCAAGAAATTGGAAAGGTACCAAATAAATGAGCTTTCAGCACATCTCAAGGACCTAGAAAAATTGCAGCAAACCAAACCCAAATCTAGTAGGAGAAGAGAAATAATTAAAACCAGAGAAGAAATTAACAGGATTGAATCCAAAAAAAATTACAAAAAATCAGCCAAGCGAAGAGCTGGTTTTTTGAAAAAATAAACAAAATTGACACCCCATTGGCCCAACTAACTAAAAAAAGAAGAGAAAAGACCCAAATCAATAAAATCAGAGATGAAAAAGGAAACGTAACAACAGACACCACAGAAATAAAAAGAATCATCAGAAATTACTACAAGGACCTGTATGCCAGCAAACAGGAAAACCTATCAGAAATGGATAGATTCCTGGACACATGCAATCTACCAAAATTGAAACATGAAGACATAGAAAACCTAAATAGACCCATAACTGAAACAGAAATTGAAACAGTAATAAAGGCCCTCCCAACAAAGAAAAGCCCAGGACCAGATGGATTCACTGCTGAATTCTACCAGACATTTAAAGAAGAACTAATCCCATTTCTTCTCAAACTATTCAGAACAATCGAAAAAGAGGGAATCCTCCCAAATTCTTTCTATGAAGCCAGCATCACCTTAATCCCTAAGCCAGAGAAAGATGCAGCACTGAAAGAAAATTACAGACCAATATCCCTGATGAACATAGACGCAAAAATCCTCAATAAAATTCTGGCCAATAGAGTACAACAACACATCAGGAAAATCATCCACCCAGACCAAGTGGGATTCATCCCTGGTATGCAGGGATGGTTCAACATTCGCAAATCAATCAATGTGATTCACCACATTAACAGACTGCAAAAGAAAAACCATATGATTATCTCAATTGATGCAGAGAAAGCATTCGATAAAATTCAACACCCTTTCATGATGAAAACTCTAAGCAAATTGGGTATAGAAGGAACATTCCTCAATATAATCAAAGCAATTTATAAAAAACCCACAGCCAGCATCCATTGAATGGGGAAAAGTTGGAAGCATTTCCACTGAGATCTGGCACCAGGCAGGGATGCCCACTCTCACCACTTCTATTTAACATAGTCCTGGAAGTTTTAGCCAGAGCCATCAGACAAGAAAAAGAAATCAAAGGAATACAAATCAAGAAGGAAGAATTCAAACTATCCCTCTTTGCAGACGATATGATTCTTTACTTAGGGGATCCAAAGAACTCTACTAAGAGACTATTGGAACTCATAGAGGAGTTTGGCAAAGTGGCAGGATATAAAATCAATGCACAAAAATCAAGTCTTTGTATACACAAGCAACGCCATGACTAAGAAAGAACTGCTAAGATCAATCCCATTCACAATAGCTACAAAAACAATCAAATACCTTGGAATAAACTTAACCAAGGACGTTAAAGATCTCTACGATGAAAATTACAAAACCTTAAAGAAAGAAATAGAAGAGGATACCAAAAAATGGAAAAATCTTCCATGCTCATGGATTGGAAGAATCAACATCATCAAAATGTCCATTCTCCCAAAAGCAATTTATACATTCAATGCAATCCCAATCAAGATACCAAAGACATCCTTCGCAGATCTAGAAAAAATGATGCTGAAATTCATATGGAGGCACAAGAGACCTCGAATAGCTAAAGCAATCTTGTACAACAAAAACAAAGCCGGAGGCATCACAATACCAGACTTCAGGACATACTACAGGGCAGTTGTAATCAAAACAGCATGGTACTGGTACAGAAACAGATGGATAGACCAATGGAACAGAATTGAAACACCAGAAATCAACCCAAACATCTACAGCCAACTTATATTTGATCAAGGATCTAAAACTAATTCCTGGAGCAAGGACAGTCTATTCAATAAATGGTGCTGGGAAAACTGGATTTCCACGTGCAGAAGCATGAAGAAAGGCCCCTACCTTACACCTTACACAAAAATCCACTCAACGTGGATTAAAGACCTAAATCTACATCCTGACACCATCAAGTTATTAGAGAACATTGGAGAAATCCTTCAAGATATTGGCACAGGCAAAGAGTTTCTGGAAAAGACCCGGGAGGCACAGGCAGTCAAAGCCAAAATCAACTATTGGGATTGCATCAAATTGAGAAGTTTCTGTACTGCAAAAGAAACAGTCAGGAGAGTGAAGAGACAACCAACAGAATGGGAAAAAATATTTGCAAACTATGCAACAGATAAAGGGTTAATAACCAGAATCTACAAAGAGATCAAGAAACTCCACAAAAACAAAACAAACAACCCACTTAAGAGATGGGCCAAGGACCTCAATAGACGTTTTTCAAAAGAGGAAATCCAAATGGCCAACAGGCACATGAAAAAATGTTCAAGGTCACTAGCAATCAGGGAAATGCAAATCAAAAGCACAATGAGGTTTCACCTCACCCCGGTTAGAATGGCTCACATACAGAAATCTACCAACAACAGATGCTGGCGAGGATGTGGGGAAAAAGGGACACTAACCCACTGTTGGTGGGAATGCAAACTGGTCAAGCCACTATGGAAATCAGTCTGGAGATTCCTCAGAAACCTGAAGATAACCCTACCGTTCGACCCAGCCATCCCACTCCTTGGAATTTACCCAAAGGAGTTTAAATTGGCAAACAAAAAAGTGGTCTGCACCCTAATGTTTATTGCAGCACAATTCACAATAGCCAAGACCTGGAACCAACCTAAATGCCCATCAACGGTAGACTGGATAAAGAAATTATGGGATATGTATTCTTTAGAATACTATACCGCAGTAAGAAACAATGAAATCCAGTCATTTGCAACAAAATGGAGGAATCTGGAACACATCATGCTGAGTGAAGTAAGCCAGTCCCAAAGGGACAAATACCATATGTTCTCCCTGATCGGTGACAACTGACTGAACACCAAAAAGGAAACCTCCTGAAGTGAAATGGACACTATGAGAAATGGTGACTTGATCAGCATAGCCCTGACTGCTAATGGACAACTTAATACATTATCCCTCATAGTATTTTTTTTGTCTGTTCTACTTAATATGACTGGTTTAATTCTGTAATTATCACACAGTTATTCTTAAGTGTTGAAAATTAACTGAAATCTGATCCCTGTTAAACATAAAAGTGGGAATAAGAGAGGGAAGAGATGTATAATTTGGGACATGCTCAAGCTGACTTGCCCCAATTGGTAGAGTTGGAAACATACCAGGGGATTCCAATTCAATCCCATCAAGGTGGCATGTACCAATGCCATCTCACTATTCCAAGTGATCAATTTCAGTTCACAATTGATCATAATGAAAGGACTAAGAGTCAAAGGGAGCACATAAACAAGCCTAGTATCTGCTAACACTAACCGATAGAATAAATAAAGGGGAGAGTGATCCAACATGGGAAGTGAGATACTCAGCAGACTCATAGAATGGCGGATGTCCTAAATAGCACTCTGGCCTCAGAATCAGCCCTAAAGGCACTCGGATCTGGCTGAAAAGCCCATGAGAGTATTTCAGGCATGGAAAGCCAAGACACTCTGGCAAAAAGATCTCTGTGAGTGAGATCCCAGTGGAAAGAACAGGTCTTCAAAGAGGGAGGTACCTTTCTCTGAAGGGAGGAGAGAACCTCCACTTTGACTATGACCTTGTCTAAACAAGATAAGAGTCGGAGAACTCAGAGGGCTTCCATAGCCTTGGAAACTCATGACTGGTGCATAGGGAGATTACTGATGCCATAAACAGGAGTGTCAATTTGTAAAGTCAACAACAGGAGTCACTGTGCACTTACTCCTCATGTAGGATCTCTGTCCTTAATGTGCTGTACACTGAGGCTTAATGCTATAACGAGTACTCAAACAGTATATTTCACTTTGTGTTTCTATGGGGGTGCAAACGATTGAAATCTTTACTTAATGTACACTAAACTGATCTTCTGTAAAAAAAAAAAAAAGAAAGAAAAAGAAATTATCAATTCCCAACTTGACTCTCACTGGGATTAAACATGACAATAGGTCTGATCTGATTTCATCATCATTAAAAAAAATCATCTATTATTTTTCACTTTATGTTTCTGTGTGGGACCAAACTGTTGAAATCCTTACTTAAGGTATACTAAGCTGATCTTCTGTATATTAAGATAATCGAAAATGAATCTTGATGTGAATGGAAGGGGAGAGGGAGTGGGAAAGGGGAGGGTTGTGGGTGGGAGGGACGGTATGGGGGGGGAAGCCATTGTAACCCAGGAGTCATACTTTGGAAATTTATATTCATTAAATAAAAGATAAAAAAAGAGAGATACCAAAGACATTCTTCGCAGATCTAGAAAAAAATGATGCTGAAATTCATATGGAGGCACAAGAGACCTCGAATAGCTAAAGCAATCTTGTACAACAAAAACAAAGCCGGAGGCATCACAATACCAGATTTCAGGACATACTACAGGGCAGTTGTAATCAAAAAGCATGGTACTGGTACAGAAACAGATGGATAGACCAATGGAACAGAATTGAAACACCAGAAATCAACCCAAACATCTACAGCCAACTTATATTTGATCAAGGATCTAAAACTAATTCCTGGAGCAAGGACAGTCTATTCAATAAATGGTGCTGGGAAAACTGGATTTCCACGTGCAGAAGCATGAAGAAAGGCCCCTACCTTACACCTTACACAAAAATCCACTCAACGTGGATTAAAGACCTAAATCTACATCCTGACACCATCAAGTTATTAGAGAACATTGGAGAAATCCTTCAAGATATTGGCACAGGCAAAGAGTTTCTGGAAAAGACCCGGGAGGCACAGGCAGTCAAAGCCAAAATCAACTATTGGGATTGCATCAAATTGAGAAGTTTCTGTACTGCAAAAGAAACAGTCAGGAGAGTGAAGAGACAACCAACAGAATGGGAAAAAATATTTGCAAACTATGCAACAGATAAAGGGTTAATAACCAGAATCTACAAAGAGATCAAGAAACTCCACAAAAACAAAACAAACAACCCACTTAAGAGATGGGCCAAGGACCTCAATAGACGTTTTTCAAAAGAGGAAATCCAAATGGCCAACAGGCACATGAAAAAATGTTCAAGGTCACTAGCAATCAGGGAAATGCAAATCAAAAGCACAATGAGGTTTCACCTCACCCCGGTTAGAATGGCTCACATACAGAAATCTACCAACAACAGATGCTGGCGAGGATGTGGGGAAAAAGGGACACTAACCCACTGTTGGTGGGAATGCAAACTGGTCAAGCCACTATGGAAATCAGTCTGGAGATTCCTCAGAAACCTGAAGATAACCCTACCGTTCGACCCAGCCATCCCACTCCTTGGAATTTACCCAAAGGAGTTTAAATTGGCAAACAAAAAAGTGGTCTGCACCCTAATGTTTATTGCAGCACAATTCACAATAGCCAAGACCTGGAACCAACCTAAATGCCCATCAACGGTAGACTGGATAAAGAAATTATGGGATATGTATTCTTTAGAATACTATACTGCAGTAAGAAACAATGAAATCCAGTCATTTGCAACAAAATGGAGGAATCTGGAACACATCATGCTGAGTGAAGTAAGCCAGTCCCAAAGGGACAAATACCATATGTTCTCCCTGATCGGTGACAACTGACTGAACACCAAAAAGGA
This sequence comes from Oryctolagus cuniculus, assembly GCF_964237555.1. Classification (NCBI taxonomy): domain Eukaryota; kingdom Metazoa; phylum Chordata; class Mammalia; order Lagomorpha; family Leporidae; genus Oryctolagus; species Oryctolagus cuniculus. The sequence continues at coordinate 11,765,673 of NC_091437.1, forward strand.
AACCTCCTGAAGTGAAATGGACACTATGAGAAATGGTGACTTGATCAGCATAGCCCTGACTGCTAATGGACAACTTAATACATTATCCCTCTTAGTTCTTTTTTTTTTCTGTTCTACTTAATATGACTGGTTTAATTCTGTAATTATCACACAGTTATTCTTAAGTGTTGAAAATTAACTGAAATCTGATCCTTGTTAAACATAAGAGTGGGAATAAGAGAGGGAAGAGATGTATAATTTGGGACATGCTCAAGCTGACTTGCCCCAAATGGTAGAGTTAGAAACATACCAGAGGATTCCAATTCAATCCCATCAAGGTGGCATGTACCAATGCCATCTCACTATTCCAAGTGATCAATTTCAGTTCACAATTGATCATAATGAAAGGACTAAGAGTCAAAGGGAGCACATAAACAAGCCTAGTATCTGCTAACACTAACCGATAGAATAAATAAAGGGGAGAGTGATCCAACATGGGAAGTGAGATACTCAGCAGACTCATAGAATGGCGGATGTCCTAAATAGCACTCTGGCCTCAGAATCAGCCCTAAAGGCACTCGGATCTGGCTGAAAAGCCCATGAGAGTATTTCAGGCATGGAAAGCCAAGACACTCTGGCAAAAAGATCTCTGTGAGTGAGATCCCAGTGGAAAGAATAGGTCTTCAAAGAAGGAGGTACCTTTCTCTGAAGGGAGGAGAGAACCTCCACTTTGACTATGACCTTGTCTAAACAAGATAAGAGTCGGAGAACTCAGAGGGCTTCCATAGCCTTGGAAACTCATGACTGGAGCATAGGGAGATTACTGATGCCATAAACAGGAGTGTCAATTTGTAAAGTCAACAACAGGAGTCACTGTGCACTTACTCCTCATGTAGGATCTCTGTCCTTAATGTGCTGTACATTGAGATTTAATGCTATAACGAGTACTCAAATAGTATATTTCACTTTGTGTTTCTATGGGGGTGCAAACTGTTGAAATCTTTACTTAATGCATACTAAACTGATCTTCTGTAAAAAAAAAAAAAAAGAAAGAAATTATCAATTCCCAACTTGACTCTCACTGGGATTAAACATGACAATAGGTCTGATCTGATTTCATCATCATTAAAAAAAATCATCTATTATTTTTCACTTTATGTTTCTGTGTGGGACCAAACTGTTGAAATCCTTACTTAAGGTATACTAAGCTGATCTGTATATTAAGATAATCGAAAATGAATCTTGATGTGAATGGAAGGGGACAGGGAGTGGGAAAGGGGAGGGTTGTGGGTGGGAGGGACGGTATGGGGGGGAAGCCATTGTAATCCATAAGTCGTACTTTGGAAATTTATATTCATTAAATAAAAGTTAAAAAAAAAAAAAGAAATTAAAAGGTGCGTTTTCCATCAACTTTTTGTAGAAAATGAAGAAACCATAAAATACATTTTTGGTTCATTCTGTTATGAATAATTGAGTGTGGGAAAGAAAAGATTTTCAAAAAATTTTTTATTTAATAAATATAAATTTACAAAGTACAATTTTTGAATTATAGTGGCTTTTCCCCCCATAACCTCCCTCCCACCCGCAACTATCCCATCTTCCACTCCCTCTCCCATCCCATTCTTCATCAAGATTCATTTTCAATTATCTTTATATGCAGAAGATCAACTTAGTATATACTAAGTAAAGATTTCAACAGACTGCACCAACACAGACACACAAGAATATAGAGTACTGTTTGAGTAGTAGTTTTGCTGTTAATTCTCATAACACATTCAGGACAGAGATCCTACATGGGGAGCAGGTTCACAGTGACTCCCATTGTTGATTTAAGAATTGACACTCTTTTTTTTTTTTTTTTTTTTTTACAGGCAGAGTGGACAGTGAGAGAGAGAGACAGAGAGAAAGGTCTTCCTTTTGCCGTTGCTTCACCCTCCAATGGCCGCTGCGGCTGGCGCGCTGCGGCCGGCGCACCGCGCTGATCCAATGGCAGGAGCCAGGAGCCAGGTGCTTTTCCTGGTCTCCCATGGGGTGCAGGGCCCAAGCACCTGGGCCATCCTCCACTGCATTCCCTGGCCACAGCAGAGGGCTGGCCTGGAAGAGGGGCAACCGGGACAGAATCCGGCGCCCCGACCGGGACTAGAACCCGGTGTGCCGGCGCCGCTAGGTGGAGGATTAGCCTAGTGAGCCACGGCGCCGGCCAAGAATTGACACTCTTATTTATGACGTCAGTAATCACCCAAGGCTCTTGTCATGAGCTGCTGAGGCTATAGAAGCCTCTTGAGTTCACCAATCCTGATCTTATTTAGACAAGGCCATATCAAAGTGGAAGTTCCTTTCTCCCTTCAGACAAAGGTACCTCTTTCTTTGATGGCCCATTCTTTCTGCTGGGATCTCACTCACAGAGATCTTTCATTTAGGTCATTTTTTTCTTTTTCTTTCCCTTTCTCTCTCTCTCTTTTTTTTTCCCCACAGTGTCTTGGCTTTCCATGCCTGCAAAACTCTCATGGGCCTTTTAGCCAGATCTGAATGTCTTAAGGGCTGATTCTGAGGCCGGAGTGCTGTTTAGGGCATTTGCCATTCTATGAGTCTGTTGTGTATCCTGCTTCCCCCATAGGATCATTCTATCCCTTTTAATTCTATCCTTCAATATTTGCAGACACTGGTCTTATTTATGTAATATCTTTGACACTTAACCTATCTTTTTTTATTTTTATCAATTATGTGCTTAAACTGATCACTTTAACAAGTAAGATGGCATTGGTACATGCCACCTTGATGGGATTGAATTGGAATCCCTTGGCACATTTCTAGCTCTACCATTAGGGTAAGTCCGAGTGAGCATGTGCCAAACTGTATATCTCCTCCCTCTCTTATTCCCACTCTTATATTTAACAGAGATCACTTTTTAGTTAGTTTTAAATGCCTAAGAATAATTGTGTGTTAATTAAAGAGTTCAACTGGCAGGTGCCGCGGCTCACTAGGCTAATCCTCTGCCTGCCTTGCCAGCACACAGGGTTTTTCCCGGTTGCTCCTCTTCCAGTCCAGCTCTCTGCTGTGGCCCGGGAAGGCAGTGGAGGATGGCCCAAGTGCTTGGGTCCTGCACCTGCATGCGAGACCAGGAGGAGGCACCTGGCTCCTGGCTTCGGATCGGCACAGTGCACCAGCTGTAGTGGCCATTTGGGGGGCGAACCAACAGGAGGAAGACCTTTCTCTATGTCTCTCTCTCTCACTAACTCCGCCTGTCCAAAAAAAAAAAAAAAAAAAAAAAAAAAGAGTTCAACCAGTGGTATTAAGTGGAACAAAAAAATATTAAAAGGAATAAAATAGTAAGTTGTTCCTCAACAGCCAAGACAAGGGCTAACCAAGTCACTGTTTCTCATGGTGTCCATTTCACTTCAACAGGTTTCCTTTTAGGTGCTTAGTTACATTGTCACCGATCAGGGAGAACATATGATATTTGTCCCTCTGGGACTGGCTTATTTCACTCAGCATGATATTTTCCAAATTCCTCCATTTTGTTGCAAGTGACCAGATTTCATTTTTTTTATTGCTATATAGTATTCTATAGAGTACATATCCCATAATTGCTTTATCTAGTCATCTCTTGATGGGCATTTAGGTTGATTCCATGTCTTAGCTATTGTGAATTGAGCTGCAATAAACAATGAGGTGCAGACAGCTCTTTTTTTGCAGTTTAATTCCCTTTGGGTAAATTCCAAGGAGTGGGATGGCTGGGTCATGTGGTAGGGCTATATTCAGGTTTCTGAGGAATCTCCAAACTGTCTTCCATAGTGGCTTTACTAGTTTTCATTCCTACCAACAGTGGATTAGTGTCCCTTTTTCACCACATCCTCACCAGCATCTCTTCTTAGTTGATTTCTATATGTGAGCCATTCTAACTGGGGTAAGGTGAAACCTCATTATAGTTTTGATTTGCATTTCCCTGATGGCTAGAGATCCTGAGCATTTTGTCATGTGTCTATCGGCCATTTGGATTTTCTCTTTTGAAAAATGTCTGTTAAGGTCCTTGGCCCATCTTTTTATTGGGTTGTTTTGTTGCTGTGGAATTTCTTGATCATTTTATAGATTCTAGTTGTTAATCCTTTATCAGTTGTATAGTTTGCAAATAATTTCTCCCATTATGTTGGTTGCCTCTTCACTTTCCTGTCTTTTGCTGTAAAGAAACTTGTCAATTTGAGGTAATCTCAATTGTTCATTTTAGCTTTGACTACCTGGGGTCTTCTCCAGGAATTCTTTGCCTGTTCCACAGTCTTGAAGGGTTCCCTTATGCTCTCAATTAATTTGATGGTGTCGTGGCATAGATTTAGATCTTTAATCCATGTTGAGTGGATTTTTGTATAAGGTGTAAGATAGGGGTCTTATTTCATACTCCAACATGTGGACATCCAGTTTTCCCAGCACCATTTGTTGAAGAGGCTGTCCCTGTTCCAGGGGTTAGTTTTAGCTCCTTTGTTGAATATGAGTTGGTTATAGATTTTTGATTTCCGTTGTTTCTGTTCTGTTCCATTGGTCTACCCATCTGTTTTTGTATCAGTACCTGGCTGTTTTGATTATAACTGCCCTGTAGTATGTCTTGAAGTCTGGAATTGTGATGCCTTCAGCTTTGTTTTTATTGTAAAGGATTGCTTTAGCTATTCGCAGTCTCCTGTTTCTCCATATGAATTTCAGCATCATTTTTTCTAGGTCTGTGAAGAATGTCTTTGGCATTTTGAGCGGTATCACATTGAACCTGTAAATTGCTTTCAGGAGAATGGACATTTTGATAATATTGATTCTTCCAATCCATGAACATGGCAGATTTTTCCATTTTTTTGTGTCTTCTTCTTTTTCGGGAAAGAAAAGAGTTTAACAAGGGACACCTACAAGCTTTCCAGCTGTCGGACAAATGGGAAGGGCCTGTATTTCCTTCTGAAATAGAACATGGTTTGAGTCAAGTTTCTTGTGAAACTAGAATTCCTTGGCCCTCTGAATCCTATGTTTCTGCATTCCAGGATTCAACCCACTGCAGATGGAAAACTGTTGTCTGTACTGAGCATGTGTAGCACTTTGTCCCTGTCACCATGCCCTAAACAACACCGTGTAGCACGTTTCCATATCGTGTACATCCTATCAGGTGCTATGAGTCATGCAGAGACAGTTAAAGTATACAGGAAGATGTGCACAGGTTATAGGCAAATACAAATTCCTGGAAGGGGTTTAAACATTTATGGAGCATCCTGAAGCCAATACCCCAGGAATACCAAGAGATAACTGTCCTGGCTTTAGGAAATCAGTATTCTCCTAATTGTACATAAACTATATTGTACTCATTTAAGCTAAAAAGGGATAAAAGTATATTCAGATGTTTTGCCTTAAGCAGTTGAGTGAAAACAAGAAATTAGTGGTTTTGAGTACCGCTGATGTCACAGGACACAAATCTGCAACTTGTCAGTTTCAAGTCTACATCAGCTTTAACTGCAAGCACCCCTTAAGGGTGAATTATTTTTGTGAGTTAATTTTTTCAAAGCTTCTCCCTAAACCACTTGGCCACAGTGGGAAGCCTGTTTGGCTAACTTCCAGGCTAATCTGTTGCATATTTCAATGAGAATTACAATGATAACATTTTCTCTTATGTAAATAATTTGTACCTAGGGTTGACTGTGTCCCCTAAATCAAAGTGTTTTCACTATAGACTCCTTGGAAACCCTAACCAAAGCAGTGTGACCTTGTAGCACCTGCTCTGTGTCCTTGGAAGTAGCTGCAGATAGTGACCAAAGTGAGGATAAATTCATGCATGACGGGGCCGGTGCCATGGCTCACTTGGTTAATCCGCCTGCAGCTCCGGCATCCCATATGGGCGCTGGTTCTAGTCCCGGTTGCTCCTCTTCCAGTCCAGCTCTCTGCAGTAGGGGATGTGCTTGGGCCCTGCACCCGCATCGGAGACCAGGAAGAAGCACCTGGCTCCTGGCTTCAGATCGGTGCAGTGCCAGCCGTTGCAGCCATTTGGGGAGTGAACCAATGGAAGGAAGACCTTTCTCTCTGTCTGTCTCTCTCACTGTCTATAACTCTACCTGTTAAATAATAAAAAAAATTTCATGTATGACAGCATCTACTTCACTGTATCTGTCATGTGATCCTATCACACATTTTGTTAATACAAATGGCAATTAAGCAAAACCACCAACCATCTACATGGCTTGAATATAGTAACCTAAAATGAAATCAGATAATTTATTTGTATGTAAGAACAAAGGACCATGATAGATACTTGAAATCATTTATTCAAGGCATTTTTATATAGTCTTGCAATCATAATATAGGCATATAATAAAAGAATATGAGAATGCAAGGATGAATATAAAGCCAGTGTCTGGGCATTTAAAATAAAAGCTCTTCAAAGTTACAAATGTTCTACAAATAGGATTCCTGAAAAATTTGGGAGAAACAAAAACTTTCATTAAAAACATTATAATAACAAATGACATGTCAATTAAGCAAGCAATTATATATTAATTAAATGTTTATATTCCCATGAGCTAAGACTTAATGCATTTTACATTCAAGTTGAAATAATTCAGCACCATTTTAGATTGAAGGATAAATGAAATACTTTGTGTACAAAAGTGGCCCAGGACATGGAATAGCTGGTATGAAACTTAAATCTGATTGAATATACTGATTGTGAATATGAGTTCAAGTCATGAAATAGAAAAGGGGTATCCTTTAGTTACCAGTTATACTATCAATATGAAAACAAATTATTTGTAAAACATAGTATCTCCCAACCAGATCAGAAATTTGATATTTTAGTGTAATCTGCCAAAGATTAGCGCTGAGTAATAGGGAAATTTTAACAAACTGCATTTCTTCTAGACTCTGAAATTTGGGAATGTTTCTAAGTGTAATTATCCTATAAGATTTCTAAGAGCAAAAAAAAAAAAAGCTTTGTTATTACAAATAATGCCTACTGAAGAGATTGTAAATAAAATTATTATATAAAAATATAAAGATTTTTCTGGAAATAGGCAAGTTGTGTATTCACTATGTCACCATATTGTTGGGAGGCTGAATCCTAGCCTTCGGAGGTCAAGATCTCGTTAGGTTTGGGTAACAAGCTATATGGGAGACTCAGACTTGTTTTCCTATTTGTCTGTGTCTCCACAGTCTTTGAGTACAAAAGCCAGTCTCTTCTCACTTTTAGGATTTCATATATCAGTTTTACTTTTTGTGTTCAGCAGTTTTATTTAGAATTTGTTTAGGCTGAAGTGGGCTCTGTATTAATCAGCCCCATTGTGTGTTATCCGCATTTGGCAGTTATTCGGAGGGAAGACTCCTTGAGGCCCCAAAATGTTACATGTGAAGTCGGCATGTCCAATTATCTGGGAACATTTGGGCTAATGGCAGGAGGAGGAATGTTCACTTAGGTTATTCTTGCTTATTCGCAAGAAACTTTAATTTCCTAATTGGAAAAACTCCTTTTTCAAGATCAACGAAACAGTACACATTGTATTTAAAGGGCAGATACTTTGGGACCTTCGAACACATTTTTAATTATTACAAATACATAGATGCATATGATGATCAATGTTTATTTTTAAATGAAGAATGGTTATGAAAAATAACTAAAATGTTAAAGACATGTGCTTTTGTAAAACTCCTATGAATTTTATGGGTAATAATGACATTTAAAGAAAACTGACAGAAGTTAGCACGTCTTTTCTACGTCTCAATGCCTAGCATGTGTGTGTCTGGCATATATTAGACCCTCAAATGATGATGGATGGACAGATAAGAGGTACAAAGAATGGTGATAAATGTGTCTTCTGCTATGGATCCAAAGGCTGTGATGTTGGCTAGATTTCAATACAGGGTAAGAATCTTAATGAAAAGATGGATGTGATATCTGCAGACACCAGTCTGGCTCAGTATTAATACTGACAGTAGTTTTTGGTTGCTTTTTTTTTTTTTAAGCAAATAACATAAAATACCTCTATTAGAAAAGATTATCATTTGAAAGGAGCACTCTACAATCTTAAAACTAAGAAGCAATGTAAGCCGAAGAGGTCCATCAAAGAAGCCATCCCACAGCTCAGAGACTAGCTGTCTGTATTCTCTGCTGGAAGCACGTGCCCCGGCCAGGAGGACCAGGTGTCCCGCTGACTGCCCCCATGACCGTCCATCTCTGGCTGTTCTCACCACGGACGCACCCAGTGAGGGTACATCACTGCTCATCACTGGTGTCGACTCGACCACTCTTGCGACAAATAAGACGGGATACCAAGTCTCTCTGAGAATTCTGCCTACCCTGTTCTGGCACTGGAAATACCTTGAGACTTTAAGACCTGTTAACGTAGGAAAAACGTTTGCTTCAGCACCATTCACTTAAAAGTCTGATTAGAATTCTTTACACATCTTTTGAATTTAGGCAAAAGAGAAAAATCTCCAGATTCTGTCGTGGCTTCACAGTTTAAAACAAAATCACAACTGTCTCATTATGCAGCACAGTCCTTGGTGTTACAGAAAGTATTTTTCCCCCTTGCTGATCATCCCTAGTAGGTAATGCCACGTGCTTTGTTAATTCAGACTATCTTCCAGACACACACAAACAGGTGTGACTGGTTCCTGGACAACGTGGTTTGACGTCTTAAGAGCACAGCACACACACTGTCATTGAGTCTGAATAATTTAATAATTTTTAGCAGTTCTCTTTTTAAAAGCTGAACATTAAAAAAAAAAACTTGAAAATCCCCAGATGTTTTCCATTATTATTATTTTTTAAGCATTTGAGAGACAGCTGTGGTGTGGGGGGCTCGTCTGTATGGTTTTTCTGTGAGCAAGGAGATTCGTTCGGTGAAGACTTTGATATGCTGAGAGGCACTGTATCTCTCGATTCATCACATCTGTCATCACAATGACTTCCCAGTTACACAGCTCTCCGTGTGCCATCGGCCCCAGGAGGGTGACTGTAAGGATGCCACCCCAAGGACCTCTGCCCATGGGAAACAGTGAGGGCAGCATCACTTAACGCCTGACGGGAGCCAGGTGGCCCGTTACTCGGTTCACTCCCCGTCAGGATGAGGTCGTGCACTCGACAGAAAGAACACTATCTACGGATTTTAAAATGTAAACGTAACTTTGATAGAGGGCTATAACTATCTGAATACATATATTGCCATTTCTCTGCTATATAGAACATTTCTTGACACCGATGGGAATGTGTTCCTTCCTTCCTCAGCACCAAATGCGTCGACGTACGCGGTAGGAGCATCATTTCTCAATTAACCTAGGCTAGGACATACATCAGCCGGTCAACAGGCTGATCCACTGAAGTCCCAGCACTTTAGAACATTTTTCAGTTCAAAGTAATTTTGGCTCATCCGTGACTATTTATAATTACAAAAGAAGCGTAAGAAATTTGGGGTTCTTTCAGAAAGCCAAGTATGCAACTACAGAATTGAAACGTTGTGTTATTTCATGACGTACTGTGAATAATATTAGAAGCTTCCCAAATAATGTTGATGTAAATGTTCAAAATCCAGTTATGTGCTTTGTTGTCAAGCGGTCCCAACAAAAATTCCCTTGTTGATCTCCGTCCTTTTTCAAAATACATCATCCTACTGAAGCTTATCTACGTTTTCCCCACTTCAGAACACCAGGCACTGATTTATCCGTTGGGAGTTGGGGCTGGCTTTCTAGTACCTGGATTAGGGAAACGAAATTAGACAGATGGTTAACTGGATATGACCAATGTGTACCCTAGCCACACTTAAAGTCACCCCTCTTACAACTTCACCTGGCCATCTGCCTCCCCCTAAGAACGGTCACCTGGTGAGATCATCTGCGGATGCATGATTTTTATAATGATTTGAAGAAAGTCGCTATGTTAGCAGAACACAACTCTGATGCCCACGCTCTTGATGTTTTCACAGAAACGACCTCTGAAACAATCGAGAGGAAAGCAGGGCTTCTGGGACCAGCAGCCCGGACCTGCTGAGCTCATTTCCTGGAGCAAGGGTGCCATGTCCCAGGGCGCCCAGCCAAGCTGCCCGCGCTGCTTTGCAGCGGTCCTTGTTCAGCATGGCTTTGGGTGAACAATGATGCCCGAGTAGGCAGAACCTGGAGCTGAGCCAGTCTGTCAAATGCTGTTGGATTTAAACTGTGGCCCGACTACAGATGGGAGAATGCACTTAAGTCCACAGCATAAACCATCTCCTCCCCAACAGTAAATTCTGGGAGGGGAGCGAATCTCATCGTAGCATCTGAGAACCGGAAGGCATCTCTGTTCTCCTAGTCTACATGGGGACTAGCTGGCCTGGGGAAACAAGGAGAAACGGTACAGGAATACACCTACTGCCTGTGTGGTTTTAACCACACCCACAGAAAGCCATCAGATACCTGACCAGCACGGAAAACAACCAGTGAACTGAGAGTGACAGTTGCGAAAATGAGTATTATTAGTGCCGGGATCAGACATGTCGCTGCCTCCACACTGGCTGATGCAGGCGGAGCTCGCACTGGCCTGTGCGTGGTCAGGTGGACAGCATGGCCTCAGGTCACACCATCACTCGCTGCCTCCAGGACAGAGTTCACACCTGTTGGCCCTCTCTGATTCGGTCCCAGCTTATTTCTTCATTGTGTTTTGCCCAACTCTACAAAACTTAGGCTGAACTGAACTTCTCCAAACACCCGGCTGCCAGCTCCTGCTGCTGGGAGCCTGCCCCTCCCGGCATGCCTTGCTTTATCCTCCCCCACCCCCCACCCACCCCCAGCGCAGTCCTCGGCCTTCAAGGCCCAGTTCAGACTCCATCCTTAAGTCACTCCTGAATCTCAGCCTGGAGAAACCTCTCCTCCACCTGAGCTCTATCCCCAGTGAGGAAGGCCCCCAGGGAAGTCAAAATAAGAGACAAGTGTTGGTGTCTCCCTCTGTCGTCAAGGGTTCTGTGCGATTCCTTTGACTTTGCATTCCCAGAAGCCTGATTTTATTATCTTGTGAATCTAAGTGTGGGTGATGTCACTTCCTCCTGTTTTCATATAATTAATGTTCTTGTTAACACTCTGCCTCAACCACTCTTGCAGCTTAAGTGCGGTTGAAAATATCAACTCCGTGTGTGTGGTCATAGAAGGAATCCCCCTTGTAGAATCATCATAATGCTGGATAACAACATAACTTATTTTTTCAAAGTACTGGCAATATCCAATTCACTGGATTCTACTGATGACAAGAAGGCACTGTGGGGACTGGGGCAGTAGGCCAAGTCTCCACCTGCTGTGCCAGCATCCCATATGGGCTCCAGTTCAAGTCCCAGCTGCTCCACTTCTGATCCAGCTCCCTGCTAATGTACCTGGGAGAGCAGCAGAAGATGGCCCAAGTGCGTGGGCCCATGCTCCCATGTGGGAAACCTAGAAGAAGATCCTGGCTCCTGGCTTTGAACTGGCCCAACTCTGGCCCTTGTAACCGTTTGGGGAGTGAACCAGAGGATGGAAGACCTTTCTCTCTGTCTCTCCCTCTGTAACTCTGCCTCTCAAGTAAATAAATAAAATCTTTTTAAAAATGATTTATTCATTTGAAAGGCAGAATGACATACAGTCACCTCTCTGGACCTGTTCCCTGTGGGAGGTTGGCATCACAGCTGGAAGTCACTTAGCCCAGTACAGCAGAGGTGCATCTGGTCTCATTGTACTTTAGTGTGTTATACTTGTGAGTGTGTGTGCGCACGCGTGTGTGTGTGTATCTTTTACATTCCAAACTGCTGGAGACAGAGGGTAGCTTCCCTAATAACTAAGTGCAGAGTGAGCTCTCCAAGGAGCCACACTGGTACCTGGCCAGGTCTCAGCCCTCAGGGAGTGGAGCAGGAAACCAACATGACACAAAGGAGATGTGAGAGGTACTGGAATTACTGTAGTGAGGCTCCGAGCCAGCAGCACAGGAGTCACAGTTATCTCTGCATCACTCTCAGTAGTTCTAATACTGAAGAGGCCGGTGCTGTGGCATTGTAGGTTACACCTCCACCTGTGGCACCGGCATCCCATATGGACACAGGTTACTGTTCTGGCTGTTCCTCTTCCGATCCAGCTCTCTGCTTATGGCCTGGGAAAGCAGTGGAAGATGGCCCAAGTGCGTGGGCCCCTGCACCAGGTGGGAGACCCAGAAGAAGTTCCTGGCTCCTGGCTTCGGATCGACCCAGCTCCAACCCTTGCGGCCATTTGGGAAGTGAACCCGAGGATGGAAAAACTTTCCCTCTGCCTCTCCCCCGCTCCTCTGTAGCTCTAGCTCTCAAATAAATAAAATCTTTAAAAAAAAAACTCAAAAAACAAGTAGCACAAAACTGAGAGCAGGAGTGAGCAGACAGATGGAGACTGAGTGAGTCCATGAAGGAACTGTGAGAATTACCCAGAAACAACAAATCCATTTATCTTACCTAAAACTGCACCGATGTGCTGGGGATTGCTAGTGTGCCATGGCCAGCTCCACATAACGTGGTCCATAAAGAAGCCAGGCATTCTGTGCCATGTGCATTTCCACAGAGCACATCTCACTGCATTTTCTCGGGACCAGCCCCGGGCTGGCAGAGGCTTCCCCATGGGCAGTGCTGCGGTCACACTTGGGAAGCCCAGGCTCTGCACTTTGGTTGGGTTAGGAAAGGTGCCCCTCTGAGAGCATGGGACCCTGGGCCCCAGGGCACGGGCTGGTGTAGTGCCCAGCTGGAGAGCAAACCCTGCACGAGGCAGTTCAGGCGCACCTGGCAAAGTCCACACACTGCAGGTTCATGTGCGGCAAATCACTGTCGGGGGTTTGGGATGAAAGAGAAATCTTTGGTGACTGTGCGTGCTGAGGCTAGCTCTGCCCCTCCGTCCTGCTGAGCCAGGGGCACTGGTGCCTCTCAGTGTCCAAGCAGAGCTGTGGAGTTGTCTGTCTCACTCTATCCATTCTCCCTACTGGGAAGGTGTAACTCGGGCAGGAACCACGGAGCACCAGGAGACGGGGTGGGACAGAGGGGCAAGCTGGGGAACCTGTCTAGGTTTCATGGCTTTCATTAAAGCATCTTCATGCTAAAATGTCCATGCCGAGCAAACAAGACTTACGGTGAAATTGTGCAGCCCGAGGCATACGCGTGGTGGCCCGTGTAGCGGATGTCGCAGCGCACGACGTTGTTGGTGTAGTCCGACTCGGGCACCAGGTAGCTGGGGTTGACGCTAACCTGCACAACAGAAGCAGCAGTGGCATTAAAGACCTGCCAGTCTCCGTCTATTCCCACAGGGCTATCATGGGGGAATTATTAACAAGCGACCCCACTGAATCCAACAGGGAGGGGAGTGTGAGTGTGAGGTTAAACTCGGGAGAAGGAGTTTAACACAGAAGACAGAAGGAGACTTCTGTAGGTTCTCCCTTGAAGTTCTGGGAAACAGGAAATGTTTCTCACAATTCTGGAGTGTTTGCAAATAGTTCTAGGGGAGGCATAAATACTTCCAAGTCTGTGATATTTAACACGCGAAGCTGCGTCTGTCGGTTTGCCATGGAAACCTGCAGCCTGTTGGTAAAGGTCCTACCTTCAGAATGTAGTTGCCGGGCTGGACGTCTGTGATATCGATCCACTGGCAGTCAATGTCTGCAGCGTAGGTGTCGTAGCAGCCGGGACTTAGCCCCTGAACAAGCAGGATAAGAACGTTCAATGACGTCATGTGGTCCAACAACAGTGGAGGATGTGTTCACGTCCGCAAATCGCGTTTTAATTTAGTCCTACATACAAGGGTTTCACCTAAAACGATACTTACTTTTCATCTGCCTCACCTCCAGCTAAAAGAGATGCAAGACTCACTCATGTAAGCAGTGGCACCCCTGATTCCCAGAGGCGCCGGAAGTCACCAGGGATAAACACATCCTTCCGGGAACAAGGGGGCCTCTACGAACCTTCTGGAACATTGCCAGTTCAGGAATAAAAGCCACTTAGTAACTTGGCACCAGGTCCCCCTGCCAGAGAATCGTCCCCCCGCCCCTCTTGAAAACTTGGTTGCTGTTACTCTAACACCAGTGATCTCGTGCACGACTCTTACCCATTTCTGCCCCACATTCCAATCATGCTAGGGACCTATCTAACCAGAGCTCCCGATGCCAAGTGCACATTGCATCACTGCATAGCTAACAGTGACTAAGCCGGGAAGAATTCTGTACATGCTAAATATACAAATCCAATTCATAATAGTACAGGAGGCCTTGGCTCTGTTTTGTAGATAAGCAAACTGACGCACACTAGGGTCAAATAACTCACCAAAGGATACACAGCTAACAAGTAGGTGAGCTGGCTTCAGGTGTAGGCAGTTAGGGTCCACCCCCTGTACTCTTGGTGTACTACACGGGCTGCACCTCTCTGCACTGTCAATCACACCATCACTGAGCAAACTTGTCACACTGAAGGGACACTGTGGTGCCGAAGCCCAGCTTGGTCAGCAGAGATAGCAAATGCATCTTTGCCCACTGTGCCAATGTGGGCCTGGCTATATCCTGATGGGAGATGAGTTGGGAAAGCCCTGTGCCGACCCCGACAGGTCAGTGCCATGGCCGTGAGAAACACATCCCACTGTCAGTGCCGCCATTACCAGCCTGCTGAGCAGTCGGTACATAGTGAAGAATTTAGCGTCTGATTCCAGCACACGGTGCTGAGTCTGGTATTCTGTACGCTTAAACTATTTCTACTGCTACTCCCACTGTTCACTCATGGCATTGTAAAAGACTGATGAGCTGGCATAAGGCTTTTAGGCAGGTGTAAATAATGCTATCTTCAAATTAGAGAGCTTGAAAGAATGTTGAAACCAGCCCTCTAGGAGTCCCTGGCAGGCAGAATTAACTCTAAGCTTTGATTACCGGAACCAGCAAACCAGAAAGCGAGAGATCCGGGGCCAATAAGCAAACGGGAATTTCATGTGGCCAAGTCAAAAATATGAAGCTAGATTACATGCAGAACCTTAACCACGGCTCTCTAAATCAGCTATGAAGTTGTAGCTAAACACAGCTTTTTATTATATTAACAGGGCTGATGTGACTGTGTTTAGTTTTGTATACACTTAGTAGTTTACGTTGTTGGCCAAGAACACAGGAGTTAGATAAAAGTTTAAAGAAATGAGACCTCGCTTTACACTTAAAGACAAATTTAAGCAGCATTATAGTAAAACTAATCTAAGCTGACAGTGTTTTTCTTTGAGTCCATGTTCAAGAGACAGGGTCCGGTGGGGGTGGGTGAAGCACAAGTCACTTAACAATGCAAAACCTGGAGAACAGAGGTCCAACAGGGTTTACATGGAGGCTCACTGATGAGAAAGGTACCATAGAAAATGAAGGAGCAGGACAACTATACCTAAGTCCCAGAGGCCGCTCTCTGCAAAGAGAGAGCTGTCCACAGTGCCTGCTTTTCTCAGTGGGGAAAATAAACTCCAGGTCCCTACGTGGTCGGGGACCCCCAGAGACCACTGAAGGAAAAAGAAATTACACACAAATGCATGTGACGTGGTCAGGGACATCTCCTGTTGCCTACAGAACAAGTACAGCTCCAGAGCTGGAGAGTGTCACGCCTCCCCATTACTGTGCTGCTCCCAGCTTAGGGAAAGAAGTGATGGCAATATTTAGGTCACCCAGAAGCCTCTTGCCACAGGCCTGGAAATGGCTTCCCAAGATGACAGCTGCAGATCCCTCTGCACCCTGGCTCATATACATTCACTGCCTCTAGCCAAGACTTGGGCTGCAGTAAAATTATAACGTCCTTCAACAAATTAGGGTTGCATATGGAAATATTGACACGGCTCTTAACGGACACACATTTTCCAATTATAAGACACAGAAACTGCTTAGTTCAGCGGTATTTTAAAATAGCCATCCAAAGAACATCTGCCATCAATTATACTGTAGTTTAAATATATGTGTGCAGGAAGAAACTGTATCCTTCTTATTTGCATTATTGAAAGAGACAATTCTTTGAAGCACCTTTTCGGAACCCTACAAATTTCCTCTTGTTAACCTCAAAGCACTACCGCATGTTTAACGTAAT
The DNA here is from genome assembly GCF_964237555.1 of Oryctolagus cuniculus. Taxonomy (NCBI): domain Eukaryota; kingdom Metazoa; phylum Chordata; class Mammalia; order Lagomorpha; family Leporidae; genus Oryctolagus; species Oryctolagus cuniculus. Next base: position 11,781,692 of record NC_091437.1, read on the forward strand.
AGACGGAGTGAGGAAGGTTTTGCAGGTGCACAAACACGGGTGTGCCTGCTACAGTGACTTCCCAAGCTATTTCAGTATGGATTGAGTGCAGATGTTGTAAACCTCGCCCATTTTTAGGGCAAGCATCCGCTGTGCATCGCGGAACGTAACAAAAGTCCACACTGATCTCCTGTGATTAACAAGAGCTCCATGTACAGCTGGAGACAATTCAGAAGTAAGCGGGGTCCCCATCCCACGGCTTCCCTTTTGCCAATTACTGTCCAGCTTGCAGTGTGGAAGATGAAACAATGGATAAAAGAGAGGTGACAGAATGCAGGCACTGGCCTCCCTCTCTGAGGCCCACCTACCTGTGTGTGGGCAGTACATGCAAATCGCCGGTGGTAGCCATAGTCACAGGAGGTGTCCTCCAGACAGAAGCTGGCTTTGTGACCTTCAGCCACCCTCCTCTGGGTGTTGGCATCCAGCAGGTCATAGTGGCTGAACTCATCCATGCTGTGGTAATGCCTAATGTCCCACACAGCAAAGAGACGGGGTCAGTGACACACAGAGATGGAACAGTGAGCAAAGGATTGGACTTCGCTGCTGCCTCCCAAGTTTCTTATTAAAACTGAGATGAAGTTTGTTTTCCTAGAGTGTTGCACTGGACTTTTCTCGTAAGGGCAAATATCTTTCAGAATTGTGAGCTTTCTTAACTACTCAGGGAAAAGACTTGTTAGCATGAGTATCTTGCTTTTCCATTACTCCCTGTTTAATCTTTGAATGCTAACAGGACAGACAATAAATTATCTGGGCTTCAGAGAAGCTTGGCGCGTGTCCTGTACTAGGTCTGCCTTGGCTGCACCACTGATGTTCCACTCCACCGAAGAAGCACATGACCGTCGCTGAGATTTTATAAAACACAGCCCTTGGATATTTAAAGTCCTTACTGAAATGCAAAGGAGAAACAATGGCACGTTTTCTGCACCACTGCTATTACAATCGCACGAGCACATATTCAGAAATAAAATATCCTTATGTGATCGCAAGTTAGGTGGCTCTGGGCTACTTTGCTCATTTCATCAAGTAGAAGGTGCTGAGTGGTTCATCTCACACCTGGCACGAAAACGATGAGGGATGGCTTGACTTTCAGAGAGGAAGCTGAAGGCCACACATCAGGATTTCCAGGGCCAATGACTGCATGACCGCATGTGAAAAGCTTTAAACTGAGGACGGAACAGGAACCACCCTGGGTTGGACACAGACTTTCTACAAAAGAGAAGAAGGCTCCTTCTTGGATCAGAGTACATCACCAACATCTTTGAAAACGGTCTCTGCATCTTTTTGATTGCAAAATGTGCTGTTATTAAATGCCATCCAAGAGGCAGACATTGTGGTGCAGCAGGTTAAGCCATCACCTGCAGTGCCGGCATCCCACACAAGCACCAGTTCAAGTCCCAGCTGCTCCACTTCCGCTCCAGCTCCCTGCTAATGCACCTGGGAAAGCAGTGGAAGATGGCACAAATGCCTGGGTTCCTGCACCCACATGGGAGTCCCAGATGCAGTTCCAGGCTCCTGGCTTTGGCCTGGCCCAGTCCTAGCTGTTAAAGCCATTTGGTGTATGACCTAGCAGATGGAAGATATCTCTCTTCCTGTTCGTTCATTCTCTCTCTCTTTCTTCTCCCTAACTCTGCCTGTCAATTATATAAATAAATATTTTAAAAATCTTTTATATGTTTATTTATTTGACAGGCAGAGTTTTACACAGAGAAGGGGAGAGATGAAGAGAGAGAGGTTTTCCAATCCACTGGTACGCTGATCCAAAGCCAGGAGCTTCTTCTGGGTCTTCCACATGGATGCAAAGGCCCAAGTACTCTGGCCATCCTCTGCTGCTTTCCCAGGCACCCTAGCAGGGAGCTGGATCAGAAGTGGAGCAGTGAGGATTTGAACCAGTGTCCATAAGCCCGAAGCGGCTTAACTTACAGTGTCACAGTGCTGGCCCCAAATAACTCATTTAAAAAAAAACGTTCTTTAGTGCTAACTGCAGGTGATTTTTGCTGTAGACAGTTTTAAGGAAGCACTCCTGTGTGTTCGAGAGCAAACTGTTCTGCAGGCACCTGCCATCTCCTATCCAGTGTGGAGAGGCTGGGCTTGGGCTTTCTGGTTCTACAGAAAAAAGAAAAGCTAGCTGGTGGATTAACTCCTCTGGCTGTGTCAAATTTAAAAGAGAACAAAATTCTACATTTACATGACAGCAGTGTCCTCCCTCTGGGTGAGACAGAAGACTCGTGTCTGTCCCATCAAGAATCACCTGAGAAAGGGACACGCAACCCCAGAGGACCCAGGAGGCCCGTCCACTTACTGGTGACAGCTGTGCCACTCCCAGGAGTATCTCGGTCGGCTTGGTAGGAAATCGGACGTGCCCTGGTTTTTCACTCGTTGGGGGAACCTGAGCAGCACCCTGTGGTCATAGTCTCGGACGTCTGCCCTGTACGCTGAACTGCGATTTTGAAAGCAGATATGGGGTCAGGGTCACAGCCTATGAGCTACAGACACAGAACCACAAACAAAGCCCACTGCCCGCTGTGACAGCCTCCCTGCCCCCAACAAACCTCGCCCATGGGCTCTGAGAGGCCGACTTGAGAATGAAACACAAGATAGAAATCCAGGCAGAACTTTAAAAAAGTGAAAACATAACAAAAGGAGCACTAAAAGCCTCTACGTGCGACGTGAACTGTATACGTAAAATCGGTTACCAACATGAAGAAGGGACACGGAAGCGCAAAGTCTGCCAAACGAAAACCCAAACCCAGACCTAACTAACGATTCAAACTGCAACCACACATTTCTTTTAAATTGTTAACTGAGATCTAAAACGGTGAAATAACTAAAAAAAGAAATGTTCAAGTTCGGATCACTAAATGTGGTAACTTTTAACCAGGGGACTGCACTGAAGTGACACCCTAAGGAGCTCGGTGATGTGAGTGATGCAAGACCCAGCAATGGACATGAACTTGAACTTCTTCCCTGGCTTTAGCCCCAGACCACAAAGGGCCAACGTGGAGGAAATGCACACAGGCCACGGTGTTCCCACTGCTGTCTTTCGTGTGCATCTGCTCAGCTCTCTCCACGGCTTTCTTTTCCACTGCACTTTCGCACGGCACCCACAGAAACGTGCATTGCTCCCTCTGCTGGCTTTTCAGCAACACAGGCCGAGAAGCCCCATCCAGAAAAGGCTGTTTTATTTTAGAACTGATGGGAAAACAAAGCTCTTGCTTCACGGTCTCCTTTTGGCTGCAGGAACAGCAAAACAACCAAGTTAACCGTGGCCTCAGACAAAAGAGGGAAAGTCAGCCCTTACCAATGAGGAGATGCCACAGTGGCAGATTTCGCCCCCACTCTCTCAAGCGCGCATTCCCAAGCTCTTGGTTTACCGTCCTGTTTCCTGCATTAGCACAGAGTCGTTTTACACTAGCTTATCGGAAACAGTCGGCTCCCAGGTTTAAGGATCTCGGAGAGAAAACAAAAGTAACATGGGGCTTCCAGTCTCCCAGATAAGCGTTCTCGCTGCGGTTGGAAAGGCAGGACGCAAAGAAATCAAAGCTTTAACTCTCCGTGCAGGAGGCCAGCATCTGCCCAAGAGGTCGCGTCCTGTCTGCAGGAACAGACCCCGTGGGGACCCGGCAGCAGCGGGGAACCCCGGCGTGGGGGGCAGGGCCGCCGAGACCCCAGCCCAGCCCGTACCTGGCCAGGCAGTTCTCCTCGGCGGCGCATCTCAGGTTGTACATGGACATCTTCTGCACGTACGTGGACGCCTGGATGTAGTAGGGGTCGGGCACCAGGTCCGGGAGACCTAGACGCCAGCAGGCGACAGAAACGCCGCGGTGAGGCAGGCCGGCGGACCCCCGGGGCGGCTCGGGTGCTCGCAGGTGCCTTACTCCACGCCGTGCGCCCGCGGGGGCTGCAGGGCGCGGCCGAGGGGGCGCGCGCGCGGGGCTGGGAAGCGAGGCGGAAAGGATGCCACAGGGGCCAGGCGCGAGGCGGAGGACCGCATCCGCGCGGCCCCGGGCCCGCCGCACCCAGCAGCCACGTCGAGGGCACGGCGCGGGGCCGGGGCGCGCGGGCGCTTACCGTACTGGAAGTAGCCGGTGCCGTAGCCGGGCCGGTACCTGCTCCCTGGCCGGGGCCTCTCGTACGTGTCGTAGTAGTTGTAATAGGGGTTGTCGTCCGAGTACTTGTAGGGGTTGTACGGGTCGTCGCCCACCATGCGGTCCACGTGGCTGGGCGGCCGCAGGTTACTGAGCGCCGGGGGCTCGCCCTGCGCCGTCCGGTTGCCAGCGCGCGAGGCGCCGGCGTCGCGGGCCCCAGGCGACGCGTAGCCGGCTTGGAACCAGTGGCGGCCGGCGGGCCGGGGGCGGCTGGCGGCGGCCGTGCGGTTGTCTCGCAGCAGCAGCACCGGCGTGCGCTGCTGCGGGCCGGCGGCGCGCTGGGCCCCCGGGGCGGCGGCGCCCGCGTCGCGACGGCGCTGAGGCTGGTACTGGGCGCCCAGGCTCAGCAGGCTGAACACCTGCCCGTTGTTCTCCCATTGGATCCTCTGGCGCCAGGCGCCCGGGGCGGCCGGCGGCTCGCGCGGGGGCTGCTGCTGGCCCGCAGCCTGCGGGGCGCCGCACACGAGCGCGCAGAGCTGCAGCGGCCCGAGCAGGAGCACCGTCCAGGAGCAGAGCATCGCTCCCTGCACGGGGTCGTCCCCAGGACGCGGCTCGGAGAAAACGGAAAATAAAACTAAAAAAAAAAAGAAAAAAAAAATGGGGGCTCAGATCACGTGCGGGAGGGGCGCTCTTCCACAGGGAGGGGGGCGCAGCGCGGGCCCCTCGGTCCCCGACCGAGCCGCGCCGAAGGGACGCCGCGGCCCCTGGAGCAGTCGAGGCGGCCGCCCGGACGTGGCGCGCGTGGCTCTCGCCTCCACCGGTCCCTCTGGAAGGCGGCGGGGAGCGCGCAGCGTCTGCAGCGGAGGAAGGAGGGGAGATTTTAAACTTTCTGGCACGTTTGCAAAGTTACACAAGCCGTCCTGGCGCGGCCGGCCCTCGGCGATTTGTTCACGTAATGCGATTGGAAACGTGCGCGGCGGACAGCTCCCCGCCCGCCCCGCGCGCCCGCGCGCCCGCCCCCAGACACGTTGCAGGGCGCGCGCGCTCGGGGAGAGCACGGAGCGCCGCGCGCGGCCCGGGACGCCCGGCTCTATCTGGGGCGAACATGCAGGAATTTCTGAAAGGCTCAGACAGGCGACGGCAGCCAGGCGGTGGGCCGCCGCCAAAGTATGCACGGAGAAAAATGCTATGAGGTCACCGGGCCTGGCGAGGCGGGGAGAGCGCGGGCGGCCGCCGGGAACTCGCGCGCGTCCGGAGCGGGGTCCGGCCCGGCCGCCCCGCGCGCACTCGCCTGCCCTGGTGGGCGGCGCCCTCTTCCAATCCACCCCTGGATATCGAATTCTGTTTTTCGGAGTGTGGGTAACATGAGAAACGGGTGACAAATCTGTTTCCTACGGCGACTATTTTAATAACCCAAAGCGAGATTTTTTTTTTTAACAGGGAACAAAGCCTGGCAGCGCCAAGACTATGCAGAACCCCAACTCCCCGCCAAAAAATGAGGGCCGGGGGTGCGCTTGGAGCTGGCGTGAGCGCCGGCTTTTCTCCGTGGGGCCTGCCGGGAAGGCTCCGGAAGGGGAGAGCCGCAGGCTGCACCCCCCCCCCCCCCCCGAGCCCTGATAAGGCTTGACGTGGGATTCTGGACACTTGAGTCGCCACTGGTGCTTCCTGGGAGTGGGTGTAGGCGTCCCCCGGAGAGGGACTGGTCCTCCAGGCCCCGTGGAGGGGTTGCGTGGAGTTCTGATGGCAGCCCAGAGCAGCCAGCAGGAGTGGCAGGGGGCCTCGCTTACCCTGAGAAGTGAGGCTTGGCGCTCCAGCCGGCGTTCACACCCCCCAGGGGCCGGCCCGCGCAGTTTCAAAGAAACTGGTACAGAAGGGCACAGTGTAAAACTACCGCCCCAAACCGGCCTTGGAGAGAACCAGCCTGCTCAGCGCTCTCTTCACGGAGCTGCTGTGGACACAGGTGCACGCATATTCACCTGTCTCTGTTATGCTGGGTCTTGCATACTTGGCGACCACGTTTTGGGGCGTCCGTGGATTGGACTGCCGACTCAGCCATTTCCCTTTTCTTGTAAGAACACGTGTTTTCCTCTGGGAACCGTACCCACCCACCCCCCAGCAGTGGCCCTGAGAACCTGAACCTAGTGGCACCAGGGCCAAGAGCTGCTCCTCTGGCTACGGGAAAAGCGGCAGGTTATGGCGCACACGCTGATTTAGGCCGGTGTCCTGGGTTTTGGCGCTTTCTTCCATTGTCCCAATGCATGAGCGGAGTTAGTTTGGTTGTCTGCCACCTGAGAGCCCTGACTGAAGCTGTGAGCCGTTGTGGCTGGTTCCCTCCAAGGCTCGGCCACACGATTCTAAGTCCAGGGAGCGAGGTTTCGCTCTTTTTCGGTTAGATTTGCTTCGCCTGCGACCACACACATCCTTGATCACCAAGAGAGAGCGCGTGGAAGCTTGCCGGTGGATTAGCAAACCTGTGGCTTCTATAGTGAAGATTTAAAACAGTCCAAGAGCAGATCCCATCAACATCACGTCCCTGTGGGGAAGTCTCTGTAGGATGGCTTCAGACAGCCTCAGCTGTCATTTTGCAGACGCTGTTAGGCTTAAAATAGCTACTCAGTTTCTCCAAAGGCACCAAGCAAGACGGAGTGGAAAAGAAGAAACAGGTGTATATCATTGGATGGACAGGCCAGATTACAGGAGCGGCAGGAAGGGGCAGGGTGTAATTATCTCTCATCTGAAAAAGCCTCTGTATGCACCCAAGGACCCAAGAGGGAACCCAAAGCTGCCATTAGGTGACCACAGGTTCCTGAGGGAATACCTCGGCTGTGGGGGTCATGCTCTCCGAGTGGCAGACCAAAGCAGCCCCTAATGGGAGGGTAGAAGTCAAAACACCCTTGTTTTCTATCCTGGTGCTCTCATTAGGAGGGGGAAAAAAAAAAGCAATGTATCTTTGGACAGCTGATTCACTCTCTCTGGTTCTGAGTCATCCGTGAGATTTAAGGAGTGACCCAAATCTAAAGTATTTTTCCTAGTTTTAAAAATTTCTGATTTCTTGTGAATAGGCAAGCTATTCCAGCTACTTTCAATCCGTCCACTCCTCTGTTTCATTATGGTTATTAATTTTTAATCAAAGAATTTCTTTAGTTGGACTTTAAAAGACATTGGAGGCATTTTATATGCAAATAAAATTCAGTATACATTTGTTTTACCGACATTTCTTGAACACATTTATGCTCTAAGGGGCAGTATGCCTAATGATGATTTACACACATGAGCACTAAAATTATAGAGCTGAATGAGCTTGGTCATGTTTTTTTCAAATTTGTTTGAACAGCCTTACAAATGTCTTATCAGAGTATAAATAGCTCCCTACAACAGTAAGGATGTGCCACATTTTCTGTTAATCACAAATACTCAGTGAGAAAACACATAACCCTTTGTCACACATCCTAATGAAAAGCTCACTTGATTTTCTCTCTCTTCCATTTCCTCAGAACTCTCTCTGGCCAAGACCCAGGCAGCTGGGAAGCAACCATGTGGCTACCACATTGGGGACAACAGAAAGTGTTTGCAAGCCCTGTGGGAGACAATCCGGTCACACGTTGTGCTCTCGGGTCGATGGCAAAACTGTTCTTCAGAAAGATGGAGAGACCAAGTTCCTCCCCAGTACTGCAATCCTAGCAACAGTGGGGAAGCAGCTCCAGCCTTCAGCCTGGATCTGACCCAAGGCAGAGTCTTCTCTGGGCCATGAGGCATTGTTTTTGTGGCAACCTTGTAGTATAGAGAGATGGAATGATGCTTTTTTTTTTTTTTTTTGAGGTTCTAGCCCATGGATAGCAAATCTTTAAACTACAATATGTGGCCTGTCTTCGCCAAGAATGAACATGTCATAATATTGTGCTCCTAGCAGTTGCTAGATGCATATATATTTGAGGGCTGTTTCATCTGAGTGGGAAGCGGAGTTATGCAGCAAGTCCAGAGTGCAAAGCAGGACCTCTGAATGGCCGAAGCTGGAGCAGCGATGTCATAGAAGACTCGGTTTGAGCACCAATTCCTTGGCTGTGGGCTCGGGACGTTTGCACCGATCTTTGGTAGAGACTGATGCTTAGGTGCCATTTGGTAGCCTGAATACATGGCGGAGAACAGCATGTGGATGGTGGAAAGTTAGAGGTGGGGAGGTGAGAACAGAGAAAGTATAGCATCTCTCGCAAGAGAAGTGAGAGTCGAATGAAGATGCTGAACACACTTTCAGAAGCGACTCAGAAGAGAATTTGATGAACATACAAACCCGAAGTCATTTTTCTCAGAGTAGAGGGGAGCAGGGGAGTGAATAAGCCTTAAAGTTAACAGTGTGCTTCTGTTCCTCTCTGCCCACTTTGGCTTCTGTCACGTGCTACTTCCAGGTGTTCTCCTAAATATAACAAGTAGACAGTTGGTACACACTTGCCTGTGTGTCAGAAAGGAACCGACAAAAAAAATCTGTAAACACACTGGTTAGAACAATTTCAGAAATAATAATATTTTAGTATATTGGGTTTGAGTATGCATCTTCTTCGGCCACGTTGGAAATAGAAGAGTGGAATTTAGCTCCAAGAATGGGACAGTGTTTTAACCCATATTTAATTGTGATTAAGGTAAGAACGTTAGTCACTGTAGCAAAGTGGAAACAAGAAAAAGTGATGTTATGATGGGAGAATGGATCTTTTGAAATGCAGTGAATCAGAGTTGAAAATAATTTAGTTATGTTGACCACAAAAATAACGGGTCAGCCAGTTGGCAAAACCGCCTGCAAGTGAAGTTCACGTGGTTTGATTGGACCTGATCAACAGTCCAGTGACCAAAAAGGCACCTGTTGTTCTTGCCATGGGGTGCACTAGGGTCGTTTCTGTTGTCCAGTGCAAGAATGAAGTCGTTCCCAGGTCTGCATATGGGCTTACTTGCTGCTGCTTGCCTCTTTCTGGGTTTAGTTGCCCTATTCAGTGCCCTGAAAGTTAACTTCATGTAACCTGGGCGTGATCCTCTCAGATGGTGGAATAGACCAGAGTATTTCCAACGTTCATGGGAAAATGGAATTAAAACATAGATTTATTTTGATGCAAACAAATAAAAGTGAAATCCTCATATATGAGGAGTCTTCAAAACATTCAGGGAAAATGCTTATTGTGGAAGGCTATGCAGGCATTTCAAAAACTTTTGAACAAAATAAGAATATCTTTTTTTTTTTTTTTTTTTGACAGGCAGAGTGGACAGTGAGAGAGAGAGACAGAGAGAAAGGTCTTCCTTTGCCGTTGGATCACCCTCCAATGGCCGCCGCTGCAGCCGGCGCACCGCGCTGATCCGATGGCAGGAGCCAGGATCCAGGTGCTTTTCCTGGTCTCCCATGGGGTGCAGGGCCCAAGCACCTGGGCCATCCTCCACTGCACTCCCTGGCCATAGCAGAGAGCTGGCCTGGAAGAGGGGCAACCGGGACAGAATCCGGTGCCCCAACCGGGACTAGAACCCAGTGTGCCGGCGCCGCAGGTGGAGGATTAGCCTATTGAGCCACGGCGCCGGCTAATAAGAATATCTTTTAATTGCATTGTACCATGAACCATTTGAAGTTCCCCTGTAGCTCCGGAGGGCGTTTCTGCTCGAATCAGGCATCTCCTGCCTCTGGCTGCGGTCTTGGCATGAGGCAGCCACGCCCTGCCTGAACTCCATCCAGGGTGCACTGCCTTCTCTTGGGATCAGAAGGAACAAGCTGACGTGACTGACAACCCAAAGGCAGTTCTCTGCAGCTTGATTTTGCTTCCTGTCTCTTCTGTGAAATAGATCTCAGGACATTTGCGGGTCTGATGTGTACTTGGAGTGAGGCAGAGAGGAAGGAAGCTTTGGAGAGGATTATGAACTTGAAAACCTGTTTTCTATTTGTCTGACATTCAGCTTTGAGAATCACGGCTCTTTCTCCTTCGGTTAGGATTAGAATACGACTCATTTTGTCATCACCTTCTTGATTATGTAGCAGTGTGAAGATGACAACTTATCCTGGGAAGAATTGCAGGGCTAAGAAAGTCTTTTAAAGCAGGCCCGGGTAGTTATAGCATTGTTATGGTTGTAGTGAGCATGGATTTCTCTGGCTTCTACCTATTTTGTTACATTTCAACTGTTTGTTTCATTGCTTATGGTAATCTTTTCTAGAAGGTAGAGAGAGGGCGAAAAAAGTAGGAACTCTGTCTCCTAAAGGAATGGCAGGCTGTTAGGGGAGCAGGAGGCTTGCCTGCCACTGACATGCCTTTCGGCTTGGTTCTCAGTGCTTTACTTACGCTTTTGCAAATGGTTAATACAAGCACAGTAGCGTTTGGGAAAGTACCAAATGCACTGACTAAATGGAAATATGAAATAAAATATTCAATTACAAAATATTGAATTATAGCCTCAACATGCTGCATGGCAAAGGAATTTCTGGTGCCTGAGTAATTGTGATGAATACAGAGGGCCTTTTCAAATTTGTTAAATGGACCCCTGGTAGAGAAAGGATATAAATTAGCAATACGAACAAAAGCAAGCAACGTCATCACCCTCGCAGGACAATACCTGCCTTTTCATTAATAATCGTCATTTTTACTGGTCATTTCCCATGTTCGCTGCATGACGCAGACAGCTTGCATGCATGAGCTCATGTTTTCTCACAGTCGCCCTGAGTGGTGGTTCTCAATACTTTGATTTCATGCAGAACAAACTGGCGCCTGGGAAGGTTAAGCAGCAGGGTCCGTTAGAAGTTGGCAGAACTCCACCGTGAAGCCAGGTCTATCCTGTTAGAAACCACTGTGTCAAAGTCTTGCCTATGGAGGAGAAAGAAGGTGAGCCTTCTTTTCTTTCTTTGATTACTGGAAAAAATAAGCTGAGTGACTCACTAAAGATGACAAGGAAATTTGGGACAGGCCAATTAAAGTCTGGGCTAGCAAGGAGGGTTCACCGAGTGCCTGTGGGTAGATGGCTTTGGGGTAAGTGTGATTGATAAGTTAGCTGGGAAGATGACAAGTCACAGAAATAATATGGGTAAGGCAAACAGATGGACTGTCTTTGGCTGTTAACTTCTGATGGTACAATTTTGGATGAATCACTTAACAATTCTCCTACTCAAGTTTCTCCACCAAAAACAGAATGAAAACTATCTTGCAGTGTCGTTGCAGAGACAAAATGTTTGTAAGCATCTGGCAGAAAAACATGCTGGTGTTAGATGATGGTAGCCGCGGTCACCAGTTGGTACCCAAGCCTTGGAATGAATTTCCAAGTTGAGGAAGACTATAGACACACACAATGTGCAGAGAATCTTTTGCCATGAACATGGAAAAAGGGATACTCTTTGCTGCTTACAGTGCCCATTTTCTTAGTTTAAGGGAGGCAGGTTTTTAAGTAAATCAATGTTACAGAGATATAGCTTATATAAAATGAGATGCATGGCCTTTGAAGTTGTAGTCTGATGGATTCTAAGAAATGTGCCTGCCTTTGTAAACAGTACCACCAATAAGAAGCAGAATAGTCCCCCCAGAATTCCAAGTCCACACACGGTTCCGCCAAGCCCCCTGAAGCCCACTGTCCCCTTGCCCCCAGGTAACCATGGTGTTGACTGTCTCATGTCTGGCCTGCTGCAGACCTCCACCTAATGGGCTACATGCAGTAGACCTGTTTTCACATCTGTTCTGCTCAGCACTGTGTCTGCAAGATTCATCCATGCCATTGCTCAATCAGTGGTCCTTTGATTTTTCTTGATTGGTATTTCATGCTATGAACATACTATGATGTGTTTATTTGTTCATGTGGCATTTTTTGGCTTCATTTTGTTTATTTTCCTGGATTGGGGCTATTATATATTTAGCTGCTGTGAGCGTTCATCTAGAAGTTACTCTGTGGATATGTTTTCATTTCTTCCTGGTAAATAGAGGTAGAACTCCTGCAACTTTTGGGTAGGACCAAGTACAGTCTTTAGGAGAAACTCTTACATAGTGTGAGAAGTAGTTGTGTCTTGTTTACATCTGCGTCAGCCCCATCCAGAGTTCCAGCTGTTACAGGTCCTTGCCAAACCCTGGCATTCCAGTGTTTTCAGTGCTAACCCTTGGGTGGAAAGTGCTATCTTACTGTCATTTTAATTTGCATTTCTTTAATGCTAATGTCTGAGACATTTTTACCATGTGTTCCACATCTGTGAAATATCTGTTTGAATCTTTTGCCCAGTGTTTATTTATGTTTGTATTGAGGTAAAAGAGATTTCTATGCATTATGGATACAAGACTTACATGAGACATGTTTTAAGAATATTTTTTTTTCAAATTTGTGGATTTACCTTTTTCATTTTTCTTGGTGATGTCTTTTGAAGAACAAAAGTTTATGTTTTTGATAAAAACCCAATTTATGACTGCATTTTCCTTTCTGGTTAGTCGTTTTGCATCACAAATTGTTTTTCTGTAGCTCAATAGAAAGATTTTCTCCTGGAAACTTTCCAGTTACAGCTTAATGTTCCAAACTACTTTTGTGTGGGCTGTAAAGTACAAGTTCAGGTTTACTTTTCTTGTTCCCCACATGAATATGTAGTTGATCCAGCAGTGTTTGCTGGAAAGAGTGTTCTTTCTCAAAGATGTGCTTGACACTTTAATAAAACCAGGGGCAGGCATTTGACGAAGTCGGTATGATTCCTCTTGGGACTTGTACATCCCAGAGCAAAAAGTGCCTGAGTTCAAGTCCTGACTCCGCTTCAGATCCAGCTTCCCGCTAATGCCCATCCTGGGAGGCAGCAGGTGATGGCTTAAGTACTTGGGTCCCTGCCACCCACATGGGAGATCTGGAGTGAGTTCTAGGTCTGTGGCTTCAGCCCACCCCAGCTCTGATGGATATGGGTGTTTGCAGAGCGAAACAATGGACAGGAAATATCTCCCTCCCCACAGGTCAATTTTTTTTCAAGTAAATAAATAAATATTCTTAAATGTTTTGAAAATCCATTTACCTTGTATGTGTGGGTCTATTTCTGCATATTCTTTTCTGCTCTATTGGTTTTTATTGGCCAGTTCCACATTGTTGGTGATTGTAGCTCTATAGCAAGTCTTGAAATCAGGTCATGAAAGTCTTCCAACTTTTTATTTTTTCCAGAAGCATTCTGGTTTGGGTCCTTTGCCTTTCTGTATACGTGTTAGAATCAGCCTGAATTCTTTCTGAAAATGCTTGGAGTTCTGATAGAGGCTCTGAATGCATATATCAATTTAGAGACAATTTATGTTTTAATCATATGAACAACACAGTTCACGAGCGTTGTATGCCACTCTACTTGTTCAGGTCATCTTTAACTTCTCTCAAGGATGTTTTGTAGTGTTCAGTATAGAAAGCTTCTCTATTTTTGTTAAGTTTATTCCTAAGCAATTTAAAGTTACTGTAAATGGTATTATTTAATCTTTTTATTGTTTCTTGCTAGTTTACAGAAATATAACTGATTTATAGATACTCAATTTACATAATCTTAAGGATTTGTTTTATTTAATTGAAAGGCAGAGGGAGGGAGAGACAGAGAGAGCAATTTGCTGGTTTACCCCAGCAATGGCTGCAAAAGCCGGGTCTAGGCCAGGTGGAAGCCGGCAGCCAGGAACTGCACGCTGGTCTCCTGCATGGGTGGCAGGGCCCCAAGTTCTTGGTCTTCCATATGGGTGGCAGGGGCCCAAATTCTTAAGTCTGGGCAGCCGGGACTGGAAACAGCACTCAAATACGGATGCCAGAGTTGCAGCGTGAGCCTTAACCCATTGCGCCACGCTGGCCCCTGTAGATGCTCTTAAAGGCTTTTCTGTGGTGGCGTGGTGTTGTGCACAGCAGGTTAAGCCACTGACTGTGGTGAGGGAACCCAATATCACAGGACTGGTTCAGTGCCCCCACCCACACACACCCCTGCTGTTCCACTTCTGAACCAGCTCCCTGCTAATATGCTCGGGAAAGCCGTGGGGATGACCCGAGTGTTTGGGCGCTTGTCACTTGTATGGGAGACCCAGGTGCAGTTCCTGGCTTCTGGTTTTGACCTGGCCCCGACCTGGATGCTGTGGCTATTTGGAGAGTGAACCAGCAGATGGAAGATCTCTCTCGCTCTCTCACTCTGTCTCATTCTCTCACTCTGCCTTTCAAAGAATTCTTTTTTTTTTTTTTTAAGATTTTCATTTATTTATTTGAGAGGCAGAGTTACAGACAGTGAGAGGGAAAGAAAAGAGAGAAAGGTCTTCCTTCCATTGGTTCACTCCCTAGATGGCCCAGAGCTGGGCCGATCTGAAGCCAGGAGCCAGGAGCTTCTTCCTGCTCTCCCATGCGGGTGCAGGGCCCAAGCACTTGAACCATCCTCCACTGCCTTCTCAGGCCTCAGCAGAGAGCTGGAGTGGAAGAAGGGCAGCGCGACTAGAACAGGTGCCCACATGGGATGCCAGCACCACAGGTGGAGGGTTAGCCAAGTGAGCCATGGCGCCTGACCCCAGATATCTTTTTAAAAACTTTTCTTGGGGGACAGGTATTTGGCACAGAAAGTAAGCTGTTTCTTGGAATGCCCACTTCCACTCACGAGTGTCTGGTTTGAACCCTAGCTCCTGGGCTTCAGATCCAGCTCCCTGCTAAGGCACCGCCTGGGAGGCTGCAGGTGATAGTTCAAGTACTCCAGTCTCTGCCACCCTTGAGGGAGACTCACGTGGAGTTACCCTGGCTCCTAGCTTTGCCCTGGCTCAGCACTGGCTGCAGGTATCTGGGGAGTGAAGCAGCAGTTGGAAGATGTCGCTTTCTTTTTCAAACAAAATGAAAATAAATTTAAAAACAACTTTTCTTCATTAGTAGTTAAGAAGACCAATAATAAGAGACTGCAAAAGAGACCTAGTGGATGTAAATAAGAGAAGACCAAGAGTTACAAAGAAAGATTCTGTACCAAGAATTGTAGAAGAAAGTAATGAAAGAGCAGCTCTGGGCCGGCGCTGCGGCTCACTAGGCTAATCCTCCACCTTGCGGCGCCGGCACACCGGGTTCTAGTCCCGGTCGGGGCGCCGGATTCTGTCCCGGTTGCCCCTCTTCCAGGCCAGCTCTCTGCTGTGGCCAGGGAGTGCAGTGGAGGACGGCCCAGGTGCTTGGGCCCTGCACCCCATGGGAGACCAGGAAAAGCACCTGGCTCCTGGCTCCTGCCATCGGATCAGCGCGGTGCGCCGGCCGCGGCGGCCATTGGAGGGTGAACCAACAGCAAAGGAAGACCTTTCTCTCTGTCTCTCTCTCTCACTGTCCACTCTGCCTGTCAAAAAAAAAAAAAAAAAAAAAAAAAAAAAAAAAAAAAAAAAAAGAGCAGCAGCTCCGTATCTACTGACTGTTGTAATGATTGCTAACTGTTACTGTATAACAAACCGTCCCAAATTTAGTGTCTTAAAGTGATACACGTGCTACTGTTTCATAGTGCTTTGGGCTAAAGAGTGACTCTTCTGCTCTTATCACCTGGGCTCCCTCAGCTATATCTTTGTCTCAGAAGTGGATGTGATACATGCAGTATTCCATCTGTGAATGGATCATTCATTGGGGAAGGTAATTTTGACTGCAAAAAATATGTATTAAATAGAACAGGAATAGTTCTTTCACATTTTCAAAATATTAGAAATAACCAAATGTTTCCAGAAATATTTACTTACTATTTAATCTTTATCAATTATGATGACACGTAACAAATTCAAGAAGAAAAAACTATGAAGTGTTATATTTTAGATAGTTTTATTTTTTTAAAGATTGTTATGTATTTATTTGACAGACTTACAGACAGAGAAAGGGAAAGACAGAGAGAAAGGTCTTCCATCTGTTGGTTCAGCCCCCAAATGGCCACAATGGCCAGGGCTGGGCTGATCTGAAGCCAGGAATCAGGAGCTGCTTCCAGTTGTCCCACATGAATGCAGGGGCCCAAGCACTTGGGCCGTTTTCCACTGCTTTCCTAGGCCATAGCAGGGAGCTGGATCATAAGAGGAGCAGCCAGGACATGAACCGGCATCCATATGGAGTGCCAGTGCTGCAAGCAGAGGCTTAGACCACTACAGCACAGTGCCGGCTCCTTCGATAATTTTAGCCTGTCGTAGAGTCACTAACAGGTTTATAGGAGGAGGCAGAGGCAGTATTCATGCATTTGGAAGTAGTCATTATTTATTCATAGAAAAATAAGAAATACTTTTAAAATTAAACATTAAATAAAATGTGAAATTTTAAATACTTTTAAAATTATTGTTAAATGTAAATATGTGTGTACCTGTATTCAAAATCTTTAACATAAAGAGTCCCAAACTAATTCTTTTTCTCCATCATAATTCCCTTTACTGTTGAGTGTTTCCATAACCATAATCCCAGTGACCGTTGGAGGCCTTGGGTCACTCTGTCCTCCCTCCATTTGTTCCATTTCCACACCTGGCCCGCTGTACCTCCGTTACGTGTCTGGGGTGCTTCTACTTCTCCCTGTCTCCATTCCAAAACCCCTGTCCAGGTCACCAAGCATCTGTGCCTTAGGCAGTAGCCCTCTCTCTCACCAGTTTCCCCACATTCACCCACACCCATGGTTCAAACACTCCGTACTGCAGCCAGGGGGTCTTTTCATAGACACAAAGCCAGCCTTGCCTTTTCTGTCATCATGACCACTTAGGGGAATCTCATTGCCCTTAACATACATCAGCAACTCATACAGCAGCGAGGGTGGGAATGCTGGCTTGTGAGCCATTTAAGACCCGCGAAATCATTTGTTCTGGCCCTGTGGATGCAACTTTAGGCAGGACTCAAAATTCAGTACATCGATAGCAGGCTGATTATTAAGCTGATCATTTTATATAGCCTGTGGATGGTGTTATAAATATCCAAATGGCCCTTGGCAGAAAAAATGTTCCCCACCCTCAGTGGGCCCTCCTCTTGCCTACTTCTGCAGGTCATATGCCACAGCCACAGCTCCCGGCAGTCTCCAAACCACACTGCCAGTTCCTCTTCTCACAGGGCCTTAGCTTCTGCCATTCCCTTTGTGAAAGCCACTCTTTACTCTTTGCTGGCCAGCTTTGTCTCATCCTCCAAGTCTCAGTTTCAACGTCATTTCTTCCTGGAGCCTTGCCCTTACCCCCAAGACAAGGTCAGTTCCTTCTGCTTTGCCCATACATAGCATAGTGCACTCACTCAGGCAGGCCTTGTCTGTAATTACGCGTCTACCCTCTGTCTTCGCGGCCACACTGCAGTTTCGCCAGGGATATAGATTTCATTGGCGATACATTCACCCATGCTGTTTATTTCCATGTACAGGAATGATTGCTTCCTCTATGTGTGGCCCATGGGCATGGTATAATATCTGTTCTTAATACATGTTAATAAGTGGTACTCATAAAGATAGCCCATCCTGGGTTCAACAAACATGTATTACACTCGCTCTCAGTCGGTGGTGGACCAAGTGCAAAGTCACTTCATCTGTCTCAACACGGGAACTTAAGTATTTAGTCATTGGGAGAAAAGTGGGTAATTCAACCAGAATAGCAGAGTGTCTGCTCCAGAGAGTTCTCGAGCTGGAGCAATAGGAACCTCGACCTCATTGAAATGACAGGGCCTTGGCAGGGCTGAACAGGGAATCTGGCCCAACGCTTGAGCACACCAGCCTGCCTTCATCAGGTCCTCCCATTTACATGCCCTAAAAATCTACATGTCTCTTATTTTTAAAAGGATAAATGTAACTGAATCACAAATAAAGCAGTTTTATGGTAGAGGAGATGGATTTAGGGTTATGTCATTGAAATGTCATTTGCAAATTGAGTAATTCATTTAACTGAGCGATTCTGCACATCTTCTTAGGGCACTGCTTATTTTGCCACCTGCCCCATGTTGAGAATAGTCTGCGTGTCTCTCAGCAGTCTCTGGGTGGTGCATTGTTAGGGAGATGAGAAGAAATACTTCCAGATGCTTGAACGCCCACTTCCAGGGTCCCTGGGTTCCCGCGGTGGAGCACACACTTAGGGGTGGAGTTAGGGCTTGTCCAAAGACTGGGACTTGTTCTGGGAGAAACGGGCCCCAGCTGACAGCAGCTCCCACTGCAGGCCGAATGGTGAGACTCTCCTGTGTCTAACGCTAAAATGATCACTTAGTGATCTTGCAAGCCAACTGCAGAGGAAATCCACAAACTGCTGCAACATGCTTTGTGTTGACACTCGTGCACACGATCAAGTAGGTTGACTGTTTTTCTAAGTGGTCCCATCAGAGGATTTTTTTTTTTTTTTTTGACAGGCAGAGTGGACAGTGAGAGAGAGAGACAGAGAGAAAGGTCTTCCTTTGCTGTTGGTTCACCCTCCAATGGCCGCCGCGGCCGGTGTGCTGCGGCCGGCGCACCGCGCTGATCCAATGGCAGGAGCCAGGTGCTTTTCCTGGTCTCCCATGGGGTGCAGGGCCCAAGCACTTGGGCCATCCTCTACTGCACTCCTGGGCCACAGCAGAGCTGGCCTGGAAGAGGGGCAACCGGGACAGAATCCGGCACCCCGACCGGGACTAGAACCCGGTGTGCCGGTGCTGCAAGGCGGAGGATTAGCCTATTGAGCCGCGGCACCGGCCCCCATCAGAGGCTTTCAAAGAAAAGAAACAACCCCCCCATAAGCAACTGTAGTTGCATAATATAAAATTACAGCTTTATCAGTGCATGTCTTACTACCCTGTGGCCCTCTATCAGTTATCTAGAAAATGGTTACTGAGAAAAAAATGGATACCATCTACTCATTTCCTTATCAGTAATGGACATTCTTGAGTCACTTATTTCTGGAAATAAATAAACTTACTTAATTTCCTGATAATACTAAGGGACCATTAAATAAAATGCTGCTGCAATATATTACATTATACATAATCATCTTTTTTTTTTTTTTTTAAAAAAAGGAAAGCTTCAGTTTGTGGAAAATGCAAATTATGAAAAACTATGCATGGAATTAAAAAAAATTCTTACCAAAAATAGACTTATGTTTCTGTTTCCCTATGAACCTTTTTTTAAAATACCATCATGTTTTTCATGATTGCACCTCAACTTAATTTCTAAAAGGTTATGCCAGGAACAGGCATTAAGCCTAGCCATTAAGACGCCCATGTCCCATCTCAAAGTGCTTGGGACTTTGAATCCCAGCCCCAGCGCCTGACTCCAGCTTCCTGCCAGTGCAGACCCTGGGAGGCAATGATGACAGCTCAAGTAATTGAGTTCCCGCCACCCACGTGAGAACCTTGGACTGTTTCTGCTTTGCCTGGCCCAGCTCTAGTCCTTGTGAGCATTTGGGGAGTGAACCATGGATGAGACATCTCTCTCTCCACTCCCTTTTCTCTCTGCCTTTGTCTCTCTGCTTCTCAAATTAAAAAATAAATAAATGAAAAGAAAGAAATAGAAAAAGAGAAAAGATACTAGACTATAACATTTTGTGAGGATGGAGATCTGTCTTCAGTATTACTATTTGTTTCATGTTGGCTAGAGATGGGTGCTGAGGGTCATGTCCACAGAGCTTGTAAAAACAACTGGCTGTGTCTTAAGTATGTATTCTCTTTTTTGGCATTTTTCCTAGACTCTGTATAAAATTTCTAATTGCTGAATCACTGTTAGGGTGATTGATGGGTTATTGAATTTTGACATCCTTCTGGGTTGATATAGAGCCCAAGTTACATTTGGGTGACATGTCAGAGGCTAATTTTTGGAGATTTTGGTCCTAAAGTTTAATAATATCTAGAATCAGACATTTATCCCAGGCTTCTTAGATGATGACTAGCATAGTTATAAAGGAGGAAATGGTCCCAACACAGTAAGCAGTGTTTTTGGAATAATACCTGAAGTCAGTGCAGTGTTGGGGAGATGCCCCCAAGCACAATGCCAGCCCAGAGGGCAGAATGCGCCATGGTGGCCTGCAGGATGCAGCCTTGTGTGAGACGCCTGTTAGAGAGGCTGAGAATTTCAGTGGTGCTGTCGGGTCATGAGCTTTTTATTCCATGCTCAGTGGGCTTCCAATTTCTTGGAATTTTTCTCAGTTCTTGTAATGCTTCCCAGGATCAAAGAAGATCATAGTAGGCCTGGTCTTGTCAACTTCACGTCCCTGCTCACCTCCTAAAAACCCCGTGTCCTCAGGACGTGGCTTTCCCTGGGAGACTTGAAGTCAAAGGGTTTGGGATTTACTGATCCAGGCCACTTGTTACCGGGAATTTGAGAAATTCATGGGAGGTGCCGCACCAGGAACCCAAAAAATGGAATTTTAGGTGTGGTTCGTGTGAATGACTTAAAACAGCTTTAGTAGACCTCCTTGGAAACAGGAAAATGTTCATATATGTCTGAGACTAAGAAGGCTCAAAGCCACAAAATACTTTCCTTTCCAACGTGGACTTGAGCAGTTCTCTAGAGTGAGTCTATGGCAGGAAGGAAGGGTGCTGAAATTGCTGTATCAAGGTCCTACCCCTGTGTGGGCGAGAGCTCAGCTTCCCTCTGCAGAGAATGAGTGCAGTGAGTCATCCTCCAGGGGGCAGTAGAGGATGAGTCAGGCTCAGGATGGCCTGGGTCAAGCTCCTGAGGCAAGCATTGATCATAAGGAGTTACTGAACGTTACTGGACTTGAGAAGACATGACGCAGGCTTTTCCACCCGATGATAGCCCTCCAGAATCTCCATGGATTTCTGCACTAAAGCTAACCTGGGCTAAGGTGGACCAGGAGGTGGGCGTAGCTCCCCTGCCAGGGCATTATAGGGAAAGGAGTGTAAACCCCAGACCCGGGCAAGTCCGGAGTAGATTTGAGGCCAGGCTGATTTGGGCCCTGGAGTTCAGAGCTCTGTCGTGAGCTTTCTGACCCTGGGGGCCACTGTCTTCCAGTGGCTTAGGTTGAGGACTGTCCACCCTCACTGAGTTTTTCGCTACTCATTCACCTATAGCACCTGTTGGGGGAGGAGAGGTTTTCAGACTCCCCCAAGCTGAGATGGCTTGGCCTGTAGCACACCGCCTCTGTTATGTGGGTGTAGACCTTTTAGTGGCCACTGCCCAGTAATAGCAAGCAGTCTGCCGTGTTACCTCCATCCTCATGTGATACAAGTAGGGATGTTGGGTGGGTGGGGATGAAAATTTGAGCATTGGTAGGTTGTCTTTCCGATTTTCTGGGAGGAACTCAGATGGGCGTTAGACATGGGGGAGTCTTCAGGATCCCTTCTGGGAAGACTGCCTTACCCAGGTGGAGAAGAAAAGCGTGTTGGAGTTGATGCATGTGGGCGGGGCACACAGACTGTTCCCCTCCACAGAGGAGCTTGCAGAACTAATGGAGATGTGCAAACATCCGTATTCTCCTGCATCCCTTTGTTTGCTTCCTCTGGGAGAACGTCCTCACGGGTTCTATCTTTTCCGTGCAGGACGGGGAGGTGGGATAATCCTCCCACGAGAAAGCACAGGTGGAGTGATCTTGACAGAGGGCTGCAGCAGCAGGGCCAGTCCGTGGACACTGCTTGTTGATCAGGATCTGGTTTTAGCAAAAGGAAGTAGAAAGATGAGAGCAAATTGGTGCAGTCAGAGGACTGTCTTAGAGGACTGATCTGAGTATGAAGAAGAGATGAGGAGTAAGAAGTTATCCACACAAAGAATGTTAAGGCATGTGGCTTATATTAAAAAATACACTGTGTGTTTTTAGGCATTTTTCCCCACCAAGAAACTTAGTCAAGATTCCAAATGCTTGTATTTACTATTTGAGAATAGGCCATTTAGGGGCAAGGACTCAGAAATACTTGGATCACCATTATATAGTATACTTTTGTGGAAAATTACTGTCTGTTTGCTCCAATTGTTTCTTGTATCTCTTCCTTCTCTTTATATTTTGATAACACACTTTCCTAAGTAGCAATAAATCTGAAAAATATTTTAGAAATGCATTTTTAAATCAATAGAAAATAAAATTCTAGCTGGGTATACCACGCTTCCTGCCAAGTACAGTAATTGTTACTTGTGGAATTTTCTCAGAATGGCCAAGGCATTTGACTCAATAACTATAACTCTGGAATGAGCATCTGGGTGGGGACTCCGGCCTGGTGGAAAGTCAATGTGTTAGTTCAAGTCCACAGCTAGCAGGAGAGATTTATCCATGGGTTCACTTAGCAGCTCCAAGACGCACAGGGGGTGTGTTTTCGTCACGTTGAACACTGAATTGTATTAACCCATGCTGCTTACTCCCCTTTCTCCTAGCCAGTTGTCTCTGTTTTTCCCCTGCTCTTACTGCTTCTTTTATTTTTAGGCCATAGTAATTACCATTTGGTAAACTGCATTCTTTTGAATACGCAAGTGCAAACTCAAGTCCTGTTGAGAAGTGTGTGGATTGGGGAGTGTCAGTTGTTTAAGAACACAGGGGGAATGGCAACCAACCACAGAGCTGGTTGGAATGAGGTGAATTTAGGGACCAGAGGGCCGCAGGAGCCTTGCCCAACCAGAGCTGCGCACCCAGGCACAGTTCTTAGCCACAGTGCCCAGATCCAGGCTTTGAATCTCCCTCAAAATCGAATGCCCTTGTTATTCTTTCCAAAGCGGCGACGTGTGGAATCAATTTGTAGCAACACAGAAGAAAAATGGAAGCAGATACATCGCAAGTGGGGTATCTTAAGTACAAAAGTTAATTTGAAAAGGTCTTTTTTGAGTGTGTTGCTTCATCTCCAAGCTGTTGGGAGGGATGTGACCAAATGTAGAAGCATGCGAATAAAAAAATTTATAGTAGTTTTTTCACTACTGCACATGTATTAGACTCTGAGAACAACTAGGATAGCTCGAGTTTCCTCCTTTTATTCCAATCCACCACACATGTGACTGCTCGATCCATCATTTTTTGTTTTAAGATTTATTTTAAAGATAGAGTTACAGACACGGTCATAGTCAAAGTGGAGGTTCTCTCCTCCCTTCAGAGAAAGGCACCTCCCTCTTTGAAGACCTGTTCTTTCCACTGGGATCTCACTCACAGAGATCTTTTTGCCAGAGTGTCTTGGCTTTCCATGCCTGAAATACTCTCATGGGCTTTTCAGCCAGATCCGAGTGCCTTTAGGGCTGATTCTGAGGCCAGAGTGCTATTTAGGACATCCGCCATTCTATGAGTCTGCTGAGTATCTCACTTCCCATGTTGGATCACTCTCCCCTTTATTTATTCTATCGGTTGGTGTTAGCAGATACTAGACTTGTTTATGTGCTCCCTTTGACTCTTAGTCCTTTCATTATGATCAATTGTGAACTGAAATTGATCACTTGGAGTAGTGAGATGGCATTGGCACATGCCACCTTGATGGGATTGAATTGGAATGCCCTGGTATGTTTCCAACTCTACCAATTGGGGCAAGTCAGCCCGAGCATTTGACTATGACCGTGTCTAAACAAGATAAGAGTCGGAGAACTCAAGGGGCTTCCATAACCTTGGAAACTCATAACTGGTGCATAGGGAGATTACTGATGCCATAAACAGGAGTGTCAATTGGTAAAGTCAACAACAGGAGTCACTGTGCACTTACTCCTCATGTAGGATCTCTGTCCTTAACGTGCTGTACACTGAGGCTTAATGCTATAACGAGTACTCAAACAGTATATTTCACTTTGTGTTTCTATGGGGGTGCAAACGACTGAAATCTTTACTTAATGTACACTAAACTGATCTTCTGTAAAAAAAAAAAAAAAAAAAAAAAAAAAAAAAGAAAGAAATTTTCAATTCCCAACTTGACTCTCACTGGGATTAAACATGACAATAGGTCTGATCTGATTTCATCATCATTTTAAAAAAATCATCTATTATTTTTCACTTTATGTTTCTGTGTGGGAGCAAACTGTTGAAATACTTACTTAAGGTATACTAAGCTGATCTTCTGTATATTAAGATAATCGAAAATGAATCTTGATGTGAATGGAAGGGGAGAGGGAGTGGGAAAGGGGAGGGTTGTTGGTGGGAGGGACGGTATGGGGGGGGAAGCCATTGTAACCCATGAGTCGTACTTTGGAAATTTATATTCATTAAATAAAAGATAAAAAAAAAAAAAAAAAAAAAAAAAAAAAGATAGAGTTACAGAGAGAGGTAGAGACAGAGAGAGAGAGGTCTTCCATCCGCTGGTTCACTCCCCAGATGGCCACAATGGCTGGAGCTGAGCTGATCTGTAGTCAGGAGCCAGGAGTTTCTTCTGGGTCTCCCACGTGGGCACAGGGGCCCAAGGACTTGGGCCATCTTCTACTGTTTTCCCAGGACATAGCAGAGAGCTGGATCAGAAGAGGAGCAGCCAGGACTAGAACCGGCGCCCATATGGATGCCGGTGCTTCAGGCCAGGGCTTTAACCCGCTGTGCCACAGTGCCAGCCCCATCCATCCATCTTTCTTTAAAACTCAACCATCAGCATAAAGAATTAAAAAGAGTTAGAACATACTTTAAAACATTAAACACCAACGTCAGCTCTCAGCTTATGGTTGCAGATATGTGAGGCCATTTGTCAATCACTGTAGTAATCATTTTTAGGGAAAAAACACTGCAGAAGGACATAATTTGCCTTTTACATCAATTAATGGAAACTTAAAAATCAGCACATTTTTAAAGAAGCAAACCGAGATGCAGAACCACTCAGGAAGATACCATTCCCCTGTCGCACCCATAAGATCTGAAATATATCCTTGCTCTTCTCATGGAGACATATGAAACTTCACCCCAGAGCTTCTCTAACTAAATGTAAACATTAGTTTCAGGGATACTGACAGTCTGTCCGTCGTTAATCCCTAGAAGTTAATTTGCACAGGGTTCAGCCGCTGACCACACAGAGAAGGAAACGCAAGAATCCGTACAGGCCCGACTCATTGGAAACCGGTTGCAAAAACTTGTGCTGACACGTATTTCAGAATACAAGTTAGCTTATTGACATTTTATGTCTAGAAGGCATCCGAGAGCCACACTGACTACAGATTCAAGAGTAAGTGAGGTCATTTGCTTCTGACTTGTGAGAATGTTGCTTTGAGACTGTAGGGGCCACTGCCCGTCCCCCCACCTCGTGTGCCTTCCTGCATGGCAGTGCTGGGAAAGCTAAAGTCTGGATCACACAGAACGTGCAAAATTCTCAACCAGAGTAAGACGCATTCTGCTGTAATCACTGCTGATTGTGCTGAGGAGCACGAACTGCAGGAGGGTCCACGCGGTGGCTTTGTGGGTGTCCAGGGTGTGGCGTGGAGCCCGGGAGGTACAGAATGGTGCTGGAGCGCAGAGCTGCCCTTTCTAATCTCTAGGCTGTGGTTACGTTTCACAGAACCAGAGCAGCCGTTCCAGGCACGGCTTCCAGACTCCCAACTTGCCTAAACGTGGTCCAGGTAGCAGCTCCGATGTCGGGCAGTGGTGCAGAATGGTTCTCCAGCCCTGTCTGTGATTCTGTAAGGACCTAATTCCTGGATTTAATCTGAATCCCAAGTGGCAGTCATGTTGGAGGGAGTAGGTGAGGTAACGAATGGACTTGCTTGGGTTTGCAGGAAGTGAGGATCTACTCACCACCCACCGACGGGATAATTGTAACCTTTGGCTGCTGCAGATGAGAGTCTCGGGATGCAGTGCCTATAGAAAACGTGGCTTTGCCAGACTCAGTGCTAAAGGCCAGGACACGAGGACATGATGAATAGGGGTAAACTGGATGCTGCCACTGGAGAGGTTAAAAAAAGACATGAAAACTCAGGGCTTTAAATTATCTACTCCGTGTGGTCATGCAACCAGGGACTTTTTAGCCTTAAAAGAATCTCCTTTCTTGTGGCTGCCGGGCTGATGTAGCCAGAAATCAATCACAGAGTCTGACCCTACAGCTTGCTCAATTACAACATAGGTGGTATTCAGACTCGTCAGATTTCCTGTGTGCAAACCTAACTTGGGGAAACAGTAAGACTAAGAACTGGGGGAGTGATCCTGGGAGGATTTGGAAAGATTTGCCTCCCTTGACCTCCTGGTGCCCCAACTGACGGGAGTGCGTGTTCTTTATGTTAGAGACCTATAGTGATAGGAGTGCGTGTTCTTTATGTTAGAGACCTATAGTGATAGGAGTGCGTGTTCTTTATGTTAGAGACCTATAGTGATTACTGCTGTTGTAGTTACTTACCTGGGATGCTAATTTGCCTTGTGTTTCATCCCATCGCGCGATTTCCTTCAGACCCCTAAGCAGAATCTGATCCCAGGCACCGGAGGGGCTCAGGGCCACACCTGGAAGGAAAATGGTTTGAACCCCAAAGCGCTGCCGATGTTGCTTTTCAAGAGTGAAGGGAAGGGCTGATGCGCACAGGATCCACAGAGCTCGCCCTCTGTCTTGCTGCAGGGGAGCGGCTGGCCTCCTAGAGGGAGGACTTAGAAGAAGGGCTGGGTTGTAGAAGACAGCACTCGAGACACGAGCTGGAAGTCAGCTCCCAGCCAACCGAGGTCTGCTAGGAGATGCAATCAGCTCTTAATCAGTGGTGACTGCGCACGTGAGCCTGTGCACAGAGAGGCGAAACTGGGCCAAGCCCTGCTTGTTGGAGACGGTCATGTACCCTTGTAGCTTTCCACCCGGCTTGACTACAGGAGGCAAAACTGGGTTCCATGTCAGCTCTCAGTAGGGAGCATCAGGTCCACTAAAAGGTTGAGAGGCGGGAAGGCAGCTCTGCGCAGGCGCATCCAGATATGATTGACAGGAAAAGGGGAGGGAGTACAGGGTGGCACAGACTACTGTCATGTCAGCTAGGAAGCCATTGCTCAAAGTGTCCTACGTGCCTCGATGTGCTGACATACACTGTTGCGAGCCATTCCTGCTGTTTAAGATTTGTGCTTCAGCGAATGCCTGCTTGGGGCATTATCCTCCGCATAGAAGCATAGGGAGACTACTGATGCCATAGACAGGAGTGTCAATTGGTAAAGTCAACAACAGGAGTCACTGTGCACTTACTCCTCATGTAGGATCTCTGTCCTTAATGTGCTGTGTATTGAGATTCAATGCTATAACGAGTACTCAAACAATATATTTCACTTTGTGTTTCTATAGGGGTGCAAACTGTTGAAATCTTTACTTAATGCATACTAAACTGATCCTCTGTAAAAAAAAAAAAAAAAAAAAAAAAGAAATTATCAACTCCCAACTTGACTCTCACTGGGATTAAACATGACAATAGGTCTGATCTGATTTCATCATCATTTAAAAAAAATCATCTATTATTTTTCACTTTATGTTTCTGTGTGGGAGCAAACTGTTGAAATCCTTACTTAATGTATACTAAGCTGATCTTCTGTATATTAAGATAATCGAAAATGAATCTTGATGTGAATGGAAGGGGAGAGGGAGTGGGAAAGGGGAGGGTGGTGGGTGGGAGGGACGGTATGTGGGGGAAGCCATTGTAACCCATGAGTCGTACTTTGGAAATTTATATTCATTAAATAAAAGTTAAAAAAAAAGAAATATGAGATTAAGTAATCCGTACAGTGATAGCAATGGAACTTGATACAGATCTGTTCAACCGTAAAGCCTCTTTTCTTAAAAAGAAAAAAAAGTTAAATAAATCATCCAGATGGCGTAATATTCAAAAAGTGTGGTGAATGGGTACATAATGATAAACGCTTCCATTTTACCCTTACCCCTCTGATACCAGCTGGCCCTGGGTATTTGCTACCGATGTCTTGTGTATGCTTCTATCTATATGTTAACAAATTTGTACAAGGATGCTTCAAAAAGTTCATGGAAAATGGAATTAAGAGATAAGTTCATTTTGGTACAAAAACATTTAAAATCTGTATGTTTGGTTTTTTTCATCATACACACTTTCCAACAACTTTGTCAAGATCCTTCATATAGAAATATTTTGAAATACTTATCCTGAAACACAAAAATATAGTACTGTAATGTTGTGTCTTAAGCTTTACTCCCCTATGTTCAATTACCTGTCTTGGAGTTCGTCACACATTAGTATGAGCAGTGTGGTCTTGTTTTCTTGAGTTTCTCCATTGTTCATCATCTGAGTAGAATTTTGTGTGTGTGTGTGCGTGTGTGTTTTACAAGGCTTGTTACATATACTTAAGTTGTTTGTAATATTTTGCTATTGTATATATAGCTTTGAATTCATACTCAAATGCAGGATAACATCTTAGAAATAAAATTTTAAAAACATTTTACAGTTTATTTGAAAGGCAGAAACAGAAAATGGGTGATAGAAACTCCCATCTGCTGGTTTATTCCCCAGATGGCCATAACAGCCATGGCTGCATCAGGCCAAATCCAGAAGCTTGGAACTCAATCCATGTCTCCCACGTGAGTGGCAGGGACCCAGTTACCTGAGTCATCACCTACTGCCTCCCGGGTGCACTTTTGCAGGAACTGGAACCATGGGATCCAGGACTAAACCTGCCCACTCTGATAGCAGATGCCAGTGTCTCAAGTGGTATCCTACCCACGATGCAAAGCACCAGCCCCAGAATTAATTTTTTAATAAAATGATATATACATTTTTAAATTTTCTAGCCCCAAACTGTCCTCCAGAGGGGTATTTGGGTTTGCCCTCAGATCAGCAGTGTATATGAGCACCTGTTTTCTGTATCCTTAAGTAAGCATTGTTAGGCATTTTGGTCTTTATCAACCAGATAAATGAAAATTCATAATTTTTAAAGTTTTACTTCCATTTCTTTTATTATGGATTACTTGATCATCTTTTCTTAAGTACAAAAGGATTTATATTTCCATTCCTGTTTAGTGTTCACATCCTTTTGTCTCCTGGAATGTTAGCTCTTTCAATTTAATTTACGCAAGTTAATTCTGTATTAATGGAATGGGCTGTTTTGAAGTTGTCTGGTGTGTTGAAATACGGCTCTCATTTGTTCATAGTACTTTTATTCCAGGCAGAAATTTAGTTTTACTTAAACCTTATGTGAATGAATTTGTTACTTTTATTTTGTAAATGGCCCTTGGTTTTTTCCAATAGGCTTAAGAAAGCCTTTCCTATTTTGAGAGTTCTAGCATACTTTCCCATGATTTCTTCTCAGTGTGTTTATGGTTTCCATTGGTGTGTTTTAAAATATGGCATACTTCTTAGCATAAAGAATGAGATTGGAATCTCACTTGATTTTCCTTTCAATGACAAAACTTTCAGTTTTATGGATGATGTGATGTTGTCTTCTATGAGAGATGTCAGAGCTGGCCTTGGCAGGGTCTAGCTGCTGCGTGTCCCCAGGGAACAGTAATTCATCAATGCCTTTGAACTTGCTCCTGCATTGTCCAGATTTGTTTTCCTTTGAATCGTATGTAGTGATTAAAAGACAGTGATGTTTGCACATCATGAGGAGGCAGAAAGAGAAAACAAACAAATGGTTTTACCATGTCACATGCTGCTCTGTCTGCTGGGGTGTGGGCTCATTTCTGTTTCTCTTAACACCCTGTGCAATAAAATGACTTAGGATCTTTGCTGTATACAATCATATTAGCAGCACTATTGCTTTAGTGTGACTCAGCTGATTATCAACAACAACAAAATGTAACTCTCACGGGAGGCTAAATAAAATAGCTGTTCTTTTAAGTGCCTTTATTTTGGGTTGCAAAATAGTGAACCCAAAAATATTGCTTAAAATATTTTTAAACTGGTAAACATTGATATTCATATCATTTTTAAAGTTTTCACTGCATTACCCAATTAATAAAAACTGGGCTGTTCCTGAAACCAATTTTTCTAGACAATCAGAATCATTATGTTCGTCTGTTTGAATAAGCTAGCTAGTTCCCCAGGTTAGAGTGTGGTGGTTCTTTTGTGATTGCGTGGCCAATACTAAGAGAGTATCTGTCACCAGTTTGGCTGGTCACTGGGAAAACAAAAGCAGACACTTAAAAAATGAAAGAGAATAGGAGGCGGTTAAACTGAGACAACTCAGCAGTTATTTTTGCCAAGCACTATGCTAAGTGTGCACTCGCTGGGGTTCCAGGTGGTAGGAGCTGCCATTCTCCTTTTACGAATGTCACAACTCCGAACATTGATTTCCAACCTCAGACAGCCAGGGAGGGCAGGACCGGGGGCTGCAACAGTGCCCCCTACAGAGGCCTAGTGGATGCACTCTGCTGCTCCCCACCCCCACCTGGGGCTGGGCAGAGTCTTCCTAGGGCACACACCTCCTCTGGTCTCAGCCACCCTGACTCTTGTCACACTCCTGGGACAGCCGTCCCATAGAGGGCAGTGCTGGGGTGGGCAGGACCAGACGAGGCAGTGGGACTCCTCTGTGAAGGCTCTGAAGAGCTATTTGAAGAGATCAAGTGCATGGATTGGGTGGAGAAGGTGCAGGATCCCACGTTACACCCCTACACCCCCTTCCCACAGACCTGGATCAAGGTCTGTATGGAAGACGAGGCTCACCAGGAGGTTAGAAGGCACAGTTTTTTTTTTTCCTAATATACATTTTCCCAAGAAAATCTTGAAAACTGTCATATGCATAGATTTCCATTTTTTTCTTGCACCGAAGTAATCTTTTAAATTTCAGTTTTGACTAATATCTATATATTTCTTTCCCAGCCAGAGCTGGGCTGAAGCAGAGAGCTAGAACCACAAACCCGGTCTGCTGTATGGGCAGCAGAAACTCCATCACTCCAGCCATCACTGCTGCCTCCCAGGGTCTGCATTACCAGAAACCTGGAGTCAGGAACTGAACCCAAGTACTCCAATGTGTGACCTGAGAGTCTTTCTTTCTTTTTTTTTTTTTTTTTGAAAGGATGTTTCTGTTTTTTTTTTTTTAAGTTTATTTATTTGTTTAAAAAGCAGAATTATAGAGAAAGAGAGAGATCTTCCATCTGTTAGTTCACTCTCCAAATGGCCAGGAGCCTGGATCTGCATCTGGGTTTCCCAGGTGGGTGCAGGGACCCCAGTCCTTGGGGCATCTTTCTGCTATCCGGAGCTGGATCCAAAGAAGAGCACTGGGATTCAAACTGGAGTTCGTATGGGATGCCAGTGTAGCTGGCAGGGCCCAACCCACTGTGCCACAGAGCCTTGAACAATAGGCTGTGCACCTGCTGCTTCCCTGGACTCTGTGGAGTTCCCTGCACGAGGAATGCCTGGCCTCTGCCTCTGCTTGGCTGCGTTAGCACTCTGATCACACGACGATGGCCCCCAACTTGAGCTTCAGACACACGGCTGCGCTGGGGCCCCCGCTACAAACTGGGGAGAGGGAGACAGCCAGAGGCGGAGTAGTCAGAGGTGGCGTGGAGCCCTCGGAATTCTGCTATTTGCCCATCTTTTAGGTGTTTTCCCCAATGTGCAGATGATCTTGAATGAGCCTGCAAGGAATGGCCCCAGAAGTCAGAGACCACATGGGAAACCTCACCTGTTGTTTTAACATTGACGGCTACCCAGGAGAACTGTGTGTGCTTCTGAGATTTTAGGTACCTCATCTTTTTTTTAATTTTTTTAATTTTTTTTATTTTTATTTTTTGACAGGCAGAGTAGACAGTGAGAAAGAGAGACAGAGAGCAAGGTCTTCCTTTGCCGTTGGTTCACCCTCCAATGGCCGCCGCAGCCGGTGCGCTGTGGCCGGCGCACCGCACTGATCCGAAGGCAGGAGCCAGGTACTTATCCTGGTCTCCCATGGGGTGCAGGGCCCAAGCACTTGGGCCATCCTCCACTGCACTCCCTGGCCACAGCAGAGAGCTGGCCTGGAAGAGGGGTAACCAGGACAGAATCCGGCGCCCCAACCGGGACTAGAACCCGGTGTGCCGGCGCCGCAAGGCGGAGGATTAGCCTAGTGAGCCGCGGCACCGGCCAGGTACCTCATCTTTTTAAAATGAGCATTAGCGTTTCTGAAGTATGTTGGGTCACTTACTTCAAACTTGATGAAGTACGAGACAACAGTTTTGAAAAACTCTGAGATTCAAAGCTGGCATTGTGGCTGTTTTGAGTCCTGGCTGCTCCACTTCCAACCGGGCTTCCTGCTAATGCACCTGGGAAAGCAGAGAAGATGGCTGAAGTCCTTAGGCCCTTGCACTCAAGTGGGAGACCCAGATGAAGCTCCTGGCTTCAGCCTGGCCCGACCCTGGCTGTTGCAGCCATTTGCAGAGTGAACCTGTGCATGGAAGACCTCTCCCTGTCTCTCCATCTCTCCATAACTCTGCCTTTCAAAAGACTCAATGTAGTGTAAGAATAGACATTTAGAGACAATCTCTTTATCCCCTGAAGTCTGGATTTTATGACAGATAACTGTAGGGAGAAGGGCACCATCCACACATTCATGGGAAGTTCACTTCACCTTCTAATTCCATTTCCCACAAACTTTTTGAAATCCCTTTCTATGACTTTCTCAGAACTTGATGATTAGATCAGTAAGCGATATATCTCACAAGAAGAGTTTTACTTAGATTCAAAGTAAAATATGGAAGTATAAAAAATGCCTTAATATTAGCAAGAAACTCATCAAATGTATGGTGTACTGCATACTTATTCTAGGAATCCATGTATGCTTTTTATGGTAATAATTCATAGTATTTTGGATTCTTATTAGGGATACTAAAAAATTAAAGTGCTTTATAACCACTGTCTATCCAAAACTGAAAAACAGAAAAGTAGCAAAGAAGTTGCTATGGCTATTAAGAGACAGTGACGTTTCAGAGTTGCAGTTGTTAAAAATAATTTGTACGGGGGCCAGGGCTGTTCCCGGCAGGTGGCTGCCTGAAACGCTGGCATTCCCAAAGAACACCAGTTTGAGTCCCAGCTGCTCCACTTCCAATCCAGCTCCCTGCTAATGGACTTGGGAAAGCAGTAGAGGATGGTCTGGGCACTTGGGCCCCTGCCACCCAATTTGGAGACCCTGATGGAGTTCCAGGCTCCTAGCTGGGGCATGGCCCAGCCTGGCCTTTGTGGTCATCTGGGGAGTGACCCAGCAGATGAGAGACCTCTGTTTCTGTAACTCTGCCTTTCAAATAGCCGTTTTAATAGCACCAGTAATTCGGGCCGGCGCCGCGGCTCACTAGGCTAATCCTCCGCCTGCGGCGCCGGCACACGGGGTTCTAGTCCCGGTCGGGGCGCCGGATTCTGTCCCGGTTGCCCCTCTTCCAGGCCAGCCCTCTGCTGTGGCCAGGGAGTGCAGTGGAGGATGGCCCAAGTGCTTGGGCCCTGCACCCCATGGGAGACCAGGAGAAGTACCTGGCTCCTGGCTCCTGCCATCGGATCAGCGCGGTGCGCCGGCCGCAGCGCGCCGGTCGCGGCGGCCATTGGAGGGTGAACCAACGGCAAAAGGAAGACCTTTCTCTCTGTCTCTCTCTCTCTCACTGTACACTCTGCCTGTCAAAAAAAAAAAAAAAATAGCACCAGTAATTTATGCATTTGAGTAGTGTGGCTAATGGAGACAGAGAAGTTTTAGGAGCCAGATGGGACTGGTGCCAATTCTGCCTTTGCCACTAGTTGCATTGTACTTGGGAATGGTTTCTTTTTGGAACCCCCTCAGCCTTTTCTCCTGGGAAAGATGGGTAATGAACACTACGCTGGGAGACAGTGGAAGCCCCCATGGCACCTGGCGGTCACCGCTAATGGTGTTGTGTATGATCGTTAATGACATGCGAAGAGAGCTCCTGCCAAGAGCTCCGTGGGCTTCCTCAGAGGAAGTGATTGGATCCCGACAGAGCTGGGTCCAGTTCCAGTCATGTCAATCAAACCACGATCTGTTGGATCCAGGGATTTCTTTACGGCTGGAAGAACAGTCCTGTTTAGAATTCGCAGGCGGCTTTGTGGGGTTGACTCGGTGTCTCAAGGAGAAAACAGCAGGGGCCCTGCACGCCAGACTCTTGGCTGTTCTCTGCCACCGTTTTCTTCTTTCTAAAATACCAGAGACGCGGAGTCATTTTCAGACTAAAATGAAAAGACATGATTTGGTTTGGGAAAAATCAGTTCATCAATATGTTATTTTCCATGGCTATAAAATTATTTGAGAATGAAACAAAATAAAGTAGTCAAAAAAAATCTTGGTATGTATTTTTTGTCCCTTGGATAATGAGGTACTCATTCGAGCCCTCCCGGAAAAGATTATTTTGTGCTCTGGTCAAAGTGGCCTACTTTCTTTTTGTGTTGAAGGGCTTTGAAATTAGAAGTTATTTGTATTTTCCCAGGGAGTATCCACATTAGGAAGAAAGAAAATTATATGCCTGAAGGACGTGGCTGGCCAATTTATTGTTGTTTATGTCTGTGCGAGGCCTGGAAGGAAAAACGTAGAATTCAGGTTTCATTTTTTTTTCTGGGAAATAAATTTTCCATTTTATTTATGATACAATATGGTTAGAGTGCTCAAAGGTGGACTTTCTGAGTCTGATTTATAATCTGAACCAAGCCATGTACATTTATTTGTAAGCACCAGAGAGAAGAGAAAATATCAGAAGTCTTTTTTGTACAGAAAGATTTCTATAAATGTATGAGTTCCTCCTCTTCTAAAAGATGTACTTCAGGGGCCGGCTCCATGGCTCACTTGATTAGTCCTCCACCTGCGGTGCCGGCATCCCATATAGGCACCGGATTCTTGTCCCGGTTGCTCCTCTTCCAGTCTGGCTCTCTGCTGTGGCCCGGGAGGGCAGTGGAGGATGGCCCAAGTGCTTGGGCCCTGCACCCGCATGGGAGACCAGGAGGAAGCACCTGGCTCCTGGCTTCTAATTGGCGCAGCGCTGGCCGTGGCAGCCATTTGGGGAGTGAACCAGCGGAAGGAAGACCTTTCTCTCTGTCTCTCTCTCTCATTCGCTATAACTCTACCTGTCAAATAAAAAAAAGGATTACCTCAGTGCATTCGGTTCCTATAAGGTGTTAGTTGTTGATACTGTCTGTAACAATAGCTCCTGGGGCCAGTGCTGTGGCATAGCACGTAAAGCCACCGCCTGTAGCGCTGGCATCCCATATGGGTGCCGGTTTGAGTCCTGGCTGCTCCACTTCCGATCCAGCTCTCTGCTGTGGCCTGGGAAAGCAGTAAAAGATGACCCAAATCCTTGGGCCCCTGCACCCATGTGGGAGACCCAGAAGAAGCTCCTGGTTCCTGGCTTCGGATCAGCCCAGCTCTGGCCATTGTGGTCAACTGGGGAGTGAACCAGTGGATAGAAGACCTCTCTCTCGCTCTCTGCCTCTCCTCTCTCTGTGTAACTCTTGACTTTCAAATAAATAAAGAAATCTTTAAAAAACAAAACAAAAAACCCAATAGCTTCTTTCCTCCGTAATTATTTCATGTTCATCTGGACGTGTTCCTGTGTTCTGTATGGGGAATCAGCATCTCAGTCATGGTTGGCTCTTGCATCATAGGGGATGGTCATCTAGAAGGGTGTGTAACTGCTATTATCCATGGATCAAAGAGAGTTTTCGGTGGACACATTAAATGAATCGATTTGTAGAGTTTGTGACATGTCAGTAGTCCAATCAAAGGGAATCCTTAAATAAAAACTGGTGTTGGCGCAATTATTCATTCATTTGTGCTAGGTGCCCCCTCCTGGTCACTGTGGGCAATAGTTAGTGGCGTGAGCTTTCTGGATTCTGCTTTACCCTGAAACGTGTGCGACCACATACACTCCACGCTGGGCTTTGTGCCGAAGGGGAAAGAGTCTGCAGATGAGCGGCTTTCAACTTGACAGAACTTGGATTCTTATTCACCTCCCTCCCCGGCCCCTTTCGTCATCAGGCAGCCTTGGATGAGCCTTGTGTGGTAGGTTAATACTTTCATTGGTTAACTGTGAGCTCTTCCCTTTGTCCCCATGGCTGCACCACGGGCCTAAGGGAGTCGTGCATATGACCTGTGTGTATGTGACAGGCAGGGCCTAGGGAGCAAAAAGGCAGCCCAGGACCTGGGCTGCCCAGGCCGTGAGCCTCTTTCTTTCCCTTCCTCACTCATGTCACAGATCCTAGAGTTTCAGGGAAGGGGGTGCCCAGGGTGACGGAGTGTTAAACCTGAAATAACCGGGGAATCACTGACTTTTACTTGGTTCACTTTTTTTTTTTAAAATTTTATTTTATTTGAAACACAGACTCACAGAGACAGAGAGATCCAGAGAGACAGAGAGATCTTCCATCACACTGGTTCACTCCCCAAATGGCCACAACAGCTAGGGCTGGGCCTGGCCAAAGCCAGGAGCCAGGAGCTTCTGCCAGGTCTCCTATGTGGGTGCAAGGGCCCAAGGACTTGAGCCGCCATCTCCTTCTTTCCTAGGCAAATTAACAGGGAACTGGATTGAAAGAGGAGCAGCCGGGACTCAAACGGGCGCCCCAGTGGGATGCAGGCAGCAGTTTAACCCACTACACCACACCACTGGCCCCATCACTTTAAGTTTTTAGCGTCAAGTAAAATGTGAGTTCAAGAACCAAAAATTTATTGCTGGTTTGTGAGTGAAAAATTGTACCTTGAAATTATGTATAATTTTGAATTATATGCTGCTTAAAAATTGTTACTGAGTTAGGGACTTGGATGCCTAGAGCCTTTGAAACAAAACCGCAACTGCAGATAACAGAGCTTAGCACGCTGGAGTTGGGAATGACTGAGATGTCATTAGGCCCAGTTTCCAGTCCAGCACATACTTGAACTTGCAGTCTGTTCTGAGAGGTCAGGGAAGAATGTTCGCCAGGACAGAAAATGGGTTTACGTACTATTTGTGATAAAAGCAGTGTGTTCCCAAAGATCAGTGTTCTTGAACTTGATGTCAACTCACTCTGTGTAACAAATCTGTCTGAACATGTTGAGTTGGGCTGGTAGGATTTGGGGGCAGGGAGAAGCAACATAAATTTCGGGCTCAGGCTGTATGCTTTGCCTTGAACAATGAAATCCTGTGTCTATATTGACAGTTCTATGCCTTCAGCCAACAGCCATGAGACAGGAACAGGCTGACTTATTAGTCCATAAGCAGAGTATTTATATTTGATAAATAGCCACTCATCAAGTTTTGAGTATTTTTTCGTTGTATTATTTTACAATTTATATTTTTATTTTCTTTATATTTTAGATACTAGGACAGTTCCTGCAGCTAATAAATTTATCAGATTGATCTATCCCAGTTTGATGATGTCTTTGTTATAGCAGTCAATAAATTTTAAAATACTCAGAATAAGAAATGATATTATTCCTATAAGTAGTATTTTTCTTATAAGAAAGCAAAATGCAATAATTTTTCACTAAGTGATGCCAGAGACTTTGATCTTCCAAATAAGAAAATAAGTAAAATCTGTCATGGGCTTGATAATTGCCTGTTTCTCTCACTAAAGTTTTAGAGGGAGTAAGTAAGTAGACTTGTTCATGTTCCCTCAACAAAGATAACCCTGGTGTCCATCACGCTGTTCCTGGAACCTGGGAGATGCTGTATCAGGTTTTGTTGAATGAATTAATGAGCAGAAATACTGTAAATGTTGTTAACTCTGAGACGATGACTCCCAAAATAATTTCTGCAATTTTTGTAAAGAGGACCAACGTGAGTGAGTGACAAATAATGGTTAGGGTGGTCATGGGAAAGGTCTCATCACTGCAAGGTTGATTTCATGTTAATGGGCTACCTTCTGCCTCAATGGTCTTTTATTTTCCATTTCAAAAATGGAATTAGAAATATAAGTATAATTATGCCTAAAGTAAACAACAGAAAATGAATGGGGAAAAACTTTCTATTATGGAAAATTTCAAGCGTACATGGAGGTAGACAGAACGGTACAATAAGCCCCTGTGTGTTTGCTCTGAGCTCCACAGTTACCAGGCAGGGCAACCTCATTTCCCCTGTACACACCACTCCTCTTCCCTGCCGCTGGATTCTTGTGAAGCAAGTCAATGGCAGCCTGTCATTGCATCCATATACACTTGGGTAGTATTCATTTGAAAATATCAAATTCTACAGAAGAAATAGGTGTTGGCATGAATTCAATAATTGTAGGCAAATAGAAATATGACCGAAGATGACACTTCACACTCAATCATTGTGTCTTTGTAAGGTCAACTCTAAGCTCAGCTCAAGCAGGGAGATATTTAAGGCTCCTCCTTAGCCCCTCCCCCTTTCTTTTTACTTCGTGTGTGTATCACTGATCTTCAGATATATTGATGAATGATGATTGATTGAACTAGATCTAGGCTATTAATGGAAATAAAAAACCACTTTTCCATCAGGAGAAAACTTTCCAGCTACCACCATCTTCATGGTGGAATTGCGAACACTTGATTTCCAGTGATAGAAAGCCTTAAAAACTTATTTTATATACTCAAGTAGTCACTTTGGGTTTTGTTTTTTCATAAATCCTGATATGATTTGGCAGTGGAAACAATTTTTGAGAATTACGTTAGAGTGTGAATGCATTTGTAAACAAAGATACTTAAAATGCGTTAGGATTACAAGAAAATCCTGTCATTTGTTGGCTTATAGTTGGTCGGCCTCCATGTTGCTGACACTGTAGGATATGTGTACAAAGTAAGAGTTCCTGCTGGCAAGAACGCCTGGACTGCCCGTGAGCAGGCAACTGAAAGGTTAGAATTGGCACACGGTGGAGTCTGGATGGCCCGTTTCTAGCAGTAGGTGGTATCCAAACTGATTGAAGGCACCTGTAATGGTGAAGATGCCTGGAGAAACAGAACTGAGATGAGCTCTCTCACACCACACACACACACACACACACACCCGGGCCCTTGGCCCGTTACAGTACAGACATAAGAGTGTACGGATGATTATTTCCTTTTATAATAGGAAAGCCATTCCAGTATGTATTTTCCAAAGAGAATTGACAGAAGCACTGGGGAGCCAGCGTTCCCTCAACTACCGATACCACAAAGCCAACAGAATGAGGAGGGACTTCTGCTTGTATATGGCCTTGACCCAGTAGGCATGCCTTTATAAGATAACTTTATTTCCTGTTGTTTTCCTATTCATGTCTTTATGAATCCTACAAGGGCCCTATGGCCAGTGACACTGTCTCTATTACTACTAAAGATGCATTTTTTAAAGATTTATTCATTTTTTTTTGAGAGGTAGATTTATAGACAGAGGGAGAGTAGAGAGATAGGTCTTCCATCTGCTGGTTCACTCCTCAAATGGCTGCAATGGCTGGGCCAATCCAAAGCCAGCAGCCAGGAGCTTCTTCTGGATCTCCCATGCAGGTGCAGGGACCCAAACACTTGGGCCATCGTCTGCTGCTTTCCTAGACCATAGCAGAGACCTGGATGGGGAGAGGAACAGCCGGAACATGAGCCTTTGCCCACATGGGATGCTGGTGGCGCAGGTGGAAGCTTAGCTTACTATGTCACAGAGCCAGCCCCTAAAGATGCAATTTAAAAACAGACTTGGCCGGCGCCGTGGCTCAATAGGCTAATCCTCCACCTGCAGCTCCTGCACCCCAGGTTCTAGTCCCGGTTGCTCCTCTTCCAGTCCAGCTCTCTGCTGTGGCCCGGGAGTGCAGTGGAGGATGGCCCAAGTGCTTGGGCCTTGCACACGCATGGGAGACCAGGAGAAGCACCTGGCTCCTGGCTTTGGATCACTGCAGTGCGCCGGCCACAGCGGCCATTTGGGGGGTGAACCAATGGAAAAGGAAGACCTTTCTCTCTGTCTCTCTCTCACGCTGTCCACTCTGCCTGTCAAAAAAAAAAAAAAAAAAAAAAGACTGAATCAGAATGTTTTTCCGTTAGCTAGCATTTGATTCTGGGACCAAGGTAGAAAGAAATGCAAAATGAATATTCACGTACAGAAAAATCACAAGTAAATAAAACTCACATCGGAATGCAAATTCATGAGAAATGTCTAAAACAGGCTCCCTTTGATCTGCCATCAGCAGGGATTTGGGAGCAAACAAGACCTGTGTTGGGAGGGGAGACGCCCACCTCTCTCTTGTGGTCACTCGCACAAAGATTCCCATTTCATCACCATTTCAGCGCACTCTGCTGGTGGGTGTATCAGGTAAACATGAACATTTCCTCAGAAGAATTCCGCTGTCAGTCTTAGAGTTCTGAAGATGGAGATGGATATTTAGGTGCTTTAGCGTATCCAGTTCTTCACACAGCGCATCCACGCGGTGTCAAAGCCAGTTACCATGATCGTCTGAAGAGCAAAGTCCTCAGTCCCATGCTTTGCCCATCAAAGGCCGTTTTTATTTCCAGGTTCATGGTTATGATCTGAAGAGTTCTCAGCCAGAAATACTCTGCACTGCTTTGCTGGAGGACATCTGAAAAGTATTAGTCAGCCTTAGTATGTTAAAGGAAAAGGGGAGAGTAAGCGCATAAGTTGACATAGGAGCTGACCTGAGTTCACACGAGCATTAAACAGTGAATCTCGACAGAACCGCTCATAGAAATAAATAAATAAATAAAGCACTAGGATTTTCTTAGCATAAAACTTAGGTGACTATGTTTTCAACCTGGTACATTGTTTTAAATGAAAAAAAGGGAGTATTTAATGATGAATTAGCTCAATACAACAGCTTTAACCAGAAAGTTCCCAATCAAGTAGAATGTATGCTTTTACTATGAGGAATTATAGACTATTTACAGAAGTTATTTCCTGAGAAGAAGCCAGCATCAACAAGAAAAGGACTTTATCGCCTCACAGATTCTCTACTCCAAGGATTGAAAAATCCTGGATGTCTGATATTGACTAATCACAGCTCTTCCAGAAGAGAGTCAGAGGAGAGCAGATTAGACACTGCATGGAATGGAAACACTACCAAAACCCAGGAAAAGCTTTAAATGCATGACATTTGTTCCCTTTTTATAAGTTTAAAAAATAAAAAATGAAATGAGGTGATAGTAAAACAGCTATAGAAAACTGTCAAGCAGCCCGATAGATAATTCAAATCTCTGAAGGAGAGTCAGACAAAAAAAATATTTGCAGAAATAATGGCTGAAAACTTTTCCAATTTAGCGAGAACTATGACATTACAGATCCAAGAAACGTAAACCCAACCGCAAGAAACATGAACAAAACCACACAGTTTCATCTTAATCAAATTGTGCAAAAACTGTGACAAAAACCTGAAAGAACTCACTAAAATAACAAAACCAAAAATTGTAGCTAATAAATAAAATGAAAGTTTTGAAATGGAAACATAAATCTACTTTATTCAATAGAAGGCAGAGAAGGAAAAAATTAAAATTCCATATCTACAAAGCAAGCAGTATATGATCAACTCAGTAGATATACTAAAGGTACTTGTAAAACACAATATTCATGCATCATTAAAAACGAAGCCAGGAAGAAAAGATCTTTTATCATACCAAGTTCAATAGGAATCTTCTTCAACTTGATATGAGGATCTACCAAAAAAAAAAAAAAATCCCTACTGCTAATATCTTATTTCTTGATAAAATACTGAATGTTTTTCCCCAGAGATCAAGAGACTAAGATGAACATATGTATTCTTCTCACATCCATTCACCATTCTAGTTGAGGATTTAGCCAGCTAAATAAAGCAAAAATTATAAATAAATAGAAGCTTCAAGTATGGAAGGGAAGAAACAATGCTGTCATACACAGCATGATTATCTTTGCAGGATGTATGTGGGTAGCTACTAAAAGGTTTGCAGAACTGTTAGGTGAGTTTAACAAAATTACAGGATACTGAATTTGCATAAGAAATCAACTATACTCCTATGTACTAGCAATAATCAATCAGCAGCTGAAAGTAACAAATATCACTTGCAATGTCCTTATATAATGTGAAATAGTTAGGGACAATTCTGACAAAAAATATGAAAGAGCTATATACTGGAAGCTACAAAACGTCACTCAGAAAAATTAAAGAAGACTTAAATGAGTGGTGAGCATTGAGCTTTTATGGGTCAGAAGATGTTAAGATGTTAGGATATTGTTATAATGTTAATACTCCCCAGTTAATCTATAGATTCCACTTAATCCAAAGCAAAAGTCCACCAAGCTGTTTTGTAGACACTAATAAGCTGATTCTAAAATCAT
The DNA here is from genome assembly GCF_964237555.1 of Oryctolagus cuniculus. Classification (NCBI taxonomy): domain Eukaryota; kingdom Metazoa; phylum Chordata; class Mammalia; order Lagomorpha; family Leporidae; genus Oryctolagus; species Oryctolagus cuniculus. The sequence continues at coordinate 11,823,667 of NC_091437.1, forward strand.
ATGGAAATAAAAATGACTTAAAATAAACACCACAGTTTTGAAAAAAGAACAAGACAGGAAACCAACTCTGTCTGATTTGGAGACTTACAATGCTATGGTAAACAGGAAAATATAATATAATATAATATAATATAATATAATATAATATAATATAATATAATATTAAAGATAGACAAATGAGTCAGCGGAAGTGAATGGAGTCCAGAAACACTCTGCCCGTGGTTCTGCTGGTCTGTTCGTGTCCCACAAGATGCAAGGGCGACTTAGTGGGAAAAGGAACTCGGATGCTTCTGGGGCAAGTAGATGCCCCTGTGCAGCACAAGTAAATTTCAACCCCTGTCTCATAGCACTTAAAGAGTTTAATGCAATGTAAAACCTAGAATCATAAAATTCCCAGAAGAAAACAGAGGGAAAACCTTTTTGATTTTAGTTTAGGCAAAGCTGTCTGAGATACCAATGCACACCAAAAGCAGAGGATCTACACCAAAAAAATGGATAAATTATACCCAAGAAATTAAAAATACCCACTTTTCAAAAGACTTTTATGAAAATGAAGACAAATCTGGGAAATATACTTGAAAAATGTGTAGCTGATAAAGGGCTTGTACCTAAAATATATATTCATTTGTATCTCAAAATTCAATGATGCCTAAACGATCAAATTTTTTAAATGGGAAGGATGTTTAAACTTACTGTTCACCAAAAAGATTTATGAGTAGAAGTAAATGAGCACCTGATCATGTGAAAAATTCTCAGTCATTAAAGAAATGCCAGCAAAACCACAGCAAGAATCTCCAGAAAGGTTATTAGACTAACCGGAATTTGAGGTCTAATCATACCTAGTGTTGGCGAGGATGGGGAGAAACATGAACTCTCGTACCTTGCTGTGGGCAAAATAAAATGATGCAACTATTTTTGGAAAGCAGTGTTGGGGTTTCGATAAAAGGTTAGCATACGCCTTCCGTTCCTAGGCATTTACCCAAGAGATAGGAAAGCCTACGCCATTCAAAGGCTTACACACAACTGTTCATCGCAGCTTTCCTGGTGATGGCCAAAAACTGGAAAGAACCCAGGTATCCATCAGCGTGTGAAAGGAACACTAGTTTTGGCATGTCCATACAGCAGCATAATACTCAGGAGTGGAAAGAACTGATCTGTTGGTGATACAAGGCGAGACTTAGAAACATTATTCTACATGCAGGAAGCCAAACAAAAGAGATTATTCACGCGGGGAGTGACTACAATTATATTCAGTTCCACAAAATGCAAACTAACCTGTAGAGTCAGAAGGTTGTCAGTGGTTGTCTGGGGTGTTGAAGGGGCAGGAGGGAGAGATACAAGGAGGCACTAGAAAACTTTGAAATGGTGGATATGTTCAGTCTTTTGGTTATTGTAATAGTTTCTTGCTTAGAGGCTGGCGCCGCGGCTCACTAGGCTAATCCTCCGCCTTGCGGCGCCGGCACACTGGGTTCTAGTCCCGGTCGGGGTGCCGGATTCTGTCCCGGTTGCCCCTCTTCCAGGCCAGCTCTCTGCTGTGGTCAGGGAGTGCAGTGGAGGATGGCCCAAGTCCTTGGGCCCTGCACCCGCATGGGAGACCAGGACAAGCACCTGACTCCTGCCATTGGATCAGCGTGGTGCGCCGGCCGTGGCGGCCATTGGAGGGTGAACCAACAGCAAAGGAAGACCTTTTTCTCTCTCTGTCTCTCTCTCTCTCTCTCACTGTCCACTCTGCCTGTCAAAAAATAAAAAAAAAATAAAAAAAAAATAGTTTCTTGCTTAGATAGATGTTGGTGTGTTGTTCTGATAACACAGCCTCCTGACTGTTTTACTAAAAATACCTATGCTACCCACCTTCAAGAATGGGGAAAAAGGAAAATCCCCTTTTGTTATATATGTGCTGGAGACACTTTATTTATGCATTTCCTCTTAACCTGATTTTTGACAAGGCTGAGAACTGTGACCTCCCTCCTACAAGGTTCTGTTAGGCCAAATCATTCCAGCTTTCCAGAACTTTCTTTAGCGTATTTAAACGTAGGTGGTGTTCCCTTCTCCCAAACTTCATGATCTTCCAAGCAAGGGGTCACTTGATGAAGATTTTACTAACGTAGAATTTGAGAACCACTCACCTACAAAGTCCTGGACATGTGTTAGCTGCTGTGTCCAGTAGCTGAACACGCAAAGCACCAGTTGGAGGAAAACCCAGATCCATCCCTTCTAGAGGGAAAATGCCCTATGTGCAGAACAACAACACGATCCTAACATACGGGTGTTAGGAAGTGGAAAAGGGGTCTGGTGTATGGCCTGATGATGACGGAGCCAGACAGCAGCCGGCAGGGCCTGGGCTGATCAGTAGACCCCTCGGCCGCTACCTCTCACAGTTACTCTGAAGCTACCCAAGCTCGGTTTGCCTTGCCTACTCCCCCTATTCTAATAAAGAATTCACTTAACGTCTCTCATGCCACTAGAATATCACAGTGGCGCGTGGCTGCCCGAACCAATTTGATAAGAGGCCGGAAGTTTGTGCTTGTCTCTAAATTTCAATTTACAGATTTTTTAATTAGCAAAAATAGAGCAAGGGCTACTTGGTGTAAAACAGCATTTCTGACAAAAACAAACATAAACAAAGGCTTTGCCGTGAAAGAATGTGGAGTGAAATGAGGGGTGGGGGCCAGGTCTTAAATGAACTGAAGGAAGTACAACACACTTAGCAGAGGCGCCCCTCCCAGGGCAGAGCGTGAAGCGTGGCCGGCGAGCATTCCAGAAGGTCCTTGTTGTGGAGCTCAGAGAATCGTGATAACTCGGGCTCGTGGGGGAAAGCTTCTCTTCAAAGGAGTTCGCCTGCCTTGGGTCGCAGGGAGTTGTGTAACATGACCAAATGTTTGGCTAGACCAAGAAGCACACAATTGCTTTTAATAAATCGTGGGCTGCCGTCCCCGTGTGCAGAGTCAATAGGAGCAGGCACGCTCTCTGCCAGTAACGCCGGCCCCTGCCGATGACTGTGCTGCCTGCCTGTCGTGCCAGTGGCTTGCCCTGCCCCAGGCCAAAGGCACAGCGTGACTGGAAGTCTCCGGGGCCAGTCAGAAATAGCCCGCTTGCTGGAACTGGGAGGGGTCTGGGGCAGCGCTAAAGCACCTGTGCCCACCCGAGTTTGGGCGTGGTTGTTGGTCCCTGGTTGTCCCAAGTGGCGGACGTGTTCCCAGATGTGACTGGAGGGGCGGGGAGGCTCCGGTGTTTACGCACTGCGTGTGCTCTGAAGAAGCCGTTATGCTCAGCGGAGGAAATGCCATGCCTATTCTGGTATTCTTTACTTTTGGAAGCCTTTTTTATTTGCAGGGGCAACCAAATGGCTTTTTTAAAAAATCCACAAATAAACACCAAATTCCTGTGTAAGCTGGAGCAGTTATTGGTCTTTGAAAAACAAAGATTAAAAACCTTCAGTCACGAGTGGACCTCCCCAGCAAGCAAAAGGCCTTTCTTGTCTTGACAATCCAGCAGTCTCGTGACAAACTTTTATCTCATCCTGGGTTGGTGCGCCTACAAGAAAGGCTGTTTCTATTCCTTACATTTCTGCCCAGCCAAGAACAGCAGAGATACAATATAGCAAGGGGGATTTGCACAATCCATCTCTTCTTCGCTTCATAAAAGTTATCTCTGTGTCTTTTTTAAAAAGAAGATTTATTGGGGCTGGTGCCGTGGCACAGTAGGTTAATCGTCCACCTGCAGTGCCGGCATCCCGTATGGGTGCCGGTTCCAGTCCCGGGTGCTCCTTTTCCAATCCAGCTCTCTGCTATGGCCTGGGAAAGCAGTAGAAGATGGCCCAAGTCCTTGAGCCCCTGCACCCACATGGGAGACCAGGAAGAAGCACCTGACTCCTGGCTTCAGATCAGCACAGCTCCAGCCATTGTGGCCACTGGGGAGTGAGCCAACAGATGGAAGACCTTTCTCTCTCTCTCCCTCTCACTGTCAGTAACTCTACCACTCAAATAAATAAATAAATAATCTAAAAAAAATTCATTTATTTGTTTGAGAGGCAGAGCTACATCTGTAACAGAGAGAGGGAGAGACACAGAGAGAGGTCTTCCACCCACTGGTTCACTCCCCAAGTGTCCCCAATGGCCGGAGCTGTGCTGATCCAAAGCCAGGAACCAGGAGCTTCTTCCTGGTCTCCCAGGTGTGTGCAGGGGCCCAAGCACTTGGGCCATCTTCCACTGCTTTCCCCGGCCATAGCAGAGAGCTGGATGGGAAGTGGAGTAACTGGGACTTGAACCGGCACCCGTATGAGATGCCAGCACAGCAAGCCGAGGCTTAGCCCACCATGCCACAATGCCGGTCCCCTCTGTGACCTTTTAACTTAAGCCTTTTCTGAGCTGGATAAGTAGGAGGCAGTGCATTTGGATTCTTTTTCCTTAATGCCTTAACAAAATGTTTGTTGTCTCTCAGGAAATAAAAGCAAGGGAATGGAAATTTATGATTTCTGGCACGCACAGGTAACCTATGATTCTGGAATGGCTGGGGGTGACTGTTGAGTAGTTTAAATAAAAGTTGCTTTCAACACCTGTCTGGAGATTCTTCCAGTGGGGATGTTGGGCTAAGATGATGGGATGTCTTATTTTTCTTTTTCCTGGTGACCTCTGATTAGAAGTTCCGACTTCTTTTGAATTTCTCACCTCTATCCTGCATTTCCCCTGTGGATTGTGGCACTGACTCCTGCTCCCCAAAGACCCCAGGACCATGTTGTGTATGCAGGAAGTTCCTGAAAGTTTGTGACCAAGGGCGTGGGTGGCTTGGGGCAAAGCAGCTCACAATGAATATTTACTGTTTGTGTTTGAAAAATACTCGAAGCATTTCTGTAACCATCGACCCTCTGTTCTGCTCGGGTTCTGGCTTCTCCCTACACTGCAACTTTGCCTCTGTGTTCAGTTCCCCTTGCTGCTGCTTTGTAGTTTTAGTAGTTTACATGCCACGTTGGAACACCTTGGTCTGATACCCAGCTCAGGCTTCAGAGTCCAGTTTCCTGCGAGTATAGACGTGGGAGGCAGCAGTGATAACCCATGCAGTCGATTCCTTCTCTGATGAGGGAGACTTGAATCAAGATTCTGGCTCTTGTCTTCAGCCTGGCCCAGCCCCGACTATTGTGGACACTTGGGGAGTGAACTAGTGGATAGAAGCTCCGTCTGTCTATCCCGTTCTGACTACCTACCTCTCAAATAAAAATAAGAATTTAAAGTTTTACTGTCCTCAGAACAAAATCCAAGATTCCTGCAACATCTGTGTCTCCCAAACTCATCCCAGGTCAACATTATCACGCAGGACATTTGTGTTCCTGGAAGTGTTCTATAATCTGCACTATGTAATATGGTAGCCACCAGTCACATGTGACTACTGAGCCCATGCATTAACTATTGCATTTAATGGAATTTAATTCACATGCAGAACTCATGGCTCCATGTGGCTTTTGCAGTGTGACTCCAGCTTGCCCGGTGTTGACTGGTAGAAGACTTTCTCCCAGTTGTACAGATCTGGTAAAGTGTGTCTCCCAGTGCAGCTATTTCTCTACCCAATGGAAGTAGTTTTTCTCTTCCTACTTGCTAAATATGCATTAAAGTAGGTGTCTATATGAATGAAACAGCCACGAATATTGAAAGTCAGAGGGAAAAAGCAACTTTCAGTTGAGGCTTTAGAGTTCTGTAACCCACCACTCTTGCTTTTTCAAATATACCCTTTTAAATGTATGTTTCCCCATTCATTTAAAGCCAGTGTTCACGTTCAAATTAATAGATTTTTGATTCAGTATTCAAGTATCTGACAAATAAGTTCTTTTTTTTAAGAATTATTTTATTTATTTGAAAGACAATTACAGAGAGAAGTAGAACCAGAGAGAGAGAGAGAGAGGTCTTCCATTCCACTGGTTCACTCCCCAAATGACTGCAATGGCCAGAGCTGAGCTGATCCGCAGCCAGGAGCCAGGAGCTGCCTCTGAATCTCCCACACAGGTGCAGGGGCCCAAGGCTTTGGGCCATCTTTCACTGCTTTCCCAGGGCATAGCAGAGAGCTGGACTGGAAGTGGAGCAGCCAGGACTTGAACCAGTGCCCTTATGGGATGCCTGCACTGCAGACTGGGCTCTAACCCGCTGCACCACAGCGCCACCCCTGACAAATAAGTTCTTAATGTAGCCAAACAGTTTAGTATATCCAAGTCATGATTTTAAAATATTCAATTTCTGTTACTACACTTTGGGATACACTCCAGCTATATAGTTTTTCTTCAGTCAGTCGTTTTCGGGGAAGTTTGACATTTTATTCTATAAGGCTGTGTGCTTGATTTTCACCTGTCTATCCTCTCAAAGAACAGAATATGCCTTTTCTATTGTGATGTCATGAATCTTGCTGATATTCTGTGGTTCTTTTAGCATCTCTTCTATTTTCCTATCTTTTTTGTTATCTGTTCCTTATCTCCCATCCACTGGCTCACTCCCCAAGTGCTGACAATGGCCTGCACTGAATTGGGTCAAATCTGGGAGCCAGGAACTCAATACATATCTCCCTTCTGGTGACAGTAGCTCAATTATTTGCGCCATCATCTGTTGCCTCCCAGATTCTGCATCAGCAGGAAGCTGGAGAGAACAGCCAGGGTCTGGAATCGAACCCTGACACTCTGATATGGGATGTAGGTGTCTTAAGTGCTAGGCCAAATATCCACCCATGGTTATTTTCCATTGCTACAGAGAAAGTTCTAGAACATGACCATTCTTTCAGGCAAAGCTTTACTTTCTTAAGAGTGTAGATTTTGTTTTACAAATACAATATATATTTTTCTTCCACATTCCTTTCTTGAAAATGTTTATTACAAATGTGAATCTTAAGCAGATTTGTTTTGTTTTTGTGATTGCGTATGCATTTAATAGATGCTGTGAACACTTCCTTTCATGAAAAGACTTTCTGCTTTGAGCCAAGGCCTGACATGATATTTCCTTTCTGGAACGCTCCCAAGCGGTTTGCTTGTTCTCTCTTTACATTTCTGCTGCGTTTGGCACCCAGTCCTGGGGTGTTTCATATGAAAATGTGGCATTTATGTTTACAGAGATCAGAAGAATTAAGAGTGTTTCCTGTTGTGCTCAGCTTTGTGCCCTCCCAGGTGTGCCTGCGCCTCTGCTGGGGAAGCGGTGCTGTTGACTGAGTTCTGCTTGGCAAAAGGAGTTCTACAGAAGAAACCTTTGTTGTCCTGCCAGCAGTTTACGCCCTGTTAATTCATTCCACTAAGGAGAATCTCCTCTTTGATTCAGCCAGTACTCCTTCCTATTCTTAGCATTAAAAAAAAAAAATTTTGTTGTTTTTGTTTGAATGGCAGACAGAGAAAGGAGAGACTGAGAGAGATCTCCATCTGCTGGTTCACTCCCTAGTTGCCCACAACAACTGGGGCTGGGCCAGGATGAAGTTGGGAGCCTAGATCTCCATCTGCCTCTTCCATGTGGGTGGCAGGGACCCAAGTACTTGGGCCATCATTTGCTGCTTCCCAAGTGTATTAACAGGAAGTCAGACTGGAAGCAGAGTAACTGGGACTTGAACTGGACACTCCATTATGGGATGTGGTGGCTTAACCAACTGTGCCACAACACCTGCCTCCATTTTATCTTTTAAGCTTTTTTTAAAAAAAATATTTTATTTATTTATTTGAAAGTTGGGGTTACACAGAGAGAGAAGGAGAGCAGAGAGAGAGAGAGAAAGAGAAAGAGAGAGAGAGGTCTTCCATTTGCTGGTTCACTCCCCAGTTGGCCACGACAGCTGGAGCTGCACTCATTCGAAGCTAGGAGCCAGGAGCTTCTTCCTGGTCTCCCATGCAGGTTCAGGGTCCCAAAAACTTGGGCCATCTTATACTGCTTTCCCAGGCCATAGCAGAGAGCTGAATGGGAAGTGGAACAGCCGGGACTGAAACTGGTGCCCATGTGGGATGCCAGCACTGCAGGCGGCGGCTTTACTTGCTATGCCACAGCAGGGCCCTCTTAAGCTTTCAGTCATATGGCTGGGCAAACTCTTACTTAGTCATAGATTAATTGGCTTTTAATTGTAAAAGTAACAGCCATGTTAATAAAATGTAAGCTCAAGAAAGAATAACCATAATCTACCATTGTATAGCAGTTATTATTTCTTGTCATGTGTATGTTTTCACAGAGTTCCAAGAATGATATCTGGGGCTAATGCTGTGTCATAGTGGGTTAAGCCTCTGCCTGCAACGCCAGCATCCCATACTCACTCCCTGCTAATGTGCCTGGGAAAGCAGCCAAAGATGGCCCAAGTGCTTGTCCCCTTGAACCTGTGTGGGAGACCCAGAAGAAGCTCTGGGCTCCTGGCTTTGACCCGGCACAGCTCTGACCATTGTGGCTGTTTGGGGAGTGAACCGGCAGATGGAAGTTCTCTCCCTTGGAGTCTCTTCCCTCTTCATTTGTAGCTCCACCTTTCAAATAAGTAAAGAATAAATCTTAAAAAGGAAAAAAAAAATAAAAAAGAATGATGTGCACGCAGTATAGTATCTTGGTTTGCACTCAGTTAATGTTTTATTATAAAATTCTTCCATGTTGTGACATAGCCTACCTAATCCTCATTTTTCTGTAATTATCACTTCAATACATATTCTCCCATTCAGATATTACACTAGAATTAATGTAAGCATTCTAATGAATGTTTGGGATACACTTGATATTTGATAAAGAAAACTGCTAGGCTTCTCCGTGCTTAAGACTCTTTACATATTTTATTTTTCCTAATAGTGAGATAGTTTCTCTATTTCTAGATAAATATTAATCTACCCAGATGTACATTAAAAAAGTACATAACTCTATAGCTGTTTATTATTGCTTTCCTATGATAGTTAAATTTCGCAATCCTAGCATCAGGCAAGGATAAAACCAGTAAGTATAGTTAGGAAAGGTAAGTTTATTTAATGCTAAATATATTAATTTAGTCAAATGTGGCCTTTTATCATTCCATCAGGTTATATAGTAATATACTAGGTAGGCAAGAATGACCGAGTGCCTTGTTTCTTGGGATTGTTATAACAAACACCACGGACTGGGGGACTATAAGCAATGAGACGATGAGAAGTCAGGAAGCAGGGTGCCAGCTGTGTCATACTCTAAGGAGAGCCTTCTTCTGGATGGCGGTTGGCTGACATCTCACGGTGTCTGCCCATGTGGTGGCAGAGGCAAGGGAGCTCTGTTAGGCCCATTAGGTAAGGGTGCTAATCATATTCACATGCACTCTGCCCACATGACCGGATCACCTACCCAGAGTCCCAGCTCCGAAGACCTGAGGGTTAGGCTGCAGTGTGCACGTGGGAGTGGGAGGACACAGCTCCCTGGGAGGCCGCATGTTGGTGCTGACGGAGCTTCCCTTGTGATAGGTGGTGAACGCCAATCTACACAGTGACTGGTACTTTGGGGAAGTCAGTGACCCACAGGGACACCCAGTAGGAACTGAAGCTTCCACTCCCAGAGCCGTGAACGGCTTCTTGGCGGAAGCAGCCCCTAAGAAGCCTAATAGGTGAGGAATTTCCATAGGGAAAGTGGAGGAGTGCCTATTTCCCGGAGGAGCTGAAAGAAGCTGGCGTTCCTGGATGGGGTTGTATGTAGAGCATTTGTATGCTTCTCTTTCATTTTGCTGAACATTCAACAACAATCGTACTTAATGCACAATTCTTGATTTAGTGATTAAGGTGATAATCCAATCCTCTCGTTGTACCCAAAGGCAGTCTGTCAGAGGGTCAGTTGAAATACACTTTTTATAGCATCGGGTGGTGTGATTTAGGTTATTTTAATTTCAGGAAAGTATCGCGAACGTCTATAACTGTCATATCAACACCTGAAATGATTTGAGGGAATCCCCAGAGATTTCCCCAAATTTTTTTCCTGTTCAGTGAAATTCCAATTATTTTTCCTTTGGGTTAAGGCACAAAAAGCCATTGTTAATTTATAAAGTAGCAATGGAAGGATTATACATTCAATTCCTTGTAGGCATAAGTGCTTTATAGTAAGCTATTTATTTTTTAAAGATTTATTTATTTATGTGAAAAGCAGAGTCACAGAAAGGCAGAGGCAGAGAGAGAGAGAGAGAGAGAGAGAGAGAGAGAGAAAGAGAAGTCTTCCGTCCACTGGTTCACTCCCCAGATGGCCACAATGGCCAAAGCTGTGCCGATCAGAAGCCAGGAGCCAGGAGCTTCTTCCGGGTCTCCCACAGGGGCGCAGGGGCCCGAGGACTTGGGCCATCTTCCACTGCTTTCCCAGGCCACAGCAGAGAGCTGGGTCAGAAGCAGAGGCTCTGGGACTCGAACTGGTGCTGTATGGGATGCTGGTTCCACAGGCCTTCCTGCTACGCCACAGCCCCGGCCCCAGTAAGCTATTTTTCATACTGATTAGCAAAGTGTTAGGTCCTTAAAGAATGGATCACAGTAGAGTTAAGTTTTGTTTATGAATTTTGAAATAGAAATGGCTCCTAGTAAGGATTTCTCCTCGGAAAATAAAAACTTAGGTGTGGATATTAAGTTTGTGGAAGAATTGGGAAACTGGGGTGGAGAGGAGAAAAGACGGGTTACCTTCCAAGATTATGAAATGCCTCCAGATCATATCCTAGGCACAATTTTTCCTAGTTACAGCCCCATGCACAGTAGTCATTCTAGAGGAAATAGGAAAATGCCTTTGAAACATAACTGCTTTTACACATCAAATGTGATCCTTTTGTTGCACGGCCAATGTCTCCGTGTCGTGTGAGCCAACAGAGTCACAGTTTCCCTTGGACGTTTTGCCTCCGAGGCCTCACGTAAGTGGGCAGACCCTGCATCTGAGGAAGTCAGGGAGGACTTCACCAGGTGTGGAGAACAGTGATTAATGCAGCTGTTTTCACCAAAATTAGGTGTAAGTGCTTACTTCCGACTCGCTTCCAGCAACCACCATAACTAATATTTGCAGCCTTTTCATAGGCTATTTGCGATTCACTACTCAAGCACTAGAGCTATTGGCTGTTTAGAAGTATTCTGGTCCCCGCCCTTCCCGGGCGTGTGATTGCTAGTATCATTCCCCACCCTCCTTCAGTTGGGGCTGGCTTTGGCCAATGAGAAGGGGAGGAGAGTAACATGTGATTCTTCAGGGTAGAAGCGTTAACCAGGGAAAAGGGGGTCAACTAGATATGCCCTGAGCCATAGCCATTCAGTGGCCACTGGAAAATGTGGAATTTTCAGAACAACTGGATGAGGAAGAATAAATTCTCATAATAATAATAATAAGAGGGAAAGTGGGGTTTTACAAATTCATATTCGCCTGGCTGCACTCTGCATTGTAAGAAAGCCAGCATCCCTCGAATTCTTCCCAAGTAGTCCTCAGAGTTCCTTAGAAATTCCTGCTGTGTCTTGCAGCCAAAACTATGGCTGCGGTGGACCACTGTGATCCTCTCTCCTGCTCCAGATCATCATGGCAATGGCAATGAGCAAAGCAGCAGCTCTTTCAGTAATGTACCCCAGAAGCGTTCCTGGCCCCGCACCTGTTGTTGCTCAGCCAGAATGGCAATGCCGTACGCCATGGGCAATGATTCCTCAACCAGGAGCTCTGACTGTTGCAGTTAACACCAGCTGCCCCCTCACGCAACCACGGCGCCTTTTAGCACCAGCATGGCAATGCCATGGACTTTCAGAAGTCCATTTGTTTTTGTTTTTATTTATTTTTTTTAATTACAGTCTTCTTGGAGTTCAAATAGGAGGTCTTGGTGGCTAGATCAGAGAGAGACAGACAGACGTGAAGCTGTGTCCTGTCCCTCAGTGCTCCGGATAAGCAAATGTACCTCAGTCCTTCTTGCCAGAGTTTAGCTCTCTGCCAGAGGTCTCCTCCCACAGGGAGACCTGATGGTCCCTGCGGAGCGGGTCTTCAGACTTGGCAATGTCTTAGGGTCATCCTTGTTTAGGCCCAAGCCAGACGCTCTCCTGCAAACCCTTGGATAAGGTGCTGTTTTGTAGTGTATCGATCAGCCTTTTGTGGATCAAAGTCTAAGAAAGTCCTAAACTAAATGGAATTGGGTCAGTGTGAATGCAGCGAGAATCAAACCACTGTGGGATTCTGCTGGGGGAAAAACTTCATTCGAAAGGGAGGATCTTAGATCACAATGGAAAGTGAGCACTTGCAGTTTTTCCTAAAGGATAGGAGCTAGGTGGTTCTTTGTTTGTTTTTGTTTTTCACATCACTGCTGTGCAAGGTCAACCACAGCCCTTGTGAGACAAGTGAGTGACAAGTGTGGCCAGGACTGGTCTTCTTCATGCATCCTTCGCTTCATCAGTTAAGGATCAACTTGACTTTTACCTGAGCACGTGGTTTTGAAGGGCCCCCGCCCTGCTTCTTTATTGGGGGAATAGCCCCTCCATTTCCTCTTGCCCCTTACTGGGTGGTTGGAATAGTGCTGTGATGTGGGAGCCCTATGGCCACCCCAGATGATCAGATGGAAGTCACGTGATGGTGGAGAAACAAGATTTAAGTGACAAGGAGCTTGATGTGTGACACCACAAAGCTGCGTATCTCACTGGCACTGTTGGCATTCAGGCTGTTGAAATGAGGCATGAGTTTTTCATGTAAGCTACAGCTGTTTTTCACATAGGTAAGATTGTAAGCCAGTATAGTAAGAAAACTGAGGTGACCAGTGAAAACTACCAGAGATTTAGAAAGAACTGGAAAGATCAGGGTTCATTTGGGGATAAAAATATACTTAAGATCAAGCAAAAAGGTTCAAAGTATTAGGATAAGAAGTGCCATGCTTCCCTGAAATAACGCACATTTGTTTACTGTGATGCTACAACCTGTATCCTCAGTATTAAACTCCAGAATGTGTCTTAGTGTGCTAATGAGTCTCACGGGCTAATTTCACTTCATGAACTCAGACGTGGGAGAATTCTTTTTTTTTTTTTTTTTTTTTTTTAACTTTCTTTCTTTCTTTGGAAGGCAGAGTTACAGAGAGAGAAGGAGAGAGTAAAATATCCTCCATCCACTGGTTCACTCCCCAGATAGCCCCAGTGGCCAGGGCTGGGTCAAGCCAAAACCAAGAGCTTCTTCCAGGTCTCCCACATAGGTACAGGGCCCAACTTGGGCCACATCCTGCTGCCTTTCCCAGGCACATTAGCAAGGAGCTGGATCAGAAGTGGAGCAGCCAGGACTTGAACTGGCACCCACCTGGGATGCATGGCACTGCAGGGGAAGGCTTACCATTCTACATCACAGTGCCGGCCCTGCACTTGTCTCACTTCCGAGAGTGGGTGGCAAGAATAAGCAAATAGAAGAGCTTTTGCCTCTCTCCATTGTCTTTTTCCCTACTTTTGTAGCAGAGGTTAAAAAACAAATTGCTACAATTCTCAGAGTAGTGTTTCTCCAGCAGCACAAGGGGGAGTGGTCTCTGCTCCCAGAAGCTCTGCAGCCCTAGATTCCTCACTTCCCAGGCCCAGCGGCTCTGCAGGTGACTGCTTATTGAGCAAGCGATTTGCCTCCGGGCTGGCTGGATTGTAAGCCTCTTCCTGAATGGAGCAGCTTAGTTTGTGTAACATCTAAGAGTTGTTCGGTTGCATGCAGTGAAAAAAAAATGACAAGTGGTGACATAAGCTATATCCTATTGAAGTAAGAAATCTGGAAGGAGGGAGTCGCACGATTAGTTGACTTCAGGTTCATAATGCCATCATCTGAGACCCAGGCACATCCTGGTGTATACTCTGCCATTCTCGGCAAGTTGCCTTCTGTCTCTCTTGAACGCCGGATGCTGATACCCCGTGGTATTTTTCCAAGTACAGACTGACACAGGAGCACGCTCTCTGCAGCTCTGAGCTGCCCGTTGTGACTGAATTCACAGAACCCATGGAAGCGGCAGGCCTCCTTGGGAGTATTTTTAACAGCAGGTTGAGGTTTTACCCATGTGATTTTGGAAGGGTCTCTTGTTTTCATAATCTTGAGCTTTCAGAGCACTATGTGACCCAAGGGAAAACACTAAAGCTGGCATAATTGAAGGGAAGGTGAAGACTGTAAAATAACAGGTTTCTTTCCAGTTCTGGTTGGTATGAAATCTTTTCCCCTAGAACGGCTAATAAAATCTGTTCTCACGGACACTGTTCCCCTTGCTATGCATTCGTTCTCTGGCCTTGTTGGGGAATCTACTAAAAAGACTGTTTGTAAACACTGCTACAAAACAGACGCTTAGGGGACTTCATTGCAACTTTAAACATGAGAATTGTGCTTTTCCAAAGTTGACTGCCAGTACATGACAACCTCTTGGGAGTTTCATAGGGGAAAGTTACAACAAGCTTTCAATCATGCAAAGTAGTGCAACTCAAGGGCAAGATGGCATGTAGGAAAAACATAATAAAATAAGGGAAGGTGCACGGCACAGCTCAATCTTGGGACAAAACTCTAGTTGAAGCCAATCTTGGCTGGCCGTCCTAGTGATTTTCATGTGACGTTGAGCTGCAAATACAAATAGAAATAAATGCAGCTGCACTGTTGCTTTGAAGCCTTCTCAAGGAGAGAGCTTTCCTCTTGGTTATTCAGGGGCATTGTAAGGGTGAGTCTGGGGCATCCATCTCACTTTTTCCCCTTCAGTTTCTTACTTTATTTCCCCAGTGCACCCAGCTCATCGTTGGCTTACTGGTTTGATGTGACAGAACAAGTTAGATGTAACCTCAGAAAAACAGAAACATTTTGCAGGGAAAAAGCAGAGAAGTTTTCAATATAGAAATGGGTGACTGGGGGCCGGCCCTGTGGCATAGTGGTAGGTAAAGAGGCCAACTGTGATGCCGGCATCCCATATGGGCACCTCCGAGTCCCGGCTGCTCCACCTTCAATCCAGCTCCTTGCTAACGTGCCTGAGAAAGCAACAGAAAATGGCTCAAGTGCTTGGATCCCTGCACCCACATGGGAGACCCTGAGGAAGTTTCTGGCTTAGGCTAGAAACGGCCATTGCGGAGAGTGAACCAGCAGATGGAAGATCGCTCCCTCTCTGCCTCTCCCTCTTCTCTGTCTTTTTAACTATGCGTTTCTTCTCTTCTCTTCTCTTCTCTTCTCTTCTCTTCTCTTCTCTTCTCTTCTCTTCTCTTCTCTTCTCTTCTCTTCTCTTCTCTTTTCTTTTTTGACAGGTAGAGTTAGACAGTGAGAGAGAGAGAGAGAAAGGTCTTCCTTTTTTCCGTTGGTTCACCCCCAAAATGGCCACTACGGCCGGTGCGCTGCGGCTGGCGCACTGCGCCGATCTGAAGCCAGGTATCTGAAGCCAGGTACTTCCCCCTGGTCTCCCACGCCAGTGCAGGGCCCAAGGTTCTGGTCCATCCTCCACTGCACTCCTGGGCCACAGCAGAGAGCTGGCCTGGAAGAGGAGCAACTGGGACAGAATCCGGCGCCCCGATCGGGACTAGAACCTGGTGTGCTGATGCTGCAGGCGGAGGATTAGCCAAGTGAGCCACGGCACTGGCCCAACTATGCCTTTCAAAAGATGAAAATAAGTTTTTTCTAAAGATTTATTTTTTTCATTTATTTGAAAGACAAAGTTACAGAGAGAGGTCGAGACACAGAGAGAGAGGTCTTCCATCCTCTGGTTCACACCTTAAATGCCCACAATGATCAGGGCTGGGCCAAGCTGAAGCCAGGAGCTAGGAGCTTTTTCTGGGTCTCTCACATGGGGGCAGGGGCTTAAACACTTGGGCCATACTCTGCTGCTGTCCCATGTGCATTAGCAGGAAGCCGGATCAGAAGAGTAGCAGCTGGGACTCGAACCAGCACCCTTATGGGATTCTGGCACTGAAGGTCGGGGCTTTAACCCACTGAGCCACAGTGCTGGCCCCAAAGTAAGTCTTTTTAAAAAAAAATGGCTGATGGACTTCAGAAATGCTGCAGACACACCCAACAGGATGCCCTGTCATTGAACGGGGAGCTGTGTCCGTGGTCAGACTCGGGGGAGCAAAGGGTCGGGGCCAGGTCCCTCCTTAGAGCACTTGGCACAGGGCAGGTGCACGTCGTTCTCATCGCGTTGGCAGGGAGGCCCCTACAGAGATGTGCTGGCAGGCAGCCGCCCATTGGAACGACTGTGAGTTTCAATAAAAAGCCCTGCCATGGGAGCCAAAGCAAACTTGTGAAAATTGTCCACTTTGAGGCAACCCAGTGGGACAAAAGCTGAGGAGGCCTGGAGTTCCTATTTGCAGGGTTCCAGAGGAGCCAAGGAAATGTAGCCCTCCTTTATTCAAAGGCAGGTTCTTGTAAATGGCAGAGCCACTGGGGGCTGAATTTGCATTTTATACCTACAGTCTGGATTGGGTACAGCTTCCTCTGGCCAGAGAAAACAGAGAGGCCCTTGGACACTTTTCTCTGAGATCTAAACAGAGATTTCAGACATGCTGGGGAACCTGATCTTAAACTTAAAGATTTGCTGATTAATTGGTGATTTGGGAGGAAATATTATTGTTTTTTTCAGTTAATATTCATTAAACTAAAAGCAAACCAGTATTCTCAACAGAGCCAATGTTTAGTATGATTATCAAACTGAAAACCTTAAGAAAATATGTTTTTTTCCCCCTCTTGGTATTTGAATTTTAGTGTCTCATCCGCTGTGAGCTGTATCCAGGCTCCTGGTAAATCAGAATGTCACCACTTAACCTTGGCAGAGTTACCTGGTCATGAGGATGAAGGTGCATGGAACAATCTGTGTGCATCTGAGTCACCGAATTTTCCTTCAGCAGCACAGATGTGTCATCTGTTTTGTCACGGCTCGTCTTGGGCAATAGAAGCTGCGGTGGCTGCAAAGAGGGATGGGCAGGGCATTGGCCTGGAGGTCAGGAGGCAGCAGGCACACGTAGGGGTCCAGCTGTCAGTGTCCAGCTTCCGGAAGCTTGCCACAAGAGACTGCTCAGAGAAGTCGATGGTCGGGTCGTAGAATGGGACCCTGTGATTCAGGGATGGGAGTCGAACTTACTTTCCATTTTCCAGTTTTTAATATATGTGTGTGCAGTGTGTGTGGTGTGTGTATGTATGTATAGAAATATACATACCATGTGTGCATATATCTGCCATTCAAGGAACTACTAATAGCGAAAGAGTGAGAAAGACTGTATTTCATTGGCTCTGCTTGAAGCTGGAAGGCTAATTTTCTCCCTCTGGACTGCCCTCCTATGCCTCTTTTCTCAAACCAGGTGGAATAGAGTTTAGACTGCAGAAGAACTAATATTTCTTACAGCAGTGACTCTGCAGTTACAGAAATAAGATTTTCCATCTGAGCCTCATGCTGGAGAGATAAAAGACCGTTAATGATGACACCATGAGGTGTGAGACGTATCCTACTCCCCGACAAGTTAAAAACTCAGTGGCTGGTTATTGAACCGCTGCTAGGAGAGAGAGAGCACGGGGGTTGGGGGGGGGGAGGAAGAAGGTACTGGAAGGGGAAGCCTTGCAGGACAGCAAAGCTGGGAGATCGAGGGCCCAGAGGTTGCAACAAAGGAGGCCCCAGCAAGGGTAGAATCTGGTTATGGTCAAGTTCACCTCACTGAGGTCATCACTGAGGTCAAGGGGTGCCCCTTGACCCCCCAACTGTCCTCTCTCCCTGTTTGCTTATAACTCACTCTGGGCCGGCGCTGCGGCTCACTAGGCTAATCCTCCGCCTTGTGGCGCCGGCACACCGGGTTCTAGTCCTGGTCGGGGCGCCAGATTCTGTCCTGGTTGCCCCTCTTCCAGGCCAGCTCTCTGCTGTGGCCAGGGAGTGCAGTGGAGGATGGCCCAAGTGCTTGGGCCCTGCACCCCATGGGAGACCAGGAGAAGTACCTGGCTCCTGCCATCGGATCAGCGCGGTGCGCCAGCCGCAGCGCGCCGGCCACGGGGGCCATTGGAGGGTGAACCAATGGCAAAGGAAGACCTTTCTCTCTGTCTCTCTCTCATGGTCCACTCTGCCTGTCAAAAAATAAAAAATAAAATAACTCACTCTGGCCCCCACCTGAGCCTGCACTGGCCGCACATCAGACAGCCCCTAGCTTTATCCCCGCCTACTCACTCCACTGCCGTTTTCATGGGAGAGACTGGGCCTCGTCCTCCACCCTGGCTGTTTCTCTGGTTGACTTCTGCCCTGCACGAGTGACGTCAGCCTCAGTCACCTAAGAACCAATGACTGCAGCTCACCTGCTTGGAGCACGTGACTCAGCAAGAGCACACGGACCGAGAAGTGAGCCAGGCAGGGCCCGTGTGTACGGTGCAAAGGTGTCCTTGCTTCTTGTCAGTAGAAAAATGAAGACCTGGTTAGCCTCTCTGTGCCTGCAGGTCCATGTATCACAGGACCCCTTAGTCAGGTACCAGGGGTCTGGAAAGACCTGCTGACTCGGCCTCTTCTAGAAAGCAAGCGTTCTCACTCGTAGCTCAGTCCACACGCAGGCATCCCGAGTGCAGGCTCAGCCGTGGCCCTGCTGATGTTCCAGAACAGGCCATTCTGTTTGTGGAGCGCTACGTGGTGCGTTTCCGGGTGCTTAGCAGCACCCATGGCCTCAACCCACTAATGGCCATTCCCTCACCACACTGGTGACTGTCACAATCTCTCCGGACACTGCCTGATGTCTCTGGGGGGTAGAGCGGTGGCCACCAGCTGGGAATCACTGACCCGGGTAGGGGTGGGGGGGTGACGTCCCTGTCACCTTTTGTTTTGGGCTCTTTCTGCCACGTCGGAGCTGGTGGAGACCAACTGGGAACATGGCTATGAAAAGGCAGCTCTGTCTGGAAGAGCATCCAGTGCTTCTTACAGCTGAGGGGGCTTATGCTTGAGATGAAACTGCATTCCCCTTGGGAAAGAGACGTGCTGATGTGAGCAAAGCAAACAGCAACCTGGCGACTCCTGGCGGCAAACCTAGCAGGGCCAGAGTCATCGAGGCAAGAGAACTGGTTCTCAGAGAAGCAGTGGTGCGGTTCGGGCCACTTCCGAAGCAACCTTCCTGCGAAAGCCACTGGACACAGAACCTGTGTGATGCTGTACCTCCCAAGGTTTCAAACTAGTGAAAAGTAAATAAATAAAAATGGATTAAAAAAAAAAAAGTTCTGGTTCCTACAGAATGAAAGGCAGCCAACTGGGTGAGCAGGACATGGTGCTGTCTCTCTGTCAGTCAGCTGAAGGGCTCCAGAGGCCAAGGAGCAGGCTCCACCAGGAAAATAAACTCAGACTCCCTGAGCCCCGCTATCCGGTTGCTATAACCTCGTGTGTGTCTCTAGCAAAGATCTGCGGGAACTCGGAAGTGAAGAGAGACAGAAACTTCATTGCAAATGGCGCAGCACAAGGCTTGGCGCAGGACGAGGATAGCCTCTGCTCGTTCTTCCTAGTCTCGGACGAGTCCCTTCTGAGCAGCTGCCAGCTCTCCGCCATGCACTCTGCGTGGTGACCGGAGCACGCCGGAAACCTGGGCTCCTTCCTCCCTGGAGGCGTCGTTTGTGCGACATCGGTCCTGATGCCGTCTGAGGAGCTGGTAAGTTCCCCTGCGACCAATGGGGCAGTTACGGGAGGAGAGAATGTCTAGTGGGTGGGAGGGCAGCAGCAGTTCATGTACCAAGGTCACTGGAGGTGGTGGAAACCTGGAGGACCCGTGGGTGAGTTGGTGGGGAGGGAACTGACGATGTTTAAGAAGTGGAAGGCCGGCGCTGTGGCTCACTAGGCTAATCCTCCGCCAGCGGCGCTGGCACTCTGGGTTCTAGTCCCAGTCGGGGTGCCGGATTCTGTCCCGGTTGCCCCTCTTCCAGGCCAGCTCTCTGCTGTGGCCCGGGAGTGCAGTGGAGGATGGCCCAAGTGCTTGGGTCCTGCACCCCATGGGAGACCAGGAGAAGCACCTGCCTCCTGCCTTCGGATCAGCGCAGTGTGCCAGCCACAGCGGCCATTGGAGGGTGAACCAACGCAAAGGAAGACCTTTCTCTCTGTCTCTCTCTCACGGTCCACTCTGCCTGTCAAAAAAAAAAAAAAAAAAAAAAAAAAAAAGTGGAGAGGACAGGAAGCCAAAGACAGAAGGAGGGGCAGTAGAAGGGAGAGTGGCATCTGCAGCGGCAGCTAAGACGGTGCCATGCTTGAGTTTAAATCCCAGCTCTGCCTCCTGATTCCAGCTTCCTGCTAGTGTGCACCCCAGGATGCAGCAGGTAAAAGGGTTGGGTTCCTACTACCTTCCTGGGAGACTTGGACTGAGTTCCAGGCCTGGCCATTGTGAGCATTTGGGAAGTGAAACAGCAGACGGGACTTCTCTAATTTATCAACTAATTAAAGTGAAGGGAGAGAGAAGGTGGATGGAGTCAATGGCTTAGACCATTCTTTCACAGGAAAAGGAGGGGGCCACGGGTCACTTTTAAGCCAGAGGACTCTTGAGTGTGTTTGAAGGTTCAGGAAAGAAACCAGTGGAACAGGAGGAAGTTAAGGTGTTAGAGAGGAGGGGGTAACCAGGAAAGCAAATTACCAGAGAGAGGAAACATCCTGCCCTTCTGAGACTGCTATAAAGAATGAGAGAGAGAAGAGATTCCCATATAACTTACTGTCTTTAATTAAGAGGTTGAGATGCCCCTCATAAATGAACTTGAAAAGGCAAAATATTAGATTGTTATCAACCATGAACACGCTAACATAAACCAGCTTCAGAAATCCTTGGATCATCAGCTATGACTAAACATTTATTAAATATTTGTGGTTCACATGCCATAAGTCTTGGGACCTGTGCCAAAGCCTTTTAAAGAGAGGGGGAAATGTCAGAATGTTTATATTCTATGAAACAGAAAACTTGAGCGAAGTGCTAATCTGGCCTTAACATCTTGTGACTTTTAGTCATCCTTAACAAAACTCCTCCCTATTATCTCCTTGAACAACAAAAAAAAGTACATGCCCAGGTTCGTGGGCCCACACTTCTGAGTTCCTGCTCTCTGCAAGTGCAGTGTTCGGTCCAGACTCAGGGGTGTTGGGAAGAGAGGTCCAAGAGCCGGGTGGGTGCTGCCAGGGTGGTGGAAAAGCCAGAATCATGATGAGTTGTGCAGACCCGCAGCAAATACTTAAAACCCAGAATTTCAAGTCCTTGGAATAGGAGACTTTACTACACAGTATATACAAAATATTTTCTTATCAGTAGAACACTTGATAAAATACTGAAGAAACACCCCTGGTCCAGTGAAATGAAAAGAAAGGAATCTTTCAGTTTGTTTAGCAATGTTTGTATAATGGCAAAGACAAAGCTGGAGAATTCTATGACAATATTTTTAATTGAACTCTGAATTTAAATAGAGTACCACATAACAGTAACTTAGTGTCATCTGCTTAGAGCCCTCTCCAATTTTAAAAAATCAGTCCAGTAACAAATTTTGCCTGAAGGAGGCTGGCTGGATTAGATGCTGTTTTGAAATCTGCTTCAGCTCTAAGTGTTCTATCTCTGTGATAAAAGCACCCAAATGCATAGAAAATATAATACATTTATTTCTCCCTTTTCAAACAAATTCATTTTCCTTTTAAGCACACTTCAGGGAATATTTGCTATGCTTTTTTGTCTAGGAAATTTGGGAAGTGTTATCATGGTTACCAAGTAGCCACCTGGTCACTGTTGTGTGCCTCAACTTGACCATGAGATCATCTGAACCAGCAAAGTCAGCTCTTTGGATGTATGTCCCTCTGCGTGCATCTCCCATGGAGGCAGTGAGAGATGGGGCATGGGTGACTTAATCTCGGATGCCATATTGTTTTGTGGCCCACCAAGGGACCACTGTGTGTGAGCAGAGACAGGGAATCTCTGTGGTGTTACAATTTCATGTTGGGGGCCAACGGTGAAAACCAAGGTGGAGGAGCTTTGTCCCAGGTACAAGGACTTCTCCAGAGCCGGCGCCGCGGCTCACTAGGCTAATCCTCCGCCTTGCGGCGCCGGCACACTGGGTTCTAGTCCCGGTCGGGGCGCTGGATTCTGTCCCGGTTGCCCCTCTTCCAGGCCAGCTCTCTGCTGTGGCCAGGGAGTGCAGTGGAGGATGGCCCAAGTGCTTGGGCCCTGCACCCCATGGGAGACCAGGAGAAGCACCTGGCTCCTGCCTTTGGATCAGTGCGGTGCGCCTGCTGCAGCATGCCGGCCGTGGCGGCCATTGGAGGGTGAACCAACGGCAAAAGGAAGACCTTTCTCTCTGTCTCTCTCTCTCACTGTCCACTCTGCCTGTCAAAAACAAACAAATAAACAAAAACAAACAAACAAACAAAAAACAAAAAAACAAAAAAAAAGGACTTCTCCAGGCTGTGGGGTCTGTTGGGCGGGACTCTGTTACATGAACCTCAGTAGCTCCTTCTAAGTATTTTTGCAATTTTATTTATCTGTTTACTTATTTATTTATTTGACTAGCAGAGAGAGACAGGGAGAGTTTCCATCTGTTGGTTCACTTCTCAAATAGCCACAGCAGCCAGGGCTGGGCCA
Source organism: Oryctolagus cuniculus (assembly GCF_964237555.1). Classification (NCBI taxonomy): domain Eukaryota; kingdom Metazoa; phylum Chordata; class Mammalia; order Lagomorpha; family Leporidae; genus Oryctolagus; species Oryctolagus cuniculus. Next base: position 11,846,090 of record NC_091437.1, read on the forward strand.
GGCCAAAGCCAGGAGCCAGCGACTCCATTCTGATCTCTGTCCCCTCTGGGGTGCAGGGGCCCATGCACTTGGACCATCCTCTGCTGCTTTCCCAGGTGCGTAGGCAGGGAGCTGGACCGGAAACAGAGCAGCCAGGACTCCGCACTCTGATAGGGGATGCCAGCAGCACAAGCCTGGATTAACTTGCTGCGCCACAGCACCAGCCCCTCTTTCTAAAGCTTTGAAAGTTTGTATCGAAACTGTGTCTCCCTTTCTAATCTACCACAGGATACGTTTTGCAGTGTTTTCAGTTTAGACATTTTCAAATTCGGTGCCTTAGGTAAAACTCAAAGGATACAAAGGTTGACCTTAGGACAAAATGCAGATTTGAAAAAAAAAAATCCTCTCTTCTGAGATTGGGACGTTCTAGACGGCAGTGAGGCAGCAAGAGGTGCAGGAGGCAGTGGGCTCCGGAGAGACATTCAGCCCCATCTCAGATTTGCTTTGGATTCATCTCGCAGTGGGGAGCAAGTCTCTTAATGCCCCTGTCTGTCCAACACAGATCCCTTGCAGGCTGTAAAGGATCTGGGATCAGAGCTATCTGGTGGCTAGCCCTTGCTGCTTCTGAGCTAAGTGATAAGAGTGAGGTCAACACTAGCTGTGTGGAAGACAGAAAGGCACCCTGTGGGCTTATTTTGCCAGACTTCACAAACTTCCTGTTTGGATTCCTGCTGCTGCTATTAAAAAAAAAAAATCTTGCACACAGAATGTAGCCCTTACCCCATTAAAGCCATCTCAAAAAGGTTATCAGTGGCCAGTGGAGTCAGGTCTGAGGTTTGCATCAGTGAACAAACACGAGGGTGGTCACAAGCAGGGAGAAGCGCTTCATCTGCTCTGTAAACATCACCGTGATTTACCCTTCATGAGGACGCCAAGGGCAGGCGCAACAGCTGTGGTTTTATGAAGGGAAAATAAGCCAGAATTCCTTGTGGTGGGGCTGCTGCCACGGGGTCAGATCTGGCTGGTGGCTGGAGGCTGGCGCCGTCCCACGGGGAACACCAACGTGATTGGTACCACATGACTTGAAATGACTTGCAATTCTTTTTAGGTGAGGAAAGCTGATGCAATAGAAACCAGATCACTTGTGTCAGTGCTTTTGGTCCGAGGTGGAGCTGAGAGTCTGGAGGCAAAAGAGAGGGAGGAACGTGTTTATCTTCAGGTTCACAATGGTTGCGGGTTGCCCACTGGACAGATGTGGGTGGTTTAGCTGTTGTGGTAAATCAAGGGCTTCCCCTGCGCATGTCAGAAACAGGAATGAACACTTACATGTTAGAATACTTACATGTGAATACGTACATGTTAGAAACATGTATTGTGGACTCATCGGCTTCCAAGAATTCTTCCGACGTGTGGGGTGCAAACAGGACAGTGTGCGGAGCACATCCCCCCTGGGTTATTTCTTAGATTGTTGTGTGATTTATGGGGCACAGAATCCATATGTTTCTGCTTCCTTTACACTTAAATCATCAAAAGGCTGTGTGTTGTAAGAGCTATTTGATGTCCAAGAAGCCTTCTGAGCTTGCTCACACACACACACAGCCTGGAAGTTTCGGTCCCTTTAAAAGTGAGATGCACAGAGAGAGAGAGAATGGAGTGAGAATGAACTTGGGAAGGTCTCTTTTGCCAAGATGGAATTGAGGCTGAAAACACAAACCCGGGAACTGAAAGAGAGTTCCGAATCTGGGAGAAAACAAAGCCTCGTCTGCAGCCGATTTCCAGAGCGGGGCTGCTGACTGCGGGGAAGCAGCTGGCAGCTGGGCGCGCGCCATGGGAACGCGAGGCCGTGAATGCCCCACTGTCTACCAGCCGATGACAGTGCGACAGCGCGAATGCACGGCTGGCCACCACGCGCTGACTGCTTCTGGGAGTCCTGTCCCTCTCAGGCCTCCTCAGAGCAGTCACTGCCATCCGGAGAAAAAAGTCTTTGCCCCATCTGAGTGTGGACTTGTCTGCTCTCGCGATGTCTTCCAGGGCTGTCATTCTGTCCTAGGCCAGCATTTCCTGGCTGTACTGCCATCTGGCCCAAATAGCCAGTCACTGGACTGAATATAATTTGGGATGGTGTGTATTTATTGGGCAATTTCCTTAGAGAAATAGCTCACAATAGGGCCAATAGAGTGTGTAGTTCGTGTAAAGGATTAATGCATTAAGGTAAAGCCAAGTTTTCTTGCTCTCATCTTGATATTTAGTCACTTGACATCCTGTGTCACCTTAGACAATCATTATTTTTATATGGTATCTTATGTATGGTTTCAAAAGAAAAGCATGTGAATTAGAAATATTTTATGTGATAGTACAAGTACTATCAAGATACTGAACTTCTGTGGACGTTTCTGCTCATCTTTAGAGCATTGCGCCAAGTTAGGGTTTGGAACTCATCGTCAAGTGGGGTCTTCTGACTGTGTGGTTTGAAGTCACTTCAACGGAATTAGTAGTCCCACGACTTACTTCCCTGTCTCAACTCCATTTCTGCGGGTGAGAGGCAGGGTTTTGGAATATTTACCCTTTTTCCTACTCCTAAGGAATATTTAATAAAATGTTCCTGGATCTCACCAAGCATAAGTCACCACTGCTAGCATGTTGATTCCTGTCCTTGCAGTTCCACGCACACACACACACACACACACACACAGAGCTGAATGAGACCGTACGGTTTGTTCTACTTTGTAGCCCCTCTCTTTCATTCCAGCAATAGAGGGTGCGCTTTTCACAAAGTTGGTCAGCTTTTTGCTTGATGAACTGTACCACTTGCAGGTCATTTCACTGTGGGATTATGCCACAATTTTCTTAAAATTGCAAAGAATTTCTAAATATAAGACACAAAAAAAAGATCACTTCAGATAGTGTCCACTGTTAACTGTAGTTTTTAAAAGTGTTTTCTGCACCTTAGGATGTGTTGGGTAGATAAACTCAGCGTAACTTCCATATCTTCAAGTTTCTTGCGATTTAGACAAAAACGTAGAGCACCCTTTGTGAGCCGAGGGGAATGTCCGACTCCCTGATCTGGGAGAGGACAAGCTCTTCTTCCTAGGTAGTTGTACGCTTACGTCCCGAGACAAAGAACAACAAGCTACTCAGTGGACGTTGGCACTGCAGCTCCCTGAGAGCTGGTTGTGTTCCCATGGCGTTTCCACACTAAGAGGCTGTGCCCTGAATCCCTCTGCCTCTCCCCTCAGGTGCTCAGTCCGTTGGCAAAGCTCCTGGAGTCACCTTCCAGGTGACTGCACTCTCCCTCTTCTGCTGATTCCTTTGGCCCTTGTTCTCAACTTTTCCCATCAGTTCCTGGAGAACTCAGCCTCCGTCCCTTTTGTTGACAGGTTGCCAGGATACAGCCAGGCAACCAGGGCTGTGGTTCTGTTACCAGGCAGCCTCACACACCAATAGGGACTCCAACAGAGGGGATGTGACCCTGGGAGCTCCCAGCTCCTGTGCCCCTGTTGCCTCCAGGCCCCTCCCGGAATCCTCAGAGGGCCTTGGCATGTCAGGATAAACGTAGAAAGAGCAAAGGTTCAAGGTAAGACTTTCGGAAAATGTGTTCTTTCTCTGTTGCCTCTCAGCTCCGAAAGCTTAAACCTCTCATTTCAGCTAATAACGACTGCTCATTTCAGATATGCTTGGTCTCTTCCACGTCCTTCTCAGCTATATACATGAAATATTTCCTGGCTATGGAAAAATCTTCCAAAAATGCAATTGGTCCTTAAGTTAAAAACTTCCATTTCTAAACTTCTGTTTCTATTCTAAACTTCTATATTTCTATTCTAAATTTCTATTTCATTGTGCAATGCTGGTAATGACAGGTGAACTATGAATTAAGTGTTCTAATGGATTACATGTTTATGACTCAGATTATCCATAAAAGGAAAACGGCAATAAAGGTCATGGTTTCTCAGTTAACTTGGTTGGGATATTGCTGTTATTAGTATTAATTAGGATGTAATCTACATAGAGTGAAATGAAGCCAGTCTCGAATTCTTAAATTCAAGTTCCTAAAATCAGTGAGTTTCATGAACACGTGCAGTTATACACGCCATTTCAGTCAAGGTACGGGACATCTCCATCACCCTAGAAAGTTTTCTTATAACTTTCTTGTAACTTTGGTGATTTCTATCACCAAACCATAAATACAGTAAAGGTTAACCTATGTGAATAGGATCACACAATGTCTATTCTCGTTTCTGACTTCTTTGGCTCAGCAGAGATTCTGAGGTTGTTTCATATTCCCTCCATGCCTCAGTCCCTGGTAACCACCATTCTTAAATGGCCAACAGGTGTATGAAGACGCTCAACATCACTGACAATCAAGGAAATGCAGTCGAATCACAGTGGCTGTCATCAAAGAGACATAAGATAACAAGTGTTTAAAAGGGTGTGGAGAAAAGGGATCTCCGGGACACTGTTAGAAACTAAACTGATTCAGTCATGTGCAAAACAGTAGGGAGTTGCCTCCAAAAGTTCAAGATAGAACTAGCATACAATCCAGCAATCCCACTTCATGCAGCCAAAGGAAGTGAAGTCAGCATGAAGAGACCACCTGCACCCCACTTTCACTGCAGCGTTGTTCACAGTAGTGAAGATACAGGAACAACCTGAGTGGCATCAGTAGATGAATGGTAGAGAAATGATGAGAGCACATGTATAGGGATGTGTATGCGATTAGATACACAGATGAATCATGGAACATTATTCAGCCGTAAGAAGATCATGCTCTTAGTGATAACATAGATGGAACGTGAGGACGTGATACCAAGTAAAATAAGCCAGACACAGAAAGACAGATGTTGCATAACCCCTCTTACATGTTTTTGTTTATCTTGGCTTGAAACCTCTGAGTGAAATTGATTGGCAATAAGATGAATGTCTAACTATAATGAGTGTGAAATGATACATCTCTGTAGTCATAATCGGCATTTCTGGATAACTCTTGAAGTTGAGCATTTTTACATAGGCTTGTTGTGTTGATGTGTCTCTTAATTGTATGTCTGTGCATTTCAGTTTTTTCTGTTTATTTTTTTTTTTTACATTGTGATGTGTAATTCAGGTGATTAAGATATACCCATCTTAAGCAGCTGTTGAGTTTTGACAAATGATTATGGCTGGATAACCACCCAAGACAGCAACATAAGAACATATTCACCGACTGAGCAGGCACTTCTCCAGCCACGCACTTCCCACCACGGAGCCGCTGATCTGTGTTCTGTCACCACAGATCGGCTTTGCTTCTAGGGGTTCTTCCAAATGAGATCATTCAAAATATACTATATGTATTATCTTGTTTCTGACTTTTTGGCACCATATTTTCGAGCAGGATCTATGATGTTACGTGTATCAGTAGTCTTTTTGGTTCTTATTATGAAACAAGACTCTATAAGGTCACTTCAAGAAATTCATAAAAATAAAGTTAAAAAACAAGATTATTTTGTTGCAAAAATTGAAATCCATGTGTAGTTTTTTTTTTGTTTTTTTTTGTTTTTTTTTGTTTTTTTTTGTTTTTTTTTTTTGACAGGCAGAGTGGACAGTGAGAGAGAGAGACAGAGAGAAAGGTCTTCCTTTGCTGTTGGTTCACCCTCCAATGGCCGCCGCGGCTGGCGCGCTGCGGCCGGCGCACCGCGCTGATCCGATGGCAGGAGCCAGGAGCCAGGTGCTTTTCCTGGTCTCCCATGGGATGCAGGGCCCAAGCACCTGGGCCATCCTCCACTGCACTCCCTGGCCACAGCAGAGAGCTGGCCTGGAAGAGGGGCAACCGGAACAGAATCCAGCGCCCCGACCGGGACTAGAACCCGGTGTGCCGGCGCCGCAAGGCGGAGGATTAGCCTAGTGAGCCGCGGCGCCGGCCCCATGTGTAGTTTTTTATAATATGTGTTTTCTTCAAACTTTTGGGAGACCTCACATACACAATGATTTTTTTGCAATGACATTTTGCACTAAAATAGACTTATCTTTGATTTCATTTTCTATGAACTTTCCGAAGTAATTTCATATTGTATTAATATGCCATAATTTTCTTTTTATTTAGCCTATTGCTGTATATTTGTTTTCAGTTTTTTGTCATTATGTGTAAAGTTGCTATAAACACATTAGACTTTCTATGGAAACATTTTTCATTGCTCTTCAGTAATTATTTGGAATGTTCATACCACTGGGTAGGTGTGCATTTACCTTTGTGAGAAATTAACAAATAGGCCTTCAGATTGATAACATCCACATTCCCATCAGCTATGTATGGGAGCTCTGGTTTCCTCTCATACATCTTTTTTTTTTTTTTTTTTTTTTTTTTTTTTTTTTTTTTTGACAGGCAGAGTGGACAGTGAGAGAGAGAGACAGAGAGAAAGGTCTTCCTTTTGCCGTTGGTTCACCCTCCAATGGCCGCCGCTGCAGCCGGCGCACCGCGCTGATCCTGGCAGGAGCCAGGAGCCAGGTGCTTTTCCTGGTCTCCCATGGGGTGCAGGGCCCAAGCACCTGGGCCATCCTCCACTGCACTCCCTGGCCATAGCAGAGAGCTGGCCTGGAAGAGGGGCGACCGGGACAGAATCCGGCGCCCCAACCGGGACTAGAACCCGGTGTGCCGGCGCCGCAAGGTGGAGGATTAGCCTATTGAGCCACGGCGCCGGCCCTCCTCTCATACATCTTTGCTAACTCTTGTGTTGGCCGTCTTTCTATTTAGCCATTGTAGTTGCGTAACTGCCATATCTCTCTGGTGTTTGTTTTCATTTTTCTGTAGAGTTTTATTGCATGTACTTTTTGACTATACACATTCTGCCGTGAATAATATCCTTAACACTTTTGATCATTTTTAAAGTTGAGTTGTCTTATTTTATGTGTTATACTATGGGGGTTATGTGTGTGTGTGTGTGTGTGTGTGTGTAGGTCTTAACTAGATATATATGCACATGGATATATGTGTAGATGTATGTGTTCCTTTTCAGATACAGCGCCTGCGTACAAATTTCCAATCTGTAGTTTACCCTTTAATTTTCTTTTTTAAAAATTACTTTTCATCTACTTTTACTTTTTATTTTAAAGGCAGAGAGACATAGAAACAGAGAGAGAAAGAGTTTCCATCCACTGGTTCATACTTCAAATGCTTGAAAAAGCCAGGACTGGGCCAAGGCAAAGCCAGAAGCCAAGAACTCAACCTGGGGGCCCCAAGTGGGTGTCAAGGACCTGACTACTTGTGCCATGATCTGCTGCCTCTCAGGGTGTGCAGTAGCAGGAAGCTAGATGGAAAGCAGAGAGCTTTGATCTGATAAAGGAGGTAGGCATCACCAGTGGCATTTTAACCACTGCACCAAATCCTCCCACTCCCAGTTTTCTTTATAGTTTTTTTAAAGAGCTGAAGTTTCTTAGAGGCTATTTCGTTTGATGCATTTCTCTTTTATATTTAATGCTCTTTTTTTTCCGAAGAAGTCTTTACAAATATCAAGGTATAAAGATATTCTCTTACGCTTCTTATAGGAACTTTATAGCTTTATTTTTATTTAGCTCTCCAGTCCATGTTAAGTTAGTTTTTGTGAGTGGCTGCAGTGGGGGAGTTGGTAATAATTTTCTCCCTTCACGATTCCTGTCATTCCACTATCATTTATCAAAAATATTTTCCTCTCTTCATTGAGTTGTCTTGAACCTTTGTAGAAAATTAGTTGACCACATGTGTTTGTAGCCATGTATTTGTGGACTCCCTATTCTGTTCCACAGATCTATTTGTCTAGGATTATTGGCATCATTAATTTTAATAAGCCAATTGATGTTGGCTTGTACGTAGTGAAGTATTCACGACAAATATGCAAGGTGAGTCCTTCTCTGACTACTTGCCAGTGGAACCATGTACAAAAATTTGAAACAAGTCGGAGATTCTTTCCTACATGGTGCCCAAATATTTCCTTAGGCAGGAGCCTAATTTTCAATAATTCTATAATAAGCAAAAGTCAAAAATATAGTTAAAATTATTCGAGAATCATAATCCCAGTCTTAAGAAATGTACTTTTCAAACCCGTTTGTACAGAATTGTGACTTGGACTTAATGTTAACTTATTTGTCCAATAACTCACTGATATTTACTGCATTCAAGACACTGTTCTAGACATGGAAAGAGGAGGGGAGAATATCTCATTGCTCAAAATTTCTGCCAGGAAACCGTATGCATCTCCTCTGCAGCTTATTTAACACGGATTTTCCACAACTACAATTTACAGAGAAAAATCGGTGCTGAGTGGAAGGACCATCAGAGTGGCTGTCCTTGCATATCCCTGTGAATTGGCAGAAAATGATCCAACTGGCATGTTTCTCAGGGCAGGCACGTGGCCTAGTGATGACAGTGTCCACGCCCCGAATCGGGGTACCTGGCTTCTGACCCCAGCTGCCTGGTAATCTGGACCTTGGGAGGCAGCAGGTAATGACTCAAGAAGTTGGGCCTCTGCCCTTCATGTGGGAGTCCTAAATTGAATTTCTGGCGCCTGCCTGGCCCAACCCCAGCTGTTGCCAGTATTTGGAGAGTAGAAAAGCAGATGGGAGCTCTCTCTGTCACTAGGCTCCCACCCCTACGCTGCTTCTCCTAAAAAAAAAAAAAAAAACCAACCACATTTCCTAAGGAAAATATTTCCCAGCCCTTCCACATGTTGCTGTCACTGACATGAAATATCCACGTTTCTGAGTCTGAAATCGTAAACTAGCATTTTGATCCGTTGCATTTCCCAGCTTGTTTTAGGCTCTGAATCTTACACACTGTTCCTGGGTACAACAGCACCTTCACACAGCCGTCGCTTCTCGGGGTCCGCCTGATTTCAGCAGATGGGTACTGTTACTTTAAATCGTCTTCCCAAACTCTCAGGAGTTCCTGCAGTTCTAGAATGGTCAAGAATGTAAGCAATTCCACAGCCCCCTTCCTGGGGAGCCCTGGGGGTTCCCAGGGAGGCTGAGACCCAGGGAGAACATTGCCCAAATATCACAGCGCTCAAGTGTGGCGCTAGGAAGACCCCGTGCTGGGGCAGCAGACAGGGAGTGGGTGAAGGAACCAGTGTCGCGAGGGCAGAAGCGATGGCAACCTGCAGTTCGAATGCCTGTAAGCAAGCATTTATTTTAGAATAGACTAAAAGGAAGACTGATCGAGCCCAGAGCAGGCAGACTTTGGCAGGATTCTGTTGCATTGAGTGCTGTTTTATCAATGCACATTGATTAATAATTGGATGTTTTATGTTTTTAAAATGGAGTCTCATTTACATGACCTAATACGTGGGGTTGGAGTGTTTTTTCATCTGTGTTAATATAATAAATAATTTCGGCCTTGAAGGCCATTCCCTGGGCCACTGTAGGGCCATAGCAATTAAAGACAAATGCACCCACATAGAAGAGCAGCTGTATTCTGGAAAACTTTATTCACAGAAAGAGGTGGCTGGGTGGCCAGATGTGGCCTGCGGAATTCGTTGACTCTGGTTCTCGTGTTCAAGGAGTGCTGACCCGATGCCTCCCCGCTAACTCATACATTTGTATTTCAAGCCCCGTGACCTCAGTACTGCTCTTCAAGTGCCTGTGACACAGGGGCTGTCTTCCGACGAGAGAGGCTAGCAGGGAGAAGTGAGTCCTCAGCACTCAAACACGGTGCCTACACTGGAGCTCTGTGGTTCTGCTTTCTTCCTGTGCAGCGTCCTGGTGCGTAGGGCCAGGGAGTCCCGCAGCTGCCCGTGTCGTGCCTGTTGAGTTCCATTCCCTGGGGCAGCTCAGCCTTTCTGTTCTGCTTGCTGAGGGCTTCACGAACAGTCCTGGGGGTGAGGTGCAGCCCACAGCCCTCCACTGGCCCATCGCTTATCTTGGATTCAGCACCCTTACAGTTCCGATGCTGTAATACCATCATGCACTGCTTCCTTGAGGAATGAAAGAGTTGGATGCTCAGGTCTGCTGAAGGCTTGAGAAAACACCACACAACTGGCTATTCAACTGTCCTTTCTAAAGGACTTCTATGGTTTTTCTATTCTTCTGTTTAAGTAATGAGCTTGATTTTTGCTTAATATTTTAATACAAAATTAGGCTAAACTCACTCAGCTCATTCAATATTCACTGTGTGTTGACAGGCAGAGTTAGACAGTGAGAGAGAGAGAGAGAGAGAGAGAGAGAGAGAGAGAGGTCTTCCTTTTTCCTTTGGTTCACCCCCCAAGTGGCCACTATGGCTATCGCGCTGCGCCGATCCGAAGCCAGGAGCCAGGTGCTTCCTCCTGGTCTCCCGTGCGGGTGCAGGGGCCCAAGCACTTGGGCCATCTCCACTGCCCTCCTGGGCCACAGCAGAGAGCTGGACTGGAAGAGGAGCAACCGGGACAGAATCTGGCGCCCCGACCAGGACTAGAACCTGGTGTGTCGGCGCCGCAGGCAGAGGATTAGCCGGCTCAGCTCACTATGTGTTTTTAGCACCTGCAGTGCACCTGGCACTGGGCAGGGTGCTGAGAAGTGGTCAAGTGTGAGCGTCTTCCGGTGTCTTGTATTTTATGCCCACATAAAGGAGACAAAGACCACCCAAGCAAACAAACCAACAAAACAAAACATTTGTAAGTGCCATGAAGAAGACAACGGTGAGGTCATGGAACAGAGTTGTCATGGTGGTGTCAGCAGCAGTCCATGTATGCACGTGTGTGTGTGTGTGTGTGTGTGTGAGAGAGAGAGAGACAGAGAGAAATTACTTGAGAAAGAGCAGGTAGGAAGGAAAGCCCACTCTGAATTGATTGTATTTGAACAGAGACCCACAGGACCAGATCAAGAGCCACACAAAGGTCTTAGGGAAGGTTTGGGGCAGGGAAGAGCAAAGCCCGGCTGGCCAGCCAGCGGCCATTTCCAGTCCCCCAGCCAACTCTCCCAGGTGAGGGGGCGTGGCTTGTCTGGGGAACTGAGAGGTGAGAGGAGGGAAGAGCGAATGGAGACCAAGGCAGCGACTGGGCGTGAGAAGGTAAGAGGGCCTTCTGGTCAACACGGTGGGGAGCAGCTTGACAGCGTGGGGCACTCGGGGGAGGTTCAGGGAGCTGAGAGCGACGACTCTGAAGAAGACAGATTAGAGGGGCTGAAGTGGATGTGTTCATTCACCTCTGGGGGTTGAAACATCACAAAAGGGTGAACACATCAGCTCACCTGCCCGGAATTAGGCATGTGAGTGCCTGCAGCCACCCCCCCGCCCCCAAGGAACAATCGGCCACTTCAATGCTGCATGCAGGAAGACTTCTCCAGGGGTTAATGCAGCACCTCTGCGGTGATCCAGTTCTACAGGGTGCAAGGAGACAGGAGTGAGAACATCTGGCAAAGGAGCTGTGTTCAGATGCAGAAGGAACAGGAGATGAGAAAGGGAGCAGAGGGGAATGCAAGGAGTGACCTGAGCAGCATGTTTCTTTCCCGCCAGATTATTAACAGGCACTTATTTATGGGAAAGCGTGATGAATGGTTTCAGTGTCAGCGCCTTTCACCTTTGCTGCTGCTGTCTTCTTCCTGCCCCTGACTGAGCATCCAGCTGGAAAGTTGGGACGAAAGAAAACATTCTCTCACCCCGGCCTCACCACTGGGTGACGCCTCCCATTAAAAGATACCTTGCAAGTCTTCTTTGCATCAAATGACGGCGAAATGCACTAGAACCAAACGAGAGGTGTGAGGATAGAAGATGATGAAAGAAGGAAGCAGCTGGAAAGACTTAGACAGAACTCAGTTTTCAGTTAGATTCTCAGCCAACCATTCTCATTAGTACCATCTGACCTAGTTTCAGTCCAACTTATCATGAGCAAAATGTGTTAAATGGACTGGCTTCCTGGCATGGACTCAACGCTAAATGAAGAGTATGGCAGTGGTTGCCAATGCATTCCCATGATGTGGAGCGAATGTGGAGAGAGAGACGTGTGAGGAGCATTGTGTGTGTGTGAAGATAATCAATATAACTAATAAAATTCTCCAGAATCTTCTCAAGCACATATATGTATATATTCATTGAAAAGATGGAAATGGCTTTGTTTATTTTGTGAAAGACATTAAGATTCACTTTAAAATTGTAAATGTATGATAAAAAATTATTTACATGACTTGAATCAGTTCATGGCATTTCCTCTCAAACACACTGATGGTGCAATATTAAAAGAAGATAAATCTTGGATTGTTTTGTCGGTTCAGTTCCAAGTGCACCATCGTATATATGAAACACATGACATTTAAGTCGACAAAAATTAAAACCATGTTTTCCTCTTCTGTTAATCTATTTCCTATGTAAAAACATCAGGTCAAGTGGTGTTTAATTGTCTTAAACATCATTGCATTTGTGGGTGGTAAGACGTTTGCAAATAAAGTTCTCAACCGAGAATATTGATGCATAGCACAGGAATGCTGTGTTAGCTAAAATTACACTCTTTGCCCAAATAAAATAATTTAATTGTAACTCACTAACAGCTTACTAATCTTTAATATAACCATATATTTCATTGTTAATTTTGCAACTAGAGCTTTACAATGAAGTGAGAAAGGTCAAGACATGTGGCCTAAAATTGTGTCATTTTTCCACCTGATATTTACAAGATAGATTCTAAATGTATGTGTTGTCTTTTTGTTTTCATTTTTAAGATTTATTTATTTATTTGAAAGTCAGAGTTACACAGGGCATGGATGGGAGAGAAAGAATGCAAATCTTCCATCCGTTGGTCCACTTCTCAGATGGTCTCAGTGGCTGAAGGCAAGAGCCAGGAGCTCCTTCCGGGTCTCCCATATGGGTTGCAGGGGCCCGAGCACCTGGGCCATCCTCCACTGCTTTTCCCAAGCTTAATAAGTACCCCTGAGACAGTGGGGTGCTTCTTATCAGCACCCTGTGCCTGGGAACGGAGAACTGATCAGGCAGGCTCCGGGAAACACAGGGATTACCTCTTCTCGGGGCGGGGGGGAGGGGGTTCCTAGCCAACAGGCTGGGTGCATTGGGTTCTCTCGCCTACTTTTCATGAAAGTCGCAAGATTCCATGAAGGTCAAGGGAGCTTCTGAACCAGTGTTTATTTCTGCTGAGCAAAGTGCGCATCCTCGGGCGTCCTGTGTGCTTGCTTTGTCATTCCTGCCTTGGTATGGCCTCTCTCTCTCTCGCTTTATTTCCGAAGTCTGAGCAGAAGTGCTGCTTGCCTCTTTAGAGGGTTTAGAAAGAGGCCTGCCCACAGCCGGGCTCTGCTCCAGGCCAATCTCTGTCCACATCTGCTCCGGCCCTCGGTAGGGAGTTGAGTGCTGCCACAGACAGGAGCTGCTCCAGTGGCGGCCTCACCAGGAGGGGAGGCCAGAGGCCTTAGCAGGGGCTAGAGGAGTGGGAGGCAGCAGGGTTAAGTATTTCACACTGATTTCATAGTTTTAGCAAATAAAATTTTTATCACTGTCAGTATTTCTTACTACAGGTTGAAATATATTAAAATCCGAATAAAATGTGTTTTGAGTTAGCTAGAGAATGAAAACTTTTGACTCAGAATATTAAAACACATTTTTTAAAAAAAATTTATTCAAGAGACAGAGAACTCCCATCCGTGGTTTCACTCCCCAAATGCCCACAATGGCTGAAGCCAGGAGCCTCAAACTCAATCCAGGTCAACCACATAGGTGGCAGGGTCCCAACGACTTGAACCATGACCATAGCCTCCCAGGCTCTGCCTTGGCAGGAAGCTGGAGACAGGAACCAGAACTGGGACTTCCACCCAGATACTCTGGAATGGGGCACAGATGTCCTAGCTGGCAGCTTTCAACTATGCTAAGCATCTGCTCTTATTAAGGGACAATGATTTTAAATAATCTGTAGTTAATCTCCCAATTCTGTTGATATCTGACTGGGCCATGTATTAAAATATATGAAAGAAAACGGCCGGCACCGCGGCTCAATAGGCTAATCCTCCGCCTTGCGGCGCCGGCACACCGGGTTCTAGTCCCAGTCGGGGTGCAGGATTCTGTCCCGGTTGCCCCTCTTCCAGGCCAGCTCTCTGCTGTGGCCCGGGAAGGCAGTGGAGGATGGCCCAAGTGCTTGGGCCCTGCACCCCATGGGAGACCAGGAGAAGCACCTGGCTCCTGCCATCGGATCAGTGTGGTGCCCCAGCCACAACACGCCAGCCGCAGCGGCCATTGGAGGGTGAACCAACGGCAAAGGAAGACCTTTCTCTCTGTCTCTCTCTCTCTCTCACTGTCCACTCTGGCTGTCAAAAAATAAAAATAAAAAAAAATGAAAGAAAAAAGATCATAAAGCCATCTAATTACAACTAAGATATCAGAATTATCCCGTGCCGCTGTGCTAAGAATCTCATCTTGACTTTAAGTCTTGCAATAGACTTGCAAGGTGAGTGCTATTGCCACACTAAACATACGATGAAACTAGGCACAGAGAGATTACAAAATAAACTCCTGCTTTCAATTCCACTTTTCCGTGAAGTTTTGGAAGGACCTCGTACATACCACAGAATATTATTCAGCGATTAAAAGCAGCAAAGTGTTGAGCCACACAACAACTGTGTGAATCTCTAGGGGATTCTGCTAGGGGGAAGAAAGCAGTCCTCGAATGTTGCACACTGTATGCTTTCATTTATGTCCCATTTTGAAGTGACCACATTTTAGAAATGGGGTGGAGGAAGACTAGTGCTTTCCAGGAGTAATGTATGGGGACTTAGGTGGGGGCAGAGGAGGGGTGGTGGGTTATAAAAAGTTGACACAAGGGGTCTGTGTGGTACTGGAAGTTTTTAGTATCTCAACTATGTTGGCAAATTGTGGGGAGCTTAATATAAACAAAGTACGAGTAGAATGGGATTCTGATTTAGCTCATTCTGATTTAGCTTGAACATCAATATTCTGATAAAGATATTATGCTACAGTTTTGCAAAATGTTACCCTTGGGGAAAACAGAAAGTTCACAGGACCTCATATTTCTTTCAATTGCATTTGAATCTACAGTTATCGCAATAAAAATTTGATTAAAATGCAGTTAGAACATCACCATCAGGACTGAAAAAAAACATTGATTCTTGATATCTGGGTGGTGGGATACATTTTAAAGAATCATGATATGAGGAAATGAAGGAGGAAGCCATCCATCTAGGAAAACATGGACTTCTGCAGTTACATCATAGCTGCAACAGCAGACCAAGTGGAACCTGAGGTCTGGGCACAGATGACAGCTCAGCCCAGCCATTTCCCAAGCCCTCAAGTGACAAATTCTGAGGCTGGACGACTTTGTGTGTCTTTCTTCATCAGGAGCACAAAGTCAGGATATCAGCATGGACTCCCTGTCTTGGGCCAACTCCATCACATCAATGCTCTCATTCACCCTGGTATATGACCCTCTTCTACCTGGAGAGGTTCCAAATCAGACCCCATTTGAGGCAAAATATTCAGCTTCACCCTTGGATAAAAATGAAATGGATTTCTTCTTTCTGAGCGTCAGAGGAAGCCTTTCCAATGTCTGCATGCTCTTTGTACAGCATATTACAAAATTCACTTTGGCTTTGCTGGTGTTTGTGTGATGTGTATACATTGGGCATGAGTAATGCCCCTGAGCTACAGATGCCAGGGGACGTTAAATGGGGTTACACAGGAAGTGTCATGGCACAGCCTGTCAGGGGATCCATTTAATGCAGGACAGTAATGCCCCTGAGCTGCAAGTGCCAGGGGACATTAAACTGGGTTACACAGGAAGTGTCACGGCACAAGCTGTCAGGGGATTCATTTAATGCAGGACTCCATATAGGAAATGACTACAAAATGAAAATCCATTTTCAGCTTGAAATCCAAACTGTAAGTGATTCATTCCAACTGAAAAGATTTAAACCTCCAGCCCCAGCTGTTGGAGAACCCTGATGGTGGCCCTGAGAACACAAGTAAAGGAAGGAAAAAAAAAAATCCGTTGCTATGCACACAGCACTCTCATTAACAAGAAATGTGGTCAGTGGCCAGGAACAGTGTGTATTAAAGTCAGGTTCTCTAAAGAAAATAGTTCATAAAAACTCTCTCTGATGTAAATATGCAGATACAAAACAAGGAGTCTAGGCAGAGGGGAAGAGAGGGAAGAAGCTCAAAGTGTAGGCAGAAGAGACACAGATGAGGACCGTGCAAAATCTGGAAGGATTTGCTTCCTGAGCCACAGTGGTTTGGGGGGGTCTCACTGTTGCAGAATTCCAAAACCTGAGCCTCCAGGCCCAGTGCACAGAAATCCAGTCCCTGATGCCAGGCTGGTGGAAGAAAGCACTTGTTTGCAAAGCACAGAGTGAGGGGTCAGCCCATTGCTGCAGTCTTCAGGGGGCTGAGGGCAAAGGTCTTACAGACAGAAGTTGCTATTGACAGCTGTGCGTTCAGCCCATGAGCAGGTCTCTGTCTGGTTGGTTTGCAACACCTACGTCCCTCCTTGGATTGGTCCGTGATATGTTCTGTCCAGACTTTCGATGATTCCAAAACGGGTTCTAGTCAGTCTGGAGGTGCCAGTGGTAGTTATTTCTTCTCGAGATTTGGGGCTCCTAGGAAGACCCTCAAGACAAGACGGAACGTGAACTTGTTATCTGTCAAGAAGAAAAGTGACCCCGCTGCGTCACCCCCTCAATTTAGTGAGTTCCTTTTAGTAAGAGGTTGATTTGCAACTATAGAAGCAG
This sequence comes from Oryctolagus cuniculus, assembly GCF_964237555.1. Taxonomy (NCBI): domain Eukaryota; kingdom Metazoa; phylum Chordata; class Mammalia; order Lagomorpha; family Leporidae; genus Oryctolagus; species Oryctolagus cuniculus. Next base: position 11,862,716 of record NC_091437.1, read on the forward strand.
GGCAGAGAGGCTTGAAGCGAAGGGAACAGGGAGCGGGACTGGGAGACGAGGGCCTGGTGTCTGATACAGAGGCCGTGTATGGGAGCTGAGTTCCATCAGCTGTGCTAGAGAGGGACACAGGAACCCATGGTATCGTGCTATGTGAAGACTGATGCATTGCTGGAAGGAGACTTTTAGTACATTTTTAAAAATATTTTGTTTATTTATTTGAGAGGCAGAGTTACACACAGAGACAGGGAGAGACAGTGAGAGACAGCAAGAGAGGTCTTTCATCTGCTGGTTCACTCCCCAAATGGCCACAATGGCTGGAGCTGGGCCAGTCCGAAGCCAGGAGCCAGAAACTTCTTCCAGGTCTCCGATGTGGGTGCAGGGGCCCAAGCACTTGAGCCATCTTCTGCTGCTTTCCCAGGCACATTATCAGGGAGCTGGATCAGAAGAGGAGAAGCTGGGACTTGAACCGGCACCCATATGGGATGCTAGCACCAGAGGCAGAGGCTTAACCTATTACGCTACAGCGTGGGCCCCTTGTAGTACATTTTAAACCACAAGAAGTTTAAGCAATGCTGGTTTTCCAGTGAAGAGCTGTCACCACATTGCACGGTTTGCTAAGGCTCTGGGGACACCAAACCGGCATCCACCGGGTGACACGATGTCGTGGTTTTCTCCAGCAGGGGATATCCTGTCTAAGCTCTTCTGAGAAGTCCAAGTTGTAGCAGAGAGGATTCTGAATCATTAGAGACCTCCAACCATATGGTGTGTGAAAGAAGGCCTTGTTTACAAGATTTGGGGCTGTCCAGTGCAATGACAATAGCTTTTTGATGAATTGTTTACATAGGAGGTTGAGAAACAGCCTTCAGCCTGTGGGCGGATGTGAACTCCCAAGTCTCCAGCGTCACCACCAGGGAAGTGGTGGCGAGCACGCTGGCAGATAGAGGCGCATTCATGCATCTCCATGGCAGAGAGTCAGCCTTGTGTGCTCTGCTCTCTCCCCCCACCCTGCCCCCAGGACTCTCCCCAGATACAGCTTTGGATGGGGCGAGCATTATTAACAAAGGGTGTTGATGTGTATAATGAATGGTAATGATGGTCAATTTAAGAGTCAGCCAGACTCCAGGGGGCTCAGGCCTGCTGGAGGTGGACAGAGGTAGGGCACAACTTTGAGGCCATTGTACAGCGAGGGGGGGATGTGGTTAAAAAATTCCCCCAGGATACAGTGAGGCCCATCGCTCATGCCAGTCCTCCTGGGCCAACAGCTCCCTTCAAGGGCAGCTGTGTTCCAATGGAGCTTGTTTCCACCTGGACTCATTGGTCCAGTGACTGTGCTTTTGATACTGCCACCCTGTGACCTGGAAGTCTGTGCCAAGAGTGTTGCCCCAGCAACAGTAAGCCAAGAGTGAGAAGACGGTGGGAACCATGTGCAAACGTGTCTCCTGCAAGGGGCTGAAAAACATGTGCACGTATTTGCAATATTCTTTTTAAATCTGAGTCCTAAAACTTAGATATCTGTGATTGCCCTCCCCCAATGTTTTTATCATAATACATATGTTTAAAAAATGTTCTTTGCTGTCTTCTTTATATTTAAAAGGCAGAGGGAAAGAAACAAAAGAGACCTTCCATTTGTGGTTCACTCCCCCACATGCCTGCAGTTGCCAGGGCTGTACTGGGAAGGCACCTGGAACCTGGACGTACATCTGGGTCTCCCAAGTGGGTGGCAGGGACTCAACCACTTGAGCTCTCACCTGTTGCTGCCCAACAATCAGGAAACTGGAATTGGAAGAGGAGTTAGGACTTCAGCCCAGGCACTCTGATACAGGATGTGTGTGTCTCAAGTGGTATCTTAACTAGTGGCTTCTTAACTAGCCTACTCTGTAATACCTCAATATTAGAAATTCAGTGGATATAGGAGACCCTGTTCTAGGTTGAGAGGCAATTGTGCTGTTCTTATACATTTCCGGTTCTAGCTGGTACTTCCTAACAAAACAATCAGCTTGGCAGAAAGAAACCGTACACTCAATTCTGGGTTCCCCACAAGGAAACGTAATTCTCCAGTGTCGTAAATCTTTATGCTGCCAATAGCTTGCCTATGACTCTTTTTATCAACTGATTCTTAAGTTGGGATAATATATCTATTGTTCCTCATCTAGGAGCCATTGCATGTTAAAGCAAGGTCCACTGGCTTCAATAGAACAGTAGCTCTGAGTGTATCACCCAATGATTAAGTAATTATGGCAGTGCCCCCGAGAGTTCATATGACCAACAAAAAATTCTTATTTGTTGGTGCTTTCCTTTTTATTTTTCTTTGTTTTCTTCTGTTGTCCCTTCTCTGCCTATCCTAAATCTGCTTGATTCTTCTCTCTCTCTGAAATTCCATGTATCATCTCTTCGGACCCTAATAACATGCAGACTGTCTAGGGTCACTGTTTTCTTTCTTTTCTCCTTGGATTTTTTCCCTCCCTCCTAGAACTATGCAGTTCAGCTCCAACCTACCTTCATTAGGAAGATTCCTTTCTATACTTTTATTAATGAATATGTTGTATTTTAAATAAGTATATCCTGTAGAAAAGATAGTATATCTCTCTTCAAATGGATTTTCATTTTCTGAATGGCTGGGATTCTTAATTCCTTGGAATGATTTTCATGTCTTTCATTAAGGGGCTGTAAGGACGAAGGCCACTTTCAAGCCAGGGTCCCTGAAATTCACAAACTCGCATGCCTTTGAGCCTGAAGATTGAAGGATAAGTTAATGATGCAGGTTGACAGACAACTTTTTTTTTTTTTAAGATTTCTTTATTTATTTGAAAGTCAGAGTTACACAGGGAGAGGAGAGGCAGAGAGAGAGTGAGAGAGAGGTCTTCCATCTGATGCGACCCAGATGGTCGCAATGGCTAGAGCTGCACCAATCCAAAGCCAGGAGCCAGATGCTTCTTCCAGATCTCCCATGCGGGTATGGGGCCCAAGGACTCGGGCCATCCTCCACTGCTTTCCCAGGCCATAGCAGAGAGCTGGATTGGAAGTGGAGCAGCTGGGTCTTGAACCGGCACCCATATGGGATGCTGGCACTTAAAGCCAGGGCATTAACCCTCTGAGCCACAGCGCCGGCCCCGACAGGCAAGTTTGGCAGAGTGAAGCCAGGTTGGCAGGCCTGAGGCACAGCTTGCACTCAGCCCTGACCGGGGCCCAGTGTTGCCACACGGAGATGCGGGCTCTGCAGGGCTGATCTTCCACTTCTTCAACAACAAATAATTTATGTGACATCTCCCAATTTAAAAACAGTGGCACCTGATTCAACCATTCTCAATTCTTTGCAGACTGAAAGTACCCTATCTGCTGACCAGAGTAGGTCTGTGAGCCAGTGCTTTAAAGTTGAGAAAGCGGTGTTGGTATAGAGCTATTCTCGCGGAATAGAATCATGCTGGATGCAAGAAGAAGGCTATGTGGAACTCCTTGGAGGACTTGCTGGCTGTCAGCAGCCTGTCTCCCCCACCTTTCCCCCATCCTTGGGATTTCTACACATTATAGGCCTCTGTTGTGATTAGGATGCTGGCTTCCCTGATCCGTCTTCCATCACCGCAGATGGTGGTGGCACAGTGACGTGGTCACACCTGTGTGGCAGTCGTGACTGCTCAGTCCGAGTAGTCTGTGATTTGGATGCTCAATATAGAGAGAAAATTACAAGCCTGGTCTAATAATAGCTCTCTCAGGGCAGCGTTATGAGCCTTAACAACATCAAATGTCCTTGTAGAAGGCTCTGCTTGGAAGTGCAAGAGAGTGTGTTCTCTCACTTTTTGTTTTCATAGCTTTTCCATCGCCGTTGACAATTATGGCCACACTCGACACTTAGACTGGATGGAAGTGAAAGAACGTATTGTCGCTCCCCGTTTTCGTGGAGGAGCGACACTGAACCCTGCCTAGGCTTCATATCCGAGTCACGGCACCATTATGTCGCTCCCCCTCTTCGTGGAGGAACGACACAGGACCCTGCGCTGTTCTTTCTGTCTGCTCGGCCCTCCCCGGGTTTGCTGCTGGTTCTTCCCGGGTTGGCTACTATCCCTTCCACCTCCGTGGAAGGGCAGTTCCCCCTGGCCACATTCCCCACTTCCGCAGGGGAGCGGCACACCGCCGGCCGGCTCTTCTCGGGGGCTGCACAGGTGTTCCCCTTAGATGTTCCCCTTAGATGTTCCTGGTGCATGCCGTCTCTCTCCTCCTTTATAGTCTTCCTCCGCCAATCCTAACTCGGCTGCCCACACGCCGAGTACGCTGCTCTCCAATCAGGAGCAAGTCCTACAGTTTATTGGTTGAACTGGAGGCAGCTGTGCGGAAGCTGTTTACTTCTCTCCCAGCGCCATATTGTGGGAGAGCAGATGCATAGAATAAGTCTTAATTCCAGTAACTCAGTCCAGTCCGGGCTGCTCCCCACACGTATTTCTTGGCTTAAAATTCTTCACGGTGAAGGTGACACAAGGAAAGGGAAATTCTTTATTGGCTGTTCAAAGTAATCCTGGACATACCAACATCCCCTCAAACATTTAGATCCAGGCTAAATGGCTTTTCTAAAAGTGATTTTTTTTTTCCTATCTCAAGTACTGCTCCTGCCTCTCTCGGACCACACCATGTCCAGGCCTCAGTGGCTCTCACACGACCTTTTGTCAAGGCACACCAGTCTCACTGCTAGCTGCAGGTGCCTCTGGTTCAGGCGCCACCCAGGAGGTGGTGGGTAGAGGGAGCTGCAGGGAGTCAGCCCAGCTGCCTTCCCCCCTCCCCCACCCCACTCCACCTCCTCCTCCATCTATGAGTAGGCAGGCTTGACTTTGGCTCCCTCTGTGGCAGAAAAGGCCTTATGACTGGGTGATCAACAGTGACACAGCGCCCTCCAACAGCAGGTTCCCCCTTATGGTTTAATTCAATCAGTGGCTGGGGAAACAGCGGCATGTTCTACCTCTCAAGAGGCATGGCGATGGTGTATGTGTCCTCCCTGATCTGAATGAGTTGCAGGCTGAATGTGAAGAATCTTCTTATTCCTAAACTGCCATGAAAGAATTTCTTCACGTTTGTATGCATTGCAGGGTGAAGTAATACCCAACTTGATAGCACAGATTTTATTGTATTCCAAGGGTGGCTACACTGGTTATCTAAACCGAGAGGGTTTAATCTGAAATGCTGCTAAGAATTAAATTGTTATCCAGGTGGCTGAAGGACCGGAGGGGAGGGGCTTGAATGATTGAAAGGGAGACACTCAGGAGAGGTGCCCAGTGGGGAGGGGAGGCACATCTGGTGGTGGTGTAGTCCCGTGGGGGAGGGCCTGCGAGGCTGGCTGGATCCACCGGGGTTGGGCAAAGTGTGCCCTGGCCCCAGCGGCTGCCCCGGGAAAGAACAGCTGTCACGGTGATGACCAGGGGCTGTGGGGCGGTGGCCAAGGCGAGCAGCAGCAGCCAGGACCCTCTGGCCTCACCGTCTCCTGCCAGCACTCACAGAAGAGAGGTCCCGGGCGCACACAGCCCAGATCAGAGGCCGGCGCAGCGCCCGTGCCTCCTAGCTCCTTATAGAGAACGGGGAAAAATAGAGGCTGTTCTCACTCGCTCTCTCTTTATTTAATCTATAACATTTTTGTTGATAATATCTGGAGGGGATAACATCCCAGGGACTCAAATCCAAGCAGAAAAAGTCAACATGATTGTGATACGATGACAGAGAAGGAAATAACAGGGCCACACAAGTGAGCACCGCTGTGGAGTTGTGTCACGTGTGTCTGTTTACCGACGACTACACCTGTTACCTGTCTACTGATGAAGCGTCAAGCGTTAAAAAGTCACCGTGGAAATAACTTCCGTTATTACTGGTCTCCAATAGAAGGCACCAGATGCATACTTTAATTATGGGTGGCATGGTATCTACCAGGGGTCTTCAAAAAGTCTGTGGAAAAATGGAATCCAGAGGTAGCTTTATTTTGGTGCAAATTTTTATATCCGTTCTGGGTGTGTTCCTAACCGCGATTCTCCCATGCGCCTTCTGAGACCCCTCCTCTATGAAACAGGAGCCTGCCCCTCCCCACGGAGCTTTCTTTCGTCTCCTCATCCACTGTCATTCATTTTTCTGAATGACCCCACCTCATTGTTTCTATGAAAGCCGTCAGAAAGGAGTGCTGGAGCCTGCGGTGTCGGAAACCGTTTTAGTCATCAAAAACCTCTCCTTCTTCCCTCACCACACTTGCTCCTGTCCAGAGTCGTTCTTGGTTCTTTGGCACGCTGGAGAATCCATGGAGTGACCACACACACAGGGTCGTTCCAGCCCTGGCCTCGGGGAAGGCGTGGGCAGAGCAGATTGTCCCTGCAAGGCAGGTGCATGGAGACGGCCCCAAGCCAGGCTCCACGGAGCTCTACCAGGGCTGGCGTCTTCATTGTCACATCTCGCTGCTGGCCTGGGTTTGGTGCAGCCAGTTGCGAGGGTCAAAACCCTCAAAACTCAGTGCACGTGCTGACCCACTCGGCCCATCCACACTGTCAGATCCCGCAACTTCCAGCTGGGCCCCGTGTCCCCCGGAACCTTCCAGACCTGTGTCCCCACTGGGCTCGAGCGCCTGGGCCACGGGTGGCGCCTTGGTTTTTATTTTCTTAAACAAAAATACAAGGGTACTTCAAGATACTTGGAGGATATGGAAATGAAAGATGATTTGGGTACAACAAAAATTTGAAACCCAGATGTAATTTTTTTCATAATATGTTGTGAATCGATTTCTTGAGAACCATGGGTTTGGTATTTGTAGACTCCAGGGTTTATTTCTGATTTTCAGGATCAAGTGTATACTTAATAAGTCAATTTTGTCCCCAAGATAGGTACTGCCTCAAAAAAATTCTCCCATCAAAAAAAATGAAATTTGAATTGTTACCATTAGAATTCATTTGTGCTAAGCCAAAGACCATTAATAAAATAGAGATTAAACACAGTTAGTACTGGTTTTTTTGTTATTTTTTTTTGTTTGTTTGTTTGTTTGTTTTTTGGACAGGCAGAGTGGACAGTGAGAGAGAGAGACAGAGAGAAAGGTCTTCCTTTTCCATTGGTTCACCCCCCAATGGCCACTGCGGCCGGCACAGCGCGCTGATTCCAAGCCAGGAGCCAGGTGCTTCTCCTGGTCTCGCATGAGGTGCAGGGCCCAAGCACTTGGGCCATCCTCCACTGCACTCCCTGGCCACAGCAGAGAGCTGGCCTGGAAGAGGGGCAACCGGGACAGAATCCGGCGCCCTGACTGCGACTAGAACCCGGGGTGCTGCGCTGCAGGCGGAGGATTAGCCTAGTGAGCCGCGGCGCCGGCCACTAATGGTTTTAATGTGAGTAAGAGGCTTCTAAACACTGGCTACAACACTAGTAGACATTTGTTTCTCTGTGTGAACAAAGCCCACGGAAGGCACTGACGAGCTCCTACAGGATCAGGGTTCCAAGGTGTGTCTCCTCTGTTGCACCACGTGCATGTAGTCAGGTGCAAGACGGCTGCTAGAACGCCAGCCATCACATCCGTGTTCTAAGCATCAGAATGAAAGACAGGAAGGGATGTGTCCTCACTTTTCAATTACGCATGTCACAAGTCCCAGCAATATTTCCATGACTTGCAACAGGCTTTTAGACATTCATCTGGGAAATCATATGCCTTGCCAAAAATTAGGGTTGTGTTCATTTGAAGGAGTTGGGTATCAGGGATGTTATCAGGGAACGAGCTGTCTCTGCCAGAGACTCTGGGAGGCAAGTTTCCATTTCAGTCCTAAGTCTGGCATGCGTGAGTCTGCCAGCCCCTTTTTGACAGCAAGATCTGATAGGTACGGAAGACTGAGGGGTACGTGAGGATCCGAGGCTGGGAAGAGTGAATGATGTTGAGTGGAGTGTGTGAAGACGCTGACCACGGATCCCTGGTGTAGACTTGGGCTGGGAGCCGTGTCCTGACTGCACGTTCCCTGGGTTTCCTTTTGTCCGTTGAATGAATCTGGATCCTACACTAGCAGGGCGGGGCCGTTCATGCACCATTTATGTCTATTTTGTTTCAAAGAACTGAATTTTTTTTATAGATTTCATCACAATTTTGCTTGTGCTCTTTGTTCTATTAGAAAAACACCTTCCTATGCCAAAATGGTTTCTGGGTCCCCATAGTTTTACATTTCTTTTTGCGAGTTTCTCTCTCTCTCTGTTTCCGTGAACCCCAAAGGGAATGGAAAAATGGCATCATATTGACACAGCGTGGTACCTTCCGGAACATTCTTTAAATGCCCCATGTACAAATATGGTGAAAATTAAATTACCTCACCCAGCTGCCTGCACATTTCCCCGCAGATGCCTGGGCTGGGCAGGGCTGCTTTGCCACGAGGTTCTCTATAAACCAGCAGCACTGCTTTGTGGTGTGTTTGGGTAGCAGGCCAATTGCTTAAGGGATTTAAGTGTACGTATTGCATTTTTCCAGCACTTTCGCTTTTTGAACTAACGTGCAGGGTAGACCAGCTGCCCGTGCTGTTCTGACAGAACCACAGGAGGAAATGTGGCTGATTTCTTTGCTGGCCACTTGGGTGCCCCCAGAGTTCACTCCCTCGCTCCTCCCTCATCTTTCCGGCTTTGATGCCTTCACTCACAAGAAGAGGGCATTTCAGGAGGGCCTTGGTCGAGGAGAGGACTTGGTAGGAGAAAGAGCAGAGGAAGACGTGGAAGGGTTGTTTGTGCTGCCCACTCGTGTTTGCTGCAGGGGGAGTATTTGCAGTGCACCACGTGTGAGTGTGGGAAAGACCCCAGGCCAGCCGTGCTGCGGGCTGGACTCTGCCTGGCCTTCTCAGGGAGACTTCACTTTGACCTTGCACCTGTTACAAAGACAGACCTCATGGGGCCCCAGCTCCTGCCACCTCACCCATCCCCCATCCTTCGTTGGGGATGTAGATTTTTCTTAAGAAGTGGGTGTTGGGCCGGCGCCACGGCTCACTAGGTTAATCTTCCGCCTGCAGCGCCAGCACACTGGGTTCTAGTCCCAGTCGGGGCGCCGGATTCTGTCCCGGTTGCCCCTCTTCCAGGCCAGCTCTCTGCTGTGGCCAGGGAGTGCAGTGGAGGATGGCCCAGGTGCTTGGGCCCTGCACCCCATGGGAGGCCAGGAGAAGTACCTGGCTCCTGCCATCAGATCAGCGCAGTGCACCGGCCGCAGCAGCCATTGGAGGATGAACCAACGGCAAAGGAAGACCTTTCTCTCTGTCTCTCTCTCTCACTGTCCACTCTGCCTGTTAAAAAAAAAAAAAGTGGGTGTTGGATCCCCAACTTGTAGGAAAGTTTGGTTCATGCCCCAAATGGCGAAGCCAGGAGCCAGGTGCTTCCTCCTGGTCTCCCTTGCGGGTGCAGGGGCCCAAGGACCTGGGCCCTGCACTCCCAGGCCACAGCAGAGAGCTGGACTGGAAGAGGAACAACCAGGACAGAACCGGTGCTCCAACCGGGACTAGAACCTGGGGTGCCAGCGCCGCAGGCGGAGGATTAGCCTGGTGAGCCGCGGCGCCAGCCATAGGCAAGTCTTAAGGGGCCCTAATCTCCCTCTCCCCTGGGCTTTTCTTATCTCTGGGCTTTGTGCTCTGTGCCATCCCCACCCCTCTCTCTTGTTTTTCCTTCCCACAAAGGGGAACACAGGGGCTGCAGAGGGCTTAAGCCTTCCCCCAGAGGCATAGGAAGAGTGCATTAAAGCAGGAATGAAAATGACAAAGAGGCTGTGCTGGTGGAATCCAGGCAGAAGGGATGATGGAAAGAGCCACTGTGGAGCCAGAGAGAGCTGGAAGAGACTCCTGGTTCTGTCATTTAGAAACCGACTGTGACTTCTCTGAGTCACGCTGTCTTGGTTTATGACCTTGAAATCATGATACCTGCCTTAGGCGCGTTAGAGAATGAACTGAAATTAATGAACAGAAAAATCAGTGCAATACCTGACAAAGGATTGTCCTTCAAGAAATATTAATTCTCTTACCCTTTCCAGGCCAGTCATGGCTAGAATTCTCGGTGCTGGCATTTGCCGGCGACAGAACTTACAGGGGTGCGGGCAGTGAGGGAGAGGAGGTGACTCGTGGCAGTGATTTTTCTGATCTGTCTCCTTAGGCACTTTCTGTGCTGGCCACTTGCTGGTGTCAGGGAAGGTGAGGAGGTCCTTGGTGACCAAGTGGCCAGGGTGGATGAAGCAGAGTTGTTTGGGGTTTCTCCCACCCACGTGCCCATAAAACCCTAGTGCAATCATTTTACCCTGTTCCCCGGATCCACTTCCTCTTTTGGATGGTGCTGATAAAGTGATAAATTTCTCTCAGCTTCATTCTCCGAGCTGGCCACTCTGTTTGGGGCCAGCACATTCTTTTGCCACATGTGTTAATATCACTGTCTTAGGATCTGTCAGAATGAAGAATCACTTCGCTCCCTATGCCAGGGCCGAGCTGATTAGTCTCCACCGCACAGGGGCTGACCTTTCTCGGCACCAAGATACAGGACCAGGGCAGAGATCTCCTGGCTCGTTTCGTCCCTTATAAACTCACTGCCCAGTGTTTCCTATAAACTCACCGCCCAGTGTTTCCACAGCCGCAGCATGCTGTCCACACTCCGCCTAAACTCAGGGGGTGGCCAGGCTGCCCCGGGTGCAGCCTCGGACCCAGTGGGCTCCCTCGGTGGTGGTGACTGGAGGGTTTGGGTTAGCACAAAGTCCTGTGACTCCAACAATAAACTTTCCCGGGGTGGGTTTGTGGCTAAGTGATAAAAACAATAAAAACAGACCTGCCCAAGATACCAACTCCTCAGGCCTGGAATGCGATAATCTTATCAGCTCTTTATTCTAGGGAAGCCCAGTAGCCATGGTTTGTTGTTGTTGTTGCTGTTGTTTTAAGATTTGTTTATTTATTTGAAAGGCAGAGTTACAGAGAGGCAAAGGCAGAGAGAGAGAGAGAGAGAGAGAGAGAGAGGTCTTCCACCCGCTGGTTCACTCCCCAAATGGCCGCAACAGCCAGAGCTGGGCCGATCCAAAGCCAGGAGCCAGAAGCTTCCTCTGGGTCTCCCAGACAGGTGCAGGGCCCAAGGACTTGGGCCATCTTCCACTGCTTTCCCAGGCCACAGCAGAGAGCTGGATTGGAAGTGGACTAGCCGAGACTCGAACCGGTGTCCAGATGGGATGCCGGCAGTGCAGGCGGTGGCTTTACCCACTACGCCACAGTGCCAGCATGGCCATGGTTTTTTATAAAAATAAAAGTGTGGGGCAGGTGTTTGGATGCAATAGGTTAAACTGCTGCCTGCGGCGCGGGCATCCCATATGGACGCTGGTTCAAATCCCGGCTGCTGCACTTCCAATCCAGCTTGCTAATAAGCACCTGGGAAAGCAGTAGGAGATGGCTCAAGTGTTTGGACCCCTGCACCCACAGGAAGCTCCTGGATTCGGCCTGGCCCAGCCCCGGCCAATGCAGCCACTTGCAGAGTGAACTAGTGATTGGAAGACTGATCTCTCTTTCTCTCTCTCTCTCTCCCCTCGCTCTCATTTCTTCCCCTCTCTCTTAACTCTGACTTTCAAATAAAATGAATAAATCTTTGAAAAAAATAATAAAAGTGTGGAAGACACACACACCTCTTATAAAGCAAGATACTAGGTGTGATTCCTAGAAAAAAAGGAGAATCAAGCCGCCTTGAAGCTTCTTGTTCCTTGTGCAGGTGGCCCCCTGGGCTGGGCGTGGACCTCGGTCTCCTTTGCTTGGGAACGATGGTCGATACTTAACAAATAAAAACGGGTACGTGGTGGGGTATGAGACGTCTCTCCCCTCCGAGGTCTGCTGATGGTCCTCTCCATCTTCCCTGCTGGCTGACCCGGTCTGTAGGGTGAGCTTCAGGTCCGTGGGTACTCATGAAGTCCGGACTACCACATCCTAGTAAGAACGCCGGCAGGGACTTAACCATGCTTATGGGTATGGGACTAACAGATGCATTAATGTGGTTGTGCCAACCTACACTTACCTGTCAATTGCATTTTCCATGAACCTGCTGAAGAACTTTTTGTATCAAAATTTAAAAAAAAAATAAGTTATCTCGATGAAATTGCTTTCCCTTGGTACAACAAAAACATTTGTACTTGTATTACGACGATTTTGCTTTTAGCGACATTCTGAGAGTGGCGTAGGCTTCAGAGAACTGTCAGAGAGAGAGCTGTGCCCTCTCCTGCCTGCCGAGCTCTGCAATCCCTTGAGGGAGTGGAGGTTTCTGTGGGGTCCAATACCATCTTTCCCCCACATCTGCTAGTTTCATTCGTGTGATTTTCCCAGGTTGCAGTGCCCTCTCCTGTGGCCTCCCCGCCCTGGAGTCGGCCCTTGCTGCTTGGTGCCCCCTGCGTCTGCGCTGTGCTGTGGCTGTGTCTCTGTGCAGAACCATTACTTTCAATACAGTCAGCAGTACCATTCATAATGGAAACTGTCTCTATATTTACTTCAGTTTTTATGGAACAAATCCTACGTGCTGGTTACCATGTAGCCAAAGAGGATACGAGGTCAACTCTTAAAAAAAAAAATAAAATCCCCGCCCTTTATCTCAGCCTGCAAGTTAGGGGTGTGTGTGTGTGTTGTAACTTCTCCGTCTCTGTCTCCACCCCTGCACAGATCTTGGAGACATGAGATTTCCAACATTCCAGACCGCTGCCTTCAAGGACCACGCTGTGAGCCACAGCCTCTGGGCCGAGGCACTGGCAACGATGTGGAACCCCAGGACAGCCAAGCTGGCCAACCTCCTCTCCACGCAGGAGCCCAGAATGAGCCTGGCCTGAAATCAGAGCACACGCCGGAGAAAGACTGCTTTGTTCATGGAAAGAGGAAAGGAGAGGAGGGTTTCCAACGACTTGCAGCAAACTTTCCACCATTGTAAGGAACCCACCTTCTTTATCAACCACGCCGTCCCGCCCCCCGAATCCCCCGCCAGCCTTTGTCCAGAAACACGGGGTGCCGAACCTGGTGACAGGGTACAGGCGCAGGCCCAGAAAACCCGACCTGGCACTGTGATCGTGTCCAGACGATCGGGCAGGAGAATGAGGGCAGCGGGCCAGCCCAGCCCCCCGGTCATCCCAGCCCGCAGGCCCGCCTTCCGGGTTTGCTACATCTGCGGCCGGGAGTTTGGGTCTCAGTCCCTTGCCATCCACGAGCCCCAGTGCCTGGAGAAGTGGCGTGCGGAAAACAGCAAGTTGCCCAAGCACCTGAGGAGGCCAGAACCCTCCAAACCACAGCCCCTGGGCGGCAGCGGCTCCTACAGCCTCCAGGAAGCCAACGAGGCCGCCTTCCAGGGCGCGCAGGCTCAGCTGGTGCCCTGCGAAGTGTGCGGCCGCACCTTCCTGCCGGATCGTCTTCCTGTTCACCAGAGGAGCTGCAGGCCGAAGGGCCAGGGGCCCAGGGCGCCTTCCCCTGCAGACCTTCCTGGTCTCGGGAAAACTACCGGCACAGCCCCTGCCCGCCCAAGGATGCTCCCGTGCTACATCTGTGGTAGGGAGTTCGGTAGCCTGTCGCTCCCTATCCATGAACCCAAATGCCTGGAAAAGTGGAAGATAGAGAATGACCGGCTGCCCAGGGAGCTCCGCCAGCCGCTCCCTCGGAAGCCTGAGTCCCTCCCGTCTGGACTGGCCGGCCACGAGGGGCCGAGTCAGGTGCAGCTTGTGCCCTGCCCAAACTGTCCCCGGACCTTCGCCCCAGAACGCCTCCTGGTGCACCTGAGAAGTTGCGCAGCTCAATCCAGCGGCCCCAAAGCACAGAGCTTGTCCTTAGGGAGTCAGGGTGGCCTCTCTGAGGCCACTGGTGCCAAGCAGCAAGGCAACAAGGCAGCGCCTAGTGTATCTGATAAGGTAATCCACGCCTCATAAGGTGCATTGGGTGGGCGGGGGTCCATTCTCCCACGGGGGGGCGGGGGTGAGAGAAAAGTGTCCCCACAGTCAGTCCCCACAGGAGTCCTTCCATGCCCATTTCTGTCTCAATGCAGGCTGATCACGTTGCCCTCTGCTGGATGCACGAGGCTAGATCTCTCTAGAAACTTCCTTGCCTGGTGGGTTCATCTCCCTGTGAGGGGCTTCCTTCTCCCTTGATTCCCCCACGCCAGTAATTCCTGGGAGAGACTGTGATTCAAAAATGACTCACTCTGCTGTGTCTACATTACACAGATATAATTCCCATTCCAACAGTCAATATTTATTGCTGGTTTATTTTAGGCATCTACCTTAGGAATTCGGTTCTGGCCATGCTGGCTTAGGCTGAGTTTATCTTACCAAAATAGAATCTGTGTCAAAAACCCCAAATGACTTTAGCAAGAATTAAACACTGGGGCACTTGCAGACATGCATACACTCTGCAAATGTAGCAAATCTGTCTTGAAACACTTGGTGCGGTGGAGGTGAGGAGGGGATTAGCCCCAGCACAGACTCAGAAGCGAGGAGATGTGTGTTCATGGCTCTGGCAGGCACTCAGTTCCCACCTCTTCTCCCTCCCCTGTGTCTCAGCTCTACACAGAGTTCTGACCCCCAACCTGGGACATTCTCATGTGCGAACCTACATGGTGAAGAATTGCTGGGTCTCTGCTTGAGGTGCCAGCATCCGGCAGGGCCAGGAAGTGGTCACTGTGTGGGCTGCTGGCTGCAGGAGAGAAGTGTGGCCCACGTGCTCCTTGTCCTGCCATTAGACCAGGGAGTGATCGCGCTGTCCTGTGTCACACCTTACAGGATGCCGAATCAGGAGACAGAGTCTTTTCCCTGTGGCTTGCTACTGGAAATGCCCCAATACAGGGACTCTTTGAATAGATTGTTTTAGGAAAACCAAGGTTATACAGCTATTGTTATAATTAAACCGGGGGTGGGAATCTCTTTTTTTTTAATCCAAATTTTCTTCCTTTTAATTTTACCACGAGGACTGTCTAGTCCGTTTCTTCTCTGAGTTCCATGATTAAAATGAAGTGGCTGTGGACTCACTGGTTTAGGAGATTCCAAGACAATGATTCTTGCGCCGGGAAAGTCAGACCAACAGATGCTGGACAACTTTTCCGATGAACACAGAAGAAAAAAAACTGCTGCTTTTTCTGCGTAATAAAAACGCAAACTCTTCAGTGCAGTGTGGGCTTCAGGCTGGTCTCGTAAACACGATCTGTTTTCCCCATCTTCTGGCCGTGGCTGTTCTTCCAATACATGTGAGGTCTGGATCCAGGGAGTACGAGGATCTGCATCCCCGGGCCCCAACTCAGAAACCATGTCCGCCCTCTGCCTCCCGGCCCTGCACAGGGCTGCGGGGTTCCCCTCACGGATGGAGAGGCAGGGAAAGGCGTGGTCCTGAGTCTCACCCATGTTGCAACGCGTGCTTCGTGCTCCAAGCCTGGAGCCAGCAGGCTGAGCACACCCTGTTCTCGCGCGGTCTCGGCAGCACGCAGAGGCTGGCAGGCCTGCCACGGCACAGGAAGACACCTTTCTGACTCACCCCGGCATCTGCAGCGGAGAATGTCCCCCCAGTGACTCCTGCATTTGGATGAGGGCAGCGGGAGGCCATAGAGAGCACGTGGCTTTGTCACAGCTCACCCGGCCCTGCTCTCCGGCCTGAACACCCATGTGGCGGTGGGAAGGAACCTGCCACGCACACATCTTCCCACTGCTTCCAGAGGTGTGCCAACTCCTTGGGGGACCACACGGGCTGCAGTCGAGGACACAACAAGGTCATCCAACGTAGGGTCCCTTTAAGTGGCCAGATTTAAAACAAGCTCAATCAAAATGGAGAAAAGGCTGGACTTCAGAGAAGACCTGTTGAAGCGATGGCTTTCTCCCTCCCCACCAAAGACGTTTGCCATTCCAGGGTGCCTTTTTCCTTCCAGTTACAGTTCAATCCCATCCACCGATGGATGCCTTCCCTTCCTGGCCTCACAGAAAGTGTAGGCAGAGCTGTGAATCCCTAGAGAGCGCTGCCCTCTACAGCACAGGCGTCAGACCCTGACCTGCCCGTGACGGCCGGGGTTGGCCGGCTGTCACACACGGGCACGCCTTTATACGATTCCGAAGTCTGCTTCGTTTCTTCCCCGTGTGGATGAGAACAGTTTGCTTCTAGAATCCCTGGTCTGACTTCAGATGGGAATCACTTGTCTTGCCTGGCATTCTCAAGGGGCTCGATTTTGCGGTGACCTCAGGTGAGGGCCGTAATAAAAAAGTACCGTGATCTCGGTACTTAGGAAGTAACCCTCACTGGGTGGTGGGTGGGTGACACCGATGGCTTTGCTGGCAGCCTGAGTTGCCCCTTCACGCAGCCAGTTCCGCCAGGGAGAGCAGAGTGGACACTTGCTCACCTCCAAGGAACCTGGAGGAGGTAAGGGGAACAGAGCCTTCAGGAGAATGTGTTAGGTGAAGGTGTGACTGCCCCAGGCCTGTCGCCTTCGTCCTCTCCATCGCTTGGTGTCTGGAGCAGCCGTGAACTCCAGTTCTTTCCTCTGTAAAGGAAGCAGATCCCGAGTGAGCAGCAGCCAGTTGTACAAGCTTTTAAACGTGGTGTGAACTCGAGGGGCGATTTTGATGCCTGAGAAGGAAAACCATCGATTATCCTTTTAAATTCTACTGCTGCGTCTACTTTACGAGCTCCTCTGGTGTCTGTCTTACTAAGAGACTGACGAATTTGCTAAGGAACGTTTATATCATGGTCACGGTCATATTGCTCCTTATGATAATAGGAATGGGTAAACTTTATTTATTTAATTGCTGGAAAAAATAGTGTCCAACAGGGCCAGTGCTGTGGCACAGTGGGTAAAGCCGCCATCTGTGGTGCCGCCATCCCACTTGGGCACCAGTTTGAGTCCTGGCTGCTCCTCTTCCAATCCAGCTCTCTGCTGTGGTCTGGGAAAGCATTAGAGGATGGCCCAAGTCCTTGGGCCCCTGCACCCATGTGGGAGACTCGGAAGAAGCTCCTGGTTCCTGATTCAGCTGGTACGGCCATCTGGGGAGTGAACCAGTGGGTGGAAGACCTCTCTCTCTACCGCTACCTCTCTATAGCTCTGCCTTTCAAGTAAATAAATATATCTTTTAAAAAAAACTAGTGTCCTTTCTTCAAAGCTGGTTCTAAACCCTTTAGATGTCAGTGTCTTCAGGTTATGGAACACAGGTTGGCAGAGTAAATGGAACACAAGGGCATTTCAAAACAGTAGTGGAAACTGAAATTGAGAGATAAGTGGCCTCGTACAACTAGACACCAAAATGAAACCATTGCCTAACAACCTCCTATCGGTTAGGTAGTATTTGGGTTACGTTCCTAGAATTTTCTTTCTAACACATGAAGCAACATTCTTAAGAATCCTGACCTATATTGCAAAATAGGCGTTATTTTTCTTAACAAAAACTTTATTTTCTATAAATGATTATGTCTCTGAATGCAGTTTGGTGCAACTTTTGGCATCGTCAAGTTAGGATTTTGAATTTTTCTTTTTTCCCCATAAAGAAATGTTAAATGTGTAGAGATGGATAGGTTTACCCTGGTTGGACTTCACACAATGTACACGGGTATGGAAACATTACATGGTACCTCATAATTATGTGCAATTTTTATGTGTCTGTTAAGAACAAAAATTAAGTAAAAAGTTTTCACTGAAGTGTAAGGGAACTAAAAACTAGAAGCACAGCTGAGGCTTGAGCTGGAACTCTTTAGCTTCATCGCTAGCATCTGGTGCTGCCATCTGGTGTTGTAAAGTAGTATCTCCTCTCAAGTATGTTACTGCCTTTCATTGTTTTATCTCCAAACGCATCACAAAGGCGCCCGTATCTTGGGAACTCCAGGCATTCAGACTATTGCTATGGATTTGACTCCCAGTTATAAACGCGGGTCCCTGGCTAAGTATAGCATTCTTTCAAGGCAGAGCTCCCAGGAGGAAGGAGGTCACAGTCCGGAAATTGCCCAAGTGCAGGATGGTTTCCCGTGTTTTCAAATTTCCCACGCGTGTCTGTTGGGTGAGAGTAATTGGTGTTCAGGAGGAGGCATGGGGGAAAAGGACAGAACTCCTGTTGAGTGCCTTGGTCCTCAAGCAGCATCAGCGATTCCGTCTGGTTCTGGAGGTCGGGAAATCCAAGTTCAGGGCCGTCATAGGGTTGGTGTCTGGTGAGGGCTGCTCTCTGCTCCCAAGATGGCACTTGGCGCTACATCCTTGGCGGGAGAGGGGCTTTGTCATCACATGGCAGAGGGTCGGGGTGCACGAGGGTGCTTGCTTCAACCTTCCTATGAGGGTGCTGAACCTCCCTCAGGCCTGAACCACCCCCTGAAAGCCACAACTCTGAATAATGTTTATTGCATTGTAGAGTAAGTTCCAGCATGCATTTTGGAGGGCACACTATCAATCAAGCCGCAGCACATTATATATATGATCTCATTTTAATCTTCATAATATTAATATAAAATAGATATTTTCCCTACTTACTATGTGGAGAGACACAATTTAAGCAAGTTGCCCAAAGTCACATATTGGGTTTGCAAGAGGATGTCAAAAGCTGGATATTTTAGGACAAAGAGGAAAGAAGTTTGTTGGTTCTCTCACTGATATTTATTGTTAGGCATTGGACTGAGTGTGAAATAAGTGGTCTAAAAAGTGTGGACATCTCTTCTTGACCTCATGGGGACTTTGGTCTTCTGGAGGAAGTTTGATGAAATGAAAATCATTTATATAGTCTCAGACTGTGACTTGACCATGTGTAATGGTGCAAAGTAGACCTTTAGGATCCTGCTTAACCAAAACCTCAGGGGGAAGACAGCACAGCTGAGACATGAACCGTGTGACAGCACCACCTAAGAGCAAAGATGCGGAGGAAGTGAGGCAGGAGGGGAGGCTTGCAGGCAAGGCCCTGAGGTAGGAAAGATCTGATGATGAAAGTGAAGATCCATCTGTGGCCATAGCCTGAAGGGAGAGGGAACAGGCATATAAGCTGGTGCTGTAGGGGCAGGAGGGTTCGTCCAGCTGCTCCATGGACATGGGGACCTCAGTGGTTTGATGATTGCAGGTGAGAATGGATGAGAAAGGATGAGAACTTGGCCTAGAGCATTGGAAGCAGAGATGGAGAAGTGCTATGAGCAGATCTTGGTGCTCCTTGGGACTTGGAGGGGAGAGGAAGGGGTAAAGCATAACTCCAAGGTTTCTAGATCGACTCTGAAATTTTTTTTAAGAAAGGAAAGACTTGAAGAGGGTGGTTTTGGGGGTTTTGATCAATACTTTGATTACAGTATCAAAGTATTGATATTGATTACAGTATCAAATTCATAATGTGATATTTTATGAGATATTTAAGTAGATTAGGCTGGATACATGATCAAGAGGCTGGAACTCAAAAGAGAGGGTTGAGATGGGATACCCATTTGTGAATTACTAACATATATTTAAAGTGTTCAGAATGAGTACAAGGTTAGAACAGTAGACCCACTGATAAGCCCTGAGACAATGCGGAATGTAGGAACTAGCAGAGGAGCTGAAGTGTGGAGCCTGGAACCCAGGAGAAAGACCTGAGGAGTGTGGGACCATGGGGCCGTGCTCAGAGGCAACATCAGAAATAAGAGTGTGGAAAATGGAAAGGCTAAATAGATGAGGATTAAAATTGGGGCCATAGTTGGGGTGCAGCAGGTTGAGTTGCCAGTTGCAACACTGGCATCCATGTATGAAAACCGGTTGAATTCCTGGCTACTTCCTTTCAATCCAGGTGCTTGGACCCCAACCACCCATGTGGGAGATCCAGACGGAGTTCCTGGCTTCAGATTGGCCCAGCCTCGGCCATAGCAGCCATCTGGGGAGTGAACCAACGGGTAGAAGATCTCCTATCTCTCTCTCTCTCTCTCTCTCTCTCACTCTGCCTTTCAAATAAGAAAAAACAAATTTAAAAGAATGAGAATAAAAAAATACATACTTGGTTTTGCAGTGGGGATTTAGTTGCTAACCTTGGAAAGAACACAATACAGTGGTGGGGTGCCAGATGTATGGATGATAAAATAGGATGTGTTTTGAGAAGTTCAGCTTTGAAGACTAGGAGATAGTTGGTATATTGGCAATGAAGACATCGGGCTAGAGGGATTTCTCTAAAAGGTGGGAGCTACTAGAAACTCTCTGAACGCCCAGGGTAAGCATCTAGAGAAGCAGTGCAGAAAAGGAGGTTGAATAAGTGGGAGAAGGGGGTCAGGGCACTTTTTTGTTTCAGAAGAATGCCGAATGCAGTTGGAACCAAGTTTGTCCATTAGGAGTGGGACAGTGAAGGAGCTGCAATCTGTTAGCTTACATTGTTTTATATTTTCTCCATGAAGTGTCAGGCAAGCTGGTCAATACAATCTGTTGAGAAATAGCAGAGTGTAAATAGAAAAAGGCTGTTTTTAAGGTGCTTCTTAGTCCTTTGTCTCTTCATGTCTTCCTTTAAACATAGTTTGTGTAGTCAAGACCAAGACGCCTGGAACCATTTGCCTCTGTGATTTCCAAAGACAAGACTGACTTGGAACTCTTGGAGGTTGTTATGTTTGAGTGATAATTTGGGTGTCCCCAAAGGCCCATGGGTTAAAGACTCATGTGAATGGATTGGGGGGGGGGGCATTAATCTAATCATGGTGTTTGGAGGTGGGGCTTTGAAAAGTGATTGGGTTGAGTTATTGGAGTGGCACCCTGTGATCCAATCACAGGGGCTTTTAAAAGGAGAAGATGAATGTGTCCCCTGTGTCTCTCTGCTTCCTGACTTGCCATGTGGTCCTCCCTCCACCATCTGCACCCACCACCCTCAACAGACACCAGCAACATGGGGGTACCCTGGTCTTGAACTGAGAGCCTGCAAAACTGTGAGTGGAAATAAGCCTTCTTCCTTCACAAGTAGCTCCTCCCAGGGCTTTGCTGTAGTGACAAAAAGCTGACTAATGAGGTGGTGGTAGAATGTTCCGTGGGTCCCCATCTGGGGCTCTTACCCTTTTAATCATCTTCAATGGGGCTGGCCCACCTCCTCAGCTGTGCTGATGTCATGAAAACCAGCCTTGACCTCACAAACTACCCTCTGATGATGCTGGTAGCTGGACAACTGGGGTCCAATGCCATGGCCATTTCTTCATCTTTCTTGGGGCCAACCATGCCTGCATATCAGGGCAGCCTTCTAGGATCTCACAGCTCACAGGTGTACCAGGCACAGCAATAAGGTAACAGGATGGTTTCTCCTCTCCACTGTTGGCTGCAGAAGCCGACCTAAAGGGATCTGTGCACATATGTCGCGTGTTTGGGGTATGTGGGTGTTAAAGGTGGGGAAAGTTACATCAGTAAAGTTGGTAAAAGCTTCTTCATACAAAGATTCAAAGGATAATCGTTACTTGTACAATTGTCAGCCTAACGAAATTATTTTAAAAATTCAGCCTCAGTGTGTCTATCACATATCAGTGGCTAGAGAGGCTATGGGAGACAGGGCTGCCTCTCTCTGAACCCGAATCCCAGAGCAAAACTAGGTGGTCTTTGCCTTGGGGCTCTCCTCTGTGCTTTGCGCTCCTCCAGAATGACAAGCATTGTCTGTGACTCCTGTGAGAGGAGAGGGCCACATATTATGCATTCAAATATTATTCAGGTCTACAGGGAATAAAACTACAACATGGCTGTGTTCTCAGAAAGGATAATCTAGCTTAAATGATTTCATAGTCTGCATAAGCCTGCTTCTTCCTGTCACCACATCTCCAAACACAAACACACACACACACACACACACACACACTTCCCAGTGATAGACGCTTAGGAAATCTTTATGTAATTGGCTGAGTAGATATCCTTGATTCTTAGAGATCCAAGGTCAACGACTAAAACCTCTCCCTCAATTCTTAGAACTCTACCATGGACAGTGTGCCATGTGAGGCTCAAGTTCAGTTTTAGAAGTAGGTGGAGAAGTCAGAGAATTTTCCCTAGGAGTTCATCTCTCGCCTGGCTTCATTCCACATCACAGTGCACCTCCTTACATCACTTATCTCTAACCTCTGCCTCTGTGAGCTTGTCTTATATATAAATAAATATCCTACAAATTGATGAAGGGCCTAAATAAATCCAAGAACTCCATAAAATTCCAGTATACCTGCTCCGATACCCTGATCCTGTCTTTAAAGCCCCCAAGTGGCTCTCACACCTCAGACTGCCTTTGAAGCATAGAAGGTGAAACTTAAGGTCTCGCTGGTATCAGCTTCAAGTTCAGGAAGACAGAGGCAGAGGGTGGACAGCAGGATAGGGAGGGACAGGGTCAACAATATTGATAGGAAAAGAGGAAAAAGACCCTTCTCAAGTTAGATTTCTTTCTGGCCCCTCCAAGGTCATACTCTTTTCACTGGAAACCTCCTTTGCTTGGCCTTCCCCCTGAGTTGGGCAGCTTTTATTTAGCATGTGAGCTGCAGGTACAGCAGGTGCTGTTCAGGTCCAGCAGTGCCCAGGCCTGCCTTTGCTCTCTCTAGTCACGGCTGCTGTATCCCAGTTGGTGGATTTTCTCCTTCCCCCCTCTACGCCCTTGCTTCATTTTACCCCGTTATCTAGGATCCATCTAACTGTGAGGATCAGGCCTGTTGCTGAATGTGTGTGTCCAGAAACCAAACAGCAGGTGCATTGTGCGTCCGTTTTCTTCAAGAAAAGTAATTTGTGGAATTTGTATTTATTTAAAAGGGGGGAAAAACACAGAAAGAAAGAGACCGAGATCTACCATCTGCGTGCTCACTCCCTGAATGCCCACAACACCCAGGGCTGGGCCGAAACACAGCCAGGAGCCAGGACTCAATCCGGGCCTCTCACATGGGTGACAGAGGCCCAGGTACTTGAGCCGTCACTTGCTACCTCCTAGGATGTGTGTCAGCAGGAAGCTGGAATAAGACGTAGGGCTGGGACCCAAACTCAGGTGCTCCGATACAGTATACAGGTGACCCAAGTGGTGTCTTAACCTCTCCACCGAATGCCTGCCTCTTCTGACAAGAATTCTGCAAGATGTTTAATCAATACCTCCCAACCCGAGTCTTCATGAGATGTCAGGAAAAAAACAGACTCAAACGTGGAAAGAGAAAAAAACCTTCCACTAAGAAACTGTATTCCTTTCAGGAGCATGGGCTCAAATTTGGAGTGAGTTCTTTGACCTATATTTTTCAGTATTGTATGTCAGGATAAGTATTTGAATAACTGAAATATCCAGTTTGCCAACTGTTGGAAATACCAGCTGTTCTTTTTAAAGTAATGCACAGGAGATACTTTAATATTAACAGCATTTCCAAATGGATAGGCAAGTCTTTCTCATTGTTTGAAGTATCAAAATAAAACTCTAAATCATAAGTAACAGACTCTCTTATAGTTGGCCAGTAGACAGGGCTGGATTGGAAAATTCCTTTATGTGGCATCCAGTGATTCCCAAAAACAATTTCACTTCAAACAACGATCCTACCAGATGTGACATTTGGGTAGGATTGTCTGAAAACACCAGAAGTAAATGTGCAACACCAGCGGTTTCTGGGTGATCAGACCGCGTGATGGTGGAGGTTTAAGATGGAACTCTTCAGTTACTCCTGTGTACTGAGATGCTAGTTACGTCGCCTGCGTGTGTAAGACAGGCTCGAGGGAATGGAAGCTCCTCTGGACGTAGTCAGTCTCCGATGCTTGTTTTAAGTGGTGAAGGGAACTTTCTGACCTTGGGAAGTGAGTCTGGGGTGGCCTGGCCTCTTGGTCTCCTTTCTCTGTCTGTCTGTCTGTCTGTCTCTCTCTCTCTTCTTTTTGGCACCGTCTGCCCCTCCCAACTGTACACCTCCAGCCCTGGATAGGACTGGAAGGGGCCTGGGAGAATCCGATACACTCCTTCCTAAAAATGTGTCTCCCATGGGACTATCTGCTTCCTAAAGGGGACCTGGGCAGAAGGCAGTGTTTAATCCCAGGGAATGAACTTCGGAGGTAGTTGGGAGGGCAGAAGTAGGAGTTCTGCTGGTTTCTCCCAAATCCCATCCAAAGGCTGACGCCGGAAGTCAGGTAGAGCATAACACTGCACCGACCGCTGATGAACTTGTTTCTGGAACCAGCTGGAACCAGGTCGGCCTGAATTCACATAGATGCAGCAAGCAATCACCTCTCTCTGAGCGAGTTCCTGAAACTCGCAAGCCTCAATTCCCCTATTGTAGGAGGTTGAATTGGGGAAGGACCTGACAAAGCACTGTTTGTTGCTCTTCCATCCTCTCCATGGTGGCAGCATGGCGCAGAGCAGGGTCAGAGGACCCGCTGTCCACAGCAAAAACTGGATTTTTCCAGTTGCTAACTGCCACGTGCCTCAGTTTCCTGGCTTGCGTTTTGCCCAGAGAGTTATTATGAGAATAAATAGCAGGGCCTGTTTATTTGCCAGGTGACGCTTAGCTACTGTGCTCTTTGGTCAGATAGTCTGCAGTGCTGCAGTACGCACAGGCTTTTTGTAAGAGGCTGTGCTCTTGTTTTCCTCCAGTGTTGGGAGAAGGGTGAGCCCCCCGCCCCCCCGCCTCCCCACCCAAGCATCTTGCATTCTGTGATCTGCCTGCCCACTTATCATCGTGCACCCCCACACTTACCAAGACCCCTCCATTGTTCAGTCTAAGGGAAGGGATCAGGCGCGTGGAAGATCTAAAACGGCAGCTAAGGCCCGCGTTCTTGGTGTGTAATTGTGTCATTCAGAAAGAGAAAACACTCTTTGACTGAATGACCCCCATTCAAGCAGCTGCACAGTCACACAGTTCCCTAAGACTCTGCCAAGAGGCACTCTGTCATGACAGCCTGGGAGCCCGGCTGGGAGGAAGGGACGAAGCCAAACGTGCCGCAAGAAAATGGCCTGGGTCTCCCTCTCCGGGCACTGCGCACATGTGGTCATGGAAGGCAGCCTCAGGAGCTTTGAGCTGAAGATGGGCTCCAAGCACCGGTGCAATTCTGTTGGGATGGCTGCATGCTTAAATTCAGAGAGTGCAGAGGCTTTTCAGAGTGACATCTCTAAGGTGTCACTGCACAATTTGTTTTTCTCTAAAAGATTCCTCCTGCCACCTGGGAAGTTTGTAAATTCCCTAGTCGGAGACTCAGTCCTTTGGTTAAAGCACTTGTTCCATGGTGAGAGCCCAGCTAATGTGTGCAGAGTTTCTAGATGCCTAACAACCCTTGTTGGCCACTGCCACATAGGGTTTAGCTCGCGTCTTCGAACTGAGATAACGAGGCACATTGCTTCTGTCGGGGACAGTGAGGGACTGGGGGAGTAGGCTGCTCAGGACCAGAGCAGGCTACACCAGAGGCAGTAGGGAGGACTGGGGTGTGGGCACCCCAGAGAGCAACTCCTACCTGTGGATATTCGCGTTTAAAACTTGTGACAACATTGGCCTAGCCAAATAAAACATGCCTGCTGGCTGACATGGCTGCTGGCCCGTCTGTTACACTGCGATCCAGGGGCTGAAGCAGAGTAGAGGCCCTCCCCCGGGGGCAGCCAGGGGGAGATGCTGTTGGGGGAACAGTGGGGGCTGCTTGCGGGACCAGGGCCCGCACGCTCCATGCCAGAGCACGGGTCACTCTGCCCATCTGCCAGCCGCCCCCTGGACCCTCCGTGGGAGACTCTACAACACCCAAGCCATTCTTGTGGGTCCAACACCGGGAGGCCGAACCTGCAGAGTGATCAAAAACTGCCAAAGCCCAGATCCAGATCCCGGAGAACTATGGCTTTCAGTTCAAACATGGCTGTCACAGGGAAGTCAAGAAAAACGTTTTCTCGGCTCAGAGATGGCCCTCCTCACCCTGCCAGTCTCCAGGTTCATCTCAGGTGGTGGGAGGGGCTCTGTGTGTGCAAATCAGGCTCTCCAACCTGCTTTGGCCCAGAGCCAGAGCTGGGGGCGGGAGAGTCCCACCACGCTCCCTCGCACCGCGAGGGCCACTTCCAGGTCTGGGCTCCACACGGTGCCTGGCACCCCACCTACACTAAGCAAGCACTTCCTGGGCATCCAACGTGAGCTGCAGCTGCAGGCCTGCCCTCGGGTGCTCTTCTGCTTTGTGCAGCATCCCAGGTGCTCTCAGCTGTCATTTCAGTAGACGCCTCCGGTTTCTATTCCCAGAGCAACCGCCTTGTCGCTGTACCGAATCCCATTGTCTCACTGGCTCTTATGAAGTTAAAAAACACATGGTTAAACCCAGATGTTAATAGACTGGGCCCACTGTTCTGGATGCCAGTCATGCCCATCTAAGGGACAGCATTTCATCCAGCCTGAGGCCCAGTTAGAAGACAGGATAAGGATTGCCACGTCTGCCTATCGCGCGGTCACCTTTTTTATTAAGATTTATTGAGGCCAGCGCTGAGGCTCAACAGGCTAATCCTCCGCCTTGCGGCGCCGGCACACCGGGTTCTAGTCCTGGTCGGGGTGCCGGATTCTGTCCCGGTTGCCCCTCTTCCAGGCCAGCTCTCTGCTGTGGCCCGGGAAGGCAGTGGAGGATGGCCCAAGTGCTTGGGCCCTGCACCCCATGGGAGACCAGGAGAAGCACCTGGCTCCTGCCATCAGATCAGCGCCATGTGCTGGCCGTGGTGCGCTGGCCGTGGCGGCCATTGGAGGGTGAACCAACGGCAAAGGAAGACCTTTCTCTCTGTTTCTCTCTCTCACTCTCCACTCTGCCTGTCAGAAAAAAAAAATTATTTATTTATTTATTTATTTGAGAGGCGAGTGACAGAAAGAGAATCTTCCGTTTGCTGGTTCATTTCCCCCATACAGCCACAACAGCTGGGACTGGGCCGGGCCGAAGTCAAGAACCAAGAGCTCCATCCTGCTCTCCCATACGTGTGGCGGGGCCGAAGTACTTGGACCACTACCTGTTGCTTTCCCACACCCATTCACAGGAAGCTGGATCAGAAGTGGAGCAGCCGGGATTCAAACCGGCGCTCATATGGGATGTGGATATCACAAGCTGCCACTAAAGCTACTGCACCACAGTGCTGGCCCCCGCGGTCACTATTTCTTAATTTTGCATGTTGTAAGCTGCATCTTTACAGATTCATGACTTTAGCCACGTGGTCGGGGAGTGTCTGAGGGTAGGGTGTCTTCTAGGTCATTGCAAGTTGTGGTTCAGGCCTTCCAGGTTCCACCCTCACCTACGGATCTCCTGAAGTTCTCTTTGATTCTTAGGTTAGTGATGACCTCAAATGAACACAGAGACTTTGACCATTTGGATGCAACCTACCGGAGAAGAAGGACTATCAAACTTTCTGCATTAAAATATGTGCATTTCCAAGTAATGTACAAAGTGTACTTCTCCTTGGGGGAAGGTGTCGCTCCCCCACTCGCGGAGGAACGACACCAGACCCTGCGCTGTTCTCTTTCCCCGGCCCTTCCCGGGTTTGCTGCCGCTCCCCCCCTCCCCCGCCCCCCGCCTCCACAGAGGGGCGGCACCCCCGCCGCTTCCCCCGCTTGGAGCGGCACACCGCCGGCCGGCTCTCTCAGGGGTTCCTCAGATGTTCCTCCTGCATGTTGTCTCTCTCCTCCTTTATAGTCCTCTTCCACCAATCCCAACTCTGCTGGCGTTCTCTCCCCACGCGCTGAGCACTCTGCTCTCCTCCAATCAGGGGCAGGATCAGCTCCTGCAGCTTGTTAGTTGAATTGGTGAGGCAGCTGTTTGCTCTCTCTCAGCACCATATGGTGGGAGATCAGATGCATAGAGTTAGTCTTAGTTCCAGTACTTTAGTCTAGTCTCGGTTGCTCCCCACAGAAGGTGCCAGGCATTTCGATACATATATGTATTTACATACATAATAAAAAAGGGCGCCTTTACTCTTTGCTATGGCTGCTTTGTCACAGCCCCACTGAAATTATCTCATCAAAAAGAATAAGCTGGAACAAGCATTTAGCTTAGCAGGTAAGGTGCCCACTTTACATCAGAGTAACAGCTTTGGTTCTCATTTCTGGCTCTCGTCTCCAGCTTCCGACCGAAGCAGACCCTGGGAGGCAGCAGTGACAGCTGAAGTACTTGGGCCCCTGCCACCCGCCTGGGAGACCCAGAATAAGCTCCTGATTCCTGGCTTTGGCCCTGACCTCCAGAGCTGCTGAGGTCACTGGGAGAGAGAACCAGTGGGTGTAAGATCTTTCTCTCCATCCATCCATCCCCAAGCCCCCCACCCTTTGTCCAACAACAACAAAAAATAATAATTAAATTAAAAAGAAGCCAACTGCTTCAAGGACAAGCAAGAAATCCAGCAAGGTACTGGCCCCCGGTGTTGGGGTGGGGGTGGCTTCCTGTGCTCCCTGGAAGCAGATGGGCGACTGTGCTGTGTCCCAGAGGTCTCAGCTCTTTCTTCCTGAAGAGCATCTGTGGGCAGAAGAGAAGTCAAGGACAAAGTCAAAAGGAAAATGCTAAGGCAAGGGGAACCCTTTGGCTCCCATAAAACAAACCAAACATAGTGATTGACTGCCTCAGTTTCTCATCACTACAACCAAGTTACCCAAGGCTGCAGATGAATAAGGAGGTTTACTTAGTGCAGTTTTGGAGGTTAAATGTCTGTTCAGCCTGCGGCAACAGCCCCATGGCAGATGACGTCACAATGGCAGGAGGGCGTGCGGAAGGCATCCTGGTGAGACAGGAAGCCAGGGAGAATCAGGCTTCAGGCTAACTCTTTTGTCCACAGACAGTGGCAAGAACAATCCCAAGAACTCCTGTGAGACCAGCATCAGTCCTGTCCGAGCCAAAATCCCCAGGTACCTAAGCACTGCTTCTTAAAGGTTCCATCAACTCCAACGTCACCACACTGAGGACCAAGTTCCCAGCACAGGGACCCTGGCGGGACACACTCCCACCAGACACAAATCAAGCACTGACCTTGTGTGTTCCGTGCACACAGGCACAGTCCCTTAGATGCTAACGCATGTTGGCGTTTCCACACTGGAAGATGAGAAAGTGGCCAGTTCTGTTCACACCAACAAGAGGCCATGAAAATGGGCCCAGAGGGAGATTCCCGCTTCTGTGTTACTCATCTCCAGCTGCAGGGCTCGGGTCCTGAGAGTTTAGAGTTGGACTGGACTTGATGGAATTTCATGTGAATGGGGTTTCTTTCCAGGGCATGTTCTCTGGGGAAAAAATTATCAATGTCCTAAATAAACCAACCTTCAACAAAACATTTCCTAATGATCTCTAGGGTGTTTTTTCTTTTCTTTTTAAACTTTTCCAGTTTTCTCTGTGGTTGTGTGTTTTGTTTCATCTTATTTTCTTGAACTGGAGAACTTCTTGGGAAACAAATGAAAAGGTTTAGATTCTTAGATTCTTGGGGCAGACATTTGATGCACTAGATATGGCATTCCTTGGAGTGCCCACATCCCATACTGGAGTGCCTGGGTTCAAGTCCCAGCTCAGCTTCCACTCCCAGCTTCCTGCTAATGTGTATCTGGGAGGCAGCAGGTAGTGGCTCAAGTGTGTGGGTCCCTGCCACCTCACTGGAGACCCAGATGGAGTTTCTCGCTCCTGCCTTTAGCCTAGCCCAGACCTGGCTGTTGAAAGCATGAAAGCCTTTGGGAGCGAACCTGCAAATAGAAGCTCTCTTTCTCTCTCCCTCCCTCTCTCCCTGTAAACACATTTCCTAGTTCCTGGCAAGAATCCACTCAAATACATTATCTAAGTTTGGGATTTAGTTGAACAATGTACACGGATGATTCTGAACTGATGGCCTTGCCTGAGCCTAGCAAAGTGAATGTACTCCCCTGAGCTCTGTCTGCATGAATGTTTATTAATCAACTTTACAGAGAAATAGTTTTAAAACAGTAAATAGCACCCATTAAGCATGTGCAATTCATGCATCAGGTGTGGGTGGTTTTGTGCCCTGAGATATCACCAACATAATCAAGATATGGAATATTTTCATCACATCCCCAAATTCCTTTTATTCCTTTAGTCTACCTTCTACCACCTGACTTCAGGAAACCCCTGATTTGGTTGTGGATCACTATTGATTACTTTCAGTTTTATGTAAGTTGGAATCATGCGTCTGTATTCTCTTGTGTGTGGCTTCTTTCAGCATAATGGTTCTGGGTTCATCCATGTTGTTTTAAGTACTGGTAGTTCTCTTTTATCGCTGGGTAGTGTGAGAAATATCTTCATCTGCCCACTCAACAATGGACTTGGACTCAGTAGGTGCAGTGAAAGTGAGACTTTTTTTTAATAGTCTTGCGAGATGAGGGGTCTGGTAGGCAGGCACACCCAGGGCAGGTTACAGCAAGCTATGGACTCTAGCACGTTGGCTGAGTATTCCTCATTGGCTGAGTACTACGAGCTTGCAATCTTCCCAGATGTCGCCCATTATCTCCGTTTGTTTTAGTTCTACTGGGTTAACCACCGCTAAAGTTCTACTTGCTCAACACCCTGTTTATTTCAGGACTTTCTGGGTGCAAGTTCTTTGTGGCTTGTAACCTAGCTGTTACGCTAGCTAGCTGCTAGTGACATTCCACGTATCTGCAAGCTGTTGTGATGGCGTTATTAGTAATTTTCAGCTGAAAACCTCACTTTGAAAATGAACCAAATGTCTTTACTTGTCAAAAGCAATAGTCCGTGGAATGGCTGTAGTGCGCTTTGTTGATCTGTCCATGAACGTGTGTAGTTACTTAAGTGCTTTGTTCTGTAACTTCAGAGTTCTCTCTGCTTTAATGCAGGAAGAACCTGCTTGCTTTTCTCCAGCATGGGAGAATGTTTTAGTACATAAAAATTATAAATTGCCCAATCTGACCCATTCCTTAATCTCATTCTGTCTCAAAGGCATTAAATCTTCATCCTGCGTGCTGGTCCTACACACAATTCTTTAACTTGGCAAATGCAGCCTTTTTGGTCTAGCAAACTCTTCATTTCAGTATTGTCTATCCAATGTCTTCTCCACTCCTGATGCATGGCCAGCCTTGAATCATGGGAGGAGAGTGTCAGAACCAAGGTGAGAAGAGGGGGAGGAAAGACACTTAGAAAAGCTGCCCAACTTTGACTCTGTTCTCAAAGTCTGATCCCTGATGTGTCAGTCCTATGTAGAATACACTGATCACCTCTTGCTTACTTCCTCTTGTTCACAAATTTCTCCCCTCATGTAGCCCCTCAATAAACCCACTTCAAATACCACTCGCGTCACCAGCTTCTAGTCAAACTCTCCTTTCTCATATCTCAGGGTCCTGTGGCACTATACCCACATCTTGGCTTCTATAAACTTTGCCTTGTAATTTAATTTCTAGCTGATTTGTTTGTCGCCTGAACTAGGAGAGGTGAGGATCAGGTTTCCCCACAACCCCTAGTGCAGTAAAGGTGTTATACTCAACTAAATGCTTGTTGCTGGAAGGAGTAGAGGAATAAAGATGTAGAGGCAGGAAGGTTGAAGACTGTTTTCTGTAGCATGAAGAATTCTGTGTTGAGCTCTGGGTGGCTGGAATTTCTGTTTCATTGGGTAACTATTGGGCACGACTGAAGTCAGCATGAGGTGTTGGGTCTTTATTCTGTAACCATGGAGAACCAAAGAAATTAGTGAGATTGTGTCAGATCAAGTCTGTATTAAACAAAGTCAAGTACAGAGAGCAACAAGGCACTTGGAAAGCTGAAAATTACATGGTGATTTGTCATTCTGGCTAAAATGGGCAACACAGTACGTGAGGGAGTGTTTGGCCTACCCAGCCACTGGATTAGCCTTTTGGTTACTGCTTTTCGACATAAGATGGCTAATGTCGTATGGCATTGTAGAGCTGTCTGTGAGTTCACTTCTTACCTAATGCATCTAGGCTATGTAGAGAGGCTGAACAAATTTGAAATGTCTGGAAGAGCTGAGTTTTGGGATTATCTTGTGGTACAAACAGATGGTATGCTCTTCCAGGCCTTTGTTGCTGCTTTTTAAAATAACGGAGCAGAATTCTAGGATTTCAATTAAGTTGCATCATAGAAGCATTTAACCGATGTGTATTCCACTATAAACAAATAGCAAAATAAATAGTATTGTTGGAATCATATAATTTAAAATACTGTAAATGTTTTCATTTAAGAGGAAAACTTTCTCTGCTCATGTTTCTGGCACCACTTGTGTGGGTTTTCCCACATCAGCAATCGCTACTCTGACCCTTCAGACAACAAGTGGGTGTTCTGATTCAATCCGGTTCTGACGCTCACTGCGTGGAGTTAGCGCAGACTCCACAGGTGGAGGGCTCAGGCTCACCCGGCTGCCTCCCTCTTCAGATGCCAGTCGTAAATCATAGGTCCTAACCTGACTCACACTTCTGCCCACTTTGGCAAAAATGATGGCTCCCAGGACCCTCTCATCATGCTGATAACTTGCTGAAAAGGACCCCAGAAGCCGGGTCACAAGATGTTATGTTGCTTGTGTTACCAGTTTGTTGTAAAGGATAGGGCTGAACCGCCAGGTGTGGAGGTAAGCGGAGCAAGGTATGTGGGGTGCGGCAGAGGCTCTGTACCCTTCCTGTGGGCACCACCCTGCGTGCCTCACTGCGATCAACAACATGGCACTCTCCGAGCCCTTTCATTTAGGGTTTTCATGGAGGTCCCATTACTAGCAATGGTTGGTTCATTCAGTCCCCACTCGCTCTGCCCTGGAGATCAAGGGGTCAAGCTGAAAATTCCAACTCAAGTTTTTATGTCTTGGTATTTCCATCGACCAACCCCCAGCCTGCAGCTGCCTAAGGAATCCAGCGAACAGTCATCTCATTGGCTCACAACATCACTCTTACTGAGGGTATTCTAAGGATCTTGGAAGTGCTGTGTCAGAGTCTGGGGATTAAGACCAAATAGGAAGAAAAGGCTGCTACAACCTGTATCCCCAGGATATTCCAAGGGTATCAAAAGCTGAGAGTCAAGACCTGGATGGGGCAGAAACCGGTGTGAGGGTGTATGTCCTATCACAGCACATTTTGTGCTATGCAAACAAAGCTGTATTCATTGCTAATATTAATTCTAGTTCAGACTACTCATTGATTACAATACTGAACTGACCTGCATACATGATCTTTGAAATTTCCTTTATGAATTATTTAAAGAATGTTCAGCAAGTAATAGAGCTGGACTTGATTTTACCTTTAGGACTGGCTTTAATCCCTAATCACTTTCTAACTTTTGATTTTTGAATTGATATTCTTTTCTGTCACTCCATTATTATTATAAAAAGGATACAAGCTCATTATGGAAATTCAAGAATTTAACTCCCTACTTTAATTTTATACTGCTTTAAATGACTGACATGACTGGTAAGGAACGTGTATCATTAACATTTTACAATTTCCTTCCCTGCCAGTTTTGATAATTAAAATATTTTTATCTGTCAAAGTATATTCCTTTTATATTCCTTCCTTTAACTATAATTCTGTAGTTATTTTTGCCTTACTTCTGTGTTTCAGTTGGTTAATACTTGTCACAGCTACTGTATTTTTGAGCTTCTGTTATTGTTTTAGCCCTTGACTGCTTATATTTTATTAATCAGAGGTTTTTAAGGAAGATCAGAAGTAGGCTGACTATAGTATTTATTGGCTACATAGGGACACTTTAGAGAGTAAAAGAAGAAGCTATTACACATAGCCAAGACAACAGGTGCAAGAGGACGATTCTAGGTGCAGCAGGCAGGAGGATGTCCAAGAAACCAGAAGTGGTGCATTGTGTGTTCCTGTGGGCTTCAGCCCAGCACGTTTTAAGGCATTTAACTGATGCAAAAAAACTGTATGAACAAAAAAAAATAGACTGGCTAACCACTCAGGAGCTCACATACTGGAGCAAATGGGAGTCCATTGAGTCAACTGAAGTCATATCCATGACTCTGTATATATGGACATTTTTTTGGCAAAGTGACTATAACATGTATCGGGTTTTCAAAGGAACCTATAATTCCATAAACATTGGTTACTAATTTCTAGTTCAGAACATCTCCAAAAAGCCATATCCTTGGAACACGTTCTCCTAACCCTTCCATAAAGAATAGCATGCTATTGTATTGTCATGGGGCCAGCATTTTGGTATAAAGGATTAAGTTGCTGCCTACAATGCTGGTATCCATATGGAGGCCAGTTGACTCCAGCTACTCCACTTCTTATCTAGCTCCGCACTAATGCACCTGGGAAAGCACTGGAGCATGGCCCCAGTCCTTGGGCCCCTGCACCCTCGTTGGAGACCTGGAAGAAGCTCTTGGCTCCTGGCTTTGGACTGGCCCAGCTCTGGCCATTGCAGTCATTTTGGGAGTGAACCAGCAGATGGAACATCTGTCTCTTTGCCTTTCAAATTTATAAGTAAATCTTTAAAAATAATTGTGCTTTCATACTGTCAACACTTAGTATTTATTGTAGGCTGATATTAGAAACAAACAATTGTGCAGTGTTTCTGATTTTCATAAAAGTCCTGGAAATGACTTGTTTGTCAGTCTTCAGTATCTCTTTCATTAAAATCCAGGCAATAATAATAGTGTAGTTAATTGTTTTTCCTTCAAACTGTCATACTTTATTTTTTTTTAAAGATTTATTTATTTATTTGAAAGTCAGAGTTACGCAGAGAGAGAGAGAGATCTTGCATTTGCTGGTTCACTCCCCAATTGGTTGCAATGGCCGGAGCTGCACCGATCCAAAGCCAGGAGCCTCTTCCGGGTCTCCCACGTGGGTGCAGGGGCCCAAGGACTCAGGCCATTTTCTACTGCTTTCCCAGATCATAGCAGAGAGCTGGATCAGAAGTGGACCAGCCGGGCTTTGAACCGGTGCCCATGTGGGATGCTGGTGCTTCAGGCCAGGGCGTTCACCAGCTGCGCCACAGCGCCGGCCCCCACACTGCCACACTTTCTTCAGCAAGCTCTGTTAGCTATTAAATTGTGCACTTCTCTGTGGTTTCCCTTTAGCCTGAGCTGTCAGAGAGGCCAGTAAGAGATATCTGAAGCTGTGTGAAGCAGATTATCCAGGGTAGGTATCCCACTCCTCTTCTACCAATATCTCCCTTAAGGCTTTTCACCAAACCAGCCTCCTTCCTTTGTCCTTGTTCCTTTATTTTTGCATTAATGCTGCTATTACAACTATTTTACACTGGTTGAGTGACAGGGCCTGAACTTTTGCATAGTAGTCTAAGCCTCCCCCTATGGTGCCAGCATCCCATATGGGTGCTGGTTCGAGTCCCAGCTGCTCCTCTTCCAATCCAGCTCCTTGCTATGGCCTGGGAAAGCAGCAGAAGATAGAACAAGTCCTTGGGCCCCTGTACCCACATAGGAGACCCGGAAGAAGCTCCTGGCTCCTGGCTTCAGATTGGCTCAGCTCTGGCCATTGCAGCCAACTGGGGAGTGAACCAGCGAATGGAAGACCTTTCTCTGTCTGTAACTCCGCCTCTCAAATAAATAAATAAAAATCTTTAAAATGAAGCAGATGATTGATGGCAGGTCAACAATGCTGATTAGGAAAGGAATGTGTTAAATGTCTACTTCCCTTCCTGTTACACAGACCTGGCCAGTAACGGTGCAGCCGTTGTGTTCCTGACAGAAAAGAGACTTGAGTAGAGAGAGAAGGAGGCTGTGGGCTAAGTAATAAGATAATTCCAATAGTGGCCAGGAAAATTATTGAAAACATATGAGAAGTCAGTGGATTCCAGTAAAAAGAACTACAGACAAGTGAAACCTTTCCCCACAGCGTTTAAGTGCCCTGTCTCTATCCAGCCTAACTGACTTTCCCAGGACTGAAAAGGCAACAGCGAGAGTGTGATGAGCCCCAGGGACTTCTTTAGATAGGAGCAGTTCATCCGCCCTGCCACAACATGGTCCACACCTTATCTACATAAGTTTAGATGGTAATAAGCATTTCAAAAGTCTTTTTAAAATTTTTTTGCTTATTTGAGAGACAGAAACAGGGAGAGAACCAGAGACAGATGGAGAGACTGACAGGGAGTGCTCTCATCGGCTGGTTCACTTCGCAAAACTCAAAACCCACTCCTCTGGGAACTTGGTCCAGGTCTCCCACGTGGGTGGCAGGAACCCGCATACTTGATCCATAACCGCCACCTGCAAGGGTCTCTGTTACCAGGAAGCTGGAGTTAGGAGCCTGAGCCAAGACTGGAACCCAAGTTTCCTGATGAGGGCAGTGAGTGTCAACTATTAAACACTGCTCCCTTTTCGAAGTCTGTTACCCTGATGTTAGATCAGCAGTCTCGCACTGCTAAAATACTACCTAAAATGTTCACGGGAAAACTGCTGATCTTAGCCTTCACTCTGCACGGATCTCAGCTTACTGACTTCTCTGCCTTGCTTTGACTACACTTCCTGGAGTTGCCTGGCCCAAGCAAGGGCCTCACCAAGACAGGGCCCCCTCTCCTCATCTGACCCCTTCAGCCAACCTGGAGCTGCCCCGCTCTGCTCTGCCATATTCTGGAAGCAATTGGCTTGCACATCATCCAAGAGGGGGCCTTCGGCCGGTCCTGCCAGGGCTGCGGTCTCTTCTTGCCGTTCCTTCTGTCCATCCGCCAAATATCCACTTCTATTCGAAAACATTAGAGAAAGGAGGCCGCAGAGTCAAACCACAGCAGTAGGGGTAGTGGCGAAAACCGCTGGCTGGAGGCTGCCAGCTTTCCCTGGAAGTCTCAGACTTGAAAAGCACTGCAAAGTAGAACAACTAGTGTTCTTATCTGCACTCACACCCGTGAGGATGCCATTTGCTCGTGGGCTGTGGCTGGCTTGCTGGCACTGCCCTAGAACATTGCGTAGAGAGGAAGATAGTCAAAGCTTAGGACGATGGAGTAGGGTGAGGGTTCAACTAAAGTTCAGCCACAAGTACAGAGCAGGGAAGAAGCTGTGGGAGATGTAATATACAACGTCTTAGTCTTTCTGTGCTTCTTGTTTTGTCCCACAGCCCATTCAGTCCTGCGCATGTCCCCTGGGCTCTGTGTCTGCCTGTTTCCTCCTAACCTTTGCTTCCAAAGGCAACAATGACAACGTGACGTGGATGTCTTCATTTCTAAACCACGCCATTTATTTTGCTGATTGGCTTGGTAAAATACTGGATTTGGCTCCTGGTTTCGGTGTGGAATTTTAATAAATTCACTGTTCCCAAAGTAAAAAAAGAGTAACTTCTCATTTGTAACTATAAAGCCTGCATTTAATTATCCTTTCAAGTAAATAAGCATGCAAGAAGTCGTACAAAAATGTTGGATGATGTCTTGAAAAATATTGCTTATGCCTTAGACTTTCTCTTAGGTCTTGAGTTCCCCAAGTATTTTTCTAAAGCCACTTTTTCTGGTGCTTGACCCTGCCACACAGCTAATATAAAGAACGGATAAACAACTCTGCAGCTATTTTGATAGATGGAGAGAATCTGCTGGCACAGTTTAGCGTGGAATAATAGAAAAAAGAATTCTACCTCAAAAAATACACTTTTATAGAAACTTGGATCACCAGGGAGCGGCTCCATTTTCCATTTAGTTTGCATTCGTTGCGTGTTTTCTCCTCCAGAGTCTGTTTTTCACCACTGATAGGCAGGAATCATGAATGCATTTCCTTCTTATTTTGATTTTTCTCTCTGCTCTCTCCATTTCAGGTGCAACTCCCAAAAGTCCCAGTTAAGAGCAGACTGATTGTAAAACACACAGATTTTACCATGTTTTATTTCCCCAAAGGAAACCACACCGTCAGCTTAATTTGTTTCTGTTTTCATGCCTCACGGTGCAACTAAAGAACATATTGAAAAGTCATTTAACTCCACTGACACTTCTTACAGCTCCACCGACGTAGGTCTTTTCCATTACTGAGGGAATGTCCTCCCTGACTGAATCACACTCACTCGCCCCACCGTGCCTCGTCCCAGCGTTTCCCCTTAGCCCAGAGCCTGCGTCGCTTCTTTCTCAGAAGGTTGCTTTGCCTGCCACCCACGCAAGCTCCGTTCATTCCCCACTTCCTCTAACTTCATCCACTCGCCTTTCGTCCCGTTCTGCAAAGCCTCACAGCTCCACTGCAGCCTTGACCCCACCTGCTCCTCCTCTGAGGCCTCTCTCTAGTGACCTTCCTGTTTTATGCTGGGTCTATAGTGTCTCAGGTCTGCCTGAGGCACGCCTATCTTGCAGAAGGCAACAAAACAGCGTCATTTATCTTCAGCGTCATTTATTTCTCAGTAAAGAAGCTTCTTGAAAACACTTCTTCTTTTCTTTGACCTCATTTTTACCCCCTAGCAATTTAGTCTTTATTTTCTGAGTAGTGAAACTAAACTCAAAGTCACCAGTCCATAATCGATAGAGGCAACTAAATCCAGGGGCCTCTTCTTTGCGACAGTTGGCAGAATTGGCACTCTCTCCTCTCCGGGAGCCCAAAGAGTTTCCAGAATGGAAATCTTTTCTCTCTCTGCCCTGCTTCTATCACCGCAAACTTGAACGTCTTTGTTTTCTGGCTACAATGTCTGCTGTTGGCCAATCTTTGCTATAGACATCCTCATAGGAATTTTTCTTTGTACACTCTCTGCATACTCCCCTTCTCGGGACGCTTCATAGATTTGAGAATCTTCTGTGTGCATAGCTCTGAAATCCATTAACCTTGAATCGAAGGCCTATACTTGCTGTTCTGGCTGGAGTTATTCACATTTAAATTCTACTAGTTTGTCACACCCAACAGGTTCAGAACACAGTGTTTTACTACTTGCCCAACTTGCCGTTCCTGATCTTCTCCTTTCTTTACATGACATTATCATCTTCCCCACCCCCAGAATAAAACTTTGGGCTTCTCTTAGAACCAAGATTTCCTTACTGTAGAGCCAGAGATGTTCAAGCTCTCAAAAATACCAGGCTGCCTCGAAGAGTTCACGGCAAATGGAATTGAAAGATGAGTTTATTTTGGTGCAAAAAGTTTTGAAATCCATGTACAGTTTTTCTTTTTACAATATACATTTTTCTACAATTTTTTGAAGACCCCTCGTACATACATATGAATTTAAATTTTTTGGATGCTAATAAACTTACCTTCTGATTCTGTTTCTCACTATTTAAAGTGCCTTTGTAGGCTCTCACCTGCTAGCCGCATGTGGCCAGACTAACATTCTGGGAGCCTGATTCATTTTTTCCCCAGCTTGGTAGCTTCTGCTGTGGTTTAAATACGACTTGACCCTGGAATTGATGTAACTTAGTCCCCAACATCCTGTGTTCTTTGTGCTGAGGGTAGAAACTTAATCGGTTGTGGTATTTGGAGGTAGCATCTTTGGGAAGTGAGTAGTCTGAATTGGGGTGTTAGTGTGGGCGCCCCCACGGTTGAATCCCAGTAGTCTTATAAAGTTAGAGATATCAGAGAGAGACACAACCTCCCTGTCTCTTGCTGTGTGGTGCCCTGTACCAGCAGCAACTCTGACAGCAGGAAAACCACTACCACTACCACAGACCAAGCCAGTCAGGTCCACCAGAGCCGTGTGCCAGAGCAAACCTTTGTTCTGTATAAAGTTAGCCGGCCTCAGGGGTTTCGCTATAGTAACACAAAGCAGAGTTGATACAGCTTCCTAGAATCTACAAAACAGACCCCAGATCTTAGCAGGCCATTCATGCTCTCCACAGCGTGACTGCAACCTACCTGGTACCAGTGCCCAGTGCTCCGTTGAGCCCCAGGCAGACGAATGGTTGACTGTTCTACACTTGCTCACGATTCCTGGTCCTGAGGTTTTGTTCCTGCTGCTTCCTCAGAGGGTTATGTGGTCTAAATTCTGCCAATTCTTCAAGTTCTGTCTCCTTGAAGCCTTCCCTGATCTTCACAACATAAAAATAAACTTTTCTAACCCATGAATTGCAGTTATTAGCAAAGCCACACTGGCTTTCTTTGGCTTAGTGTTTATGTGGTATATATTTCTCCGTCTCTCGTTTTGCAACCTGATTATATCTTGATGTTCTTAATGTGTGTTTCTTGTAAGCAGCACATTTTTTAAGCTAGTCTAGCAATTTTTGACTTTAATTGTGTTACAGAGTCTATTTATAGTTTATTGCAATTATTGACATGTTTAGATTAAGTCTACCAACTAGGTGTTCTAATCCTATTCATTCTTCCACTACCACCACCACCCTTCAGCATTTCTTTCTTTCTTTTTTTCTTTTATACTTATTTCTCCTTTCTCACCTTTTTCCAGGGGTTCATTAAGTCATCAGGTTTTTTATTCAAAGATTCTTTTTCCCATATTCATTTTTTAAAGATTTATATATTTATTTATTTATTTCAAATGTGCAGTTACAGAGAAGGAGAGGCTGAGGTGAAAGAAAAGTCTTCCATCTGCTGGTTCACTCCCCAGATGGCCACGATGTCCAGGGCTGGGCCAGGAGCTTCATCCAGGTCTCCCACGTGGGTGCAGGGACACAAGCACTTGTACCATCTTCCACTGCTTTTCCAGGCACATTAACAGGAAGCCAGATCAGAAGTGGAGCAGCCGGGACCCGAACCAGCACCCATATAGGTGTAGATGATGGCTTCACCCCCTATGCCACAGTGCCAGTCCCTTCCCTATTCATCTTTAAATTATGTCTTTTATGTCTTTTTGCCTTTGTGCGTTAGTGGTTTCTACACAGATTG
Source organism: Oryctolagus cuniculus (assembly GCF_964237555.1). NCBI lineage: Eukaryota > Metazoa > Chordata > Mammalia > Lagomorpha > Leporidae > Oryctolagus > Oryctolagus cuniculus. Next base: position 11,903,172 of record NC_091437.1, read on the forward strand.
AAGTATGCATTTTTACTTATAGATATGTTTTTAAGTTTTTAAAATTTATTCATTTGAAAGACAGAGAGATAGACAGAGATTTACTGGTTCACTCCTCAAATGCCTGCAGCAGCTGTGGCCTGCCAGGACAAGAACAGGAGTCAAGTCTCCCACATGGGTGACAGGGACCCAGCTATGTGAGCCTTGCTATCTCCCAGGGTCACATTAGCAGGAAGCTGGGACTCGAACCCGGGCACTCGGATGTAGGATACGGTCTTCCAAAGGCCCATCACCTTAATCGCTACACTAAGTGCTCAACCCAAAATGCACAGGTTTAGCTCACATTATTCTATTTCTTAAAAACCACTACCAAGAAAATATTAAGAATTCTTTGATGACCTGTTGCTATATTTTATTCCCTACCCTTGTGCTCTTGTTGATTATAACTTATTCCATGTGCATGTACTATAAACTCCATATTTTACTTAATATTTTTCCTTAAAAAGTCCATAATGTAAAAGACTTAGCTATATATATATATTTTATATTTTAGTGTGTATATATATATATATATAAATTGAGACTCTGCTTTGAAACTTCATTTTAATTGTTGACCTCTCTGAGTTTTCTGTTAGTCCCATTCCTTCCCGTAGAAGCTGATTTGAAGAGGATATTTTCCTTTCAGCATTTACTTTTCTTTTCTTTTCTTTTTTTTTTTTTTTTTTTGCATTTTTATGGAGCACATCTGTCAGGGGTAAATTCTTTCACCTTTTGTCTGGCCAGAAACGTCTTTATTTCGTCTGTTTGCAGATATTTCTACTGAATACAGACTTCGGCATCTGCATGGCACTGTTTTGTCCTCTCCCAGCGCGTGAACAATGGCACGTCCAGTCTTCTCTCCATTTCTGTTCCTAAGGAGAAATCATGGGAATAATTCTTGTTCCATCATCCATGTGTGTGCATCAATTCTGTTTTTTCTACTTTAAAGTTTATCCTTTTTTTTTTTAAGATTGTATTTATTTATTTGAGAAACAGAGTTACAGAGAGACAGAGCAGAGAGATAGAAGGTCTTCCATCCAATGTTTCACACCCCAAAAGGCCACAATGGCCAGAGCTGGGCTGATCCAGAGCCAGGAGCCAGAATCTTCCTCCAGGTCTCCCACATGGGTGCAGGGACACAAGGACTTGGGCCGTCTTCCACCGCTTTCCCAGGCCATAGCAGAGAGCTGGGTGGGGGAGGAGCTGCCAGGATGTGAACCGATGCCCACGTGGGATGGCAGCGCCGCAGGCAGAGGCCACTATGCAGGCCCCTTCTCTGGTTTTAGCAGTTTCTCTATGATGTGAGTCAGGTTTGGTTTTTGACCCCCTTTTTTTTCCCATTTGTCCTCGGATTTCTCAGAGACTGTGACGGTGTCATTTAGTCTCTTTACTTCAGAGCGTTCTCGGCCATCATCTCTTTATCTGTTTCTTTTGTTCCATTCATTTTTTCCTTTTGGTCTGTAGTTACTTATTTATATGTCCAGCGGTTTGACATGCCCCCCTCCCCCTTTCTATGTAACCTTTGGGATACTTTCCCGACATGTCTCAGGTTTCTTGTCTCTCCTCTGTGAGCCTCAGTTGAAAAGTCCATCATATTGATTGTCCTCCAAGATACTATCATTTTTCATCTTAGCATTTCTCATTGGGTTTTTAAAATAAATTTCTAGGCCGGCGCCCTGGCTCAATATTGCTAATCCTCCACCTTGCGGCACCTGGCACACCGGGTTCTAGACCCGGTCGGGGCGCCAGATTCTGTCCCAGTTGCCCCTCTTCCAGGCCAGCTCTCTGCTGTGGCCCGGGAGTGCAGTGGAGGATGGCCCAGGTGCTTGGGCCCTGCACCCCATGGGAGACCAGGAAAAGCACCTGGATCCTGGCTTTGGATCAGCACGATGCGCCGGCCGCAGCGGCCACTGGGGGGTGAACCAACGGCAAAAGGAAGACCTTTCTCTCTGTCTCTCTCTCTCTCACTGTCCACTCTGCCTGTCAAAATAAATAAATAAATAAATAAATTTCTGCTTTGACTTTTTATCTCTCTACCAGAGTGTTCCATATATTCATACATACTATCTATGTTTTCTCCTGAATCCTTTAATATATTTGGTGGAATTATTATTATTTTTTTTTTTTGACAGGCAGAGTGGACAGTGTGAGAGAGAGAGACAGAGAGAAAGGTCTTCCTTTGCCGTTGGTTCACCCTCCAATGGCCGCCGCGGCCGGTGCACTGCGGCCGGCGCACCGCGCTGATCCGATGGCAGGAGCCAGGAGCCAGGTGCTTTTCCTGGTCTCCCATGGGGTGCAGGGCCCAAGCACCTGGGCCATCCTCCACTGCACTCCCTGGCCACAGCAGAGAGCTGGCCTGGAAGAGGGGCAACCGGGACAGAATCCGGCACCCCGACCGGGACTAGAACCCGGTGTGCCGGCGCCGCTAGGCGGAGGATTAGCCTAGTGAGCCGCGGCGCCGGCCATGGTGGAATTATTTTTAAATGAATCTTTTTAATTATTTACTAACAATTATTTAGAAATACGTATTTTAAAGCCCTTGGAGTATAAATATTGAGACCCCATCTCTTGATCCGGTTATATGTAGTGTCGTATCTATGGGTGCTGGATCCTGTTTTCTGATTCTGTGTGTTTCATTGTGGGTGCTCTTTAATTTTGATTGAGTGCTGGATATTGTGTGTAACCGAATGGTAGATTCTGAGGTATATTTTACTTAGACATAGAAACAAGCATGCTGTCTCTTCTGCCCAGTGGTTAGAAAAAGTGGTTGTGTCAGTTTAGTGTATATTTTACTTTGGACTGTGCCTTTGCTTTCGTTAGGTTCAATGCATGATGGGTTCTGAATTTCCCCATGGCAAACTGCCCCTTCCTTGTTGTTAACATAAGGCCTAGACCCTAGGGCTCCTCTCAGTTCTCTTACTGAATTCTTGCATCCTGAGTTCTTTACAACACAGAGAAGTCTCTGCTAAGAACAGCCACCCCTGTTTCAGCACTAGGCTCCTCGTGGCTGGAACTCACTGCAAGGCCCACTGCTCCCGCTCAGGCTGCAGCCCTCAGATGCAGGCAGCCTGAGTTGGGGAGGTCGCCTTCAACATGCCTTCCTGTGGGGAGCAACTCGGACTAGACTAAGTTACTGGAATTAAGACTTATTCTATGCATCTGCTCTCCCACAATATGGCGCTGGGAGAGGAGGAAACAGCTTCTACACAGCTGCCTCTTGCCAACTTGAGTGATGACCTCCAGGAGCTGATCCTGCTCCTGATTGGAGGAGAGCAGCGTACTCGGCGTGTGGGCAGCCGAGTTGGGATTGGCGGAAGAGGACTATAAAGGAGGAGAGAGACAACATGCACCAGGAACATCTAAGGGGAACATCTATCTGAAGGAACACCTGAGCAGCCCCCAAGAGAGCCGGCCGGCGGTGTGCCGCTCCCCCGCGGAAGTGTGGAAAGTGGCTAGGGGGAACCGCCCTTCCACGGAGGTGGAAGGGACGGTAGCCAACCCGGGAAGAACCAGCAGCAAACCCGGGGAGGGCCGAGCAGACGAAAGAACGCAGGGTCCTGTGTCGTTCCTCCACGAAGAGGGGGAGCGACACCTTCCTCTCCCCAGGGTTATACTGTTATCTCCTGTTACTGGGCATAAGACCTGCTGTGTGGAAGAGTACACACAGACAGTTGTTGGCAGTCTGTACCTCACAAGGGTTCACACTCACCTGCCTTTGCCCTTTGCTTTGTGACAGACAACTGCTGTCTCATTCTCAAATAAGGTTGGCGTGTGAGAGCTTTGCTTATTGGTTTTGTTGATTCATCCTCCAACTTAGGCAGTCCTTTTAGTTCACTAATTTTCCTTGCAACTTTGACTCTAAATGGCTCAAAAATTATCATTCTCTAGGCTAGCCGATGGGTACTCATTGTGTAGATGGAAGCAGAGTGTCTTGTTGTATCTGTAACAAAGACTGGAATCCCCTACCACCTTTTATCTTCAACTCTCCCTTGGATCAGTTGCCTCAGAAAGCCAGAGACTAAGAAAATGATTTGAGTTCATGTAGCTTATTTGACCCCAGGATACCCCAGTAAAGGAATGGGAGACGAGACAAAGAAAAGAATGAAGACTAAATATTGGCTGAGTAGCAACTGTGGTACAATCCCAGTAGCACTTCCGATAGGCTGCGTGGACTCAGCCTTGGTGAGGAGGCTGGGAATGTTCCCACCAACGCTCATCTGTAAGCGATTAGCTACCCTGCCTGTGGGGCACAGATCCACAGGTGCTTCAGGTCGAAAGTGTTGACATGAGCAAATGTGGGCGGGCACTGTACTGCCTGTTCGAAACTCTGCAATGACACTTATTGCTTTATTTCTCAGGCATATTGGTCTACTAGAGCCTGATATTATTGAGAGGAAGAATCTTGCTTGATTTATCTTTGCATTCTCCCAGCATGGTAACTTGGACTTGGTAGTCAGAAGACAGTCAATCCACATTTATTAAATGAGAAAATACATCTTACTACAGTGCCTATATGCAGAACTCTGGTTATTTCTGATTTATTCGCTCCCAAACTCACATCCTCACTTCCACCCCAATCAGATATCACCCATTGGTCTCTTCATAACCAAAGTGGTTGAATTCACAGATTCATTCGGATTTCTAAAGGTCATATTGATTTTCTAGTGAATTTGAGTGTGCTATAATTTTTAAAGTTAATTTTTAAATCTACAGTTAGTCTAACCTGTATTTCCTATGACTTGCAGCCAACAATGATAAGGCGTCCACCAACAGTTGTTTGTTACATCTGTGGTCGTGAGTATGGAACAAAATCTATTGCCATCCACGAGCCACAGTGTCTGAAAAAGTGGCACAATGAAAACAACCTGTTGCCTAAAGAACTAAGGAGACCAGAACCTAAAAAACCAGAGGTCAGGACCATTACCGGTAAGTTCTAGAACAAAAAAGATTTGAGTGGAAAACCCTTCTCCCTAAACACGTAGGAGTAAAGATTTCCTTTACTTGTTCAAACAACTTCAGGCAGAAACACTGACTGCTTTGGTGACAGCCGAATGGGACAGACAGTTCTGGAACATCTGTCAGAAGTGCTGTCTTCGGGTCCTGAGACACAGGGACGCCGCGTCCTGGCACCACTGTGCATGACAAGCACCCATTGGAATTTACTGTTGTTCCCCAAAGTTACCTTCATTTGTTGTCAAGTGATACTTAAAAACATGAAGCTGAAAATCCCTTTGGAGACATCCAGAGTCGTGTTTTTACACAGGAATGTGTGTTGGTGTGCACTGAGCAGAGCAGTATCAAACTCCGATGTCTGAGGTTTTACTAGTCCCGTTATGAAGTTGGATGAACCGGCCCATGTGTAAAATCAAAGGAGGCTCAGGACTGTACTGAGTCGAACAGCACTGGCTCCCTCTGAGCAGACAGCCACCTGCCCAGTTCTAACTGGTGCTATCATTAAGAAACTTAACCCAGTGTGGTCATCTCTTTCAATAAAGTAAAAGTAACCAGATCCAGGCATCTCTCTGGAGCATTCAGACTTGTTAAATTCTTTCTGTTATTAATTTGTGAAGCCTTGGGCAATCCAGAGGAACCAGGGAACAGGCTGCCACGCGTGGCCTCACCACGGAGCCGTCTGCTTCCCCGTGCAGGGGCTGCGCATGTTCACAGGGTGGTTTTGCCATGCGGGCTGTGCCACTTAGCAGATTTTGACCTTCTTCATTTTCTCAGCTGATCCCTGATTCTTCTCCAAGAAAAATCTGGAGTTTAAGAGGCGTGTCTTGTTCATTCCTTCTCCTTCTGTAGCCTTAGACGTGAAGGCTGGGAGGCACGTTAGAGGCCAGAGACGTGGTTTGCCTCACTGAAACTCTCTGCCCAGAAATCCTCCTCGGGTGTCAAAGATCCGTTTCCTTCCCTTCTGATGGCTTGACCGTCATTATCACAGGCTCAAGAGGTGGCAGGGTGACAGGTGTGAACCCCCTGCTGGGTTCACTGCTCTCAGGTGGAAACGCCAGGTCCTGTAATAGCACTTCCCTGGAGTCTGCCTCCTGGTCCCACGATAGTGTTTCCCTCCGAAGCTGGCCTTCTTCCCCTTGCTATGTCCGTCTTAGGGACTCACGCAGCAGTCAGGCACTCAGATAACGCCTCAGGCAGATCCGGTGTCAACGCCCCACGTCAAACATGTGGAGACACGGTCAGTCATCTTCACGTGACACTCAAGGGCCGCTCTGGAGTGTCTGAATCCCAGGTTAAAACCCATAGAGCGATGACAAACGTCACCAGCGGTTTAAAGCTCCTGTTTACATCCTGCTTGCAAAGTGACGCTGCTCTGTCGACAGGAGCTGTTTCTGCTAGGTTGTGCTGGGGTTCAATGCCCACAGAGCCAAGGAAACCGAATATTAGGAGTGGGCTTGCTAAGCAGTGTACAGTTTCCTGTGGTCATGTGGGCCATTGCCATCATGTAAGAGTTGCTTGGGATGTAATCATTGTGCCAGTGCTTAAAACTAAGAAATGTGTTTCTGCGTGCCTGGTTACACGTACAGAGCCGGTGCTGGACGATTCTAAGCCATAGTCAATCTGATGTACTAGTGCTTCGATTTCAATAAGGTCGTGAAAGCTAAATCCCACATGGTCTCTCTAAAATCAAGCCGCATGCCTTCCCCCAGGCCGTGCCAATGAGAATCGCACATTTCTCAGCTGTCTCTGCTGTTTTCCTAAGGGCGCTTCTTTTCCTCAGATTAACTATTCTGTTTGCTTTCTTTACTTTAATTACTTAAAGAATCTCTGAGTTTATAGCCATGAAGAGATGATAAATTCTGAGGCTGTAATTCCTCTTAAACTCACTCTCTGCTGGCAGTTTTGGCCTCTGCGAGCATTCCACTGAAGGATTACAGAAGAGGAAAAATACAAATACATGTTCTTTGCTCTTAGTAAGCTTATATTTAGAGTCAACTGAGAGAAAGCCAAAAGTTCTATTTGCAGGATAATCATGTGTAAGCAAAGATGTTAATAATTAGCAAAGAATGCATCTCATAACACGTAAAACAATGGCATCCCCTTCGAAGACCCAAGCCTCTGGTTCACAGCTAACTTTGCTCAGCCCTTGAAAGAGCGAACAGTCCTTTCCTTTCCTTTCTTTCTTTTTTTTTTTTTTTTGGCACAAGTACTATGATTTGTTTAAAAGCCTCAGGCAACAGGTATTTCCTGAAAATATTTTCCATGAAGAGTAGAATGTGGTTCTCCAAAATGAAAACCAATGCATTATTTCACCTTTTTCCTTTCTTTCTTTTTAATTCTTTTCTTTTTGTTCCCTTTTTTTTTCTCTTCAACTTTCCAGCCAAAGGTTTCTACGACCTCGATGCCTTACACGAAGCTGCTTGGACAAGTGCCCAGAGCCAGTTGGTTCCCTGCAACGTTTGTGGGCGTACCTTCCTGCCAGACAGACTGATTGTTCACCAACGGTCTTGCAAACCCAAAGTCGCCAAGTAAAGCCCTTTTCTCTGCACTGCGTGTTACAGGAATGAATCCCTTGGGAGGAGGTTGGGCTATAGCAAAAGGAGGTGAGCAGAGGAAACAGGGAGAACTGACGGATACTGGCCCAGGGCTGGCCAGGCGGGGAAGCCCCGCCCCATGCTTTGGTGGTGCCAGTGTTGCTCCTGCTGTGTGGCGAGGCAGATGGCTTTGGTGCAGCCAGCACAGTGCACAGTGCATGGACACGCTGGGGACCGTGCCACACTTTGGTCAGGCAGTATTAGGAGCGGACTGCTTCTCGTCAGAGCTGGCATCTCTGTCTGACCCCATTCGACTTTCCGGAAGAAGATTTGGAACCGCACAATGATTACTCAGTGAGCAGTGGCTCTGAGGGCAGTATCAGGCGATGCCTCGGTCCCAGGATGGAGGAGACGCCTGCCAACCTCGGTGCTTTCTGAAACAATCCACCCCACCCCAAGGATACGTTTCTGGTTGAGTTGTCAATTGGGAAGTTCCCTTTGTACAGGAATTCCACAGGCGAGACACTCACCAAAGGGCTGCCCATGGAAAGCCCTGGAATCGAGACGTTTCCAAGCCGGTGGCTGTGTCCTGTGTAAGGAGACCGCTGTGCTACAATGTGGGTGGAGGCCCACGCTTCCTTCTATAGGGGAAGTTCAGCTCAGGAGGGAGGGTTCTCTGTACACTCGGTGGGGTTCACGGGTGTTTATTGTTGAGGTCTAAAAGCCTGCCAGGAAGTTCTGGGCCTCCCCAACCAAGTCCCATGCCCAGCGAGTGGCTTGCGAAACTGCTCCGTATTTCAAAGTTCCCGGTCCTTGAATGTGTATTCGTCAAGGCGGACTCTCCCGGGAGGGTTCCAGGGCCAGGGAGGTGCTCTGCCCGGGAAATTCGGCTCCCCCAGGCAGTGCGGCTTTGCCTGGACTCCAGCAGATTGGCTTGAGATCTCTGTGCTGTGATGGCTGAATTCCAGGGCTGTTTGGACCCCCTGGGCTTCTGTAGGCCTTGCGTTCCTGACATTATACAGCACAGTCGTCCTCAGATTATACAGGCAAATGCATCCAAGCCAATGTTTTGGCCCTACATCTACTTATTATACGGGGTCGGGCTGGGATAATTGTGCTAATCACTCTGTGTTTCCTGCCTGCTCCAAAAGAGGTAAGAAAGGACGTTTTAGAAAGTCCTTAAATACCCACAAATAAGAAGCTGGAGAAGGCACAGCGTCCCGCGACTCATCGTTGATGGTATAGATCTTTTCTTAACAGATGTGACGAAGACGCCTCATATGCACAGAGTGTACCACAGTTAGACACCGTGCTCAGTGTAGCCCCGTGTAAACATCTTACTTCAACCCAACAAGTAGCTGTGGTTGTTCCTATTTTTACAGAACGGGAAACTGATCCTTGGTCTGAAGAGCAAGCTCTATCCTTGAGACAAGGGATGGAGCAGGGAGGCAAACTAAAGACTATTGCACTTTCAACCCCACAGCCTTACTCATTACAGTTTATATGATGGATAGCATCAAGAATACAGTTATCCATACTAACGCAAATGATCTGACAAATGTGGAAATTCTTGCACAGTTTAGTAACCAAGGCAATGGGGTCTTAGCATGCTGCAGTTTTGCTGTTTGTCTGGGTTTATCTTAGACTGAAATGAAGACTAAAGTTTGGACTACATTTTAATGGGTTTCAAAAGATACTTCTGCATTTTTGCTGATGTTTGGACATCACATAGCCGAAGAAAGAAAGTTGCTCTGGCCTCAAGTTCAAAAGAAGTTGCCCGTCAGGTCCACAAAGAGAAATTCTTAGACATGACTTCCCAAGAAGTCTTGGAGTCTCTGAGTTCCTGATTGAACAGGAGGAGCGCCTGTAGGAGTTTCACATCCGCAGGGAGTGGTGAAGCCCTCGAGGTGCATCACGGTGCTGACCGTGGGATTCCATTTACAGCCGCAGCTCAGGTGGCCAGTGACCAGTCCACCATGTTAAACCCGGGGCCACACTGTTGTGGTGACATGATCCAAGAGTTCCGGCTCATTACCGAGGCAGGTCATCGTGTCTCACCATTAACAGCAAGAGCTCACCTCCTGTCTACCAGGAACTCACTTCTGTGCCAATTTTTGTAGCTCTCAAAGGAAAATAATTTTTTTACAATGGTTGGCCAACCGTGAGACCCTTCCTATGGACACTCTCTGGGGTGTAGAAGAGCAGAGACGATGTGGAGGTTACTGGAAGGCGATGCAGTGTTATAACAGAAAGCAAAAACCAGGCACTTTCTTTTCAACTCTGTTACAGGGCGCCACACAAACTTTAACTGAATGGCCCCTAGGGTGGAGTTAGGGGAAGAACTCCAGGACTTCTTGATTCTGGTTTCCATACTGAATTTACAATAACGTTTCAGGCCCTGTTGTACCAGAAGGGTACTGAACAAGCAGGTGTCCCGGTATGGAAGGTGGACAAAGGGAATCTTAGGACGTGAGTGAACACACAAATCTTTGAGGTCCCTCCTGACGCTCTTGAGGCAGCTTCATCGTACTGTAAAACTAGTGTTTCCATGGGAGTCTCCAGGGTGGCTCCCGATGCACTGTTTAGTTTGGGCAATGCTGGTATTTGTGCAGAAGATGCTGCTGTTGACAATTGGGGCCACTCGGGAGCAAGCAAGAGAGGGAGGCGGAGCCCCAGAGCTGTTGACCGCCCACCCCCCGCCGAAGCTAGCTCTTAGTCTTTGTGTACTCTGTGCTTCTGACGTTAGCAACATTTCTCCTCTGCACCCCTGTCTGAGCCCAGATCGCCCGGCCTGCGTCTCCTATCGGGCCCAGGGCCGGAAGTTCAGCCCTTTCCTGCCCCAGTCCTGCGGGTCCTCTCCCTCCTCTGGCAATCGTCCACATTCCCTTATCATCTTTCATACTGACTCATTGTCTGGCCCACATGAACTCTTGTGCCTGGTTCTCCTGGCCCTGCCCATTCTCTCTCAGCACCGTGGCGAGAGATGAAAAATGAGGTTTTCCTGCCCTTGGAAGAAACAGTACAAATAAGATACAGACAGGTTCTCAGTCGAGGCCAAATTGGGTGTGGTTGAGAGACCATACACCGGAACAAATGCTGAGTTATCACAGGACGGTGCGCCTTTATGCTTAGTGCTTTGAGGATCTTGTTATTATGTTCCATTGGGTACTGTCATACAGAAAAGTACAAGGAAGTCTTCAATTCTCTACATTCAGATAAACTTAGCTTTTGGCATCCCATTGAGGGTGAATGTGAATGGTTTAAATTCCAGCTACTACTCTTTTGGATAAAAAGAAAAGCAGAGGAGGAAGGGAGAGGTTCTGGGAGCCCAGGGTTGCACAGTGCCCTGACAGTGCCTGTTAGTCCTACTTAGGGGAACATGAGATTAAGCGTGGATGTAAGCTTGACTACAGGGGCGATGGAAAAATGAGCCCAGCGAGGGTATCCTGGGGTAGGTCCACATCATTGGCCAAGGCATTAGGGACAATGTGCTGAGGCTAAATAATGATTCCCCATAAATACTGACCCTGTCATTTTCAAAACCTGTGAATACGTCCCCTTGCATGATAAAGGGACTTTTCAGAATTGATTGAGACTATGGACCTTGAGAGAGGGCAATGATCCTCATGGGCCCAATTGAAATATCTGAGTCCTCAGAGGTAGAAGAGGAAAGTGGAGAGTGGCTGAGAGATGACCTAAGGAGGAATAAGTCCTTAATTGCTGGTTCTAAGATGGGAGCCATGTGCAAAGGCTAAGAGCAGCCCCCGGGGGCCAAGGACAGCCTCCGGTTGACGGAAGCCTCAGTCCCACAACCTCAAGGAACCAAATTCTCCCACCAACATGAATGAGCGAGGAAAGCCATTCTCCCCCAGAGCCTGAAGAAAGGAACGCAGCTCTCCTAACACCTGGTTCTCAGGTGAGTCCAGAGGTGAACTTCTAACCCTAAGGAACTATAAGAAAATCTGTGTTGGGGCCGGTGCTGTGGCGTAATGGGTAAGGCCGCCGCCTGCAGTGCTGCCATCCCCCTATGAGCACTGGTTTGAGTCTCTGCTGCTCCACTTCCAACCCAGCTCTCTGCTATGGCCTGGGAAGGCAATGGAACATGGCCCAAGGACTTGGGCCCCTGCACCCACGTGGGACACCCGGAGGAAGCTCCTGGCTCCTGGCTTCAGATCGGCACAGCTCTGGCCATTGCAGCCAATTGGGGAGTGAACCAGCGAATGGAAGACCTCTCTCCTCTCTCTCTCTGCCTCTCTTCTCCCTGTGTAACTCTGACTTTCAAATAAATAAATAAATCTTTTTTTTTTAAAGAAAATCTGTCTTGCTTAAGCTACTGAGTTTATAGTCAGTTATTATGGCCACAACAGATAACACAAAACATGCATCTATGGGGCATAAGACAGGACCAATAAAATCTATTGATCAGAGAAACAGAACTTTCAAATTGATAAGGGATAGTGCCTTCCTACTTGTGCAAGGAGACCACAGCCATGGGGACAGACACTCTAAGAAAAACTGACTCCAAGATTTGCCACTCTTGAATACACAGCATTTTTTGCAACACACACACATATAGCATGTGTATATATATATATATATATATATTTAAATATGTATATAAATTCAAGATACAGATTGTTAATGTTCTGTTAAGGGAACTACTGTCTTTGATTTTTTTTAAAAGATTTATTTATTTGAAAGAGTTACAGAGACAGGCAGAGTCAGAGAGAGGAGAGAGAGAGAGAGAGGAGAGGTCCTCCATCTGCTGGTTCACTGCCCGGTAATCATCTCTGCTCACGGGTTTGGGGGAGATCGTGGTTGTGTTGTCAGGTGAAAAGGTTATTTTACAAAGAAGACTCCTAGACGTGTCATGGTCTAAGGGAACGGAATCTGTGTGGTGGAGTTTTAGACTGAGTTGGAACGGAGGTCCCGAGGGCACAGGAAAGAGGCCTCTCCTTGAACATCGGTGTCTTTCATTCTGCAATATACAGTGCCAGCACCGTGCCAGACCGGGCTGGCTGGCTGATGGCGTAGCCGCTCACAGCTTGGCATGGGGAGCGTGGGGTGGCGATCAGCTTCGTGACATGTTTGTCCTTCATCAAGTCACCCAGGGCTACAGGCCGATGAAGTCACTGCCATTTTCCACAGTCAGCACTCGGCGCTCCAGAGCTGCCCTGGCGAGATCCATGGACAAGAAGAGGCCTACCCACCTGGCAGGTGGCCAGGGGCACCGGCAGCAGCTCAGGCCACATGGCTCGACCCTGAGTGCGTGGGGGGCTGGCACGGTGCACCACAACACCGGGGATTTGGGTGCAGGAATCGGTAGCCTGTGCCGGGGAGCCTGCGAGGGCTCACTCTGCTTCAGTGGAGAATCAGCACTACCCGGGTGCCCACCTGGGAGGACATGACACTGCTGTTGCCCTCGGGGCAGAGTGGGTCGAGTGGGGCGAAAGAGGCAGAGCTGTCGCCGTTTTCCTGTAGGCGGGCCAGCAGCCTCTTTGAGTTTCGGAGGAAAGATGTGTTCATTTGTTTCAGGAAATGCTGTGTTGGGGTTGGGGGTTGGTTTAGTCTCATCAGGGTAATTAGGGCAGAGAAGAGACTATTTTACAAAAGAATGTGTGAGTGGCCACCTTTATGATGGGCAGAGCTGCAAGAGCAACGGCTGGGTGAGGATGAGGGAGTAAAGGGGTCGTTTGTCCTCTTCGCTCTAGTCTGGACTCGGCACTAGATCAAGAGGAAACCCCACGTGCAGGTGGTGGCACTGACACCACAGCGTCAGGTCAGCAGGAGGCTGAGGTGCAGGGGACCTAGGAGCAAGGTCACCAAGTCGGAACAGGTCCTTCCTGCATTCTAATTCTGTGCATTGTCTCCCATGATGCTCTCGTAAAATGGCCTAGGGTGAGCTGTGCTGGGATATGGAGTAGAGTTGTGGATTAACTAGGGGGAATGTGTACACATGAACAAGCAGACCGGGATAGTACTTGACCCTTCATGGAACATGCAACGTAGCAGTAAGGGGCAACAGGGGGCCAGGGACAGCCAGGGCTGCTGCCTGTGCCACAGTAATCTTCAGGCTGGATTCCTGACATCATCTGAAGGGGGCCTGGATCTTTTTTTTTTTGACAGGCAGAGTGGACAGTGAGAGAGACAGAGAGAAAGGTCTTCCTTTGCCGTTGGTTCACTCTCCAATGGCCACCGCGGCTGGTGCACCGTGCTGATCCGATGGCAGGAGCCAGGTACTTCTCCTGGTCTCCCATGGGGTGCAGGGCTCAAGCACTTGGGCCATCCTCCACTGCACTCCCTGGCCACAGCAGAAAGCTGGCCTGGAAGAGGGGCAACCGGGACAGAATGGGGCCTGGATCTTGCTATGTGATCCCGGAAGGCCAGAGAACATGGGTAGATGGTTACACGTGCTCAAAGCATCAGGGAACAACACACGCCGAGTGTCACTGTGTTATGTGTTACTGCACAGGCCCGAACGCCTGTAGGCATAGGCAGGCTCATTAGGAAAAGAGCCCCTGGCCCTGAGAAATAGAAAAAAGGGGTAGAGAAATAGAAAAAAGGGGGGTAGAGAAATAGAAAAAAGAGGCACTGGAGGACATAGAACATGTGGGCGACTCCTGAACTGCGGAGTCGGGTGTTTTGTTTCTGTTCTCAGGTGGCTTATTTGTCTGTGTTACCCTCTGGGGTTTTTCCACCGCAGGTGCTGTGGTCATTTGATAAGCCAGTTAATTTGCCTTGATCTGGTGTACTTTCTAGACCATGGCTTCACGACCAATGTGCCCCATATTGATGTACAAATCCATTAATCCCTTCGGCCCTCCAGGCTGTCTTCCATGGCCCATGGTGGTTCTGCCGGCTGTACTAGCCTGGGTGGTTAGCTCTAGTGTGCGGTACTGATGTCAGCACTTTCTAGATGTGCTACGCAGGAAAATGTCATCACTATCGTGTCAAGAGAAACTATCTTAAGATCATGCTTAAGTTACTCTGGTTAAAGTTACTATTTCTCTGTCTCTCTCTCTCATGTTTCCTAACTTTGACCACCAGTGTTGTATTTTCTGGTGAGTTAAATAATTCAGACCCAGAGGTGGTAGAGCCGTTCTATATTCCATTTAGCAATGAGGACAGAAGGAACACCCATTGCTGGCTGGGGTAACTAGAGGAGGCTCGGGGGCATCTTAGGGTGGGCAGGTACAGGTGGAAGTCACCTGCGAGACTGACAACAGGCAGCAAAGCAGAGGATCAGCTGGGGCGAGTTCGAAGGCTGGGGTCGGAGTTTGTGGACAAGGAAGCAAGGAAGGATGCTGGCAATGTTAGGATCAAGCATGGCTTCATTTCTTCCAAGTCGCAGCTTTCAGGGGGTGCTAGAGTGAAATGGACGGCTGATCTGCCTTCAGGAGAGCCTGGGACAGCATGACCTGGACAGGGAAAGTGTGCATGAGTGGGGCTAAAGGCTCCGAAGGTTCTGTCTGTCCTCTTCATTTTGTCCTCACAGTTATCTTTCTCGCACAATAGCACAGCCTCTACTCTCGTCTGTTCCATTTCTGTTTTCTTAGGCAGGCTCATTTCACAGGGTTTGATTAACAGGCACTAAGGAGCCACAAGAGGGCAGTATTTGGAAGCAATGAAGGCAACTCCCCATTGAGCGATATTGTGCAGAGTCAATTTCTCTCCTCTCTCTCTCTCTCTCTCTCTCCCTCTCTCTCTCTCTCTCTCTCCCATCTCTCTCCCATCTCTCTCCCATCTCTCTCCCATCTCTCTTAAACCTGCAGCTGCAAACAAAAAAGGCATACACATTTTACTCCTGAAGTCAGATAGAATGACCCCTTCATGCCCCTACCCTTCTTTGCCAACTCCGTAAGTGAATGATCACAGATATTTAGGATATGGATCTCCATGTGGCTTCCTAACCATCAGGTCATGTTTGGGCCAGTTTTCTGATAGAACTTCCAAAAAATATAGAGCACAGTGATCTGGATACTGTGGGCAGAATATATGCAGTGGTTCAACCAAAACAGACATTGAGGAAGGATGCCTGCTCTTATTATGTCATTGTGCAATGATTTCCTACCCAGTTTTTTAAAAATATTGTTTACATTGTGTGTTAACATTCTTAACACACATTTATTGAACACCTAGGAGGTGTCAGGGACAGTGGGGAGCCCCTTCGGTGACTGCCACAGGGAGGGACAGTGGTGGGATGGGTGAATAGCATTGGCTTGAAGGGAACCATTTGGAAGAAGGAAGACAAAATTCTAAAAAGGGCAACAAAAGGGGACAGCTTCTCCATCCCAGCCTGTGGAATGTGGGACACAGCGACAGACAGTGCACCCGGGGACAGCTAAACTTTAGTGGCATTCAGAAGAATTCCTTTGAACACAGAGAAGAAATTGAGGCTGCAGCAGGTTTTGCTGACAACAGACCATGAGTCAACAAAGGGGGAGGGGTGGGGAGCAGCTGCCTCATGAGTGGAAGCCTCGGGGTCACACAGGGATAGCACTCAGAGGGCCCTTGCTTACCTTAACGTTTTCTGATGCCATCATGAGAGTCTTAATCTTTGAACAAGGGAGCCCAGGTTTTCCTTTGGCCTAGGCTCTGTAAGTTCCATGGCAGGAGGTCAGGCATGTATAGAAGTCTGGGTAAGGTAAGCCTGGAGAACTTACAGATCCGTCTGTGGCTGGGGTCTCCATTCTGCTCTGGGAGGCCAAAGTTCATGGTTGTGTCTAAGGTAAATGGGGGTAGAGAAGCAGGCCTTTCACCTAGCAGTTCCAAGGCCCCAGAGCATCGGGGTCCAAGTCCCAGCTGCACTCCTGGCTCCCAGCAACCTGCTCATGCAGACCCTGGGAGGCAGTGGTGATGGATCAAGCACTTGAGTCTCTGCCTTCCTTGTGGGAGACCTGGACAACTCCTGGCTCCTGGCTTTGGCCTGGTCCAGTTGCAGCTATTGTGGGCATTGGAGGAGAGAAGGAAACAGATGGAGAACTGTCTGTCTCTGCCTCTCAAATAAACTTTAGAAAGAAAATAACTGGGTGTAGTTGCTAATGGTCTTACAGGTCTTACAGTTGCTAATGTCTGTCCAGGACAAGTTGGAGGTTCTGGGAGGAGGGATGCTAGTTAAGGGGTCATGTTTGGGGGGAGCACTTATGGTTCTGTGGTCAGGAACCCAGAGGCCCAGCCTGTCACACAGGGGGCTCCTTTCCCGTTAGGTTCGAAGACACCTAGAGCCTACTCATTTCCTCTAAACCACAGTGCCAAGTGTGGGGTAGGGTCTAAGGGAGTCTCCTGTAAAACCCACCGTAGGCGTGCTGTGTACAAAAGAGGGGATCGTATTAGAAACCACACTCCTATCGCCAGCTAAACATTTCATTGCACTAAAGTTGAACTTTGCTTTCTGAGTATGATGTCTACTTACACAGCCTTTTTAAAGCCATTCCCAAGATGGTACAATCTCTTCAATTTCTTCTAACAATCTTTAGTTTTAACATTTAGTCATTAATTCAATGAAATTTCATTGTCCAACGGTACATAGCAGGGATCTGAGGGTTTTTGTTTGTTTGTTTTTTTGTTTTTTTGACAGGCAGAGTTAGTGAGAGAGAAGAGACACAGAGAAAGGTCTTCCTTTTCCATTGGTTCGCCCCCCAGTGGCCGCTGCGGCCGGCGCACCGCGCTGATCCGATGGCAGGAGCCAGGTGCTTCTCCTGGTCTCCCATGGGGTGCAGGGCCCAAGCACCTGGGCCATCCTCCACTGCACTCCTGGGCCACAGCAGAGAGCTGGACAGGAAGAGGGGCAACAGGGACAGAATCCGGCGCCCCAACCGGGACTAGAACCCGGGGTGCCGGCACCGCAGGCGGAGGATTAGCCTAGTGAGCCACGGCGCCGGCGGGATCTGAGTTTTAACCCAATGAGTTTGTCATATATTGAAGCAGCTCCATTTTTGGATGCTCCGTTCTGTTCTGTCGATCTATTTCCCTATGTCTGTAACATTACCACCCTGCTGACATGATTATTTCTTGAGCGTGTATTTTAATACTCTTTTGCCAAAATATCCTTGGCTCGCTCTCATACCTTCAGATCAAATGTTGGAATCAAGCTTGTCCAATAGCAAACAATTCCATTAGGATATTGATTAGGATATTGATCAGTGTTGATTAAGTTGATGATTCTTTCAGGAGGTGTCAGCATTTTTTTAAAAAATGTATTTGTTTATTTGAAATTCAGAGTTACACAAAGAGAGAAGGAGAGGCAGAGAGAGGGAGAGAGAGAAAGAGACGTCTTCCATCCACTGATTCACTCCCCCATTGGCTGCAATGGCTGGAGCTGGGATGATCTGAGGCCAGGAGCCAGGAGTTTCTTCCGGGTCTCCCACGAGAGTGCAGAGGTTCAAGGACTTGGTCCATCTTCTACTGCTTTCCCAGGCCATGGCAGAGAGCTTGATTGGAAGTAGAGCAGCTGGGACTTGAACTGGTGCCATATGGGATGCTGGCACTGCAGGCAGTAGATTAACCCACTGTGCCACAGCACTGGCCCCGAGTCAACATTTTTACCCTATGGACTCCATTTCCACTTGGGCACATGGTATACCATTTGTGTTTAATATCATAACATTCTTTCTAATTTGTTTGTTTTACCAAAAACTAGGTCTTCCAAACATTTTCTACTCTTAGATGGCAACCTTGGCACCTCCCTTTCCACAGCCATATAGGTTTTTCAGGTAACTCCAAAGGACAGTGTAGACAGAAGGAACTGAGAACTTGAGGACAGAAAAAAATTTACATTCACGTTGAGAAACCTTCTGACCCTTTGGAGCTTCAGTACATTTCTTAAATTAGTGTTTTTAAGTGGAAATGCTTGGTGGCAGGCATTTGCCATGGCAGTTAACACACCACTTGGGCCTGCATCCCCATGTCAGAGTGACGGGGTTCAGGTTCCTTCTCCACTTCCAGTTCCAGCTTCCTGATACGCACCCTGGGAGTCCGCAGATGATGGCCAAGCACTCATATCCCTGCCACCTCATGGGAGACCCACATGGAACTCTGCACTCCTGGCTTTGGCCTGCCCAGCCCTTACTGTTGTGGGCGTTTGGAGAGTGAAACAGCAGATGAGAGAGTTCTCTCTCTCTCTCTCTCTCTCTATCTCTGCCTTTCAGATAAATAAATAAGTAAATATATTTTTTAAAACCAAATTTTTCCCTTAAGTGTTCCAGATTCAATTTGGAAAGCATTGCCTTAGTCCCTGAAGATATCCATATCAATAGCTCCTCTTGAATCACATAGTTGAAATATAAATCCACATGAAATTAAATGCCAAGCATCATTGCAAATCAAAATGCAGTTGGAAAAGCACACCACATATTCCACTTTTTTAAAATGAAACCAAAATCTTCAGCAATTCCAGTCTTATAAGGATTTTCAGAAAGAAGAAAATAATTTTTTTATTCAGTTCACTTCTTCCACTGTTCAAGGCTAATCAAGACATATGATTAATAACACAGTGTTCCCTTAAAATTGCATGCTGGGAAGTGTTTTCACTTAGGTTTAATGAAAAACACTTGGAAGCCACTGCGTGATGTGGAAAAGTTGTTGGTTATGTTCCTTGTTTATGAATTAGCATGGGTTTAAAGAGTAGCTGAAGTGAAGGCTAAACTTTTTCTTTTTATCAGCATTTCTGCATCCAAACTGAAACCAAAAGATTGACAAGTGTCGGAGGGTAATCAGTCTGCAAAAGAAGCCAGAAGGCAGACTTGAGAGCAGGGCTTGGAAGGCAGGGGAGGCTGAGGAATACGTGGCCCCCAGCAGGGGGCAGTAGAGGCTCTTCTCTTCCCCTCCAGTCCTGGCATTCTAAGTCACCCAGTTCTCAACCCATCATTAAGGCAAATCTAATTTCAATTATCGGTGGTCCGCTTGTGCTCACGGACATAAGGACAGGAGGAGTTAGGATGGAGTGAAAGACTTTACGTAAAATTTGAGTTCTTGAGTAGGACGTTGCTTTCCCGGGTCACTGAAGATGCCTGGTGTGTTAACCATGGTAAGGATGTTTTTCAGTGAGGGAAGAACAATAGAATCTTCAGTTGCCTTCAGTATAATGGTAAGACTCTTGACAGACTGGTTTGGTAAGGCTTATTAATTCAAAGGGAGCTCACCCGAATCCTGAACTATTAATAACTGCTCTAAAATGTGAAATTCAGAAATCCCAAGTGTTTTCAGGCAGCCATGGAGAGACCTGAAATGCTACTCACAAGGAGGGTTTGGAAAGGGTAAGCTTTATAGTAGGTCACACCAAAGTAAGAGGTTACTCTAAAGGACTTTCTCCAAGATCGGTCCCAAAAAGAGACTGACATTTCTGATAGGGGTTTTGTTTTATTTTTAAAGTATAGTTGGTGGAAACAGAACAGAGTTTGGAGTTTAGCGTTTGAGTTAAAATCCCACTCCACCCTTGAGTAAAGGTCTCATTCTTTCTGTGCCTCAGTTTTTAAAATCTGTACAATGGACTTGAAGACAGTGGTTACCTCATGGGGCTGTGAGTGATAAACACAAAGCACGCAGAGCCGTATTGCCACAACGAATATTGGCAAAGATGGCAGAGACCATTGGCACTCCCCACTTACTAATTTGTCCTTTTACAGTTCCCAGGCTCCCTTGCAGTTAGGTTTAGGCCGTGTACCGGATTACAGCCAAGGACCTGGAACAAAAGGATTGTGGGAGTTAAGGACAAGTGCGCCTCTGAGCTCTAGCCTTCCCTGGTGACAAGAACCTGAAGGCCGTGGGACTCCTGTAGTATAGCTCCAAGATGGAGGACAGTCACCCAACACCCCCCCACCCGGATGTGACGAGGGTGACACATAAGCTTGTGGTGTGAAGTCAAGAGATCTCCACGTAGCTTCACTCCGTATGGAGACATCAAATTTGACAGAGTTTCTCTTTATTTTTATTTCTAGATAATGACGAATGAGATGCTGGGATAGTAGCAGACAAACCTCTAGTTTTTAATAACTGTAATCTAGTTTCACAGAAGGGGTTTTATTTATATTATTTTTATTTTATTTTTTTGAATATTTTTTTTTACTTGAGAGTCATAGTTACACAGAGAGAGGAGAGGCAGAGACAGAGAGAGAGGTCTTCCATCAGATGGTTCACTCCCCAATTGGCCACAATGGCTGGAACTGCGCTGATCCAAAGCCAGGAGCCAGGAGCTTCTTCCAGGTGCAGGGACCCAAGGACTTGGGCCATCTTCCACTGCTATCCCAGGCCATAGCAGAGATCAGAAGTGGAGCAGCCGGGACTCGAACCGGCATCCATATGGGATGCTGGTGCTTCAGGCCAGGGCTTTAACCCGCTGTGTTACAGCGCCGGCCCCCTATTTATCTTATTAACCATTAAAACCCCAGTACTAATAATAGTGCTTGGCCAAAGTAGGCACTTCAGTCCATATTGTTTGTGAAGGGACTGCACGTTTGCAATGTGGACAGCAGCCCTCATATGCTGTAGAGTATGCAAGAAATTAAAGGTATGGTATTTGATTTCGAGGAGTTTATAATGTGAAATGAGGAGGCAAATGCACCTGTCTCTCTCTTCCCATGCCCACTGCCACCCTCCCCCCAGCAGACACACATCAAGATACTGTTGTTTCAGTTAGATGATGTGTTTAAATGCTAACTTATGCTGAAGACTGAAGGCATTCGGATAGGGCTACTACAAGTGGGATATAGACAAGGGTGGTCGCCTACCAGGTTTGTGGGTTAGACAGAAATGCTGGTAAAACAGCTGTAGGAATGACCCAGGGTTCTCAATAGGAGATTAACACAGGATCAGACTGAATTACGTATTGGAGGGGAAAACTTGCATGGTGGATGCCTCCCAGAGCCCACTCGAGACCAAAGCACTCATTTCCCCGGCTGCTGGGACTGTTGGTGGGGCAGTCCTCACCTGAGACCGCTTCAGAAATTGCCTTCAGCTGAAGAAAGCCACCTGGCCCAAAGCCTAACTCCCGCCCCAGCTGCAACCATAGCCAGTGATGGACTGGTGCAAAGCCGGGAAGTGGGGCCCTCCTGCCCGGTGGAGCCATGTGCCAGGGGGCCGTCCCAGCTCCGGGGCTCCCCGGGGGATCGTCAGAGGCAATGCCGTGACCGTGTCACAACCTAATGTGCTGCTTTCCACTTCCATCACTTCCCCACAGGTAAGGATTCCCGAAGCGGGCGCAAAGTTCCCGCGTGCAAATCTCCACCTGCTAGTCTGGGCCACCACAGAGCAAGAGGAGGGGACAGGCTGATGGAGGGTCCCAACTGCCGGGATGAACTTCCGCATGCTGCAGTAGGAGCTTTAGAGTCACTGGCAACTTCTGAACATGGAAATGGCAGTGAAGACGGGCTGGGCTGGGACACGGGGTGGGTGGGGGGAGGTAGAGGCAAAGCGCTTCCACTTGGAGAAGCAGAAATAGCTTTGAAGACTTAGTGCTTGTTGGCAGTGTGTCTACTACGTCAACCTCCACTGAGGGCTCTCAGCTACCAGGCTAATGAACAAAGCGGCGTTAAAGTCATTCCTTGGAACGGTTTCAAGTAGGATCACTTGCCTAGAAATGGGTTTGGGGAGTGGCCAGGCTTTCGGGTGAATTATGGGTTGCTTGAAGAAAATCTCTTCATTTTGTTATCTTTTGGGACATAGAACCGGCACTGTGAAGGAGTAAGCAACTGAAAGAAAGACCTCATCCTTATAGGGAGAGTGGACCACAGCTGCCGCTTTCTTAGTAGTCCCGTCTTGGCGCTCCGTGGTAGCACTGACCACAGATTAGAAACCAGCTAATACAAGTGTTTTCCCAGGAAGGAGGGAGAGAAACAGGAGCCAGGGCAGATAGCCAAGTGTAGCTAAGAGACGGGAGAACTATAGGAAATATCGATCAGTGAGTATTATTGACTGTTGTGGCAACTCTTCCAGACACAACTTACATAGCATTTAGGGCCCTCTCTTTACACTAATGAGATGGTTTCTTTTTTCCCACCTTGTCTTTGATTTCTTGTTGATTGCTTTCAAGATTGTTCTTGGCTGGCACCGCGGCTCACTAGGCTAATCCTCCACCTGCGGCACCAGCACCCCAGGTTCTAGTGCTGGTCGGGGCGCCGGATTCTGTCCCGCTTGCTCCTCTTCCAGTCCAGTTCTCTGCTGTGGCCCGGGAGGGCAGTGGAGGATGGCCCAGGACCTTGGGTCCTGCACCCGCATGGGAGACCAGGGGGAAGCACCTGGCTCCTGGCTTTGGATTGGTGCAGCGCGCCAACTGTGGTGGCCATTTGGGGGATGAACCAACGGAAAAGGAAGACCTTTCTCTCTGTCTCTCTCTCTCTCTGTCTCTCTCTCTCTCTCTCTCTCTCTCTCTCACTGTCTAACTCTGCCTGTCAAAAAAAAAAAAAAATTGTTCTTGTGCCTCTGGCAGTACCGGGACATTGTGTCTTACATGCTGTTATCACAGTAATGCTCACTTGACAAAAACGACATGTAAATCTAACAAATGTCGTCAGTGGAGTCTTGGAAAACGATTACTTGGGCTGAAGCAGGTTCTAGAAGTGTTGCCTAGACACTTAAATAAAAACAGTGGGGGACAGGTGAGTCTTCCAGTATGTTTTTTATAGCGAGGTCATTAGTTCACATGAGTTTGGCATGTTACACTGGTGAGCCTGAACTCATGTGTTGTGAAGTGTAAGTGGGGGAATTTATTTACTCAAAGGGAAGAACAAAGAGGGGACAACCTAAGACAGGACATGTGTAATGAATGGTTTTGATGCTAATGAGCCCAGGAGAAGGGGAATTCTCTGCTTTCTTAGCTCAGTCAACAAAGCTTTCTGAAGCCTCTACCTTGTGCCGAGCGCTGAGTTGCACCTGAGTGAGAGTGAACAGAGGAGCACCTCACTTTGATAAAAATCTGACCGTCCTTTATTGCCTCCCGTGGAGAGCAGGCGCATGCCCTAAAGAACTCTGGATCCGCAAGCTTAAAGCTACAGGGTTTATACAGGCAAAAACCCCAAGGAGGGGAGGGGGAATTCATGGTTGCTAGGATGGGCAAGAGAATACACAGTTACTAGGGTCAAGCTGACCTAAGGCCTATGGGAAACTAATAACAACTATCTTGACAATAGACAAATTATAATCTTAACATTAATCCAGGTGCAGCCTGTCTGTTTTAAGCTTGAGCGATCAAGCTAGGGAGTTTCTATGCTCTGCCAATGGGATGCAGCGTACTATTACTGCGTGAGTACTGTTACTGTCTTAGTTTTAGATTATAGTTTCAGACCGGAATCTCATGGTGGGGGGTGCTTTCTCAAGATGGGGTCTCGGGTGCTCTAAAATGGAGTCCCCGCTGTCAAGGTGTTACTTCACTGCGATTCGGATGGAGTATTTGGCAAATCCGTAAAGTGGAATTTCAAGTTTTTCTGAATTCTGTAAGATGAAGGGAAAGACAGAAGGGACCCAGGGAAAATAGGACTGGAATTTGTCCATTGGCTAAATCTGGAGAGCGAAGGCTGCCTTGAGTGACCACCAGGGGAAAGGCTGCTCAGAGAAGCTCCCTTGTAAGCCCTAGGAGTCACAGCCACCTCCAGCGGCCCCGTGGCCACTCGGAGCAGAGGCGCAGGGTGGCGTTAAGATGTGGCTGGAAGAATCTGTCCTAAAGTCAGCCTGCCCAGGTTAGATGCCGGTATCCATCACTGTGAATGGCACTTCGGCTAGCTTCCCTAATCTCTCCACTCCTCAGTCTCCATGTGCACACAGTGAGGTTAATAGCAGTACTTCATGGGATTATTGCTAGAAATTAGTGACAGAATTCCTGCAGGGCCTTCCACGTGATGCCTGATGATCCATAAAAGACCTGGCACAGATTTGCCTATGTGATGGTGGAAATACCGCAGGTAGGGATACCTGTGGGGAAACGAATAGGGCACTTGTCCTTGGGATGGAATCCTGGCTAAAGCCCTCCCGAAGCTCCCCAGGGAGCGAGAATAGAAAACTCAGCCAGCACCAGCAGCCGGAGCAGCCGAGCTGGGATACACTCTCTGGAGTCATCTGTCTCACTGCTGACATCCACGCCGACAGGCAGTCTCTTTTCCCTTAAGTTTATAGCGTATGGAGTGTCTTAGCGGCTGACAGACTGCAGGTACCTTCTGGTGAGACTTAAGCAATCTTCTCAATTTTTGCTTAATAAGAATAATTCACTCGATGTGCCAAGTCTGCATAAATAGTTTCTGGCAGATGAAACAATTTATAAATCCTTGAGAGCTTTTTATTATTCCTTGGGAAAGCCTTTACACTTACTATCTGGGTGCCCCAGGGGCCTGTTGCATGGAAGAGTTTTCAGCTGAAAGCAGAGAGGTAGGCAATGGTTTAAAAAAAAAAAAAAAAAAGACATAATTGTCCTGTACAACCAAAGCTCTCTCCTACTCTGAACCTCGAAACTATGGTTCATTTTTAACAGAAATGCATGAGCAAGACCAGGAGTGAGCCAGATTCACAGGATTTTTCTGTGGGGCCCTGCTGGGTCCTTGCATGACAAGTGACAAATGGCTTTTCTTTTTCCTTTGCCCTTGCAACCCCTGGCACTTTTGAACTCTTGCCCCCGTGTCTTCCCTGGGCTTCCAGGGTGACCAAGTGGCTGCCTATGGAACAGAGCTTAAGTAGTCACTGCAAGGGTGATTTTTGGCTTTCATAAGCTCCAGATAAGGGTAAATGAAAATAAAGAGAAGTGGTTTAGCTTGCCCTAAGTGACAGTGGATGGCATATTTGAAGTGTTTCTCGTGCCTGTGTTCTGCCTTTGTCATTAACTCCAATGAAACAAAGCAAACACAGGTGTGTTCACCCTGCCCTCGCCTTCTTCGCTGGACCCTGGCTTTATTCCACCTCCTGATCTTGTGCAAGCCATGTGGAACAGAGAAGGGTATTTTTGCGTGCATGGCTGTGTACAGCTCTGTGTACTGGTTAACTTAATAAAGGCCCCGAACTGCTTTGCAGAGACAAGATGTAGGGAGAACATACCTGGATGTCTCCTGTGTCTACACATTTTGCAAAAGATGTTCTGATGTCCTTTCTTCTGATTGTATTTTTAAGGATGTTTATATGGTGCACAGCCACAGAGGAAACGTGTCTCCCCCTAGAGTCAAGGACAGGCATGGGCCCAGCTCTAGGAAAGCAACTCTGGAGAGCCTGAGGCTGGGTTCCTGTGCTGTAAGTGGTCCGCGGTGAGTGCAGCTGGGTCACCACTCTTGCCAAGGCAGCGTAGAGGTCCTGGGGTCAGCGAGCAGCAAAGAAATGTCATTCCTCCTCTCGCTCTGTGTAGGAAGCTGTTCTTCTGCCCTGGTCTGGAGTTGAGCGTCTTCTGCCAGCAGCCACAATACAGTGGCGATCTGGCTTGTTTGTATGTAAGTCAAAATCTCAGACCTTTCCCACTCCTTGATGCCTGGTTCCAAATCTAACATCATCCCAGGAGACCAGCTCATGTTCAAAAGCCCCAACAAGTGTTCTGAAAGTGTGGACCACTGTGGAGCCTTGCCAAACTGCTCAGCGTGCCTCCTGCTCCCTCAAATTCTCAAAGCCTCATCTTGATGTGTGTGGGGAAACAGCTGCATTCAATCAGCAAGCCCCCCTTGCCCTTATTTCTAGAACCTTCTTGAAAGTTGGCTGAAAGGCATTCAACCCTCAGACCACTTTCTGAATGTTCTCAGATCTTTGATCCATGTGCTAAGAATTAAGCCCCTTTAAATGGTGAGGACAATCGGTGTTTAGCAAGAACTTAAGAAGTGTCTCTGCTCTCACAGTATGGATTGGCCCATTCAAATCAATGTAGACATTAAAAAAATTTTTTTTCACGGATGTAAACAAAAGCAAGGGTAGCTCCTTCCTTTCTGGAACTTGTAGGCTAGGAGGAAGAAAAATAGTAAAAATAATTACATAAAACTTATTTAGAGACTTGAATACTGTGAAGCAAGGAAGTACAATGACCTTCTATGAAGCTTGCTATAGAGGCTATAATAAGGCTTTTTTTTTTTTTTCATTCTTAAATAGCAGAAGCAGCGTAGATTAGCAAAGAACTATACTAAAAAAACTTCTCCCTTTCCCCCCATTACTGGCGGAGCAATGTTTGGAACTAACAGATAAACAAGAAATACTAAAATACATGTTCTTCACAATTTTGCTAGAATACAGTAATATTTCCCCTGAGTCAAGTAGATTTTTGGAAGGTTCGGTGAAGATCTCTCTAGAGAACAAAAATAGCAGCATTGCTCAGTGGGCACTTGGTGAGATGTGGAAATCTGTGGCTGTGGTGGAGGAATTGGCTGTCCCAGGGAGTCAGGGAGAGAGGCAGCCTTGAGTCTCTAAGGGCTGGGAAGACTTCCGTTCTCAGAGGGTGTTCCGATCCTTCCCAGCACTGTGTGATCCTCCGTGTAGGTGTCTAGAGCCTGCAGTGATCAGCAGCTAACCTGGAAAGCGTGACATAGGAAACGAGGGTTAGTCACGCACATTCTAAACAAGTGAGAAAGGCAGAAGCTTGTGAAATTTTCTAGACAGCTTTCAGCCTCATTCAACTCACAGGTTTGACGTGAGCAGAAAAATTACAGAGCAGACAGGTTGACTGGGTCCGTGGGACTGAAGGGAATTGGGGGTTGATCGAGCCAGTTGATCGCATCTCTCCCTTCCCTCCCTGCATGTGAAGTGATAGGTTTTTGTGGTCCTAGTTTTCTAAATTATTCCAAAGTATGCAGATAAGTGACTAAAACCTGAACTTTTGCCGCATATTGGCAAGGCATAGTCATAAAATCTGAGTCATAAGGGCTATTTTTAAGTAGGAATGAAGAAAGGATGGGAGAGGGAAAGATCTGACAGAGAGATAGTCTTTTTAAAAAGGTATTATTTTACTCATCTGGATGAAAGGACCCTAATCCAATTCAAATTCTTCTTTTAAGGTGGTTCCAAGAAGGAATTTATTTTTCTTTGTAGTAGAACTAGGACTTGAACTAACTTATCTAGTAATTAGTTACTCCATGGGAAAAACAAGTTTCAGTTGTGTTTGCATTACTAACATTGACAGCATAGGAGCCAAGATGTGGTAGACCAGTTCTCCCCATCTGTCAGCAGGGCTAGATGCTTATCTGATTCACCCTGAATACTGCGTATGTATTTGGATGGGGTTGAGCTTTCTGCCAAGGCACACAGAATTGATCTTTGCTACCCAGCAAACCACATTGCTCCCAGCTATTGCTTCTGGCTTGGTGACCCTCACCCCACTGCTCATTTGGGACAGGGATTGTTCCATGTGGTTGCCAGACACATGACAAATTGGTATAAGGTTTCCGGTTTCCTTTCAAAGCATTGTTAGACGAATGTGTTTTCACTAACTCTCTAACCTCCACTCTTTCAACATTTTAACTTTATAAGGCCTTGGCCCATGCCATCAAGGTCAACTGTAAGGACCAAACTGCTGTGGTTGTTTAATTTGACTTCTCCATCTCTAGGAGAGGGGAGCCCTGGGCAAGCTGTGATGGGTTAAAAGGCCTTTTCTGTGTAAGAAACACGTTCCTATTGATTCTATCACCTGTGTCTGGAAATATCCACGTGGTGTTCAGGGTCTTCACATTCCACATTGGCTCTTCCCTGTAGGATTCTGGGTAAGTGGTACTACTGTATCTCAATTAACTCTTGTCAAACCAGGTAAGCCACTGCCTTATTTTGTATTAATGCAGGTAATCCTCCTATTGGGTCCAAGGCAGACCCACTTTACCTAAACAGAGAATGATCAGGCTGCATTATGGTGACACTCTTCATTCTGTTTCTACTGGGTGGGTCTAAGCAATACCACCTTCAGAATTTTGCAGAGAGTGAGCCATTTCCATTTATGGACAGCTGAAATAAATACTGTCGTCTTCAGAAAATGGTCCTAGGTGGGCAGAAATTCCCACTGACAGTTTCAAGTGTTGTGATTATTGAAGAACCCTGTGGGTATGTTTAATGTGGGTTAGGGCAGGGGCTCTTGCTGGCCTGTGTGTCACTCTGTGTCTGTGGAGTCTTAAGGAGAGAGGTTTTTACCTTGAGCAATGGTTTTAGACCAGCTACCTCAGAGTCAGTGGGAGAGATTTAAGAATAATATGGATTAGAAGATAACAATCCCAGGCATTCAGGTTCAGCCATTCTGGGAAACCACTTTGGAATCAGTGTCATTTATGTCTCTCATTTGATTTTGAGATACCTTATGTTTAGTAAATATTTTTTAAATCCATAGCATACTTGAGTAACCGCTTCCTGTAATGTATGAAGACTGATTAACTTGCAAGATGGAACAACAGCGAGAGATGGAAAGACAGAGACAGAGAGGCCTTCCATCTGCTGACTCGTTACATGGACAGCCACAATACCCAAATGTGGGCCAGGCTGAAGCCAGGAGACTGGAACTCTATCTGGGTCTCCCACATGGGTTGGAAGGGGCCCGAGTACTTGGGTCATCATCTACTGCCTTCCCAGGGACATCATCAAGAAACTGGACTGGGAGCAGAGCTTCCAGGACAGGAACTAGCAGTCTGATAGGGGATGCCAGCTTTGTAAGAGGTGGCTTAACCTGTTACATCACAACACTACCCATCCCATGTTTTTTTAATTAAAACATGAGAAAAGAATGGTCTCTGATTATGACAAAATAAATAGCTTAAACATTTTTAAAAAGTGTTATCAGAGAAAATGTGCTTCATTTTTATTTTTTGAAAGCACTAGATTGTCAGGGAAGAGCCAACGCAGTCAAACTCGGCAACATGGGTTAGGTACTCCCTGGCTCGCCCTCTGCCCGTGGTTACCAGTCAGGCTCAACCAGGTTGTACTTTGGAAACCAATAGGCCCAAGATCTCCATGGCTGAATCCTGCACAGTGTATTTAGCACGTACATTCTGGTACATTTGCTCCATAGCGTTTCCTCTGGGGCCCAGGTGGACAGAGCAGCTTCTGTCTGGAACATTGCTCAGGCTTGTGGCTGACGAACAAAGACGAGAGAAAACGTTGTTCACATGCTCTGGACACCTCAGCCCAGAGGAGGTCACACAGCTGTGCCTGAGTCCCATGGGCGCGTGTGTATAATCCCCCTACAGGGAGGAATATGAAATATTTGAGTATGAGAGTGTACAATGTAATTCTCTTTAGAAAATAAATAATGCTGGCCTGAAACCAAGAGTATTTATTGGGTACCTAGCATGTTCCAGACACTGTCTAGACACTGGGAGTGTAGCAGAAGATGAGAAACAAAATCTGACTTGTAGAGCTTTGGTTCCGGGGATGGACTAGGGAAATAAAATAAATATTTTTCTCTGAGGAGGAAAAACAGAACAGGGCAAGAGAATAAGAGTAATGGGAAGTGAAAATTTAGTTCAGGCAAAGAAATTACAGAAATGTCTTGAAGAAATGTTGGCTCATAGAATTTAAAGCAGAGAATGGAGGCCGTTCCCCCACCTGAGTGAAGACAAAATGAGACAGAGGGCACAGTAGCAGGGATGGAGGAGGGGCAGGCATTTGGCCAACAGCTGAGAAACAACTTGTAACAACCACATCTCCTATTGGAGTGCCAGGGTTCAAGTCCAGGCTCCGGCTCCTGTTCTGTCTTCATATTAGCACATAGCCTTGGAAGCAGTAGGTAAGGGCTCAAGTAGTGCGGTGCCTGCTGTCCATGTTAGAAACTTGGAAGGAGTAATTGGCTTCAGCCTCACCCAGCCCTGGCTGATGTGGGCCCTTGGGGCGTGAACCATTGGATGGGACCACTCTCTCTTGTTTTTCTCTCTCAAATAAATATAATAGTTAGATAAAAAGGCTCCAAGGCCAGTAACATGTGTAGCCTGAGTGAGGGACTACAGGAAGCTTGCGTTGTCTTATGATGGACAAAATAAGGTATGAGAGGTGACCAGGAACCTGATTAGGCAGGACCCTACAGACTTGGTAGGAGCTTTGAATTTTCTTGCAACTAGATAGGAAGAAATTTAAAACTAGTAGTGGGGCCAGCGCTGTGGCCTAGTGGGTAAAACTGCTGCCTGCAGTGCTGCCATCCCATATGGGTGCCAGTTCATGTCCCAGCTGCTCCACTTCCAATCTAGATCTCTGTTATGGCCTAGGAAAGCAATGGAAGATGGCCCAAATCCTTGGGCCCCTGTACCCAGTGGGAGACCGCGAGGAATCAGATGGGCCCAGCTCTGGCAGTTGCGGCCAATTGGGGAGTGAATCAGCAGATGAAAGATCTCTCTCTCTCTCTCTCTCTCTCTCTCTCTGCCTCTGCCTCTTTGTAACTCTGACTTTCCCATGAATTAAAAAAAAAAAAACCATAAAACTTATTGAGTA
Source organism: Oryctolagus cuniculus (assembly GCF_964237555.1). Taxonomy (NCBI): domain Eukaryota; kingdom Metazoa; phylum Chordata; class Mammalia; order Lagomorpha; family Leporidae; genus Oryctolagus; species Oryctolagus cuniculus. The sequence goes on from NC_091437.1 coordinate 11,934,011, forward strand.
GTTTAGGACATGATCATATTCTCACCCTAGGGGAATCTTTCCTCCTTTTGTTGAGTAAAGAATAAAAAAAAAAAAATGAAAACGATGACCGACCCAGAGGCTATTTGAGGTGGAGATAGAGATGTTGGCTTACCTTTGTTTGAGTTGATCATAGTAAAAGTGAAAAGAAAGTACAATCCTGTAGATAGAGAATTGGCTGGATTTACCAATGAGTTGGATGTGAAAGTTTAGAGAAGAGAAGAGTTAAGGGAAATCCTACGATGTTGGCCCAAGCAGCTGTGTGAACAGAAGTCCATTTACTGGATTGAGGACAAGGAGGAGAGATAGGGAAAACTTGAATACCTATTACATAGCCAACATTGAGTATATGAATCTGGAATACAGAGGAGATTCTGAATTGTTAGAAATTGGGGAGCCGAGAGGTGGGTGAAATCACTCAGGAACTAGGTGGGAATGGAAAGAAGAGGCCCAGTTTGAGCCCTGGGGACCCCTAGAGGGGAGGGTGCAAGGACACAGTAGAAGATAGTAAGTAGGGAGTATGGCATTAGAAAGCCTTGTGCAGAAAACCTTCAGAGAGGAGCAACACTCATACCTGGGCCTTTGTCGATGGGAGACCCAGAGAGGGTTCTGGGTTCCTGGCTTCAGCCTGATCCAGACCTGGCTGTTGCAGGTATATGGGGCGTGAACGAGCAGACAGAAGAGTCTTTCTCTCTTTCTCTCTCTCTCTCTCTCTCTCTCTCATGTGTGCATTCTCACTCTGTTTTTCAAGTATAGAAAAACAGTCCTGTATCGTTTAGCTCCTTCTGAGATACATACATTAGGTCATTTTAAAACATTGTTTGAATCTCCTGGGTTACTTGCACATACCATGATACAGCCTGCCACTCACCTAGGCTATAGGGGAGACACACACATATATGCTGCACGGAATACAAATATCATATACTGTGTGGCTTCCAGGGCCGTGACAACCAAAACACATCACGCCCCCAAGAGAAAATCACGCGATCAGGATAGGTGATCAGCTCCTGTAGGAGGCTGCTGCTGGCATAGCATAGCATGCTGTCTATAGGAGACTTTTTCCAGTTAGAGTACACTCTAGTAATAAAAAGCATAGTACAGTAAATGTGTAAACCAATACCGCAGCCACGCATTATCATTATCAAACATGGACCGTGTGCACTCTCTACACTTCTGTGATTGGAAGCACTCTAGGTTTCCTTAGTCAAGGTTCAAGCAGGTGAGTGCCGTGACGTCAACAGCTCTGATGTCACCAGTGACAGGACATTGACAGCGCTGGTGCCATATTTTTTCATGTTTTTAAAATTTGCATTTTTGGGCCGGTGCCGTGGCTCAATAGGCTAATCCTCCGCCTGCAACGCTGGCACCCCAGGTTCTAGTCCCAGTTTGGGGTGTCGGATTCTGTCCTGGTTGCTTCTCTTCCTGGCCAGCTCTCTGCTGTGGCCCAGGAGTGCAGTGGAGGATGGCCCAAGTGCTTGGGCCCTGCACCCCATGGGAGACCAGGAGAAGTACCTGGTTCCTGGCATCGGATCAGCGTGGTGCACCAGCTGCAGCAGCCATTGGAGGGTGAACCAACGGTAAAGGAAGACCTTTCTCTCTTTCTCTCTGTCTCTCTCTCTCTCACTGTCCACTCTGCCTGTCAAAAAAAAAAATTTTGCATTTTTGTTAATATAAAGAGAGCAGATTTAATGTGGTTCCTAGACAAACTTCTAAGATTATAATATAATGATACTCTCTTCTCCCTTTCTTTTTTTTTTTTTTCTTTTTTGACAGGCAGAGTTAGACAGAGAGACAGAGAGAAAGGTCTTCTGTCCATTGGTTCACCCCCCAGAATGGCCACTACGGCCTGCGTTGCACCATTCCGAAGCCAGGAGCCAGGTGCTTCCTCCTGGTCTCCTATGCAGGTGCAGGGCCCAAGCACCCGAGCCATCCTCCACTGCACTCCCGGGCCACAGCAGAGAGCTGGACTGGAAGAGGAGCAACTGGGACAGAATCCAGTGCCCTGACCAGGACTAGAACCTGGGGTTCCGGCACCACAGGTGGAGGATTAGCCTAGTGAGCCACAGCACCGGCGATACTCTCTTCTTCCTTCACTCCCTCCTTCCTTCCTTCTTTTCTTTTTAAAATTTTTGTGATACCATATTTTAAATTTATAGTCAAAGGCTTAATGCACCACTAAATAAACAGTTCACCAAGTGAAAACTAGAGAGACGACTGTTCAGTAGGGCAAAGGCTATACACAATAATCAGACCCAAACATGTCAGTTTCACTTGAATATGTTAAACTTTTTGTACTGTCTGTATTAACTGCCACAAACCATTGTCATCTTATGTAACCATCATTGTAATGTGGTTTGTCATTGGCCAAACCATCATTATACTACACACAACTGTACGTCACACGCTGAGATGTTGATGACAGTGAAGACATTTAATTGTTTATTTCCCATTGTGGAAGGCACTGGGCACTTGGGCAAAGGAAGGCTAATTGAAATAAAAGGATAAAATAGTTTGACTTGAGAGGAAATGAAACTGAGAATTTGGAAAGCAAATGTGGACTCTTTTGAGGTTTCACTGTAAATGAGAACAGATAGAGGGCTTATTGCTTCATAATAGTTTCATCTGTAATTGCACGATTTTACATACTTGCCAATAGTATTTTAAGAGTTTCACATCTTCACCAACACTTAATATGTTCAATTTTGTGAAATTTTTTTAAGATTTATTTATTTACTTGAGAGGCAGAGATACAGAGAGAAGGAGAAAGAGAGGGAGATCTTCCATCCTCTGTTCACTCCCCAAATAATCCCAACAGCTAGAGCTGAGCTGATCTGAAGCCAGGAGCTTCTTTCCAGTCTCCCAAATGGATGCAGGAGCCCAAGCACTTGGGCCATCTTCTACTGCTTTCACAGGCCACAGCAGAGAGCTGGATCAGAAGTGGAGCAGCTGGGATTCGAAGCAGTGTCCATACGGGATGCTGGTGCTGCAGGCGGTTGCTTAACCTACAGTATCACAGCACTGGCCCATGTTTTGTGAATTTTAGCCACTCTAATGACTATAGAATTGTATCTTATTGTGGGCTTGATATGCATTTCCCTGAAGACAACGGATACTGAGCCCTTTTGGGCTCATTTCATGCCCTTTTGGGCCATTTCTGTAGCTTCTTTGGCTAATGAACTGCACAAGGTCCTTATTCTGATTGGGTCAGCAGTCTTTACCACCATGATAAAAGAGTGCTTTATGTGTCCTGCAAGTCCTTGTTCTGAAACACGTTTCACCAGCATCGTCCCATCCTCATAGTCTTGTGCTTTGGCTCCTCTCCGACTGTCCACCCTGGAATTCTCTGGCTGTAGTTGCTGGAAACTCATTTTCCTCCTTCCTCAAAGAAATAGGGGACATATTTTGGAGTGTTGGCCTGTTACAGTGCTGCTGCTGCTGCTGTAGCATGGAAGACCAGGGCTCACCACTGAGGCAAAGTAGTGAAAGAAATGAGTAAGGCATGAGGACTGCACTCCCCTGCAGTTACTTCTCCACGTTTGGACTCTCGTGCACAATCTGGCTACCTTTGTTTACATTTTAGGAGTCTCAGATAGTTCTTTTTTATATTTTACTTACAGTTTTTAGTTAACTCATGTGCCATGCCAGTACCAAAACTCGAAGAAGTTTTTAATTTTTACATATAAACATCATCTTACTGTTTTTGCCAGGTTTTCTGAATTTGGTGTTTTGTCCAATAAAGTCATGATCACCTCAAAGATAGATAGAAACTCAGAAAATATATACAATAGTTCTCCCTTATTTGCAGTTTGACTTGCAGAGGTTTCTGTTACTTACAGTTAATTGTGGTCTAGAAATATTCCGTGGAAGATTCCAGAAATAAGCAGTTCTTAAGTATTACATTCTTTGTCATTCTGAGTAACGTGATGAAATTTCGCTTGGTCCTGTTGTGTGAATCATCACTTTGTCCAGCGTATCCACACTGTCCATGCTACCTGCCTGGTAGTTACTTAGTAGCCGTGTCAGGCGTCAGACTGATGGTCACATACTTACAGTGCTTGTGTTCCCATGACCCTTACTGTACCTGTTAGGGGCTCCCTAGCACAAGAGTGGTGACGCTGACAATTTTTATATATTACATTGTTACAATTGCTTTATTCTATTACTAGTTCAATCTATTGCTGTGCCTAATTCATAAATTAAAATTTATCCTAAGTACTATGTATGGGGAAAGCATAGTATGTCTAGGGCTGAATACTATCTGGTTTCAGGCATCAGCCAGGGGGTCTTAGAACATATCTGTCATGAATAAGGGTGGGCACTATATATCTAGTCAATATGCATATAATCTATTTTGTCTCTTTTAGCACTTCCAACATTCTATTGATTTTGTTTTATATTTGTTTTATTTATTCAAAATAAAATTTATTTTTTCAAAAATTTTGTTGTGATAAATATCGACAAAAGAAGATACAAATAGAAGACACTGCATGTGTATGGATTAGAAAACTTAATGTCATTAAAATGTCTGTACTGCCCAAAGTGGTCTACAAATTCATTGCTATTCCCGACAAAATCCCAGCATCATTTTTTACAGAGTTAAAAAAGAACGATTGTGTCATTCATTTGGAACCACAAAAGAACAACAAAACTGGAGACATCACAATTCCTGATTTCCATGTATTTAAAACTACAGTAATCATGGCCAGCGCCGTGGCTCATTAGGCTAATCCTCCACCTGCAGCGCCGGTACCCTGGGTTCTAGTCCTGGTTGGGGCGCCAGATTCTGTCCTGGTTGCCCCTCTTCCAGGCCAGCTCTCTGCTGTGGCCCGGGAATGCAGTGGAGGATGGCCCAAGTGCTTGGGCCCTGCACCCGCATGGGAGACCAGGAGGAAGCACCTGGCTCCTGGTTTCGGATTGGCGCAATGCCGGCTGTAGCAGCCATTTGAGGGGTGAACCAAAGGAAGGAAGACTTTTTTCTCTCTCTCTCACTGTCTAACTCTGCCTGTCAAAAAAATAAAAAATAAAGAAAACTACAGTAGTCAGAACTGTACTACTAGCATAATGACACACAGATCAAATGACTTAAACTTGTGGGGAGCAACTGGGAGCAACTCGGACTAGACTAAGTTACTGGAATTAAGACTTATTCTATGCATCTGCTCTCCCACAATATGGCGCTGGGAGAGGAGCAAACAGCTTCTACACAGCTGCCTCCAGTTCAACCAATAAGCAGCAGGACCTGCTCCTGATTGGAGGAGAGCAGTGTACTCGGCGTGTGGGTAGCCGAGTTGGGATTGGTGGAAGAGGACTATAAAGGAGGAGAGAGACAACATGCACCAGGAACATCTAAGGGGAACATCTAAGAGGAACACCTGTGCAGCCTCCGAGAGAGCCGGCCGGCGGTGTGCCGCTCCCCTGCGGAAGTGGGGAAAGTGGCCAGGGGGAACTGCCCTTCCACGGAGGTGGAAAGGACAGTAGCCAACCTGGGAAGAACCAGCAGCAAACCCGGGGAGGGCCGAGCAGACAAAAGAACAGCGCAGGGTCCTGTGTCGTTCCTCCACGAAGAGGGGGAGCGACAAAACTGAGATCTGTTCAAAAAAGACATTAAAATGGCCAACCAACATGTGAAAAGTGCTGATTATCACTAATTAGGGAAATACTACCTCACACCTATCAAGATGATTATGACAAAAAAAAAAAAAGAAAAAGAAAAAGCAAATATTGTCAAGGATGTGAAGAGATTGGAAGTCTGGCACTCTATTGGAGAAGATGCTAAAGAGTACAGTTGCCATGGGATATCGTATGGAGGTGCCTTAAAAAACGAAAAACTACCATGGGATCCAGCAGTTCTACTCTTGGGCATTTATCCAAAAGATTGACATCCAGATCTCAAAAAGATATTGTTACTCCCATGCTCCCTGTAGCCTTAATCACAATAGCCAAGGTATTGAAACAAAGTATATGAGTGTGAACTGAAGAATGGGTACATAGAACATGGTAGATATATGAAACAAAACATTCTTCAGTCTTTAAAAATAAGGAAATTCTGAAATATGTAAAAGCGAGGATGAAACATCGTATTATGCTAGGTGAAATAAATCACAGAAAGGCAAACACTGCATGGTCGAATTTATAAGGTATCTAAAAGAGTCAGATTCATAGAGTCAAAGAATATGATGATAGTCCGGCGCTGTGGCTCACTAGGCTAATCCTCTGCCTGTGGCGCCGGCACCCTGGGTTCTAGTCCCGGTCAGGGCGCCGGATTCCGTCCCGGTTGCTCCTCTTCCAGTCCAGCTCTCTGCTGTGGCCCAGGAAGGCAGTGGAGGATGGCCCAGGTCCTTGGACCCTGCACCCGCATGGGTGACCAGAGGAAGCACCTGGCTCCTAGCTTCGGATTGGTGCAGTGCACTGGCCGTAGCGGCCATCTCGGGGGTGAACCAACGGGAAAAGGAAGACCTTTCTCTCTGTCTCTCTCTCTCTCTCACTGTCTAACTCTGCCTGTCAAAAAAAAAAAAAAAAAAAGAGAGAGAGAGAGAGAGAGATTGGGAGGGAAAAACCTGGAGTTCATACTCCACAGGCATAAATTTTCAGCTAAGCAAGATGAAAAAGTCCTAAAAATTATCTGTATAACATTGTACCTCTGGTTAACAGTACTCTGCAATTAAAATGTGAGTGGGTAGTTGTGGGGAGCAACTCGGACTAGACTGTTACTGGAATTAAGACTTATTCTATGCATCTGCTCTCCCACAATATGGCGCTGGGAGAGGAGGAAACAGCTTCTACACAGCTGCCTCCAGTTCAACCAATAAACTGTAGGACCTGCTCCTTATTGGAGGAGAGCAGTGTACTCGGCGTGTGGGTAGCAGAGTTGGGATTGGTGGAAGAGGACTATAAAGGAGGAGAGAGACAACATGCACCAGGAACATCTATCTGAAGGAACACCTGTGCAGCCCCCGAGAGAGCCGGCCGGCAGTGTGCCGCTCCCCCGCGGAAGTGGGGAAAGTGGCAGGGGGAACCGCCCTTCCACGGAGGTGGAAGGGACGGTAGCCAACCCGGGAAGAACCAGCAGCAAACCCAGGGAGGGCCGAGCAGACAAAAGAACAGCGCAGGGTCCTGTATCGTTCCTCCGCGGAGAGGGGGAGCGACAGGTAGATCTCAATTAACTGTTCTTTTTTTATTTTCAAAAAGATTTATTTGTTTGTTCAAAAGACAGAGGCAGAGAGAGAGAGAGAGCGAGGTCTTGCATCCACTGGTTCATTCCTCAAATGGCTGTTACATCAGGAGATGAGCCAATCCAAAGCCAGGAGCCTGGAGCTTCTTTTGGGTCTCCCACATGCGTGCAGGGTCAAAGGACTTGGGCCATCTTCTGCTTCTTTCCCAGGCACATTAATAGGGAGTTAGATCAGAAGTAGAGCAACCAGGACTTGAACCGGTGCCTATGTGGGATGCTAGCACTGAAGGTGGCAGTTTTTACCTGCTATGCCACAGCGCCAGCCCCCATAGGAACTGTTCTTACCACGATAAAACAGAATCTAAAAGAATATTGTGTGGAGTAGGAATCGAACATCATGTAGTGACTGGCCAGTAGTTTCCATAGCACTCTGCACAGTCCATCATGGCATCGCAGATCTGAAGTGGCTTCTTTTGATGTAAACTGTATCTAGCGATCTCATCAGTAAATAGATTCAGTGTATACACACAAACTCATTGTTTGGTTGTCCTGAACTCTTGCATTGAGCTGTTTGTTACTTTTCCAATATTTTGCAGTACTATGTGAAACCCTTTATCATGATGTAGATTATTTTTCAATGAAGTTTTCCAATGAAAATGCTTATATTTATCTTTTTTCATCTATTATTATAAGAGTTCTATTGTGTTTTCTTAATGTTCTCATCTGATTTGCACAATCTATTCATGAACAGTCTGGACTTGGATTCTGGTGGTATTTTCCAATTGGTCAGTAATAGTGGTATATTTTGTTTATGTTTTTTGATGTATTCTCATTAATTTATGTTTTTCTAAGAAAATCAAGTATTTTGAGTTTTACATTGTTTTGTGCAAAAATGTTCTTTTAATATCTCAAAATTTTCTATATGTATAATTGTGGTTTATGATGTTTTTTACTGTCAAAAATTTTTTTTATTTTATTAACATTTTCAAAGAGGAAATATTTGACTTACATATTGTGTTTTTATTTTCTACTTAGTTTCTGTTGTCATCTCCTAAATTCCTTAAGTGTGCTTTTTCACCCATTTTCTAGCTTATATTGTTCATTTTAGTTTATTAAATACTTTCAAATCTAGATTTTAGATTTTATTATCATTATAGTTTTATGTGTTTTGGAAGTTTCAAGTGAGTTGATTATTGTGTCTTGGTTTCTCTCTTTTTGTCTATCCTTTAGGACTTTGTTTGAATTTCATTTTATTGCTTTTTGGTTTCCAGGTGTAACATTATGTTTCTGATTTGGGAATTTATTGAGACTTTGTTAGTAGCTGAAAATGTGAAATACTATCATGAATGAGCCTTCTGTGTTTGGGAAGTTGTTGTTTTTGTAAATGCATATCTATTCATACACATGTTTTCTGAATCTTGTACATGATCATTCATATTTTTGTCTGCTTGATTTTCTGAGAGAGCTTTGTTTAAGGCTCCCAGTGCAGCCTCCTCTCTTACTGCTGAGCTTGCCCCAGAGCATCTGTCCCAAAGTGCACAGGTTTATGCTTCCCATGTCCCATGGCTTAGCTGTAACCTCTGGAACCGGCTCAGAGCTCCGGAGGGAGCGAGCTGGGACGCCAATACCTCACGGTCCTCAATGCTTTGCTTGTTGCGTCATCCCTTCGCTTCGCTCGCTGAAGCCAGATCAGCAGTGCACTTGGCAAGCCAGATCGTGTCCCTGGAGGGACCTGCACGTAATGGATGAGCAAAGCAGTCTTTCTATCTATGACATTATTTGTAAGATGTGCTTGACGGGATGGAGGAAATTCAAAATTCTCTGGGGAAAATCTGTATTCACTCTGAGCTCTCGCTTAAGGCACAACTTTGTAAACTGTTAAATGGCTGAACAACATTGACCATAGTATCTTATTTTCAAGGAAAAAAGTTTGGCTTACAGAATGTTGGAAATATCAAGAATTCAAGTACCTTTTTCCAAAACAAATTAAAATCAAGTTTAGCTTCATATATTCTTATACTGGATAATTTATAATAACTATAATCCTGTTACAAAAGTAAAACAAGCGATTATGAGCAGCAGGCTGATAGATACCATTGAAGAATCAGAAGTAACTCATTCAAAGCGACACAATTTGAATGTGATAAAGCCAATATTAGATACACATCTCATGGACCAAGCCTTCAAGTGATTCTGTATCAGAGTAAACTCCTTCAGCCTTTACTTCTTAGGAAACAGCTTCTCGGGTTTCAACTCACGGATAAGATAGAATTCTGGAAGTGAGCAATTCTCGAATACATTTGAGTTGATTTAGTAGGAATGTGTTAGAACTCTTCCAACGGCTCCATCTGCTCTTCCCAGCATGCAGTGCACCTCAGTGCCCTGACAGCATCCTCGGGCTCCCTCGCTGTCGCTCCCCATCTTCGTGGAGGAACGACACAGGACCCTGCGCTGTTCTTTCGTCTGCTCGGCCCTCCCCGGGTTTGCTGCTGGTTCTTCCCGGGTTGGCTACCGTCCCTTCCACCTCCGTGGAAGGGCGGTTCCCCCTGCCACTTTCCCCACTTGCGCAGGGGAGCAGCACACCGCCGGCCGGCTCTCTCGGGGGCTGCACAGGTGTTCCTTCAGCTAGATGTTCCCTTAGATGTTCCTGGTGCATGTTGTCTCTCTCCTCCTTTATAGTCCTCCTCCGCCAATCCCAACTCTGCTACCCACACGCCGAGTACACTGCTCTCCTCCAATCAGGAGCAGGTCCTACAGTTTATTGGTTGAACTGGAGGCAGCTGTGTAGAAGCTGTTTCTCCCTTCTCAGCGCCATATTGTGGGAGAGCAGATGCATAGAATAAGTCTTAATTCCAGTAACTTAGTCTAGTCCGAGTTGCTCCCCACACCTCGCCACTGAGGTTTGGTAGGGTTGGCCAACAGGAGCACCAGCCAGAACTTCGGGGAAGGGGCAGAGGGAGGTCCAGGCATTCACAGGCATGGTGTGCCCTTTGCTGCTTCCTGGGGACAGGCCACTGGCTACCAAAGACCCCAGCTGTTAGGAGGCATCTTCTTCACCAGTTCTTTTTCCCCCCATTCCAGCAGCAATTTCTCCCCTCAGGGCTGGGGAGAGAATGGTTCCCTACTGGTATTTACCCCAAATACTGCGCTGCCTCTGGTGGCTTCACTGTAGCCAGCCCACACCTTTGTCGATGGTCTCTTTTTAAAACCGTCCTCCAACCCTTCACGTGTGCTGGCTGCTTCTTGTAAGAACCCTGACTGATAGAGGAAACAAATGACTCCTAAAGCATATGGCTTTGGTAAAAGGAAAAAAAAAGATGGGGTGAAGGGACCAGCTTCCTAGCCAAGCCAAAAGCCTTCATATACGAACCTCTGATTAGTGCAGTTTTGGAAAGGAGCGGACTCTTTTGATATATTCTTCATTGGGGATTACACATTATACATCAGATCCAAAACAGTTCTTAGACTTTATATATTGTTAATAAACGTCAACAGTCATATTAAAAAAAAAGTAAAGAAAAACAACCCTTTCAGTTTCCAAAGCAGCGAGAAGAACCAGTGCTTTGTTTGTAACTCAGGCTGCGGCCGTAGAAGCCTCTGTCTTCCACCCCTCCCCGCCCCCCCGAAGTGCCTTGGCACCATTAGGTTCTTCTGGTCCCTATGCTCCAGCCAAGAAAAGCCAGGGACACTGGAAAGCCTCAGTGCTCCAAATGCAGCAGAAGAAGAGAGCGGGATTGATGACCCCGTGTTAGAGGAGGGACTGAAACAGCTCATTTCCATCAGTGTGTGTGTGTGTGTGTGTGTGTGCATGAGAGAGAGAGAGAGAGAGATATGGGGGGAAGAGTTCATACACACACACAACCAAGGAGGCAGACCTGCAGAGAAAATGATGTGCTTGTCAGAATTCATTCAGGTGCCGGGGGACTCGGTGGGGTTGGGGGCCACAGCACCCCCTGCAGGTTTGCTCTTCTCTGCCAGTTGGCCACAATTCCAGTGGGTGGGACAGCACACTTGGTCCCACTCTCCTCCTCTATTCCCTTGCCATGGACTAATTTTTAATACCGTGCCATAGGAATATTATAATTCAAAAAATAAGAAGGGAATTAAGCTATGCAATGGCGTCAGCACTGTGAGGGAGGGAGGTCTACACTGTCCGAGCAGAGTGGAACATCAGTCTCCAGTGGGTTTCTTTTCCTGTGAGCTGCAGAGGAGTGGGGCTGGCCACCCCTTTTTTCCATTTTAATGGGAAAGGGTTGAAGACCAAAAAACAATGGCTGGGGTCCCTGAAAGGTTTGAGGTGGAGCAAAGCAAGAGTGGGTCTTTGATTTTAATGACTGTTAGTTGTGAAATAGTCTCTCTCTTGTCATTCAAGATAAAGAGATAAAGTAATTTCAGTTTCCAAATGTGTGTTGTGTTACAATTGTGGATTGTCCATTCCTTGGTTGCATTTTTAGCAGCATAGCGGAGAATTCATTAGATTACCAATTTAGGGGTAGATTCACGTCACAATATCACAAAGCTATTTGTGCATCAGTCTTTCTGAGTTTGCAACAAGGGAGAGTGCACATTAGAAACTAAGATGATGACTGCCAAAATCAACATTGCTCTCCAACTTTCTCAAACTGACGAGGAATAAAGTGTGATACGTTAGCAACCGTGGCAGCCACCAGCAAGAGGGCCGACTACTCCTCACATCACACTCCCCAGCAGGAACCTCAACATAACAAGCACACAACCGTGTTTTGGTGGAAATTACTAGAAGAGAGAACCCTGGAGGACAGAAAAAAGCGACAGAAATCCTGTAGAGAAGAGAACACCGGGTTGGCAGCATCTTGAAAATATTCAGCAAGATCAAGTGACAGCTCATGGACTTGGGAAAAATATGTCCACCATGCATCCGGTAAGGTGTTCAAACCCAAAATTTATAGTGAACTCCTACAACTGAATGCTGATAAAATCTGATTTTAAAAATGAGCAAAAGACTTGAGTAGGCATTTCAGCAAAAAAGAAAGAAAAGATGGCGAATAGTTAGACAAAAAGTGCTTACCATCAGCAGTCATCAGGGAGGCACAAATTCAGACTCCCGTGAGATACCACCTCACACCCTCTGGAATGGTTCTTTTCGGACAATCAGAAGATAGCAAGTGTTGGCAAGGGTATAGGAAAGGGAAATCTTGTCGACTGTGGAAATGTGGATTGGTACAGCCTTTAGGACAACAGTATCGAAATGGCAACACCACCTGGCAGAGGTGCCTGCGCTCGCATGTTCATTGCAGCACTGTTCACAGTAGCCAAGATCTGGAAACAATCTGTGTGTCCATCCATGGCTGAAGGAGGAGGAAACGGGTCTCTGTACAATGGACTGTTAAAATGGGGCCAGTGCTATGGCACAGTGGGTAAAGCCACCTGCAGCACCAGCATGTCATGTGGGCACCAGTTCGACTCCTGGCTGCTCTACTTGAAACCCAGCTCCCTGCTAATGCACTTGGGAAAGCAGCAGAAGATGAGCAAGTCTTTGGGCCCCTGCACCCACATGGGAGTCCTAGATGAAGCTCCTGGCTCCTGACTTCAGCCTGGCCCAGCCCTGGCTGTTGAAGCCATTTGGGAGTCAACCAGTGGATGGTAGATCTCTCCCTCTCCGTAACTCTGCCTTTCAAATAAACAAATAATCTTTTTTTTGTTTGTTTTAAATAATGTGCAATTATTCAGTCCTAACAAGGAATGTGATCTTGACATTTGCCACAACGTGGATGAGTCTGAAAGACATGCTAAGTGAAATAAGCCAGACGTAGGAAGGAAACTATTGCATTACCTCACTTATATGCAAAAATCTTTTCAAAAAAATTGAAATTTACAAACATAGAAGAACAAAACAATGGCTATGATGGAAGTGGGAAGAAAATGCAAAATAGCAGATACACAGGAAGCACAAGTCCAAGGATCCAGGGTACAACACGTGGCATAGATAATGAGTTGTATTACATGTGGGATTCGTGCCAAGTGAGTACATTTTAGCTGTTCTTACCACAAAAACAAAACAAAAGGGTAACTATGTGAGATGATGTGTATGTTAGTTTGATTTACTATTTTTTGTGATATATTCCACAAATCATGCTTTGTATCTTAAATATACATGATGAAATTTATTTTTTAAAAAGGACTGTAGATTTAAACATTAAGCCATAACAAATTGCTATTTGAGCTTAGACTGTATTTTTTTTACATGTCAGAGAAGATGGAAGAGAAAGGAAACACAACACAAGAAAGCAGAAGGGAAGCGTGCTATGAAAAAATCTAACATATTGCCTTGATGATAAAGCTCGATGGCATTCTGCCCTACTAAATAAATATTAGTGACTGGTAGCAAGCAAGTTTACATTACGCGCAGACAAAGTTGAATTCAAGCTGAAAATTTTAAGTCACATAACAGAGGAGAACAAAATCTACAAAAAGTGACAGTTTACTTCCTTAGTAGTAAAAATATCGTGAATAAAACATAAATTACAGAAGGTCCAGGATATATTTATAAGAACACAGTATTAGTGAAAGCAGACACCTCACTTTCAAAGTTTTATGTATCAGTGAAACGAAATACATCCAGGAATGCAGGGGTTTTGAATGGGAATGTTTGTGGTGGTAGGTATGTGTATGTTAAATATAAAACCCTAGAAACAAAGAAATGTGTTTTCTCAAGGACCCATCGACTTTCACAATTATCTATTATATTTTTTAAACAAAGAAGATTAAATTCCCAGAAGTAAAAATACCATAGACAACATTCCATAACCAAAATGCTTTGGTGCTCAAAATAAACAAGAAAATTAAAAAACAGACTAAAAATATTTTTATTAAACAGTTATTAGGTTAAATAATCAAAATTACAATTACAGAATATCTGAAAAATGAGAGAAAAATTCCAAACCTTGTATTACATTATGAAAAGCAAATGGAAATAAGTAAATCAGATACTACTTGTTAAGCTAGAAAAATGAATATGGAAATAACCTTTGGAAAAACAGAAGAGCCGGCGCCGCGGCTCACTAGGCTAATCCTCCGCCTAGCGGCGCCGGCACACCGGGTTCTAGTCCCGGTCGGGGCGCTGGATTCTGTCCCGGTTGCCCCTCTTCCAGGCCAGCTCTCTGCTGTGGCCAGGGAATGCAGTGGAGGATGGCCCAGGTGCTTGGGCCCTGCACCCCATAGGAGACCAGGAAAAGCACCTGGCTCCTGGCTCCTGCCATTGGATCAGCGTGGTGCGCCGGCCGCAGCACGCCGGCCGCGGCGGCCATTGGAGGGTGAACCAACGGCAAAGGAAGACCTTTCTCTCTGTCTCTCTCTCTCACTGTCCACTCTGCCTGTCAAAAAAAAAAAAAAAAAAAAAAAAAAAAAAAAAAAAAAAACAGAAGGAAGGAATATTTTTTAAAAAAGCAAAACTCCAAACAGATAAAAATGAATGAAATTATAAATGAATTCAAGACATGGTTCTGTTGTGGGGAGGGGGATAGTCAAACATGATTAAACCGACAAATCAGTTACCAGCACTAAATATAAGAGAGAAAACAAAGAGGCATGAAGTCAACAGTGAAAAGGGGGAATGACTACAGATAATGAGGAAAATGCTCTGTAGTTTACTAACCACATTAATGACTTTTAAAATTTGGGCTTTTTTCCCCCAAGAAGTAAATAGACTACCAATTATAGAAGAAATTATGAATGTTGTCAAAATTGTTAAAAAGCTTCAGATCCAGAATGTGTCTTTGATAATATTTTTCATTCTTCCAAGAAACAGATTATTCCAAGATGACTTAAATTTGTTCCAGAGCAAAACAAAATAAAGAATTCTCTTCTGATTCTTTTATGACACCAGCATATGAATAATAACATACTACAAATTCTCTTTCCCAACCCCTTAAAAAATTCTAAATTTTATATTAGCAAAAATAACTTATTAGTCTAGAAAAATAATAATGCAGTATAACCAAGTGGAATTACCTCTTAGAATATATCGAATCCAATATTGGGAAATCCATTAGGAATGTTTTAATCATTCAAATCACAGTAGATGATAAAAGGTATCTATTCCCAATTTTTAAAATCTTTAAACCTGAAAGATCTTAAACATATTTAAGATATGAAAATGGATGTCATATTCTTGGCTATAAAAATTTCATTAAGACTATCCAACTGTTCGTTTTCTCAAAATACATAATATCTACATATTTTTCAAAATTAAGATTTCTTTAGGAAATTTTGAAGTATGCTAAAACAGATTAATGAAAAATCCAAGAAAACTTGGAAGAATGTTTTAAAAAGAACTAAGCTTACTTGTCTTATCATGCATTAGAGCATATAAATTGCAGTAACTGAAACAGAACTGCCACAAAGTGTATAGACCCAGTTTGAAATGAAAATAGAATAAAGTAGCCAGAAATAGACCCCAGAATATGTGGTAGTTAAGCGTAGGATAAAGATGGCATGTCAGATTGGTGAGATGAAACTAATTTCCAGCAAATAACATTGAGATTACTGGCTAGACTTTTGTGGGGAAAATAACTTCCAGATGTATCAAAGAATTAAATATGCAGACAAAAAAGAAAAGGAAAAGAAAAAAAAAGCATTTGTAAAATACTAGAAGAAAATAAGGGGGAATGACTTTGAAGTCCCAAAGCATGAAAGGCTTTCTAAGCAGCCTGGGAAACTCGGGATCCATAACACAATTTGATAATTTTCACTGGATAGTAAGTGAAGTTTCTAATCGTGAAGGTGGCTTTTAAAGTAAATCCAACAAAGGACAAGCTGGAGTATATGTGAAAAATTTCATTAATGTCCTTGATATATAAAGAGTTCTACCAAACCAACAAGACAAAGTCAACCACTCCAGCAGAAAAATGAGTGAAGAAAATTGTAGCTATTTCAAAAAGGGAGAAATAAAAGGGGATTTTAAACATGTGGGGAAGATAGGCACTGTAATAGAGACGCAGAAAAGACATGACCTATCATTTTCACATCTAAGACTTCCTGGTGGAAATGTAAGTCTGTGCAGATTTCTGGGGGTGCTGTGGAAATGTGCATAAAAATCTTAAATGCACTGTGGCCTAGCAACTCCACTTCTAGAAATTTAGCCAGATATATTATATTATCAGATATAATAAACCAGTTATATTATATTAATATCTCTAAATGTCCCTGGGTATGAAGCTGACTCAAGTATAATGCAAATTATAGAACATCTTTTATCTAATAAAATAACAATACAGATGAGCATGTAATTACCCAGAAATAGGTCCTTGACATTTTCTTTGCTTGAGAAAAGCAGATTAAAACTAGTAAGTACCCGCACACAAACATGGCCAACTAATCTTGAACAGAGGAGTAAAGGCAACATAATGGGGTAAAAATAGTCTTTGCAACTAATGGTACTGGAACAGCCGCTTATCCACATGCATGAAAGTAATTGAGACACAGATCTTACAGCCTTCAGAAAAAACAGCTCAAAAATGGGTCACACAGCTAAATGCAAAATGCAAAACTATGGCCGGCGCCGCAGCTCACTAGGCTAATCCTCCGCCTAGCGGCACCGGCACACCGGGTTCTAGTCCCAGTTGGGGCGCCGGATTCTGTCCCGGTTGCCCCTCTTCCAGGCCAGCTCTCTGCTGAGGCCAGGGAGTGCAGTGGAGGATGGCCCAAGTGCTTGGGCCCTGCACCCCATGGGAGACCAGGATAAGCACCTGGCTCCTGCCATCAGATCAGTGCGGTGCGCCGGCCGCAGCATGCCGGCCGCGGCAGCCATTGGAGGGTGAACCAATGGCAAAAGGAAGACCTTTCTCTCTGTCTCTCTCTCTCACTGTCCACTCTGCCTGTCCAAAAAAAAAAAAAAAAAATGCAAAACTATAACACTCCTAGAAGACAAAATAAGAGATCTAGATGCCCTTGAATTTGGTGATGGGTTTTTATATACCCTGAAGGTATGACACATGAAAGAAAGAATTGATAAGCTGGACTTCATTAAATTTAAAATTTCTGCTATTTTAAATACAGCATGAAGAGAATTAAAAGACCAACTATAGACTGTGAAATATTTCCACAAGATGTACCTAACAAAGGGCTTTTATCCAAAGTATACGGAGAACTCCTAAGACTCAACACCCCAGTTTTAAAATATGCCAAAGACCTTAACAGATATCTCATCAAGAAGATTCACTGATAGCCAATGAACACTTGAAAAGAGGCTTCACTTTGGGGAAATGCAAATTGAAACAGCAAGGAGACATCGTTTCAACCCTAACTGAGTAATTATGGAGAATCCAAAACACTGACGAGGCCAAGTGCTGAAGAGGATTGAGCAGTAAGGACTGACTCATTCCTAGTAGAAATGCAAGGTGGTAGAGCCCCCTTGGAAGAGCTGGGCAGTCTTTTACAAAACTAAACACATCTTTGCCATATACGTCAGCTATTGTACTCCTTGGTATTTACCCAAAGGCATTGAAAATTTATGTCCAAACAAAACCCTGCACACAGATGTTTATAGCAGTTTTATTCATAGTTGTCAAAACTTGAAGTCAATTAAGACGTTTTTCAGTGGGTGAGAAGATATGGAAAAATTGTCATACATCTGGACAATGGAATATTATGTAATACTAAAAAGAAATGACCGATCAAGCTGTGCAAGAGCATAGAGGAAACATAAGTGTATCTTACTAGGAGAAAAAATCAAAACTGAGAAGTCTATGTACTATATGATTCCAACTGTGTGCTATTCTGGAAAACACAGAACCGTGGAGACAGTGGGGAGATAAGTGGTTGGCAGGGGCTGGGTGGGGGGGAGTAGAGAGGGAGGATAAGGGAGGGTACAGGGGATCTTTTAGGGCTGTGAAACTGTTCTGTACACCATATGTGGATACTTTCATCATGCATTGCGCCAAACCCACAGAATGCACAACCCCAAGAGTAAAACTTAACATAGGCTGAGGACTTTGAGTAATAGTGATGTAGCCATGTGGATCCGCAAATTCTAACGAATAGATCAGTTTAGTGTGAGATGTTGATGATGAGGGAGGCTCTGCTTGAGACAGCGTAGAGGATTTATGGGAAATCCGTACTCCTACTTTTTCTGTGAGTCTAAATCTGGTCTAAAATTATCCTTTTTAAAAAATTATTTTTTGTTTATTTGAAAATCTACTTACTATTTGCTGAATTCTTATTTTGAGGAGGGTTAAGCTGGTGATTATATAGTAAATTGAATATATGTCATTGTAAAAATTAGAAGAAACGTAAGAAGGAGGACAGAGAGTGGAAAGAAGGGAAGTATTATGATCTTAAAACTGTGTATATGAAATACATGAAATAGATTCCCTTTATATAAATTTTAAAAAATTTTTAAGAAAGGTCACAGTTACAGAGAGAAAGGTATTCCATCCACTGGTTCACTCCCCAGATGGCCACAATGGCCAAGGTTGGACCAGGCCCAAAACCAGGAGCCAGGAGCTTCCTCCATGTCACCCACACAGGAGGCGAGGCCCAGGCACTTATGCCATCTTCCACGGCTTTCCCAGGTACACTAGTGGGGAGCTGGATCAGCAGTGGAGTAGCCAGCACATAAACTGGCTTCCATATAGGATGTCAACCTTGCAGGTGGTGGCTTAACTTACTACACTACACTACTGGCCCCTAAAAATTAGCTTTTAAAAAACAGTAGGTAAAGAATGATTATGCACAATAAGCTCTGTCTATATGTATGTACACATCAGAATATACAAACTTTTACAGTCATATTGTTGTCAGCACAGTGCCAGTCCCTCCTGATGCTGCTGTAAGAGAGCCCAACACAGCATCTGTCTCTGTAGGGTATCACAAAACCAACAAACTGAAGCTGAGCCTCAATAGAACAAGAGTTCATCAGGGGCCAAAGAAAGAGTAGCAGGAGTGTGGCTCTCAAATCCACTTAAAATTCAATGAGGGTTGAGGAGTCTTAGACACAACTTAAAAGATGGCGGGTGTGTGTAGGTGGTGGGATTGTAGCATAGTGAGTAAAGCTGATGCCTGTGATGCGGGCATCCCATATAGAAGTCGGTTCGAGTCCTGGCTGCTCCACTTCCAATCTAGTTCTCTGCTAATGGCCTGGGAAAGCAGCAGAAGATGGCCCAAGTGCTTGGAACCCTGCGCCCACATGGGAAACCCTGAAGAAGCTCCTGGCTTTAGTCTGGCCCTTCCCTGGTTGTTGCAGCCATCAGGGGAGTGAACCAGAGGATGAAGATCTTTCTCTGTGTGTGTCTTTGCTTCTCTCTCTCTGTGACTATGCCTTTCAAATAAATAAAATAAATCTTAAAAAAAAAAGAAATAGGTAATTGGATATGCTAATGAGTTGGATGAATATTCATTTTTTTCTTAGAGTAGGCAATGATGTCTCAGAATTTGCGTGCATGTCTCTTTTTGTTTATTATTTATCTTATGGACTCTCTGGCCCTGGTCATGACATCATCACCAGTCCTGTCATAAGCGGGTGTGTCATTCAGCATGGAAATTAGATTGTAGTGAAGTTGGGGTCTCCTGGAGCCCCTCAGGCAGCCCTGTTGGATCTGGCTGGATCTGACCAGACAGCATGACTGCAGGACTTCTGGCTCTCAAAGAGAAACAACGTTAGGGTAGAGGCAGATATTTGGCTAGGCCCTACCTGAAAATGTATCAGTAATGTTGCCCTTGTGCATGACAAAACCACATTCGCTTCATGGAAAGAGGAATCTATGGGCTCAGTATTTGCTTTCGGGGATGTTTTTCCAGGGCTTCGTACGGTGTCGCCGAGTTCCCTGTGACCAAGTCTCTGGGCTGCCTGCTGTGGTGGCTCTGTCTTCGGAACAGGACCACCCCTCCTGGGGGCAAGCTGGCTGCCTCTCCTCCTTCCACTCTAACATGCAAAAGAAAACTTTCCCTGACTGTTCACCTGAAAGCTCCAGGGTTATTAGGCCTGTCTGACTTGACCTGGGATCTGTGTCCACCCAGAATCAACGCTATATCCTAAGATGTTATGTGACCTGAGAGCTAGGGGGAGGGAATGAATGGCATACCATTAAAAGACCTGAATAAGCTCATCCCTTCCTAATGGTGTTTCTATACATAGTGTTTTTCTTCCTACTTTTATGTAGTATTTGACAACTTACTGGTTTTTACCATATATAGGATTGGGCATTTAACCAAACAGTTGAGATGCACATGTCCTACATCAGAGTACCAGAGTTTGAGTCCCGGATCTGGTCTTGATTCCAGGTTCCTGCCAACACAGACCCTGGGGAACAGGGGTGATTGCCCAAGTAATTGGGTTCCTGCTACCCAAATGGGGGTCCTGGATTGAGATCCCAGCCCTGGCAGTTGCAGTCTTTTTGGGGTGTGAACCAGCAAATGAGAGCACACATGGATTCTCTTTGTCTGTCTCCCTCTCAAGTAAATAAAAAAATAGGAGATAGATAGATAGATGGATAGAAAGATAGATACACAGATAGATAGATACATAGATACATAGATAGATGGATGATGGATATTTGTTTCCTTGTTTCATGCTGTTTTTTTTTTTCTATTATGTGTTTGTGTCTTCTCTTTCACTTACATATTTTTTCCTAGAAGCTTCTAAGTATTACTTCTTTCTGTTATCTTCTGTATCTGGTCTCACACTGTCCAAAATCACAGGCAAAAGAATCCATGGGTAAAACAAAAGCGAAGGCATTTACCCTTGGAAGTATTTCAGAGAAAGAAGTAAAGATTTTTAGGAGACTCATCTTGAAGTTATATTTGCATAGCAAACATAACTTTTCCTCAATGGCAAGTTTATATGTGGTTGCAGGATGGAAGGGTAATTTTCCAAAACCTACTTGGCATTGCCCTTGGTGCCTGGGCAAACACCTGTTAAACTGCAGATTCTGGTACAGGATGTCTGTGTGGGAACCCAACATTTGTCATCTCTCACAAACTCCCAGGTGAGGTGAAATAAGGACTGCAAATCCACAGAGCACACTTTGAAAAGCAAGGATGTGGATCACATTTTCCCACTTATCAGTAAGGAATTAGACCAGATGTATTCTGATTATTTTTTAATGAAATTAGAAGCATATTAATATGTAGGTTCAGTGATTCCAGGTTTATTTGTATATTTATATATGCTACAGTTTCTTTTATTTAGGGCTAACTAAAATCAACAGACTTCAAGTCTGGGTTACTTCATCTTAAAAGAAGGTAAATCTCAATTCTCTCCCAAGCCATCTTGTATAAAACCCCCAATCTGTTTTTACATTATTCCATAAGGGAAAAAATGCTTTCTTGCTGTTTTTCTTTTTTAAGATTTATTTATTTGAAAGGCAGAGTTACAGAGAGGCAGAGGCAGAGAGAGAGAGAGAGAGAGAGAGAGGTGTTCCATCCGCTGGTTCACTCCTTAGATGGCTGCAATGGCCAGAGCTGCTCTGATCTGAAGCCAGGAGCCAGGACCTTCTTCCAGGTCTCCCACATGGGTGGAGGAGCCCAAGGACTTGAGCCATCTTCTACTGCTTTCCCAGGCCATAACAGATAGCTGGATTGGAAGTGGAGCAGCTGGGATGTTGGCACTGTAGGCAGCAACTTTACCTGCTATAACATAGTGCCAGCTCCTCTTGCTATCTCAAATGGTATTTTTCTTGTTCTGGAACCAAAGATTACTCAAATTAAAAAAAAAAAAAAGGATTTATTTATTTATTTGAAAGGCAGAGGGAGAGAGGGAGAGAGGGAGAGAGAGAGGTCTTCCATCTGCTAATTCACTCCCCAAATGGCCGCAATGGCCAGAGCTGAGTTGATCAGAAGCCAAGAGCCAGGAGCTTCTTCTGGGTCTCCCACATGGGTGCAGGAACCTAAGGACTTGGGCCATCTTTCTCTGCTGTCCCAGGCCACAGCAGAGAGCTGGATTGGAAGTGGAGCAGATGAGACACAAACCA
This sequence comes from Oryctolagus cuniculus, assembly GCF_964237555.1. Lineage (NCBI taxonomy): Eukaryota > Metazoa > Chordata > Mammalia > Lagomorpha > Leporidae > Oryctolagus > Oryctolagus cuniculus. Next base: position 11,956,148 of record NC_091437.1, read on the forward strand.
GTGATGCCGGCACTGCAGGTGGCAGCTTTACCCACTACACCACAGCGCCAGCCCCTCCATTCAACTTTGAATTGCACTAGGGTTGTGTGGAAATCCTTTATTGTTTGAGATTCTGAAAAGGTGCTTTGGTAAGGGCAGATTCAAGAGCCATGAGTTTTTACTTTATTCCTGTCAACCAGTATGACTTATGGGGCAGAAGGGGCAAGGTGCTAAGAATTTCTCTGGGAGGGGCTGGCACCATGGCTCACTTGGTTAATCCTGTGCCTGCGGTGCCAGCATCCCATATGGGTGCCAGGTTCTAATCCCAGTTGCCCCTCTTCCAGTCCAGCTCTCTGCTGTGGCCAGGGAGGGCAGTGGAGGATGGCCCAAGTGCTTGTGCCCTGCACCTTCATGGGAGACCAGGAGGAAGCACCTGGCTCCTGGCTTTGGATCAGGGTAGCTCTGGCTGTAGTGGCCATTTGGGGGGTGAACCAATGGAAGGAAGACCTTTCTCTCTGTCTCTCTCTCTCTCTTTCTCTTTCACTGTATAACTCTATCTGTTAAATAAAATAAAATAAAATTTAAAAAAATAATTTCTCTGGGAAAACAAGCATTCTAAATCTTAGTTTCCCACGTGAGCAAAATGGTGGCTCTTCCTTCTCACTGGGGAGCTTGCTAACCTTGGACAGAGATACAGCCTCATCCTAGCTCTCAGCATGGATACGGTCTGAAGGCCAAAGCCAATCAACCTATCAAAGGCCAGTTTCTCAGGTTGCATGTGAATTCACTTTGTGTGTATTTTTTGTTTTATTATGTTTTTTAAAATGATTTTCATGCTTTTAAGCTTTACAAACCTCCTCCAATTCCAGACCCTCTGCCAGTCCCTCTTGGCTTGGTTGAGATGAATGGAATCTGGGAACGGGGATCAAGAATGAGAATCTGCTTTGTTCGAGAGAGAGAGAGAGAAACACAGACGGAGTGTGCGTGCGTAAGCTGGACACATCTTCTCCACACCTCGGTGATTTGGTTGCCTATCTTTGTGCGCCCCCAAGCAGCGCCAGCTGCTCGTGGAGACTCTAGAGGACAGTAAGCAAACCCAGAGTGGTAGCCACGCTGCCATTTGTCCTCAGCTGCAGGCATCTCCCTCTCCTTGCGTTTCTGCTTGTGACTGTGAACGTGGTGTGCCTGCTGGGTAAGCACGCTCTTACCTCCCTGGGGCCCTTCTTCGTATGCCGAGTGCTCACTCAGATTTCCTTATCTTTGGGGAACTCGGCTGGATTTTCAGGCTGCTTTTAGCACCCACAACGACTAACCTCTTCCTGTTGGGCCCTTCCCTATCTTTGGTGGGCTCACCTAATGAGATTGTCAGGCTGTGTGCAGCCGCTACAACTGTCAGTCTTGCCTCCCCCTTCTTCTGAAGACCACGCGCTAGGTGTTTCCCACATCCTCGCTTGTCTGGTGCCTCTGTGAAAGTCCCCGGGACTTGCCAAGAGGACAGACTGATCCATTAACAGAGACATTTGAAGAACAAAACCAGTACGTTGATGAAGAAAGTATCGCCGCAATGTGCCTTTCATTTGCCAAGACATAGGCTTTTTATTTCAGTCCATATTGGAATTGGGTTGACCCTTGGTGCAGGCAGCCAAATTCCTACTGTGTGGGTTTAGCCGTTAGCCCCGCTGTATTTATAATGGGAGCAGAGGCTCCCACAGTGCCTTCCCATGGCTTGGCAATTCCTCTCACATTTTCTGCTGTTGGCCTCGGACACTTGGGAAACACCAATTTCACATCAGGTTATGGGGACGCTACTGGAGTCATAAAAGTGTCTGTTGCGTTGTCTGTAGAAAAAAAAAAGGAGGTGCTTGTGTGTGTGACTGTTTTTTAAACATAGAAATGTATGTTTTAGGCTCATTGATTTTTGGATGCCAAGCTTAAGCTTTTGGGGGGGAAAAAAAGAAAAAGTCTTCAAATGTGTTTTGAATGATCTTTCTTCTTGAGCATCTGGTAAGCATAAACGTGGGAGTATGGGGGAACCTCCATGTTAACAGTGGCCACGGTCCAAAGAACAGCAAGGGACATATATTTAAAACAACAACAACAACAAAGCAGAAACCGCAATCAGTTGCCACAGAAGTGACAAGCTGGGGAATCGTCAGGGGTGGTGATAATGAGCGGGAGGGCAGGCCTTTAAGTCCTGCCAGCAAAATCCAATTTAATTAAATGAGGGTATAATTATAAAAACAAATACGACTTTCACTGCTATTTTTAATTTTGTAGATGAGAAGCAAGCTTCAGAAAAATGAAAGAACCAAATAAAGTCATCACATAAGAGTCAGGGGAACTTCTCTTCCCATCCTAGCTTGCGGGGGCTGGGGATGAGAGAGCAGAGACTTCTTTGGCAGGCAAGAGATAAATACAAGCAAACGGCAAGCCCTTGCCTTTGCCTTAAGTGGCAAAATGCATGATGAAGACAAGACTGAGAGAGTCCAAGTTGATAAACACGGAGGCAACTGTTGGGCTTATTTATTGGCTTCCAAAGTGCATCTCAATACAAGGTGCAGTGCTGGAAGCAGCAAGACCACTTAAAACCCCCAAGTGCAGAGAGCCTGAGTGTAGCAGCTGTGCAGAGGGTATTTTCAGTTACTTCAGAAAAGAAAGTAGCCTATGTGGAACGCTGTGTATGGAAGAGTTTAACTAAATAAGGACGACGGTTCCCGAGTGAAGTGCTGTGCCATGTGCCAGGAGGGTGATCCTACGTGGACCCTGAATGAGGAATGGAGGCTGCAGCCCGAAAGCAATCCGCCGAATAAATTTAGTCGTCTTCTTGGAGTATTTTTAAACTTTTTCTGGGTGAGGAATGGAAGGGAAGGAATAGGGAGGAGGCAGGAAAAGAACTGGCGAAGTGAAGGGGCACAATGGTTAAGCAAAAGTTGTTTAAGTTGATTTGGAGCAACTCAGTGGGAGGTCTCTGTCATATTTTTTACATTTTGTAGTAAACCCCAGACTGCGTTGGTCTTTTTTTCCTAAATTGGCAACTTGATGTGGCTGTGTTCATCCACACCCAGTCTGAGTGGGTATAAGTAAAAGCCAAAAAGCTAAAAAAAAAAAAAAAAATACTTTTTCTGACTCCAGGCCATTTTAAAACTAATTTCTTTTACTTTACATCATCATTAAGGTAGATGATTTAAACAGAGACACAGTCTACTTTTTGAATATCCTACCCTGGGACTAAACTTAGCAACTAAACTCTTGAATTTAAACCAATGCAAAGTTTGGATCCGATCGCAGTAACCTTTCTACCAGTTTTCCTGCTCGGTTTAACCTGATAGCCCCAGGAGACGGGCTCTGAGGGTGCGCCTGGGACGTCGAGGGAGGAAGTGGCGAAGAAGGAAGCGGTGTGCTTCTTGGCAGAGCGTCTGAGCGAGGACTGACCGTTCTCAAAGCGGAACTGAATGGTGCCTAAGCTTCGCAGTAACCAAAAGCATAATCCAAAGGTACCAATGAGCTGCTCAGCTCTGAAATTCCTGATGCGTTCACCCTTAAGTTCATGCAACAAGATGCATTTGTTAATGAAACACTGGGAGAAGGGCAGGTTTTATGTGTGGCATTTTTGTATGGGTAGGCAAAAGAGGCCTGGTCCTGGATTTCAGAGAAAAGACCCACCTCAATTTGCAGGACCCTGCCAAGTGCAAAGGGAAGCCCACAAATTATTTGCTTAAAAATGGAAGAGCTGAAAATTAAGTTTTACAGTTATAACAATTGAAGCCAAGCTGAAAATAGTTACACTGGAAAATAGTGAAATGTCACCAAATAATTCGATAAAAAATAAAACATTTGCTTTGCTAGCACTGGGTATCTCTTTCATTGCCAATGTGAAATATTTTTTTTTTGACAGGCAGAGTTAGACAGAGTGAGAGAGAGAGACAGAGAGAAAAAGATCCTCCTTCCATTGGTTCACCCCACAAATGGCTGCTACAGCCAGTGCACTGTGCCAATCTGAAGCCAGGAGCCAGGTGCTTCACCTGGTCTCCCATGGGGTGCAGGGCCCAAGCACTTGGGCCATCCTCCACTGCACTCCCTGGCCACAGCAGAGAGCTGGCCTGGAAGAGGGGCAACCGGGACAGAATCCGGAGCCCCGACCAGGACTAGAACCCGGTGTGCCGGCGCCTCAAGGCAGAGGATTAGCCTAGTGAGCCGCGGCGCGGGCCTTTGTGAAGTATTAATAATGAACTCCGTGCATGTTATGCCTAGACTGATGCGTGGTGTAGGAAGTGCTTCATATTTTTAAATATTCCCCAACTACCCTGGGGATATCATACCTCCTGGAACACAAGGGAAAGTAAGGAAGGAGGCTCTTAGCATTATACAAACGTGACTCTTGTGGGGCTGGCATTGAGATATAGCAGGTAAAGCAGCCACCTGGGACGCCAGCATCTCATTTGGCATTGATTTAAGTCCTGGCTGCACTACTTCTTCTTTATTTTTTTTTAAGATTGATTTATTTATTTGACAGGTACAGTTACAGAGAGAGAGAGAAAGGGAGAGACAGAGAGGTTTTCTACCCATTTGTTCACTCCCCGTAGGGCCACAAGGACTGGAACTGAGCTGACCCAAAACCAGGAGCCAGGTGCTTCCTCCCGGTCTCCCATGTAGGTGCAGGGACCCAAGCACCTCCCTGCCTTCCCAGGGAAGGTCCCCTGCCTTCCCAGGCCATAGCAGAGAGCTGGATCAGAAGAGGAGTAGCCAGACACGAACTGGCACCCATATGGGATGCTGGTGCCGCAGGAGGAGGCTTAGCCTACTTTGCCACAGCACTGGCCCCTGCTCCACTTCTGATCCAGCTCCCTGCTAATGACCTGGAGAAGCAGCAGAAGATGGTCCAAGTGCTTGGGTGCCTGCAGCCATGTGGGAGACCCGGAAGAAGCTCCTGGCTCCTGAATTTGGACTAGCCTATCTCCCGCCATTGTGGCCATTTGGGGACTGAATCAACAAATCGAAGATCAATCTCTCTTTGTGTCTGCCCCCTCCACTGCCCCCATAAACTCTGTCTTTCAAATAAATAAATAAATAGATAAATAAATCTTTAAAAAGAAAAGGAAATGATTCTTTGTTTATGCAAATTTCTATGGTATGCACGTGAAATAAAAGGAAGAATTTGACTGCGGGTGACTTCCGCTTTCCTCTTCCTTATGCGTCTTTGCCCATCTTACCTTCCGAGACCTCAGAGGAACATTTGTTTGAGATGCAGGCAGTAATCCAGCCAACAAGCCCTCACAACTCTCCAGGGAATTGTCTTTATTTTGAGGACAAAGGACAAGAGAAATGGACAAGACTGACTGTGGGTCTGAGCTGCAGTTTAGGGATTACAAGCCTCATTGTGCCGGAATTCAAAATGGAATCTCAAGGGACTAAAAACTCATTGTGTGTTCTTGAAGCGATCTGGCATCTCCGTGTTTGTAACTCATGGGGCTCATGAATGTGAATCCTGGGTCACAGACGGCTATTACTCGCAAATTAGCAAGGGAAATAGCCATACAGTGGTACCATAAAATGTTTATGGAAATTCTAATTAAAAGATACCTTTATTTTGCTGCAAAAAAATTGAGATCCATGCATATGAAGGGTCTTCAAAAAAAAAAAAAACTCATGGAAAATGCATATTATGGCAAACCTATGCATGGATTTCAATTTTTTTTCTACCAAAATAAACTTGGCTTTTAATTCTATTTTTTGCACAATCTTGTTGAAGTACCTTTGTATAAATCTTGAGTTCTAGTAGGAGACTTAGTGAAGTGGTGCTATGCTTGAAGCATCTAATCATTACCCAATTGGGGCCCTCTGTGTCCCTCTTACAAAGTGCTTTCTATACATTATTTCATTTGAACCTCACAAAACGATAATGAATCAGGATTACAGAGTAATGGCACAGAAACATTAGGGAGCTCGCCAAGTATGTCAGTCAAAAAGCATTTTTTTAAGGACCACATTTTTATATAAAAGTCTGCTGGGCTTGGTGGTTTCTCAATTTTATTTCAGATTTTTTTAAATAAATGTACAGGAAAGGCATTGGTATTTGTGTTTTGCTATCATAATACTCTTGTCAGGTTTTAAATTCTCAATAAAATATTCAGTAGGGGATGTGTGTATAAATGAAAGAGCTTTGTCTAAAATGTATATGGAAAAGTCAACAGCCAAGAATAGCCAAGACAGTATTGCAGAACAACCAGGTTGGAAGATTTTCACTAAAGGATATTAAAACATATAAATGGACAGTTGTTAAAACAATATAGTGGTATCTGAAAAAAAGAGAAACAAATCAAGGAGACACTGTAGAAAATTCAGAAACAGACCCACACCCAAATGGACCTTTGTTGTTGTTGTTGTTGTTGTTGTTTTAAGTGGGAGGTAAAATAGCAAGGTTTTAAGGTTGGATGGGCATCTCCAGACAGAGCCTGAGAGACTGGGGCGGGGGGGGGGGGGGGGGGCAGCGAGGTTACATGGTTGAGTAGAGAGATTACACCTGGCCAGACCAGGTGGGCGACTCAGCAAAGAGGCAGAGAGGCAGAGGGCCGAGCAAGTGCGCAGTCTGGTTGAAGCCAGGGGTTTTTAAGGAGATGGGTCTTGCTTCCCCACCTGTTCCTCTTGGAACAAAGGGCTTTTTGGATGCAAATATTAATAAACTTCTCCCTGAGTTTTGCAAATGTTAAGAAGCTTCCCCCTGAGTTTTCTCTTGAAGGTCTGAAACAAAGGACTTTATGGATGCAAATGTTATCAGGCAAGAGGAAGGGAGCAGGGTGTTTGAAATGCAGATACTGGGCTGCACCTGGGAGATATCAGGTGGAAGGGGTCAGGGCAGGGCAGGGCAGGATGTGAATACCGGGCTGTCCCTGAAACACCATCGGGATGACCTTGAGATGCAGCATATGCTGAACTTAGATGTCTTCTCTTTAGGCCTTTATGTCACACACACATAAGCTCATAACTGACTTCCTACCTAACATTCCCCCCTCAAGAGGTAATACCCAAAATTCTTCTTTGGGATTATGGATGGAGTTCCGTTTTCTGTAACTTCTTCAAAGCTGGCATATGGGCGTTGAGGGGGATTTGGGTATTTCCTCTTGCTATCTGTTGTATGGTGTGTGACAGTGGCCTTGGAAAGACTGTGCTGCTTGGTCCAGAGGGCTGCTCAGGTTGTCCAATGGAATGGGCTGCAAGCCTTGTCTGACGACCATTTGGAGTTCGACAGCTTTTAGTCTGTTAGAGACAAAATGAACAAGAGCGCTAAAAACACTCGGTGCAAAGAGAAGCATCAATATTACAGAAGTTATTGGGACAAGGAGAGGAAATAGCCAGGATTTCCATGACCAGATGTCAGGCCAGAAATCCCAGCCTTGCTTGGCCTGGCCAAATGGACCTTTGGTTTTAAGACAAAAGTGATCTTGCCCAGAAGTAAAGAAAAAATAAAATTTGATTTTCATCTCACTTCATACCCAGATGTAGATTGTAGATTTAAGCATGAAAGGCAAAACACAAGTGCTTCTAGAAGGGAACGTGGAAATATACCTTTCTGAATTTGAGAGTTTAATGGAGACTTTTACAATAGTTATAGAGAGAAACATTTAAAAGTTGGAATACATGAAGTTCTGTTTATCTTAAGACATCATTACCATAGCAAAAAGATGAGCCAAAATATATAAAGAACCCCTAGAAATCAATATGAGGGGAAAAAAGATTACACAGTAGAAAAATGGGCAAGAAATATGAGTGTCTGTTGCCACTGCTCACTAGGCTAATCCACCTGCGGCGCCAACACCCCGGGTTCTAGCCCTGGTTGGGGCGCCGGATTCTGTCCTGGTTGCCCCTCTTCCAGTCCATCTCTCTGTTGTGGCCCAGGAATGCAGTGGAGGATGGCCCAAGTGCTTGGGCCCTTCACCCACATGGGAGACCAGGAGGAAGCACCTGGTTCCCAGCTTCAGATTGGCACAGTGCACTGGCTGTAATGGCCATTTGGGGGGTGAGCTAACAGAAAGAAGACCTTTCTCTCTGTCTCTCTCTCTCTCTCACTGTCTAACTCTGCCTGTCAAAAAAAAGAAAAAAAAGAAGAAGAAGAAATATGAGCAGGAATTTTGTAAAAAAAAAAAAAAGTATCCAAATGGACAAGAAACATAGACACATGCTAGACTGTATTAGTTATTGGGAACACACAACTAAAACCACCATGAAATATAATAACACATTCACAAGCTATAATTTAAAAAATAATTTTCAATGTCAAGTTGGGGCAGGGATGTGAAACTCTCATACTTTAGTAGTATGAATGTAAATTGATACAAGTAGTTTGGAAAACTCTGCAGCATTATTAAACCTGAAAATTATCATTATGTGAGCTAGAACTCCACTGCTATACATATAGCCTACAGAAATACATACATACATGTAATAAAACACGTGGACAAAAATGTTCATAACATTATTGCTTGAAATATTACTGAATTGGAAACAACCAAATTGCCCATCAACAGTAAAGTCAATAAGCATATTGTGTTTTATTTACCCAATTAAGTGATATTTACCCAATTAAGTGTATAGAATAAACTATACATGCAACAAAATGGGTCAATCTCATAAACATTGCATGACATGAAAAGACACAAGAAATTTCATAAAGTTCAACAATGTGCACACTAGTCTACAGTGCAAGATGTCAAGGTTATGATTACCTTTGAGGTAGAAGAGGAGGAGTGGCTTAACGTGCCTGATATGGGGTTCCAGAACCTCAACTGTGTTCCATTTCAGGATTTGCCTGCAGGTAACAGGGTTGTGTCACTGTGTAGATACCTATCACGCTGTACAGTTATGATTTAGGTGCTGTTCTATAAATTCTAATACTCAACAGCAATAAAATAGAGACAAAAGATCTGGTAAAGTAAAGATCTGGTAATGTCCTTGGCAGGGGGTGACACAGGAAGTAAGCCCTAAAGGAGAAGAAAGAGGCCCAGAGCTAAGGGAAACTTGACATTACTTGAAAAAGTGAATGCGTTCCCTCACTTTCACACTGACTGGGGCCAGTTTTATGTCTAACTCACCACTGATCTGCCATCTGTCAAAGGACAAGATCCTAGGATACAAAACATGAATTTTGATGGACTGTAGGAGTAAGGAAGTTTTCAAAACATGAACACTCCTCATCTTCCGATTACCCAGCCCTCCACCCCGTCCATGGTCACCACCATTCCACTCTGTTGCTGTGTACTGGAATTTTTTTTTAATTCCACACACAATTGAGATCATGCAGTATTTGTGTTCCTCTGCTTGGCGTATTTCTCTTAGCATCATGTCCTTCTACTTCATTCGTGCTGTCTCCAGTGGCAGGGTCATTTTTAAGGGTGAATAATAGTTCCTTTTGCGGTATATATAATGTCATTATATGCCCATCCATCATGCAGTCAACCATTGGTGGACATTTGGATTATTTCCATTTCTTGACTATTGTGAATAATGCTTCAGGGACCCTGGAAATGTAGATATCTCAACAGGTGAGTGACAGTTTTCTTTCCTCTGGGTGTATATCCACAAGAGAGATCACTGGCTGTATGATGATAGTTCTGGTTTTCATTTTTTAAAGGAACATCCATACTGCTTTCCATAATGGCTGTGCCAACTTACATTCCCACCAACAGTGTACAAGCATTCTTTTTTCGCCACATCCTTGCCAACTTTTTATAAAACCCATCCTAACAAGCGTTGGAAAAGTATCTCATTATGGTCTCAATTTTAATTTACTGATGATTTGTAATATTGTAGAACTTTGCGTAAGCCTGTTAGCCATCTTTATGTCTTCTTTGGAGAAATGTCTATTCAGGTGCTTTGCCCATCTTCTAATTGTGTTTTGTTGTTGCTGTAACTCTTACTGTTTTGATTTGTGCTTTCGAGTTGTTTGAGTTCCTTATATATTTTGCATATTAACTTTTTTATCAGATGCATGAATTGTAAATATTTTCTCCCAGTCTGTAGGCTGCCTTTTCTTCCTACTGATTTTCTCAGGGCTGGGCAAAGCTTCTCCATGTGTTGAGTTTTTGGTGCTGTGTGTACTTTTGTGTCATATCTGAAAATTCTTCACCAAGGATGTGTCAAGAAACTTTTCTTCTGTATTTTTTCCTAGGATTTTTATAGTTCCAGGTTTTACATTTTCATTCATTTTGAGTTGATCTTTGTGTTTGGTGTAAGATAAAGGTGTAATCTTATTGTTTTTCCAATTGTATATTCAGTTTCCCCAACACTATGTATTAAAGGGACTATCCTTTCCCTAATGAATCTCAGTGCCTTTGATGAAACTTAGTTGACTATTTGGATATGTTTGGATTTATTTGTGGGGTCTCTATCATATTCTCTTGACATCTTTTCTTATTTTCATAAAGTGGTGAAACCTCTAGGATATGGAGGAGAAAATCTGAAACTTAGAAGACTATTAATAATAGGATTAATTAGACTCTGGTCCTACAGCTAAGAAAATGGAGTGAATTCAAATAGCAACAAACTTTTCTAACATGTCCAAGTGGTAAAATGCAATAATAAAATGTAAACAGACAATATTTACATAAAGTACTTTTCATTTACCTGCAAAGTTTTAGGTAGCAAAAAACTATGGCCTCTCAGAATTAATATCGATAATGCAATGATAGTAAAGTAATGTATTATGTTAAAGTATTTTTTTTTTAGATTTATTTTATTTATTTGAAAGACAGAGTTACAGAGAGAGAGAGAGACAGAGAGATCTTCCATCTGCTGGTTCACTCCCCAAATGGCTGCAATGGCCAGAGCTGCGCTGATCCGAAGCCAGGAGCCAGGAGCTTCCTCCAGGTCTCCCATGTGGGTGCAGGAGCCCAATGACTCAGGCCATCTTCCACTGCTTTCCTAGGCCACAGCAGAGAGCTGGATCAGAAGATGAGCATCCGGGACTCGAACTGATGCCCATGTGGGATGCCGGTGCTTCAGGCCAGGGCTTTATCCCACTGCGCCACAACACCGGTCCCTAAAATATATTATTACATCATTTCAAAACATTGACCTCTCATTGCAAGGGCATGAAGTCTTCTCTAAATGTATTTTCTCTAAATATACTATATGTTCTCTAAATATATTCCATGACAGTAGCTTGTAAATGAAAAAGTAACAATGACAACATGAGCTGCTTCCCGAAGTGTTGTATGTGCAGAAAGTGCAGTCCCAGCACGAGGGCTCTGACTGAGAGAGGAGGCAGGAGAGGTGGGGGTGGGGTGAGGGTGACTGAGAGAGGAGGCAGGAGAGGTGGGGGCGGGGTGACTGAGAGAGGAGGCAGGAGAGGTGGGGGCGGGGTGACTGAGAGAGGAGGCAGGAGAGTTGGGGGCAGGTGAGGGTGACTGAGAGAGGAGGCAGGAGAGGTGGGGGTGGGGTGAGGGTGACTGAGAGAGGAGGACAGGAGAGGTGGGGGCGGGGTGAGGGTGACTGAGAGAGGAGGCAGGAGAGGTGGGGGGGTGAGGGTGACTGAGAGAGAGGAGGGCAGGAGAGGTGGGGTTGGGGGGGGATGTTCAGCTCCATCCTTGGCTATTTTGCACATTGCCTGGCTTGAGTTCAATTATCAGGCACTCCTAGCAGAATCAGAGGGCCAAGAATATTAAGGAAGAAATGACCAGACAAAAAGAAAGTATCTGAAGTCAGTTGCAAAAATCTAGTTCTATGCGTGGACCACATGTATGTGTGGATCTGTTTATGAGCTTCCATGAGGAACTGTACATGAGGGAACTGCATGGACAGGATCAGTGGTAGCGGGGGGATTCTGAAACACAGAGAGGAGGGGCTCCATCAACAGGGATAATGTGAAAATCATAGATATAGGTATCTGTGACTTCGGGGGAAAAATCACTATTTTGTAGACATTTCTCAAAAAAAAAATTGGTATGGAGCCGGAGCCGCGGCTCACTAGGCTAATCTTCTGCCTTGTGGCGCCGGCACACCGGGTTCTAGTCCTGGTTGGGGTGCTGGATTCTGTCCCAGTTGCCCCTCTTCCAGGCCAGCTCTCTGCTGTGGCCAGGGAGTGCAGTGGAGGATGGCCCAAGTGCTTGGGCCCTGCACCCCATGGGAGACCAGGAAAAGCACCTGGCTCCTGCCATCGGATCAGCGCGGTATGCCGGCCGCGGCGGACATTGAAGGGTGAACCAATGGCAAAGGAAGACCTTTCTCTCTGTCTCTCTCTCTCACTGTCCACTCTGCCTGTCAAAAAAAATAAATAAATAAATAAATAAAAAATTGGTACGAGCGCAACGTGTAAGAACTGGCAAAGTAAAAGAAAAATGCAAATTCAAAACAGCAGCCAACAGTGAGTCCCTGGGTACCCCCCTTAACTGACGTTACGGGGCATGAAGCAGTGTCACATTCAGGAACCCTAACGACACAGAAAGAAAGAGGAAGGCCAAGCTGTTCTGACGTTCAGTGACACTTCTGCGCTACTCAGAAAACACGCAGAGGAGGCCAGTTAGCCGCGTGGTTGTGGCTCCCACATCCCATGTCTCAGCGCCAGGGCAGCTCCTGACTCCAACTTCCTCCTAACACAGCCCCTGGGGGCACAGTGGTGGTAAGTCAGGTACTGCGTGCCACCCAGATGGGTGACCTGGATTGCATTCCCACTTCCTGGTTCGGGCCTGGCCTCACACCCTGTGTGTTCCCCTTCGGGGTAAGTATGCTTCAGGAATCGTGGGTGTAGGTGTGCTCTTGATTTTAGGTGAAAGACTGCACAGGCTAACAAGGGTGAACATTACAAGTTCTGAGCATTATGAGAACAAAGATTTGCACATTCACAGACACTAACTCAGCCGCAGTGTCGTTTAATTCTTCTTCTCTCAGCTTTTGACTTCAGACACTTGGTTGTGCGCAGAAGGACTGAAAACATGCACATGAATTTTGGTCATGAAAATAGGCTGAAATAAGAAAATACAAAATCCAAGGATCATGCACATTAGATTTCTGAAATGGCCACAGGCCCAAACTATAAAATTTACTTTTCCAGGTGTGAGACAGATGCTGCAAGATTGTTTTCAGGTACTCTCTTCTCCTTTCAGCGTGTTCTCAACAATTACATAGCGATGATTCACACTTGCCGTGAACACATTCCAGATTGCCTAAGTAGGACTATCTTCTATCAAAAATCAAACAAAGACGTTTGAGGATTTGACTGACATTTTATTGAGAGTCACACATTTTCTAGTATTTCTGGAGAATACTCTGAAAACAAGTAAAACTATTAAGGGATAGTAAAATTATTTTAAAAATATCAGTTGTGCTAACTTAGATTTGAATCACAGTAAAAAACAAAGAATTTTCAAATCTTCATTGATTTTACTTATTTGGAAGGCAGAGCTACACAGAGAAAAGGAGAGAAAGACAGAGAAAGAGAGCTCTTCCATCCATTACTGTGCATCCCCCAAATGTCTACAACAGCGGGGGCTTGACCAGGCTGCAGCCAGGGGTCAGGGGCTCCAGCAGGGTCTCCCACATGGGTAGCCAGGGGCCCAAGTTATTGAGCCTTCCTCTGCTCTCCCCAAGGGTTCTCATTAGCAAGAAAGAGGGAGGACAAGAGCCCAGACATTCTGATCTGGGAAGTGGGCATCCCCAGCAGAGGCTTAACCTGCTGAACCACAGTGTCCAAAACAAGGACTATTTTTATTTATGGAATATTTCATCTTTAGAACATGAGGCAATAGACATTCTCTTGGAGTAAACAGGTATAAACATCTGGCAAACAATTTGACGATGTCACAAAATACATGAATTGTGAACCCCCATGATTTTGAGAAAATTTGTATGTAGCTCCAATAGAACAAAAAATAGAAAATGTGTGATACAAACTAATGGTTAAGTTGTTGCTCAGAAGGAAATTTAATTTTATTACCCATAGGCAAAACTAAGAAAATATTTAGACTTTTTCAATAAATTTCTCACTAAGCCTAGAAAGAGATTTTAGAAAGAGATTTAAAAAAATCCATATATCATACAGAAAGCATAAAGCTGATTGTGGCAATCATTATAAAATGTGTATGTATTTCAAATCACCTTGTGCACCCTGAATATATACCATCTCTATCAGTTCAGTGTTTTAAAATTGAAAAAGGTGTTTTGCGTTTAATCTTTAAGAATGATTTTTATTTTAAAAAAACGTGCGAGTAGGACATTTCAGGTACCTCTTGTGTCACATCAGGGACTCCCGCAACACTTCAGCAAGGGAGAAAGCTTTAGCAGTGACCAAAATCCATTCCGGGAAGAGCAATGGGGAAAACAATGACACAATGGCTGAGGCATTCCTCCCGGCTAATTGGGATGTGACAGCCCTGTTGGGGAATCCTCCCGCTTCTCGTCCTGGTTTCCTGTGCCCACAGCACGGAGATTCCAGCCTGCGAAGTCCACTACACAATGCAGGTCAGGAGGGAGCCCAGGCTCTCTGCTAAGCCCATGCACGCCCGGGATGTAGGTGCCTGCAGGGGAGCTGCCTGGAGAAGCCGCTGCCGCTGAGTGCCTCGCCCGTCGCCCCACTGGACAAAGATGCAGGACCACGGCCACGCCACGAGGACAGGATGCTGCGGAGAGGAGCACCTGCCGCCTCGGCCTGGGACAGCCCCGCGGGGCTCCTCCTCAGCCCCTCACTGCTTCCCCTCACTCCCTCCTGGCTTTTCCCATCTCTGCTCACCTCCCGTTTTGTTTTCTTCCTCTTGTCTTCCTCTTGCCTCCTCCTCCTCCACTGCCTTCCCTGGACCCTTTTTTGTCAGACCCGCCTTTCTCGCTGTTTCTCCTCACTCTCTCCCTCTTCCACTTGGGGTGATCTCTGAGGGTTCTTTAGGGTCGATTTGGCTGATGTGGACGCCGCACAGGGTGTGTTCTCTGCCTAGCGTACATCTTCATGGTCCTCGGTGTTGGCACAGCTTGGCCCAAAGCTGACGTTTTGTGACCCAAACACTTCATTCTCTTTGGGGAGTAGAAGAGCTACTTCATGGCAACTCAAAATCCCACTCGTTTCTTGCCACCAGCAACACCTTTAGCCCGGATATCCAAGGATCCTTGCTTTTCCGAGCCTCCTGTTCTTAAGGTGATGTTTCTTTATGCGTAAAGACAGTAAATTGTTTTCTGCAAAAGAAGAGATAAAAAGGCAATTTACAGGACCGGTGCTATGGCCTAGCGAGTAAAGCCACCCCTGCAATGCCAGCATCCCATGTGGGTGCCAGTTTGAGTCCCAGCTGCTCCACTTCTGATCCAGCAATGTGCTGTGGCCCAGGAAAGCAGTGCAAGACAGCCCAAGTCCTTGGGCCCCTGCACCCACGTGGGAGACCTGGAGGAAGCTCCTGGCTCCTGGCTTCAGATCTGCGCAGCTCCAATGGTTGTGGCCATCTGGGGAGTGAACAGCAGATGGATGACCTCTCTCTCTCTCTCTCTCTCTCTCTCTCTGCCTCTCCTTATCTCTCTGTGTAACTCTGACTTTCAAGTAAATAAATATTTTTTTTTAAAAAAGGCAATTTGCTATCATTAAAAGTTTGATCACTGTTCTTTCACACTCTGGCCAGCAATGTTGGTGGAATAACTATGTATGAAACTCAAGATACTAAGACAATGGAAATCTTTAGGAGAGGCACACACACACACACACGTGGTTCCTGTGTAACATTCTGATGTCAGAGCCAGCAGCTGATAGGCAGCAAGAAACAAAATGGCTAAGGTAAACCATACTTTAAAGTATGCAAATACATCACCTCCCACTATTGTGTACTGCAGTATTTGGGACCAGATCACAGACAGACTCCGGAGAAAAAGCCCTGGGACCCTGGGCACTTTTATTCATGGAGGGAAGGCAAACATGACCCTAAGCATTTAGAGCCTTGGAATATAGATATTCTTCCCATAATAATGTCAACCCCTGTCTCATAAAGAAACCTGGGTGGCTCACTAGGCTAATCCTCAGCCTTGCGGCGCCCGTACACCAGGTTCTAGTCCCAGTCGGGGCACCGGATTCTGTCCCAGTTGCCCCTCTTTCAGGCCAGCTCTCTGCTGTGGCCAGGGAGTGCAGTGGAGGATGGCCCAGGTCCTTGGGCCCTGCACCCCATGGGAGACCAGGATAAGCACCTGGCTCCTGCCATCGGATCAGCGCGGTGCACCGGCTGCAGTGCGGCGGCCATTGGAGGGTGAACCAACGGCAAAGGAAGAAAGGAAGACCTTTCTCTCTGTCTCTCACTGTCCACTCTGTCTGTAAAAAAAAAAAAAAAAAAAAAAAAAAAAAAAAAAACCTGGGCTACGGGATTAGGTACCCACTGTTGCTCTCCTTCACAGTTGTTTGATTCGTACACTGTGAATTCTCTTGTGATAAAAGTAGAGATCTCTCTTGTTCACATTCTCTCATCCTGCTGAAGCCAGGCAAGAAGTTGTTGCTTTCACATTGCCTTGCTGACTCCTCTATCAGATATTTTCTGATTCACAATTTAGTATGTAGTCATAGCATCCCCATCTATGATTATTCCAAATTAAATTTTGCCTTGTCTGCTTTTTCCCCTTGGATTTTCTTATTGGATGAAAGAAACATCCTTAGCATTCAGTAGGAACTATGATAATGAAAATGACCTTAGCCAGCCATCCTAGCACTAAACTTGTGTGGTTTGCTAATTACAAAAGGATAAAAGAAAGCTATTATGTCAGATTAAAATCCTTACCCCTTAATGAGCAGCAAACTCAGAGTGTCTTTGTCTAAAGGATGTATTCAAAGCAGATGTCCCCTTGTGTCAGCGTCCCTGGAATCTGCTTGTGTTACTTGGAAAATCCAGCAGGAGCTTATACATTTATAGAAATAGAAATGTTTTTAAAAATATAACAGACATTTTTTATTTTATTTAAGGAATACAAACATTATACATTTCATATATACAAATTTAGGAGCATAGTGATTCTTCCCACTCTACCTCCCTTCCCACCCATACTCCCCCCCCTTCTTCCTCCTCCCTCTCCCATCTCCATTCTTATTTTATACAAAGCTCTATTTTCAGTTAACTTTATACTCATAAACCCTACGTTAAGTAGAGGTATCCACAAATAGTGTGAAGAAAAGTGTACAAACAAACAAAATGATTGTTACTCAATAGTCAAGACAAGGGCTGTTCAAAATCATTACAACATAAATTGTCAATTTCACTCTTGTAGATTACATTTTAGGTGCTCTGTTGGTTACCACAGATCAGGGAAAACACATGGTATTTGTCTTTTTGGTACTGGCTTATTTCACTAAGTATACTGGTTTCCAGTTGCATCTATTTTGTTGCAAATGACAGGATTTCATGTTTTTACCACTGAATAGTATTCCATAGTGCGTGTGTGTATGTGTATACCGTAATTTCTTTATCCAGTCTTCGGTTGCTGGACATCTGTGTTGATTCCATATCTTTGCTGTTGTAAATTGAGGTGACATGAACATGCTCAAACAAAAGATCACCCCTTTATATGCTGATTTCATTTCCTTTGGGTAAACTCCCAGGAGGGGGAAGGCCGGGTCATGTGGTAGGTCTATATTCAGCTTTCTGAGGTGTCTCCATACTTCCACAGTGGCTGCACCAGTTTACATTCCCACCAACACTGGACCAGGGTACCCTTTCCCCCACATCCTCGCCAACATCTGTTGTTTACTGATTTCTGTATGAAAGCCATTCTATCGGGGGTGAGGTGAAACATTGTGGTTTTGATTTGCATTTCCCTGATGGCTAGGTCTAAAAAACATTTTAAAATGGACAAGGGTACGATCTGAGGATGAAAAGGATGCTGTTAGTCATCTAAAATCGTTTGACATTGAAATTGTTCTAAATGACTGTAGAATGTTCATGTTGAAAAGGACTGTTGAGGTCATCCAGGGGTTCTCAAATTTAACACCCATAGGGCTTACGAAAACCATGTTCATAGACTCATCCCCAGGGTTTCTGGGTGAGTAGAATTTGCATCTCTGGCTTATCCTAGGTGGTGTGATGTTGCTGGTCTAGGAAGCACACTGTGAGAACCTCCGGCCTGGTCCAAGCTTCTTATTTTGAAGACTGGAGACCTATAGTTCAAGTGCATTGCCCATTGCTCAACAGATTGAGAGTGGGTGAGGTCAGAGAAGAACTGCTTCTCCTTGTTCCCACTCTATTCTCTGTCTTCCACACCAGGGCCTCTCAAACTCTGATGCGGTGCAACAACCCAGAGAACTGAGACACACACAGCAGGTCTGCTCGTGGACCTGGGCCTCTTCATTTGCAAGTTCCCAGGTTCACAGGCATACTGTGCCATGTACTAGTATTGTCTTTTTGTTTCAGGCATTTACACTCAAAACCTGTAGGAGAGATAGTCATTTTTTTTTTAATTTTTTATTTGACAGGTAGAGTTATAGACAGTGAGAGAGAGACAGAGACAGAGAGAAAGGTCTTCCTTCCATTGGTTCACTCTCCAAATGGCTGCCACGGCCGGAGCTGTGCCAATCTGAAGCCAAGAACCAGGTGCTTCTTCCTGGTCTCCCATGCGGGTGCAGGGCCCAAGGACTTGGGCCATCCTCCACTGCCCTGCTGGTCCACAGCAGAGAGCTGGACTGGAAGAGGAGCAACCGGGACTTGAACCTGGTGCTCATATGGGATGCCAGCGCTGCAGGCAGTGGGTTAGCCAAGTGAGCCACGGCACCGGCCCGAGATAGTCATTTTTTTTAATAGACTTTTTTAGAGCAGTTTTGAGTTGACAGCAACATTGAGCAGAAGGTGAAAATATTTCCCATAGACCTGCTGCCCCTCGCCCCCATGTCCACAAACTCCTCCACCATCCACTGGGCACACCAGAGAGGCACACTGGTTAAAATTAGGAGGCTGTGTTGACACACCGCTATCACCCACAGTCCACAACTGACACCAGGGCTCACTCTTGGTGTTGAACATTCTCTTGGTTTTGACTAATGTTCGATGACATATATTTGCACCGTTATAGTATCATGGTAGTTTTATTGTCCTAAAAACCCCCTGTTCTGCTCCTCATGCCTTCTTTCACCATAACCTGATGACCACTGATATTTTTCAGTATCTCCATAGTTTTGCATTTTCCTGTTTGTCACGGAGCAGGAATCACAGAGTGCATAGCTCTTTCAGACTCATTCCTTTCACTTGGTAAAATGTCTGAAGCCTCCCTGTCTTCCCGTGGCGTGTCAGGCATTTGGTGTCAGCGCTGCCTAAATTCCCTTCTTTGAATTACCGCAGTTCACCTGTTCACCTGTGAAGGACATCTGGTTGCTCTCAAGTGTTTGAAATCATGAATAAAAGTTGCCATAAGCATCATGTGCAGGTTTTTGTAAGGACTTAGGTTTTTGTGTCTTTTGAGTAACAACTAAGGAGTAGGGTTGTTGGATCACATGGTACAGTATGTTTAGGTTTGTCAGAAACTGCGATTTTCTGAAATGGCTATTCCATTTTGCATTCCCATCAGCAATGCATGAGACTACTTACTGCTCCATATCCTCACCAGCATTTGACGTCAGTCTTTGGATTTTAGCCATTCTAATAGAAACAAAGTGATATATCACTGCTGTTGTAATTTGCAATTCTCTAATGACCTAGGATATAGGTATCTTTTCACATGCTTATTGGGTGTCTGTGTATCTCCCATGTGAGGTGTCTGTTCAAGTCTTTAGCCTGTATTTATATTTTAGTCTTGTTGTTCCATATCATATTGTTAAGTTTTGAGAGTTCTTTGTATGTTTTGGATAACAGTCCTTTATCAGAAGTATCTTTTGCAAACATTTTCTCCCAGGTTGGGGCTAGTGTTACTCTCTTGAGAGATGGTCTTTTTTTTTGTTGTTTGTTTTTAAGGGCAAAAGATACCATTTTCTTGCTTAGAGTTTTATTTTTTCATAAAGGGAAGCTTCACTGACTGGCCCTGAGTCTGTGTCATGGAAGCACTCAGATTAGTTTTAAAAGCCTTTTTAACTGCTTATTTATTACCTTAGAGGAAGTGTATTCTGACCATGCTGTGTGTTTTTTTAGATACATCCAACTATTTTAATGAAAAGTTGTTCAGCCATTGCTTGCACATAAAAATCTACTCATTCAGCAGCAGTTATTGACAAGCAGGTTCTCTGTGCCAGAGACTTGGAAGCCAGAGCCCTGAGACCCATCCCTTGCCCTCAAGTCTAGGTAGGAATGCAAGCATGAAATACCGCAGTGCTGTGTGAGAAGCATCAGCCCAAGCAGCATGAAGACCCACCAGAAAAGTTCATGGAAATGGGATTAAAATACATGTTTATCTTGGTGCAAAAAAAATTTTTTTTAAATCAGTGCATTTGAGGGGTCTTCAAAAAGTTCATGGAAAATGACAGAACTGCGTGGACTTCAAAATTTGCACCAAGATAAGCTTACCTTTTAATGCTATTTTTGTTTCATACATTTTTGATCACCGTTGAATGCGCAGGCACAAGGAGACGACTGGAGGGAAAGAGTGTTTAATGACGACTTTGCAGATGCGGCGACTGATTTGGAAAGTTCACGTGGAAATCTGACAGATTTTGAATGGGGTTTTGGGGGAGAAACACACATTCCAGACTGAGATGTAGCAGACTTTAAGACTAGAAGAACAACCTGAAGACAAAACATGGAGGAAGGTTTACAGTTAGCAAGCCAAAAGGAGACGAGAAATCAAAATAGGAAGAGAGCATCCTCTGAACCTTGGAAGAAACAGTGTCCGGAGCCAAGTTTAAAAATGCAGCAGGAGTGCCCACGTGTTGCTCTCATTCTACAGCAGACAACAGCGAGCACCTCACTCCTCATCAGTTCTCAGCGTGCAGAAAACGCAGCTCCCTGTGGTTCAGTGGGACTCACTGTAAGGCACACACACGCTGGCTAAATTTCAGGGGTTCATACACATTCATCAGCTGGCATTTTAAAAGATTATCTCTTTTAAGCAATCAAAATGTAAAGGAATATATGAGCATCTTTTTTTTTTTTTTTTTTCGACAGGAAGAGTTAGACAGTGAGAGAGAGAGAAAGCTCTTCCTTTTTCCTCTGGTTCACCCCACAAATGGCTGCTACGGACGGCGCGCTGCACCCATCAGAAGCCAGGAGTCAGGCGCCTCCTCCTGGTCTCCCATGCGGATGCAGGGCCCAAGCACCTGGGCCATCCTCCATTGCCCTCCCAGGCCACAGCAGAAAGCTGGACTGGAAGAGGAGTAAATGGGACAGAATCCGGCGCCCCGACCGGGACTAGAACCCGGGGTGCTGGCGCTGCAGGTGGAGGATTAGCCTAGTGAGCCACAGCGCCGGCCTGAGCATCTTTTTTAAGTGTAATACTTGTATACAGTGATCAAATAAAACAGAATTGCAGGGCCAACACAGTGGCGTAGTGCGTAAAGCTGCTACCTACGGTACCGGCGTCCCATATGGGTGCCTGTTTGAGTCCTGGCTGCTCCACTTCTGATCCAGCTCTCTGCTATGGCCTGGGAAAGCAGTAGAAGATGGCCCAAGTCCTTGGTCCCCTGCACCTACGTGGGAGACCTGCAAGAAACTCCTGGCTCCTGGCTTTGGATTGGCCCTGCTCTGGCCATTGAGACCCTCTGGGGAGTGAAGCGGAATGAAAGACCTCTCTCTCTGCCTCTGCCTCTCTGTAACTCTGCCTTTCAAATAAATAAATAAATCTTTAAAAAAAAAAAAAAAAGGCAGGAATCGCCTGGCTAGGTCACAAGCTTTTTTTTTTTTTCCCCTAAATGACTGCAATGGCCAGAGCTGTGCTGTTCTGAAGCCAGGAGCCAGGAGCTTCTTCTGGGTCTCCCACATGGGTGCAGGGGCCCAAGGACTTGGGCCATCTTCTACTGCTTTCCCAGGCCACAGCAGAGAGCTGGATCGGAAGAGAAGCCGCCGGGACTTGAACTGGCGCCCATATGTGATGCCAGTGCTGCAGGCTGGGGCTTTAACCCACTGTGCCCAAGCACTGACCCCCTCAGTCACAAGCTTTAAGAGGGAATGACCCCGGGGCCGGCACCCTGGCACACTTGGTTAATCCTCCTCCTGCGGCGCCGGCATCCCATATGGGCGCCGGGTTCCGGTCCTGGTTGCTCCTCTTCCACTCCAGCTCTCTGCTGTGGCCCGGGAGGGCAGTGGAGGATGGCCCAAGTACTTGGGCACCTGTACCCGTGTGGGAGACCAGAAAGAGGCACCTGGCTCTTAGTTTCAGATGGGCATAGCTCCGGCTGTTGCAGCCATTTGAGGGGGTGAACCAACGGAAGGAAGACCTTTGTCTCTGTCACTCTCTCTCATTGTCTGTAACTCTGCCTGTCAAATAAATAAATAAATAAAGAGGGGCCTGTAGACTGAACTAATACGCTCCTAGAGATGAATTAACCAGTGTTTTTACTTCTCGTCGTGACCTCTCCTTCCTGAGAAACGTGCATCTGTTCTTTACAGAAAGGTCTTCTTTTCTGTCTACGTTTATCCTCAGCACAGCTCGGTTGCAAACCCTTGCTCTTCTGGCAGCCTGCTTTTCTTTAGGGAGCGATCGTTCTCTGACTCAGACATTTCTGCCTCTCCCCCTCTCTCGTACAAGACCTCTACCTAAATTTTCCAGCTACATTTCAGCTAAAAAAGATCCCTTCTTTCCTGTGAGGGTAATTCATTTCTCTCCGGTTTATTTTCTCCTCTACAGTGTCTCTGTCTCTCCTTGGAAGGGAGACCCCTTACAGAACTTCCTTAGCTCTCAACGTATCTGATCACAGTGTCTTAGAGATGCATTGCAAATGTTTCTCCAATGTGACTTTTTAGATTAAGAATGAATACGGGTATTTACCCAGAATCACTTCAGAGGGAAACCTAAGTAGGACTTGAACTTACTATGTGCCAATAACTGATTCTTGTTTTCTTTTTTAAAAAAGATTTATTTTATTATTTTGAAAGACAGAGTTACAGGCAGAGAGGGAGAGAGGCGGAGATCCATCTTCCATCCACTGGTTCATTGCCCAAATGGCCACCACAGTTTGGGGCTGTGCTAGGCTGAAGCCAGGAGCCAGGAGCTTCTTCCAGGTCTTCCACATGGGTGCAGGGGCCCAAGCACTTGGGCCAGCCTCCGCTGGTTTCCCAGGTGATAGCGAGGAGCTGGATCAGAAGTGCAGCAGCTGCATCTTGCACCGGTGCCCATATGGGATCCCCTTGTCTCCGGCGGCAGCTTACCCTGATTCACTACAACACCAGCCCCTGATTTTTGTTATCTTTTGAAACTTTTTGTCACCACATACAACTAAATGTTAAACATTATTGTATATGGAAGGATTATTTAAGGGGCCAGCACTGTGGCATAGTGGGTAAAAGCTGCCGCCTGCAGTGCCAGCATCCCATATGGGCACTAGTTCGAGTCCTGGCTGCTCTACTTCCGATCCAGCTCTCTGCTGTGTCCTGGGAAAGCAGTGGAAGATGGCCCAAGTCCTTGGGCCCCTACACCCATGTGGGAGACTGGGAAGAAGCTCCTGGCTCCTGGCTTCAGGTCAGCTCAGCTCAGCTCCAGCCATTATGGCCTTTTGGGAGTGAACCAGTGGCTGGAAAACCTCTCTCTCTCACTCTTTCTCTCTGTATGTGTTTCTCTGCCTCTGCCTCTCTGTAATTCTGCCTTTCAAATAAACAAATAAACCTGTGTAAGAAAAGGATTATTGAATATTTAACACAAAATCATACTTATGGATTGCATATCATGTCAAGCCAGAAATCATCAGCTTTTAAAATCAAAATGTAAAGATAGAAAAAATATTTTAATTCCTTTGTGCAAAAGCAAAGAAAGAGAAAGCTAAGAGCATTAATCAGTGAAATCGAGAGTAGGAAAACAGCAGAGAAAATCAATGGAGCAAAAAGCTAGTTCTTTGGAGAAAATCAATAAAATTGATAATCTGCAGCAGGACTGGTAAGAAGAGAGGAGGCACAACTCCCTGGGATCAGGAGTAAAACAGGGGCTGTCACTACAAAACCTGCAGACAGCCGAAGGATGAGAGTGCTCTCTCTATGTTCACACATGCTACCACTCAGAAGAAATGGGCTTGAAAATTCACAAGCTACCAAAACTCAGCCAAGATGGAATAGGCAAATTACTGATTAAAACCCCCCTGAAAAAGAAGTCTCTAGGCTCAGAATTCTATCAGACAGTAAAATGAGAGTTACACCATCTTTTTCAAAACAACAGAATAGTAAAGGCTTCCTTGTCTCATTTTATGTAGATAATGCTTTCCTAATACCAAAACCACACAAAGACAATAATGAAAATGAAAACTACAGGTTTGTGTCTCTCGTAATGAAATGCAAAAATCCACAACAAAATATGAACAAATTGAATGATGTAAATAACTGAATAACCTGGTCAAGTTATATTTATTCCAAATAATGCAAGGCTGGTTCAAAGATTTTTAAAGATCAATCAGTATAATCCACCATATCCCTGACTGAAGAAGAAAAATTGTACAATTATGTGACCTGATGCAGAAAAATACTTTGGCAAATTACTGTAAAAATTCTCAGCAAGCTAGAAACACCAGGGGAACTTCTTCAACTTGATTTTAAAAATGCATCTATAAAACATCTATAGCTAATATCATACGTGTAGTAAAAGAATCAAGACAAGGATGTCCACTTGTCACTCAACACAGTGTTTGAAATCCGAGCAACCTGAATTAGACAGAAGGAGGAGGAGGAGAAAGCAACATGTATTAGAATGGAATGAATGAAATTCTCCCTGTTTGCAGATGACATGATTGTATGGAAAATCCTAAGGAATCCACAAAAGATACTAATGAATAAGAAGGTTTAGCAAGGTTGCAGGATACTATATCAATATACAAAAATTCAGCATTTTTCTATATACAAAGAAATAACATGCAGAAACCAAAATTAAAACCACAGTTCCATGAACATACTTTCCAAAGAAAATAAAATATATTAAAAGTATAAAGGTGACAAAAACATGTAGAGCACTCTTTGCTGAATGTTACAAAATGCTGATTGAAAAAATCAGATACCTAAGTAAATAGACATGTTGCTCTCTTGAGTTGAAAGTCTCAGCACAGTAGAGATGGAAATTCTCCTAAAATTAATCTATAGGGGGTCCGGCGCTGTGGCGCAGCGGGTTAACACCCTGGCCTGAAGCGCCAGCATCCCATATGGGCGCTGGTTCTAGTCCCGGCTGCTCCTCTTCCAATCCAGCTCTTTGCTATGGCCTGGGAAAGCAGTAGAAGATGGCCAAAGTCCTTGAGCCCCTGCACCCACGTGGGAGACCTGGAAGAAGCTCCTGGATCCTGGCTTCGGATGGGCGCAGCTCCAACCTTTGCGGCCATCTGGGGAGTGAACCATCGGACTGAAGACCTCTCTGTCTGCCTCTCGTCTCTCTGTGTAACTCTGACTTTCAAATAAATAAATCTTTAAAAAAAAAAATCTTACATAGTGTGACCAATTTGTAAAAAAAAAAAAAAAAAATTAATCTATAGGTTTAACATCATCCTGTCAGAATCCCAGTAAGGTTTACTGTAAGCACAAACAAAGCAAGCTTACTCTAATATTTATAGGTCCTGGAATAACTTCAGCCATCTTAAAAATGTAGTATGGTAATATGGTAGAATGAATCGCTCTACTCGATAATTGAGCCTAGTGAGTAGATACAGAGTAATCAAGATAGTATGATATTGCTGTAGAGATAGACACAAGGCCGGCGCCGCGGCTCACTAGGCTAATCCTCCACCTTGCGGCGCCGGCACACTGGGTTCTAGTCCCGGTCGGGGCGCCGGATTCTGTCCCGGTTGCCCCTCTTCCAAGCCAGCTCTCTGCTGTGGCCCGTGAGTGCAGTGGAGGATGGCCCAAGTACTTGGGCCCAGCACCCCATGGGAGACCAGGAGAAGCACCTGGCTCCTGCCTTCGGATCAGCGCGGTGCGCCGGCCGCAGTGCGCCAGCCACGGCAGCCATTGGAGGGTGAACCAACGGCAAAGGAAGACCTTTCTCTCTGTCTCTCTCTCTCTCTCACTGTCCACTCTGCCTGTCAAAAAAAAAATATATATATATATATATATATATATAGACACAAGACCAATGGAAGAATATAAAGAATTCAGAGACTCACTTGAAATATTTTCTATTAATGTCTCTGTCTCTCCTCTTTCTCTGTACTTCTGACTTTCAAATAAATAAATAAATCATCCAGCTCCCTGCTAATGCACATGGGAAAGCAGAGGAAGATGGCCCAGGTCCTTAGGCCCTGGCACCCAGGTGGGAAACCCGGAAGAAGCTCCTGGCTTCAGCCTGACCCAGCTCCAGCCAATGCAACCATCTGGGGAGCGAATGGAAGCAAATGGAAGACCTCTGTCTCTCTGTCTCTCTGTCTCTGTGTCTCTCTGTCTCTCTGCCTCTGACTTTCAAATAAATAATTTTTTTAAAAATTCCTGATTGGTACTAGATGTGTGTGCAAAAGTATTTCAGTGGAGGAAGGGGAGCTTTTTCAGCATATGGCACAGGAACATCATGGGAACAAATGACTCTCAACCTAAATCTCATTCCTTTTACAAAAATCAACTTAAAAATATGTTTACATTTAACTGACAAGTGATCCCTGTTAAATATAAAAGTGGGAATAAGAGAGGGAGAAGATGTACAGTTTGGCACATGCTCAATCAGACTTGCCCCACATGATATAAATGTGCCAGGGCATTCCAATTCAATCCCATCAAGGTGGCATGTAGCAAAGCCATCTCACTAGTCCAAGTGATCAGTTTCAGTTCATAATTGATCACAGTGATAGGACTGGGAGTCAAAGGGATCACATAAACAAGACTAGTGTCTGCTAATACTAACTGATAGAGTTAAAAAGGAGAGAACGATCCAACATGGGAAGCGGGATACACAGCAGACTCATAGAATGGCAGGTGTCCTAAATAGCACTCTGGCCTCAGAATCAGCCCTTAAGGCATTTGGATCTGGCTAAAAAGCCCATGAGAGTATTTCAGGCATGGAAAGCCAAGACACTCTGCCAAAAAAAAAAAAAAAAAAAAAAAAGAGAGAGAGAAAGAAAGAAAGAAAAGAAAGAAGACCTAAATGAAAGATCTCTGTGAGTGAGATCCCAGCGGAAAGAATGGGCCATCAAAGAAGGAGGTACCTTTCTCTGAAGGGAGGAGAGAACTTCCACTTTGACTATGACATTGCCTAAATAAGATCGGAGCTGGCAAACTCAAAAGGCTTCTATAGGCCGGCGCTGTGGCTCACTAGGCTAATCCTCCACCTGCAGTGCCAGCACACCTGGTTCTAGTCCCGGTCGGGGCGCCAGATTCTGTCCCGGTTGCCCCTCTTCCAGGCCAGCTCTCTGCTGTGGCCAGGGAGTGCAGTGGAGGATGGCCCAAGTACTTGGGCCCTGCACCCCATGGGAGACCAGGATAAGTACCTGGCTCCTGCCTTCGGATCAGCGCAGTGCACCAGCCGCAGCGCGCTAGCCGCAGCGGCCATTGGAGGGTGAACCAATGGCAAAGGAAGACCTTTCTCTCTGTCTCTCTCTCTCTCTCACTGTCCACTCTGCCTGTCAAAAAAAAATTAAAAAAAAAGGCTTCTATAGCCTTGACAACTCATGACAAGAGCCTAGGGTGATTACTGATGCCATAAACAAGAGTATCAATTGTTAAAGCAACAACAGGAGTCACTGTGCACTTACTCCTCATGTAGGATCTCTGTCCTTAATGTGTTGCACAATGTGGATTAATGCTATAACTAGTACTCAAACAGTACTTTACACTTTGTGTTTCTGTGTGAGTGCAAACTGTTGAAATCTTTACTTAATATATACTAAATTGATCTTCTGTATATAAATATAATTGAAAATGAATCTTGATGTGAATGGGATGGGAGAGGGAGCAGGAGATGGGAGAGTAGCGGGTGGGAGGGAAGTTATGGGGGGAGGGAAGCCACTGTAATCCATAAGCTGTACTTTGGAAATTTATATTTATTAAATAAAAGTTTAAAAAAAGTATGTCACTGACTTAAATGTAAAGCATAAAACTCTAAAACTTTCGGGAAAAATATAAGAAAAAAACTTTGGGACCTAGAGCCAAGCAAAAGCTCTTAGACTTGAAACCAAAATTGCAGTCCCTAAAAAAGACAAAACTAAGAAATTAGACCTCATCCAAATTTTTAAATTTTGCTCAGTGAGACACGTTTTTAAGAGAATGAAAAAACAAATTATAGACCAGGAGGAAATAACCAGTATCTAGAATATATTTAGGATACTAAAAACCTACAAACAACCCAAAACAGTAAGTAATGATCAATCCAAATAGAAAAAGACATGGGCAGATATTTCACTAAAAAGGATAATATAGTTGATAAATAAGCACAAGAAAAGGCATCATCCATTACTGAAATGCAAATTATACTAAGATAAGACTGCATACCTATTTAGATGACAAAATTTAAAGATAGCAACACTGGGGCCGGTGCTTTGACACAATGGATTAATCCTCTGCCTGCATTGCCGGCCTCCCATATGGGCGCTGGTTCTAGTCCCAGCTGCTCCTTTCCAGTCCAGCTCTCTGCTGTAGCCTGGGATAGCAGTAGAAGATGGCCCAAGTTCTTGAGCCCCTGCACCCACATGGGAGACCCAGAAGAAACTCCTGGCTCCTGGCTTTGCAGCTCCGGCTGTTGTAGCCATTTGGGGAGTGAACCAGTGGACAGAAGACCTTTCTCCCTCTCTCTCCCTCTCACTGTCTGTAACTCTGCCTCTCAAATAAATAAATAAAATCTTTAAAAAAAATAAAAAAAGATAGCAACACCACCAAATGTTGGCAGGGAAAACTGAATCACTTATATACCACTGGTGGAAATGAAAAATGGTACCACCATTACAGAAAATACTGTCACATCTTACAAAAATAAATATGTGGCTATCATGTGACACGCTAATTAATATCAAGCTTGGGCAACCCCACAAAACCTTGTTAACAGATGTTTTATTCACAATAGCCCCACACTGGAATCAATCACGTGTCCTTCAACAGGGAATGGCTAAACCAACTGGCACATCCATGTCATAGAATCCTACCCATTGGTAAAAAGGATACTCAGGCCAACGTGAATGAATTGCTGGGGGTTGTGCTAAGATCTTTAAAAAGCCAATCCTAAACATTTACATGATATACCATTTGATTTATATGACATTCTTAAAATGGTGAAGTTATAGAAATGGAGAATAGGTTACCAGTGTGCAGGGAAGGGGATAAGTGGGTGTGGCTTTAAGAGGTCAGCAGAAGGAATGATACAGCTGTTCTGTATCTTGCCTCCATCAGCGGTGGCATCCTGGCTGTGACATTGTGATTAATTTTGAAGATGTTACAACTGTAGGAAATAGAGTAAAGAGTGCATTGAATCTCTCCATGTTATTTCTTAAAACTGCATCTGAATGAATTATCTCAAAAGTTTAGAAAATCATGAGTTCTGGGGCCGATGCTGTGGCATAGTAGGCTAAGCCTCCAACTGTGGTGTGGGCATCCCAAATGGGCACCAGTTCATCTCCCAGCTGTTGCTCTTCCAATGCAGCTCTTTGCTGATGGTCTGGGAAAGCAGTAGAAGATGGCTCAAGTGCTTGAGCCCCTGCACCCACATGGGAGACCTAGAGGTGACTCATGGCTCCTGGCTTTGGATTGGCTCAGTTCTGGCCATCTGGGGGAGTGAACCAGTGGATGGAAGACCTTTCTGTCTCTCCTTTTCTCTGTAACTCTGCCTCTCAAATAAATAAATAAATCTTTTTTAAAAATGTCAGTTCTAGTGTTTTCCTGTCTTCTAGTTAGATAAAATTTTATCAATATGAAAAGAAGAAAAAGGAGTCAAATTACATATAATTCTATGGAGAACCAATAGATAATTACTATTCTGTTTTACGAAATACTAGTAATCTCTATTGTAAACATGAAGTGTTGTGTGGGATAGTATAAGACGAACAGAATCTGAAATTGCCTTCTGAATTACGAGAGTTACATGGTGTATTAGAAGCCAAAAAAACCTTTGATATGAATACAGTCTCAGTGTATAAAATGTTAATGAAGAGATGTTTCTCTTTTAATATCATCCAAATTATGAGTTTAAGTAGCCTTTTTTCTGTCATCTGTATTCAGGCTTATTACCAAGTTGTATTCTTGATGATGGTATATCTATTAACATTAAGACAGTTTATGTGCATAATTCCGATTTTTTTCTCATTGTGTTTATTTATCTGAGAGATGGCGAGGGTGGCAGAGAATAGGAACTCCCATCCATTGGTTCATTCCTCAAAGGACTGCATGGTTGGGACTGGGGCTGAACACAGTCCAGGTCTCCAACATGGGTTGGCAGGGACCCAGTGTACTGCAGCCATGACTGTTGCTTCCTGGGGTCTGTATCAGCAGGAACATGGAGTCAGGAGCCAGAGCCAGGTACTCTGATGTATGACACAGGCATGTAAACTGCTAGGCTCAATGTCTGCTCCGCTGGGTCATTTGTTAGTTAAATTAACTCTGTGCAGCAAAATGAGAACCTCATCATTTCTGTATATGGAAATTATTTATAAAAGCACAAGGTAAAACCAGAAGCCCAGGATAGGGTGCTAAGGTCACAGGAGTTTCTTTAGTCTATGCACAATGAACTTGGACACCACAGGTTATGTGCCAGTTGCATATTCCGGTATCCCCTGATTCACGTAGCTTTGCATTTCTTTATTCCATTAACATTTAGTGAGGATGTCATATGTGCATGAAAGTATGTGAGGCACTGATGCAGAGCTGAAAGGTAAGTAAATACTGGCCCTCAAGTAGGCTTTCTAGTATCCCACATCCTGAAACAGCAGTAATATAAAATACAGAGTCTCACAATGCTCGAAGATACAGCGCGCAGAAGCAACGGGTAGCCAGCATTCAGAGGAAGAGGGGCTTTCAGATCCAGTGGAGTGGGAGGAGTTCATGGAGAGCCCGGTGTCTGGTGGCATCTGAATGAGTCTGGCCTTAGACAGCCTGGGATGGTGCTCAGGAAATCTGAGGCCATGCGGACTGACCAAGACGTACTTTATCCCCTCTCTCACATTTGGTCAGTCATGCTGCCTTGGATGGCCAGTGACAGGTCACTAGCTACTTTTGTAGCAAGTTTCTCCAGCCATTCAGTAAATGTCTTACTAGGACCTATGTCCTCTTTTTATAAAATGAGCTTTTTATAAGAACCCAAATATTCCTCAATAAATATGTTTTTTATTATTTTTGTGGACAGTGGAGACACAACGAGAAAGTTGGCACCAAGGATAGCAATCAAATAGGAAATAACCCACAAGGCTGGGCTTAGGGCTAAAGGACGGTAATACTGAAGCAGCCATCTAATGCAGGAAAAAGCTGGAGCCCATCTTTTCCAGGTCTATGCACTTGAAGCTGAATAATTTAACTGCATGCATTTATCTATCATTCACCCTCTGAAGAGCTTCAGATAGGTGCTTGCACTTTTCCATTTGCCTGTTAGCTAATCTGTGGCATCCTTTTTGATGTTCACCCATAGAATTTGCTAGCAGACAACTAGCCAGGTCTGAACGTCAGGTCTAGGGTCTGATCACACATGTATATTCTCTCTCCTGGTAACCCAGAATCTGGACGTGTGTGTGTGTGTGTGTGTGTGTGTGTGTGAGATGGAGGGGAGAGGGCAGAAGGAGTAAATAAAGTCAGCATCTCATATGTGAATTATTGGAAAACTGATATTAAAACTCGGGAACCATTTCCACTTCTAGGTTTTCATGCAGGTAAAAAGTAGCTACATGAACTTCACTGCATCCTGCAGTTGTTCATTGTTAGTTAAACTGTGAGTGTTGACAAAGTCCCAAACCGAATCGACTCATCAGTTTCTTCAGAAGAATTTTGAAACTTCACGATTTGCTCTTGAAAATGTTTAAACACTAAAATTGTTAGCTTTTCTCATACCCCACTTCCAGTCTGTGTATTGGGTGATGTAATAAAAGCAAAATCTATGTAAAGGCTTGGAATGCAAACACCAAGGACCGTGGTATCCACTCCTGCTCCCAAGTGCTGTCCAGTTCCTTAGAGACCTTATGAATTTATATAACAAACCTGTTTCCATCAGCACATTTCAAAAACACATTCAGATCAACAAAGAGTGTTTTCAATTTAGCCTGATGAGCTGTATTTCAGGCAGCGGTGCAGATACGAGGCTTTCTCTCTCACACACAGACCACTCTGCTTGATGATCACAAAGCACCCTTCTAATCACAAAATTGCAGGACTGAACTTCCTGGGAGACACGCTGTCCAGGATCCCATAGCTTCCCTGGGATGTTTAATTACTACATGGTCCCAGGGAGCTTGTCCTTGACTGTGAAGAGTAGATTTCATGTTACCCATGTAAACAAAATGTCTAAACCCTTTCTGACTCAGAATTAAAAAAAAAAAAAAAAAGACTGCACATTTTCTCGAGTAGCTGGTCCTGTGCTGAACAGTCCCCAAAGGAAATGATAGTTCAAAAGCTGAGATGCTCAAGTCAAACCCTGGTAACCAAGCAGAAATACCCAGTACGAGTTTGCGTCTTCCTGTGAAGGTCTAGTTCACGCACCTGGAAAAAAAAAAAAAAAAACAAACTTGCTTCGTGTAGGCATTACAGCATGAGATCAGAATTTTCTTCCTGGGATAATACATAATGGAGAAACACGTGCATAGCTGTAGTTACAGTTGTTTTTAAGCACTCGAGTGATAAATGTTAAAGTGTTTTGGTTCCAAATTACAAACTGCTCATGTTGGACAAACACTGCCCACCCACACGCCTGAGAAATGCTGTTATGATAACTCTTATCCTCACCCCTAGGTGGTTTCCTAACATCTACAATGGTCTTGACGTCCAAATAGGAATTGAAAGCTGGTTAAAAACTATAGAGAAGCTAACGTAGGAGA
Source organism: Oryctolagus cuniculus (assembly GCF_964237555.1). Classification (NCBI taxonomy): domain Eukaryota; kingdom Metazoa; phylum Chordata; class Mammalia; order Lagomorpha; family Leporidae; genus Oryctolagus; species Oryctolagus cuniculus. Next base: position 11,989,083 of record NC_091437.1, read on the forward strand.
CTAAAACACCCGAGGAAATTGATTGTCCTGGAAGTAGCTTTATCTCTCGCAAGTGTTAACAGATTGGAATTGTGGATTTGTAGTTGTTGGCAAGTGTATTTATTTTGTACTGGTGGAAATATTTGGCTTTGCAAAATGTGTTTTGGTCAGGTATACTCATGACCCAGGCGGTCTATCGCTGGGGTAATGTCAGGACTAGGCCTGTTTGGCAACGCTAGAAGAATGTGGGTCTCCAGGATTTGCAGCGAATCACAGTCCCTGAGTGGGGCTCACACACGGCCCAGGTGCCAATAGCAGCTTTTAGGTCTTTGTCTCCTTCCCCACCTCATGCAGCAGACATCCGTAAACTGCAGTGTGACTCAGTCCTTCCCCGCTCCTGGGAGAAGAGCACACGGGACCACAGTCACTCTGAAAGCGGAATGAGGCCCATGTGGGTCTGGCCTTATCATCGTCACATCCCCAGCTGGAATGGTCTCTCAGTGGCCGTTCTTTCTGTTGTATGGGACGGTGCAGTGCACTGAGTTTGGTCGTGAGCAGCAAGGGAGCTGGAGCTTGACCATGATCCGTTACCATCCCTGCCATGAATGAGCACAGAGTATCCCTCTGTGTGTTGTATTCTGCACAAATGGCAAAGTCCGCAGGTTGTTCTGTGAGTCTGCTGACCATGCACACGTAGATACGATGCAGTCAATAAAAATGGGTGCCAAGAATCCTCCTGGTGTTGCTGGCGCCAGGCCAGGTGGAGCACTGAAGGAACCCAAAGACAACTTGCTGTCCCATGACGCTGCCAGGTCACGACTGCTCTGCAACAACACGGGACCGAAATGTCCTTGTTTGGACTGGAGTAGCCAATCCCAAACGCTGTTTGCCCACTGACTTCCGCTTGAACCCTGAACAGCACATACCAAAGGCTGACAAACAGCTGGCACGCGTGTGCTGTAATGAACAGCCCGTGAACAGTTGGGGTCAATGGATAATAGCTAAAACATCTTCCTGTTTTCCCCACCCTACAAGCTTTCCTTGCACTTACAATGCACCTGGTCTTTCATCTGTAGGCTGGTGCTATTGGAGACATGCTCCTGATACGTTTCTGCAGATCTTTCGACTTGGTGTAACCCCTTCACCAGGTGCCTTGCCTATTTCAAAGGCATTTATTGTTGAACTGCTTAGTTTCTTGCCCAGTATTATGGCAGAGTTGTCTTTTCACGGTTTATGGATCTCTGCTTCCTGATGTTGATTTATGCACATCCTTGCACCTACTCTGTCAAGTACATGAAAACAAGGAATGTCCACCATTCCTTTCCTCCTGGAATCTTAGGCTCCCTTTGTATGTTTTGGGGTTAGGAGCTGGAGAAAGGGGGCATTCGTATTTATAGGTGCAAGATGAATTGAGGAGAAAGGCTCTTGGAAGCTAAGCTCAGTGCAGCCTCACACACATCACGCTGGCCCTGCTGGCCCTTGCTTTGCAGTGTCTGGGCTGGAGAGGGCCCTGGAGCCCCAGCTGCTCTGGTTTGCCTCGCCATGCAGCCTCCCTGCCTCCCCCCACCCCCAACTCTGCTCCATCAGGGTCCTGTGATTCCTACAGCCGAACCAGACTTCTCTAACTTGGCTCTTTTTCATGCAAAATATTTTAAATCAGATACACATTAGCTTAGAGTCTCTTAATTCCAGTCTTTTAGTTTAAAATAAAAGAGACTTGTTTGCTTTCATTGAAACAGAGAGGGGTTGCCTGCAGGGCCAAAGGGGTTCAACTTCTTACTCTCTATTTGATACCAAGTTCATCTCCTTAGTTGTTCCATGATTTTTCTTTCTGATTATCTAATATTTCCAGGGAGTAGGCAGCTTTATAAATGAGAAACAAAGAACTAAAATGTTTTGAAGGGTTATGCTAGTAAGAGAGGCAGGGAATTTGGTGCAACAGTTGAGACTCTGCTTATCCCATATCAGAGTACGCGGGTTTAAGTCCTAGCTCCTCTGTTTACAACCCAGCTTCCTGCTGAGGCATCCGGGGAATCAGCAGGTGGTGCACGGCTCCACTTCTTGTGTCCCTCCACCTACGTGGGAGACTCAGATCAAGTCTGGGGCTCTTGGCTTAGGTATCTCCCAGCCCTGACTGTTGCAGGTGTTTCTGGAGTGAACCATCAGATGGCAGCTGACAGCTCTCTCTCTCTTTCTCCTTCCCTCCCCCTGTGCTTTTCATAGAACACGAAAAATAAAAATGTTTACAAAGAGGGGAATTTATGCTAGAAAGGAAAATCAATTATCCATATGAAGCTATCCATATTAAACTGATTTTTCTAATTCTTCGACCCTTTTCTAAGAGTAGAAATATTTAACGGAAATCCATTGCACACATAATTGATCAGATCATGTCTTGTGCCTTTAGAGAGCAGGACCAACCCTGTAGTTCTGCACACTGTGATTATTGAAAGGGTGGAAGAAATGAAGGACCAGACTCGCTGGGGCCTACCTGGGCGGCCTGGGACTTCCCTTCCTCTGCTCAGGTAGGGTGAGTCTCTTCACGTTTGGGTGGGACCAGAAGTAGCTCCCAGGCCAGTGCCCCCTGTGGTAGGAAGTGAAGAAGGCTGTGTGTCTCTGGAGGTGTATGTGGTCCCCAGTTGCCAGCCTTCTTGGAGCCACCCCTTGTTTTAAATGCCCAAATAAACAGGAGCAGTAGCCCGGTGCCAGTGCCTTTCCCTACATTTCCATGGATTCCCCAGAATAATTTTTTGCAGCTTCTTTCTCTGAATTCCTGTGCTTATGCAGCTCAACTGCCTTTATACCCCAGGTCCTTCTGCACAGCACTGAGGGCCACATCATGGCACAGCGCTGGGGCACCACTCACAGTCTACCTGGATGATGCTTTCTGATGCTCTTGTAGGGGTTAGTGGTGTCCCTGGAGCAGAGTAACTCACAGTTACAAAAAAAATAAAGTATTTTTCATTCACTTGCAAAGTACTGCTGGCTCAAGGCTGATACAGTGATAGAAGACGATGAAAAGCTTGTGCATGTGGCTAATAGTGATTACATCACAGGGTGGGAGATGCTTTTAGGAGGGGAGGGGCCCAGCTTTTATGGCCCCACAGGCCCAGACCATTAGGGTATTTTTTTTTTTAATTCCCCAAAGGAATTCTGACTCTTTCCTAAACCTTTGCCTCAAAACGCTGAGATGACAGGTGTTTTATTGCTTTTACAGATGGTTTGAGGGAAGAGGAGGGAAGGATGGGATGTAGGAGACTGTGGGCTGATTTAGCACTATGGCAAAGCCCCAAGCTGGAAACCTGAAGTCCCTGGACTCACCCCTGTTTGCTGCTTCGTATTGTATATTCAGTCTTTCCCAGACTGAGAGCAAGGAGAAAGTATAGTTTTCAGACCCGCACACAGCAACAAGTTTCTCTTATCTAGCCAATGGCAGCCAATTGTTTATTGATTTGCAAATCTCCTTACATTGCCAATTAGCTTGTTCCTAATGTACTGTCACCAACATTAAGATCCTCTGATTAGGGATTTATAACTGCAATCTCATTTTTATTATATTTCTTGAGACATGAAGTTTTTCCCTACTGTGTAATTCCACTCTCTTAAACATGATTATTATATACATATTTGATTAAGTGAATGAAAGTCAATAAATTTTTCTTCTTAACTGATTTATGAGAACTAATACAATCAAAACTAAAGCCTTTAATCATTCTTCAAGCCTTCAAATAACTACTTCATCAAATAGAAAATTAACTCCTGTTGTACCTATAAATTTTCTTTATGTTGTGCTAAAACTGAATAAATGGAATGAAGATTTCCACGCATGGAAAAATTAAAAAGCCCTGTGTTTATACAGCCATCTCTACAGTAGCTAAGTAGCCAGGAAAACCTACTCCTGGTAACAGGATCGTGGTGTGCTCTTCCAGACTACTCTCCAAAAGGACTCAAGTGGAAGTAGAGGACTTGGAAAGAGAACTAACTAGCAGTTGAATTTAGGGAAGTTTTTAGATGATGTTACTAACCACAGTCTGTTAGATGGATTCTTGCTTTTATTTTAGAAATATGGATATCAGAGGCGTGGTGCATTGTGTTAGGCCACCGCTTGCAATGCTGACACCCCACGTCAGGTCACTGGTTTGAGATTCAGCGAGACCACTTCTGATCTAGCTACCTGCTCATGTGCCTGGGAAGGCAGCAGAACATGATCCAAGCGCTTAGGCTCCTGCTGCCCACACGGGATGGAGTTCCTGGCAACTGACTTTGGTGTGGACCAGCGCTAGGCAGTGCAGCCATTTTGGGGGTGAACATATGAATGCAACATCTCTCTCTCTCTCTCTGCCAGATAAATAAGTAAATATTTTTAAAAAGAAATATGGAGAAATAGACAGTGTTCTTGATTTGACTTTAGATTATTAAAATTTAGGAAAACTGTTTTCCCTGTTATCTTAACCAAAAATTGCATCCCATACTAAAGCTTGGAATATACAATTGAAATACTACATAGACTCCTTACTGTTTAAAGAAAAGAAATCATGCTATGAAACAGAGAATTTGAAGGTGTCAGAAGATGGGAGTGAATTGCAAAGACAAGAGATCAAAGCGATTACTGAATCAGCTGGAACAGTGCTGTCCTCTTCATCCCACGTTGACCCAGCCTGGATCTCTTCTGGAGCAGGCATTTAAACAAGGTGCCACTGAAGCAGTTAGCAACCTTGTTTCCCACGTGCGCTGTAAAAGATGAGGGCAGCTTACCGGTGAGGAAGTGAGATCTAAGTGTCAGTAAAACGATCTCAAAATCCACCCCTTTCAAACAAGGAGATCTTTCACGACCTCTCTTGAGCGTCAAGAGGCTGCTTCCTCCAGTTGGAGAATGTTCCCTGGCAGAGCTCTCTCTCCTGCTGCGGGGAGGAGACCTAATGGCTACCGAGCTGTAGCACAGCTCTGTTAGGAAATCCCATGAAATTTCCTGTCAAGGTGGCAGAAGGCCAGGCGCATGTCAGCGTAACAGAGAGTTACTCTAATGTGTTTTGAGGGGTTTCAAAAAGCAGCTCTGTCACCAAATACCTCCCAAAGTCAGTTCTTGAGCATTTCCCCATAGCATTCATTCTTTTGCATAGGGAAATTCTAACCGGACTCAGGAGGGACATGTAACTGTATGTGACTACCCAAGAGGTGTGCCCACTGGTGGCATTAACTACCCTAAGCTTATCAGCTTGGCCCCATATCCTTATTTAGGATCCAGAGAGAATGGGAAACGAGTAGATTTTGGTGCTAAGTGTTGGGCGGAGACAGAGAAGTCTGAGATGTGGGAAACAACCCAAATCTAAGAACAAAGACAATAATGTGGGGTCAGGGGAAGCCCAGCCCAGGGTGAGAATAATGCGTTTCTGGAGGAGAAGGAAGTTGGGGCCTGTGCAGAGGGACACAGGGCAACAGAGAAGTGAAGTGAGCTGGGTGATGCCCAACATAAACTGTGCCTACTGTGCATGCAAAGTGGCAGTCCAAATCCTGGCCTTGAGTCAAGAAGGGACATTGCCTTACTGGCAGTCACTTGTGACTCACAGTGACTGCCAGACAAAATAAGTGGAAGAGCTCATGGAAGCCTGGCTGGCAGGGGCTTCAGGCTCTCTCCTGTTGAACAGGAATACGCCCTCAGTTTATCTCGCTGGTCAACACAAAAAAGGGCAGGGACTGCTGTTTGCGTTGAGCAGTGTTTTTTGGCCAAGCATCTGCCGCAATTGGAGAGTTCATGACAAAATTGCTTCATGTTATTTTCTTGTTTTCAAGAGAACTGAATAAAACAATAAAACAGAAATGAAGTGGGCCCTGCTGGCTCTCTGCGGTCACAGGCAAGTCACCTGCACACCTTGTGCCGGTCAGGTGATCCGGACAAGCTAGGAGAGGGAACCAGTTCTGCACATGGACACTCTCTGTGTCACTACTTCCAGACACAGGAATGCCAGTGTAGCTCCAAGAAAGCCAGGGGATAACCCACCATGGAAGGGGGTTTTTGCTCCTGTTTCCTTGCCTGAAGAAGGCGGAGGACACTTAAGAGACAATTGGGCCGGCACCATGGCTCACTAGGCTAATCCTCCGCCTTGTGGCACCAGCACACCGGGTTCTAGTCCTGGTCGGGGCGCCGGATTCTGTCTCGGTTGCCCCTCTTCCAGGCCAGCTCTCTACTGTGGCCAGGGAGTGCAGTGGAGGATGGCCCAGGTGCTTGGGCCCTGCACCCCATGGGAGACCAGGAGAAGCACCTGGCTCCTGCCATCGGATCAGCGCGGTGCGCAGGCCACAGTGCGCTGGCTGCAGCGGCCATTTGAGAGTGAACGAACGGCAAAGGAAGACCTTTCGCTGTGTCTCTCTCTCTCTCACTGTCCACTCTGCCTGTCAAAAAAAAAAAAAAAAAAAAAAGAGAGAGAGACAATTGGGTCAGGCTTCAGTAATCTATACCCCAGGAAGGGCTGGTGCAGTCTGTAGGGTTAAAAAACAATATAAAAGCTGAAAAGGGGGGAATAAACTGTCTGAAAACTGTAGGTATTGCCATTGCCTTGGAAAGGAATTCAAAGAAGGTAAAATAAATGAATCCTGTCCACTGGGCTGATTAAAGAGTAGCTATTGTATTGTCGGTCCTGCCAGGACTCAAATGCCCCCAAGAATTCAGAATTAGAGGTGCTTGTAAGCCTCTTGATCTAGACAAATGGACAGCAGACATCTGCCTGAAGGTGACACACTGTTGTACTAACTGTATCCTGTGGCCACTGACAGCAGCTGACAACGAAAGTGGCAGAGGCACAGGTGAAAAGTCAGTCTTCTGCCAAGGCCCGAAGCCAGAAGCATGAGTTGAATGCACTACGTGAACACTCGGGAAGGCCAGTGTGCACGTGGACGGTGGTGCTGGGCCACATAATTCACGTTGATGCTTCGTGTCATTAGCACTTCAGACCCTGCCACACTGGCTGCTGCCTCTGTCGGCAGACCCCTGGCACGCAAGGGTGAGGGCAAGGTGAAGGCTTCTGCCTCTGTTGGCAGACCCATGGCATGCAAGGGTGAGGGCAAGGTGAAGGCTTGTGATGGTCTTGTCCTGATCATTAGTTCATGATCTCCAGCTAGGAAACTGAAGAAACAATAATACTAGTAATCATATTTTAAAAAGGGAAGAATGTAAGAATATACTGAATATGATTTATTATATCATGGGGCCTAAAAGCAGAAACTCAGAACACACGAAACTAAAGACATACTAGACATCTGTCAAGGCATTGAAATATTAGTCACCGAATAAATAAAAATGAGATTGATCTGTAGGTTTTTGCATGAAAGGATGTCCTAAAATGCCTAAAATTGTCTTTTTAGAAAAGAACTAGGAGTAAAATCGTACTTTGATACCATTTCCGTGAGTGTGTATATATTCTATGTAAGGAGGAATATATATATATATATATATTGTATATACATAATAGAAGAATATATACAAGAATGTACTAAGGGATGGGTTTAAGAAGAGGCAACATTTTGATTTTCTTACAGAATAGACTTCATTGTGACTTACCCTTTTAAAAAGTGAGTACACATTTGTTCAGTAATTTTTAAAACATCTAATTAACTTTTCATTTAAAAAGTGAAATAGAAAAAGAAATATGGGAAGAACCGAGAGGAGTAGCTGCATACTTTGCGTTTTAATGGGCAGAATACATGCATTTCCGGGAATGGTCAGTTTGACTGCAGTTGTTTAAGTGTTGTTCAGTTGTAGAGGATCAGTTAAACTTGGTATTTTCTCTGTAGCATGCACATGTGTGTGAATGTATGTAGTTTCTGTGCATATACTCAGAGAGAAGATCTAAATATAATTTCTATTTCTTTTTCCCTTCCTTTTTTTCGCTTTTATTATGCGCTTTTTGTTTTCACTCAAACAGCGTGTGTTATTCATGAATTTTTTTAAAGTAAAGTGACAGAGAGAGAAAGGGAGACACAGAGATCTTTCATGTCTTGATTCACTCCACAAGGGTTGCAACAGCCAGTTCTGGGCCAGGCCTAGAGCCCGGAGGCAGCAGCTCCATCCCAGTATCCCCATGAGCAGCCCAACTACTTGAGCCATTTTTCACTGTTCTCCCAGGCATGTTAGCAGGAAGCTGTTTCCTAAGTGGAGCAGCAGGGACTTACACTGCCATTCCCATATATGAATGCCAGCTTCCAAAACAGAGGCTGCACTTGCTGCACCACAACACTGGCCCAATCATGAATCTTTTGATTAAAAGAGGCAGAATCCAGCTCGAATTCGCTTATGCTAAAAAGGTAGCTGCATTGAAATGCTGTGAGCATATGAATAAGATATGTAGGACCTTACATTTTCTCATCAAGATTGTCTTTCTTTTCCTGCCTTTCAATGCTACTTTCCTCCATATGGCATCATTCTCAACCAGGTTCCTGTCTTAGACTAACAATGATGGTCACCACAGCTGCCCTAAACTTATGCCACCCTCTGTCTCTTATGAAAAGACTTTGCATGGGATTCAAAAATCTTTTGTACAAAAATAAACAAGTCCTTTAATTCCACTTTCCATGAACATTTTAAAGTACCCTGTAACGCTAAACATGGAAGTTTAAATGTGCCACACTCCAAATGAAGAAGTAACAGAGCCACAACCACTTTCTTAGTTTTCTTAAGTTTTCAAGTTTCCCTGACTAGCTTTCTATAATTTCCTTTAAAACTTTCCCACTGGATTAGAAGACAGAGTTGCTTGTGTTTTTCTTCCCTTGTATGTCCTCTCTTTGTCTGCTTTACCCAGCTGTCCTATCTGTTGCCTCTCAATGATTTATCTCCAAAGGAAATTCTGGTAAAATGGAAATTTCTGATTTCTAAAATACCTTATTGGACCACAAGGTACAAAAATAGACTGTTGCAGAAACAATTGTCCAAAGTCTTGAGCTGGCGAGTTATTACATAAAAATAACTTATGTTCTTTTTCCTGAGCCAGCAGCCCTTTAAAAAGCAGGTGTTCCGGATGCTAGTGATGACAAACGGCTTCATGACTACCCGAGGAAGAGCTGAGGACATTGCACTCCTCTGCCAAGTGTGAAAGCCAAGGGGAAAAGACTCCAAAACACACTTTTCTGTGGCCATCTCAAAATGGCGGAAGCCAGAGGCTGAATGAAATGGTGAGTGCGGCATCTGCACACTCTGACGCCTGGCACCTTTGTCCGCTAAGGCTGCTGCACGCTGTATGGATCTCGTCCAGGGAACAGTTTTTCCTTCTGCCGAGTATGAAGATATGATAGTTTCTCTGTCTTCAGCTCCTGGTAAGTAGCATCCACATCTGTTGCAGAGACTACTTGGACTGGGGCTACTGTCGTGAAGTTCTTGGACTGCACACTGGATGCTATTTCCTGATGGTTTCCTTGTTTGGGAAGGAGAGAAGGAAAGAGGCTGGGCATAGGTTTGGCGTATTGGACATTCTCTTTCTGTTTGGGAGGGTGTAATAGAAATGAAGGATAATACATGCTGCTACCCCTCTCTCACTCAGTACAAGGACAAAATAGTGTTTTGTTTTCAATGCTCCCAGTTTCCTTCTCCGGGAACAGCTACAGAGCACATCAGTAATCTTATTCTGACATTTATTGATGAGTTTTCCACCAAACATCGATTTTTTTCCAATACTGTGTAACCATGACATCCATCTACTGCCTTCCCTGTAAGTGGTAGCTGATTGGCCACCTGTTCCCCCTCCCTGCTCCCCACCCTCCCGGACAACATTGCCATTCATTTTGACAGAACGTTTTGGGATGAATGTTTAGGGAGCAGGTGTTATGGGGATGATTTTTCACAGTCAAAGAACAGAACTGTTCAACAGAAATACAATGCGAATGAGATATATGGCTTTAAGGTTTCTAGTAGCTCCGTTAAAAGTAAAAATCACACATGAAATTATTTTTGACTATTTAATTCAGTATATTCAAACATGATAAAATTATTAATGCAATATCTACATTCTTTTTCTGTACTGAGACTTTAAAATCTGATATATATATATAATACAGATGCAGCATGCCTCAATTTGGACTAGCTACTTTCAAGTGCTCAGTAATTATCATGGCTGGTAACAGCACAGCCCTGGAAGAACCTTGTAGGCCATACTTAAAGTATTTGCGGGGTGGGAGTTGGGCACAATGGTTGGAATGCTACTTGGGATGCCTGTGTCCCATATCAGAGTGCCTTGGCTGAGTCTTGGCTCTGTAGCTGGTTCCAGCTTCCTGCTAATGTGCACCATGGGAAGCAGCAGGTGATGGCCCAATTACTCAGGTCCCTGCTACCTACATGGGAAACCCAGATTGAGTTCTGGCTCCTAGCTTTGACATGGCCCATACTTGGCTGTTGCAGGCATTTGGAGAGTGAACCAGGGGTAGAAGATCTCTCTCCCCCTCTCTCTCTCCCTACCTCTCCCCCACCCCTCTGTTTACCTTTCACATAACATGAAAAAACTTTTAAACTATTTGTTGTACATTCTCGTGGTGTTTTATAATACTACTTTTTTTAGTGATTCAAGCTGCTATGAACATAGAATTGTTTTTTCCTTTTTTAATCCTTGTTTTCTCAAAGCTGTATTAAGACTCCTAGTCCTTTTTCCTCAGTATACCTACCAAGTACTATTTCCAAGGTCATGACAAGATTTGAGAAAACGTGTGAAGTCAGGGTTGATGAAATCATGGTGAATTTCCAGGTCATATTTCTTAAGTTAAACTCCACATTACCTAAAACAATTTTAAATATCTAATTATGATTCTCATAGACGTTTTCATCACCTCCATGCTTTTCTGCTACCGGACTTGCTCTTAAATTTTTATTTTGTGTTCTAGTTCTCATTCATCAAGGTTCAGGGAGAATCAGTCTCTCTTCTGCCTCGGCCACACATTTCTACCAGCACTGCTTGATCCTCACACCAGGAAGGATGCCTTGGGACCTCTGCTTAGAGGGGAAATGCGGGGCAGATTCTTTGCAGGTACTTTACTGGGTCAGCATTTCCACTCCTATTTCCTGCATTTATGGTGAACAGTGGTGTTGACGAGCGTTTTTGTCTTCGTATGTGTATATGTGTATGCCAGGCCAAGAGGCAGATTGCATATGACCCTCCCTAAATCACTTAGCTGTTTGAGTACTACTCAAACGTGTGCGCCTCTGAGTGCTTGTGGATGGACACTCAGCAGAGCAGGCAGCTTCCTGCTCCTGGAAAGTGCCTCTTCACACTGTTGGCTTCTTCTCAAGCTTCAACAGTCAGTCTTCCCTGATTGCCCAAGGTGAGACAAGTCTCCCTCTTTTTTCCTGCCACAACTATCTGTGTGTTGCCTTCACAGCTCCTAGCAACACTGAAATGTGCTCGTGTAGGAACTGTCCATAAGGGCATGAGTCTGTTATGTCTGTTCTTTTCATCTGGGTACACTCTGAAATGGTCAGCATAGTGCCCAGTGCACAGCAGGTGCTCCAAAGTATTCTCTGAATAAATGCATCACAAAATACTTCGTATTTTTTCAAGATTTGTATTTTCCCATGTCTATCACATTAATGACCAACATACCAAAATTTTACTAAATTCTTCCTCAGACTTAAAATATAGCTGATATGCTTCTCACTGAAGATATATATCTTCTTTTTGAAAACTCTTTCTCTGATGTCCCAGAATTGCCAGTCAAATCACCCTTGGAGGTCTGAGCAGAATGTTAAATGCTATTTACAAACCAAAGTTAAGCATCAAATGAGAAGGATCTAAATTTTAAAAAGTCTTACATTGTCAGGGAACCAATGGTAACACTCAACTATGAGCCAGAAGGTTTTCCAAATAACGTTTCACGTAATTTAAGCAATTACAATAAAAGTAGGGTTGTGGACAACTATATACATACCTCATAATAATCAAGATGTACTATTATTGTCATTTATGGGGCATAGAATTCTGGTTCTATGGTAGGCCATCCTGTAGGCAGAGAAAAGATTTGCAGCCAGCGGGCCTGCCCGCAGCTCCAGATGCCACATTTCCAGTGCATTCACTCAGTTCTCCCAGGCTTTGAAGAGTTTATTTACGTAACAATGACTTACACATTCTCTTAACGGGTTCAGTTTTCAATTGTTGAAAAATATTAGCCTATTCAATTCTCATAATAATCTTTCGAATTCTCAAAACAGTTTTTTTTAAGTGGTGACTATTAACACTGCCTTTTGGAGCTGAGCACGCTAAGGCCTAGTTACACTGAATAACTGAAGATAATGGGAAGGAGAGCTCAGACTTGAACCCAGGATTTCTGAACCTTAGGTCAATGTGTTTAACCTCCACACCATACAGCTACCTGGGGCTCTGACTTTGAAGACACTTATTTATTCCATCAACAATTATATTTTTCTCTATTCCCACAAACCTTTTAAAAACTTCCCATGATTAACAAAGAACTTTTTTTTTTAATCTGTCATCAGCTTTTCTCATCCAATTCAATGTGCATTTTGAGTTTCTCTCCTTGCTTTCTTCTAAAGAGGAACATATGTCCCCTGGCCCAGGAATTGGATACTGGAAACTATAAATTTGGGTAAGAGAGTAACACTCACAAGATAGTTATATCAAAGAAGACTTAGAGCCTTACTTCATTTTCAGAACTAGTGTTTCCTCCCAAAATCTGTTTGGAAATAGGATTTATTCTGTTTTGGAACAGAGGGGATCATAATTACTTAAGCATTGCATTTGCTGACAGCTTTCTGCTGCTGCTCAGAGGGAACTGATTCTAATGTCACTGCGTGGCTTATCCAAGGGGAGAAAGTTTCTGTTGTATTAACCCATCAAAAGCTGCTTTCAGATAAAGCCAGTGACTAAATGCAGCTATGGCTTTAATAGGATCTAAGTCCCTCTTTCCCATTTCATGGTCATATGCATTATCTGTAAACCTAATCGTTTCCAAATGCATCCCATTGGTCTCAAGGTAGAATCAGCAAGAAAAAGTGGTGAATTACTTGTAAAGACAACAGAACCTCTGGCTCCAACTAAGACATATCTCAGAGCAAGCCACATTCAAAGAGCAGATTAGAAGCTAAGCTGCCATACAATGGTAATCAAAACAAAGAAAGGAAACGTCATGGCTGCCTATGGAACCAGATGCAGTTAAATATACAGTGTGGTTATAATTGATAATTCATCGATGGAGTACATTTTCCTAAGATTCGCAGTCTGAAACCCAGTGGGTCCATGTGAGTGTGGCATGGTACTGGGAAAGTCAACCTGCCTTCCTCTTCAAATCCTTTAGCCCCCACTCAGCTGACCTGCACTCCTTTTCAAAACAGTCTAACCAAATGCCAACACCTTCAGATAGAGATTTAATCTGTCTGTGCACACGTGTGAAATCTCTAGTGTCTAAGTGTGCCACTGCTGAGAAAGACTTTGTGTTTACAGAATACGAATTTCATAACACTTCCCAGCCCTGCGTTCTCCAGTCTTAAGTGTATTTTCTGACTTCTTTTCTTGTACATGGAAATCCCCAGTCAGGGTCAGACTGTCTTAGATGATGTTGGTTTTATGCACATAGGCCTCTGATCAGGGAGTCTTGGTGCATGTAGAAAGATGCAAGTGGCCTCCTTTCCTTCTCCTTCGCTCTCCTTGAAGTATCCTTTTAACATGTGAGATACACCAGTTTTTGAAAGCACCCATCCTAGGCCCTCACCTTAGAAAATACCTTTCCTAATGACCTAAATTGGAAAGTAGTGTAACCTAGCAGGCAAACTACCAGTTTGGAAGCTTTGGAAAATTTATTATTTTCATGTGTAGTCCATACTCGTGAATGTAACTATTTGGTGACTAAGATAGCGTGTGCACCTGTCATGTTGTCAAAGCAAATATGGAGCCCATTCAGCAAGCATTTATATTTATCCTTATGATGGATACTCTGATGTGGATGGCTATTTATTTCACCAATAGAAAGAAATCTAAGAGAAAGTTGAATATAAGCTTGTGTCATTTGAAGTGTTTTAACTACTACTTGTTTGTTGTTGCAGAGTATTAAACATTTCTCTGTTTTGGGTACAGCAGGACTTGTCTCCCCAAAAATCGTGCAGATATTTAAATTTATGTCTTAACGTTAATGGTTGATGGGTTAAGGGTGGAGACTTGACTTAATTATGGCATCTGAGAGGCGGGGCTCCTAGGAGGTCGTGGGGCAGCCCTCGGAGGGTGGTTCTTGCTAGAGGTTTGATTATTTTGAGTTTGTGACTCCCATCTCCAGCTCCCCCTCCCTGCTGCTGCTTTTGCTTTCCAGGGCGAGCCACCATAGACAGCAGATCTTCAACAGCAAATCTCCAAACCGTAAGCTGAAATTCAACCTTTTCTTTCCCAAAGAAGCTCCTCTCGGATATTTTAGTTCAAGTAACGAAGAGTGGACTTGTATGCACTCACAAAAATGTCAGCTGTAAAAGTCCGCTAAGTTAAATAACCATTCTATGGCTAAATTACAGGTCCATCATATCAGTAACTAAAGTAGCCGATGAGGATGAGGAAAAGAGTCAGTGGAATCCAAGGAGGGAACGGGTGGCGTCAAAGACAAAAACCAGACAAGTAAGATTTATTTTATTCCGGTTCATGCAACAGGAAGAGCCGCGCAGGTCTGAGTTTCAGAGTGCTTCTGCAGGCCATTTCGCCTTACACTTTTATGGGGGGACTGGACAAGTTACAGGTGGGCAATTTACAGTGGGGATTGTTTCACACTCTGGCAGAGTCTAGGTCAGTGAGCCGAGCAGGAAATGTTTATCTCTGTGTCTAGCAAGTTTCGGGGACAAACCGCTTTAATCTCATTAACCATTCCTGAGACAAAGGCGGCGAAGCTGCAGAGTCTGTGCCTGCTCTTGTCAGCATGTCAGGCAGAGAGGAAAAGTCTTTGGGGCCTCGTCACAGGTCACCAAGGCCGCCGTCTGTGTGTCTTAGGGGCAGAGAGTTTTATCTGTCACACGGCCAAGGGTAGCTCTTTGTGTGAGCCCTTCCCCAGAACATGGGAAGGCAGAGGAGGGCTTTCTCAGGCCCCAGGGCTCAGGTGGATCTCATCATTGTGCACAGGAACCTGACTGGGACTGGAGGTGCTAGTGGACACACAGGGAGACCTGATGTGACCCAGGGGGAGGCAGTCAAATTGACCTAAAGACAGAAGCCATCCTGGGAGGGAAAAGGCTTTCCAGGCAAAGTTAAAAAAAAAAAAATGGCCTGTTAAAGACAGTGTGGATGGCATGGCCAGAGAGAGTCCAATCAGCTGCAGAAATAGCATTTTAAAGGCTTATAGGTTAGGCCTGGTGAAAATGGGTAAGGAGTCTCTCAAGGCCAAGATGAAGAGGGAACTCAAGTCTCCCTCGGTGCTAACCTGCAGAAATCCAGCTGTGGATTCCAGGTAAACCAGTCACAGAAACTGCACCTGATCTTTCTGAATAGAGCTGGGCAGCTTACAGACTCCCCAAGGTCCCCAGTGGAAGATGAGCCCAGGGAAAAGACCAGAGGCTGCTGATTTACACAACACCCCATGGCCTCCTACATTCACCACGTATTTTTGCCCCAAGCTGCCTCCTAACACATGGCGGGACACTCATTTCATCTGATTATAATTTTGCACAGTCTAATTGTTTCCATTAAAAAATACCAACAAACTTTCTAATAGTCTGCAAGAATGGGTAAAGCAGAATAACAGGATTAACTGGAATCCTAGGATAATCCCAGGGAATCAGATTAGCAATCCATATACTTTCTTCTACACGAAATCTCGCATTAAACAGCTGTTGTGTTAAAAGCAGTTAAGCTGCTGGATTTGCATTTCATCTCCCTTCCCAGTTGTAACTATACTAAAGGTGCTAAGATAAAGCACAATGTTAAAACTTGATCCAAAAAGAAAGAAAAGAAGAAATACTGAGGGGATGAAAATAATCATGTTAAAGGTAAGAAATGCTCGTAGAACACCAGCCAGGTGAGGAATGCCAATTTCTTCAGTGCCCGGAAGACACTGACATCAACAAAGATGGTTTAGAGAAGGAATGGAAGACAAGGGACAGGACACCTGGGAAGAAGGGGGTAACCTGTGATGATGTCTTAAAACCTGGTGGGAACCTGGTAACACCATGTCTTTCTGGAATCATCCCTTTCTTTATGAAACTCAAGTGTTCAGAACCAAGGTTCCTGGCCACTCTTTGTCAAAGTCACATTTCTCTATGCTTATACCTGCACTGATTTCAGACATCAGAACTACTGCAGGATTTATACTTGAGTTCAACATCAATTTCTGTACTTCAGCTCTGTGGCTTCTACGTACAACAGCCAGAGAACGTTGTCATGTTTCGTGACGTCTTTAGGGAAGTGGGTACGTCCAGCCTTCCTCCTATCGCTGTGGTCCAGATACGCTGGGCGTACTCCTACTGGGGAGCTGCCTCTCCCTGCCCTCCTGTGACTAAGTGGAGCTGCACGATTAGCCCTGGTCAGTGAGTCGTGAGCAGACGTGAGCTGCGTAAATTCTGGAGCTGCAGCATTTAATTCCTGGCGTGGGACCCTCCACCGATTTCTTTCCCTCACCAGAGTGATCAGCAATGTTGCTGTCAGTGGCTGCTCCATTAGCCTGGAGTCTTCAAGTGAGAAAGACATGAGGCACATGTGCAGTGGACCTGCCACTTTGGGATGGCCAGAGCAAGGAATAGTTTGTATTAACCTGTTGGAGTATGGGCTGGCTGTTGTGTCACTATTACCGCAGCGGAACCCAACCTAGCCCGATAAAATCCCACTTTAATACGCTATATGGTCTGACTCTTGATAGAAACAACTTATGGTTACTTTGATGTGGTGGCAGCCAGGAAAATACAACAAACTTGGCTCCAGAATTAAGAAAAAAAAAGTGGCCTGATCCCACTGAAGTATAGCTCCCAATCAGAAATCAGAAAGGGCCTCAGAGAGACCTCTCTTCAGTCACCCAGACTCAGTGAGAATGCTGAGGCTTTACTGCGGAATTGGATGTTTAAGTAAAATCTATACTTAAAGATAGAAGATATTTTTCCATTTGATTACTGGCAGTGCTATGGTAGTCTTCTCCTTTTTTTTTTTTTTTTTTTTTTGCAGCATAATAGAGATACATCATGGAAACTGGGCAAAAGCAGAGGAGGCAGATGTTTAATTGTAATAATTCATTGAACAATTACATGGCAGCTCTTTGGCAGATGATAGGCAGTGAAATGTGCTTTTCTACTAATTATTTTCAGTAGCTAACTCTGACTATAAAAATGTGCTCAGTGTTGAGGATCCAAATATGCAGAATGTGAACTCCCTGCCACTGTGATGGGAAGTGACAATGGAGCAGTAGAGAGTAAGAGGCGGACAAGGCGCGCAAATGCGCTGAGTGCTTTTGAGAGCAAACCCTCTTCTGTGGCAGGCATGGGTGGAGTGCGTGTAAAGGCGGGAAACAGCCCGCAGCTATGGCTGCAAAGACACTCCACTGGTACTAACCCGCCCGTGGAGACAGCTGTTGACCAGAGGACTATCACAGCCCCATGGTCAGTAAGGATGACTCAAGGATCAGGCAAGGGGCCAGAGTGTGGCGTAGTGGGTTCAGTGTCCACCTGCAGCACCGGCACTGCATACGGGCATCTGTTCGAGTCCTGGCTGCTCCAGGTCCGAGCCCGCTCTCTGCTAATGGTCTCCGAAAACAGTGGAGGATGGCCCAAGTGCTTGGACCCTGCTCCTGGCTTCAGATAGGTCCAGCTCCGACCACTGCGGCCATCTGGGGAGTGAACCAGTGGATGAAGACCTCTCTGTCTGTCCCTCCCTCGCTCTGTAACTCTACCTCTCCAATAAATAAATAAACCTTAAACCAAAAAAAGACGGATGTGGAAAAAAGCAGTTTATTACTTGATTTAAAAAAGTCAACATAGGTAAAGGAAGCTAGCATTCTGTCACCCAATCTAACATCTAGCAGCTCTGTTGCAACTCAGCCACGCTTGGGTGTATTATCCACGGGTGGTTTGGATCTGGCAACGGTTTGCACAGGAGAAGCAAACCAACACGCAGTCCAGACCAAAGCAAACTCTCAGCCTACGTGGGAAAGTGTATACAGGCACCGATTGAAATCACAGTGTAAAAATCATCTCATGGAAACAATGGTTTTGAATATGTAATCAAAAACATGCTGGAAACAGAAAAACATAACAAAAGAACTCCAAAAAACAG
Source organism: Oryctolagus cuniculus (assembly GCF_964237555.1). Lineage (NCBI taxonomy): Eukaryota > Metazoa > Chordata > Mammalia > Lagomorpha > Leporidae > Oryctolagus > Oryctolagus cuniculus. The sequence goes on from NC_091437.1 coordinate 12,007,271, forward strand.
GGGAAACTATCTGAAACATCTTAAAGATGACTTTGTAACACGACGGCATGCAAAACTGCTTTGGCTATGCAAAAAAAAATAATAACAATTTTTTTCCAGGACAACCCATTTTTTTTTGGTTCAGACAACACAACCAAGTCTTTTCTGGTTGAATCCTTGATACTGAGTTAACACCTGGCTCATTGTTAGAACCAGTGGATTTTTAGGACAGTTGGAAGAGATACATAGTTAGAATTCCTTAGTCAATGATTCTATCAATAAAGTGCAATCTGATTTAATAAAAGAACAAGGTGTCAAAACATTCAAGACGAAGGGACTGAAAATACAGTTCTCATTGGTCATGTCAACAGCGACACCATTTCCATCTACTGGATAGAAGCACGATGTGCTTTTCTCAGAGTTTACACTAGGAAAAAAAAAGCATTTTTATTTTAACCAGATGTGAGTGAATTAAACCCAATATTTTCAAGTATTTTTAGCACCCTATGATGTCATCTGATTTTATATTTTCTACTGCGGGATAACGTGTGTTTTTAAAATTGTGAAACCACTTTCCACCTATGTGAAGTGTCATACATGAGAAATTACAGTAAACACGTGACAACAGCGCAGGACACACTCTTCGGCTGTTCATGGCAGAAGCCGAGAGAGAATTTGAGATTTTCAGTGGGAAGTGGAATTCACAGCAAGTGAACCTTCTTCCACCACCTCAACGCCCTGGTCATTTCAGGGCAGGGACCTGCCCCTTCCTGGGGAGACTCGACCCAGTCTCAAGAGCCAGCGTCTTCCCTCCCATCGCGGATTGTCCCCGTCAGGCCCACGCAGGACACAGAGCCCACTGCCACCGCCCGGACGGAGCTGGGGTGCCCGGGATCTCGTCCCCCGGGGCGGGCCTGGGAGCCAGGACGGCCCCACACCGCCCAGGACCAGCCTCCTCCCCGTCGCCGGGGGGCAGCGCCCTGCCGGCCAGCAGTGGCCGCGCCCGGGGGACCCGAGGGTGGTCCTCACGGGCGCTGCCGAGCCAACTTGGCGGCGTCTCGCCCGGGGGAAGGAGATGTCTTAAAAACCATGGAGAGCTTTGCCAAGGCAGCAACCGCGCGGCGGTCGTCGCGAGCCTGCATCTCGGAAGCCAGGAGAGACGACGCCGCCGCCCCCCGCCTCGGCCCACCGATGCAAAAGTCAAGTTAATGTAGCCGCGCGTGGACGTCGGCACCCCGAAGGGCTGGGGTGAAAGCCGCGACTTCAGAGCAAACCTCCTCCTCCTCCTCCACCCCCGGCACCGCGCACGGAGCCTTCCGAGCGAAGCCCCCCGGAGGGGTCGCGGCTGGCTGGCAGCTCCGCGCCGGGCGGAAGACGTCGCTGTCGCCGGGACCCTGCCCGAATTTCTCCCCCAGCCCTCACCCCGGCCCCGGGCGTGCGTGCGGGAGGCGGCAGCCGTGGACGCGCGGCCCGCGCGGTGAGGGGCGCCGGCGTTTCCAGGGGGGCGAGGCCGGCGGGCGGGGAGGAGAAAGTGGGAAGCGGGGGCCACAAAGTAGGCGGGGAGGAGAGGCGGGCCCTGGCCAGGGAAAAGGAGGCGGTGGAGCGAAAGGTAGCGGAGAGCGAGCAGGTTGGCGGGCCGGCGCCGGGCCGCGGTGAGGACGGCGCGGGGGCGGCGCGCGGGAGGGCGGGGAGGGCTCTCTGTCACTCGGGCGCGCGGGGCGGCTCCCGCAGCCTGGCCCGCGGCGGCCGCGCCTCCGGCCCCCAGCCGTGTGTCCGCGCCGGCCCCGGGGCTGCCCCCCGCCCGCGCGCGCCCGTGGGGGGCCCGGGGAGCGGCGCCCGCGGCTCGGCCGCATTGTGACGTAGCGGGGCCGCGGCAGCGCCTCCGCCGCCCGCCCGTCCGCCCGCCTGGTCGCGCTGTTCCAGCTCCCGCCGCTGTCCGTCCGTCCGTCCGTCCGTCTGTCCGTCCGTCCGTCTCTCCACGCGATCTCCCCCCACCCCGCCACCCCGCCACCCCGCCACCCCGCGGTGAGTCCGGGTCCCCGAACCAGCCGCGCGATCGATCGGTCGAGCCTTTTCCAAGTTTGCACCAGGCGACCCCGGGCGGTGTCGCCCCTTTGCTGCCCCAGCCGCGGGCCCCCTTTGTGCCGCGAGTGGCGCGGGCCCTGGGCGGGGAGATCGCTATAGTAACGGCGGCGGCGGCGGCGGCCCGGCGGCCGCGGGATTGTGCGGCGCCTCGGCGCGCGCCTCGCGGGTTATTCTTCTCGCGGCCGCCTCGGCTCGTGTGCGGGCTGCGGGCAGGGGCGGAGCGGCGGCGCCCGGCCGCCGAGCGCGGGGCTCGGGACAGCAGCAGTGCCCGGCGCCAGGGTCCGCGGCGAGGGGCGCCGGGCACCGGGCGCGCAGCCCCCCGCCCGCACCCCGCGGCCCCCCGGCGCCCCCGCCGGCGCGGTCCTGCGCCCCGGGCGCGCGTGGCGGCGCGGGCGGGGACCGTGTCGCTGGGCCTTGGCTCCGGGGGCGATGACTTTCCCGTGCAGGTGGTGGTGAGTGGGGGGCACCGGCTCGGGGGTGTGGGGGGGGCTATTGTCAGCTGCCACGTTTTGTGTATTTCGTTTTGACGAAAAGAAAAGGGAGAATTGCGAGCCGCTGCTGGCAGCCATACAGTTTCCACAGGAAATACTAGCATTCTTTGAGGAACACGCTGCTGCTCGCGGGGAAGAAGAAAAGTCTTTAGGAAACAAAAAGGCAGCGGCATTGTTGCTGGTTTCCAGTGGGCCGCCGGGAGGGGGAAGCGCGTTGTTTTTTCCTGTGGGAACGTCGTCGCTTTCCTTGGGAAAGTTCATTAGGGGAGCCTGGCAGCGCGGGGCCGCGTTTGGCCGGCTCGAGGCCGGGCGCTCCTCTGGGCGATGACTGACAAGTGCCCATCAAAGAGCCCCGCTGCGGGGCAGTGTCGCCACACACCACGTGCCGTGGAGCGCGGCCAGGGCGCAGTTAGCAGACACATCAGGGCTGCCTGGGGAGGTTGAGGAGGGCTGCATGTGTGTGCAGGCCGTGTCAGGTCTCCCAGGTGTCAATCCACACACTTTGCAGACACTGCTTTCATGCCTCAATCCTAGGCAAAAAAAAAAAAAAATATATATATATATATATATACACACATATATATCTTTTATCATGGAGCATGGAGTGCTGACCCCAGTTCCCATTTGTATTGCGTTTGTACATCTTGAAAATTTCATTTTATTTTATTAATTTGTTTATTCATTTGAAAGGCAGACTCACAGAAAGAGAGGGGGAGAGACAGAGATGTCTTCCATCTGCTGGGTCACTCCCGAAATGGCCCCAGCAGCCGGAGCTGGGCCAGTCAAGGCAAAGAGAAGAAGGTACAGGACCCAAGTGTGCTAATGTATGCATTCTTTGAGGGTGGGCTGCCTTCTCTTTTATGATTTTTTTATTTGAAAGGGAGAATTATGGGGAGAGAGCTTCCATCTACTGGTTCACTCCCCAAATGGTCACAAAAGCCAGGGCTGGGCCAGGCTGAAGCCAGGAGCCAAGAACTCCATCCTGGTTTCCCACATATGTGGCAGGGGCCCAAGCGCCGTCTTCCACGGCCTTCCCAGGAGTGTCACCAGCATGCTGGTTGGGAAGTGGGACAGCCGGGAGTTGAACCTGTGCTCTGGTATGGGATGCTGGTGTCAGGGACAGTGGCTTAACACCTGCCTCTAGGCTGTTTCTGATGCATCTCAATGTTAATGTACTTACAGCTTGGTTAGGGGGTAGGGAAACACCTTGAATGTGTTTCAAGTTTTACGCCTCTGGAGGGCGTAGTAATCAGTGACCGAAGATGTGTGACTTCTGGGTATGGAACCAGAAAAGATCTGAAGATATTAAGGATCTTTGGACATCACAGAAATAAAATACTGAAAGGATTTAAAAAGAAGGGATGTTGTTTTGAATATAACTTTTCTTTTTTCCATAGTAAGTATTTTGTGGGGGAGGGAAAGGCTGTAATATAGTAAATTGGGAATGTTTTAGTAATTTGACATTTACTGTTTGTTGGTGTTAAAAGGAAGTGACCAGAGCAAATGAATTTCTCTGCTCTATCCCATCTTTGCTAGTTGCAGGCCCTTACTGTAGTGCAGGTGTACATGGAAATGTAGAAGAGAGGCCAAGAATCTGTGTGTATTGTTTTGGAAGGGGTTGTAGCAGTATTTTACTGCTCTTAAGAGGAGGGAAACCCACACAAACATTTAATACAAACAAATGATCTTTGATATTATCACAGAAAGCCTGGAGCCATTTTTCTTGCCAGATTTAAGGCATTTCTTGTCAAAGGAGGCATTCTCCCAAGGAACAGGTGCGTCATTATAAGAAACACAGGGGAATGTCTCTTTTAAATGCAAAACCTAATTGAAGAGCAACAAGAGGAATGGTGACACTTACAATAGAAGCCTTGGTTTTTGGCAATCTGTCAGCTTACAGTTGGAAACCTCATAGGAAAAATGCATGTCCTGGAAGAGACTAATATCCTGATGAAACTCACATAGTTGCTTCTGTGACACTTTCACCCTCACATGCCTGTTTCCTCGTGCTCCGCTCATTGTTTTGCAGATTCATTTGCAGGTTTTTTCCCCCCGCAAATGAATCCACAAATTAGCTGCTGGAGAATACGTACTATGCCTGAGTTACCCTTTTTTATAGGTGAGACTACTCAGTTTCAATTTATGACTTACATCCTAGTGGCTTTTTAAAGCTTTTAAAATTAACGATCAAAATGTATGCTGCAGTGGTGATTGTTAATTGATAGGATTGGCAGCTGGGCCCTGGGAAAGTGCTGATGGAGTCCTGAATCGTCATTCACTGTGCGCATATGTGGAGTATAAAGACGAGCATATGCAGTGTCTTCACAAGGAACTTGCGGAGTGGGGAACACATGAAAAATCAATCATGACACAAAACAGGAAGGAGACAGGACGGCTTGTGATTAAGTACCCAGTATGCTAAATAGGAATTGAAAAGGATTTGGAGGAGAAAGGGACCAAGTCAGCTTGCATGTTTTATCTCTTGTCCCTGATGCAGATCAGATCACCCCAAGGTGTGGCTGCCGAAGGCAATCCCTGTAGCTCCCCATTGTGTTGGGCAGCGGCTGGGCCTGGGTTCCTGGGTGCCCCCAGGCGTCACTCGGCTGGTGGGATGGCTGTGGATAGCCTTACTCATGTCTGGCAGCTCTCAGGGTGCTGGCAGTGTTAGCCGGTGAGCAGGCCCTGTCCCTCCCACGCTGCACTAGACCAGCCAGGGCTGCTTTCTGTGGCAGGCAGCAGCGTTCCGAGAGCACAGAAAGAATGGAGAGAACCGGCCCCTCTTTTAAGCCTCTGCTGCCGGCCATCAGCTGTTCTCCCGTTGACCATGTCAGGTCTCGAGATCACCTGAGATTCCAGGGCTGTAGGAAGATTCAGCCTCGGTGGAGAGCAGCCTCTTACGTCTGTGAGGACGCTTGTTTCTAGTGAAGAGGAGGGGGCAGCTCAGGACTCCTGTTGAGGAGTTGCCGGTGGGTCTTTGTCCTGCAGTCTGTTCTGCAGACCATGGGTGGAAGAGGAGGGGCGCGTTCTTTGGACGGTGGTGCTGGCAGGGCTTGGTGATGGCAGGCAGAGTCCTTGGAGCTTGGAGTGTGGTTGGGAGGCGAGGCAGCCTCCAGCCCAGGTGGAGGCAGGGAATGAAAATGAAGGGGTCGATGTAGGAGATCGCGTGTTTAGGATTAGGTGACTGATAACCGGGGGGGGGGGGGGGGGGGGGGGGTGTGGTTCGTGAAAGCCTAGACCCAAAATCGCTCTGAAATTTTAAAAAGTTTAAGTGGCTGAAAGACTGATTGTGTTGTTGTGAGAAATAGAGAAATCAATAGGTGATTTATTTTGAGGGCAGGGAAAAATTCAGTACCAGAAAGGTTGATTAAAAGAGAGAAATCAGATGGGAAAGCACTCTGTGAACGGCAAGTGCATGTTATAAGCGCTAGCCGGCGTGTGGTGTTTCAGGTGCAGTGCCCTGTGGTGTATAGGTCAGTTCCTGTCATTGTAAAGCAGAAGGTGACGTTGAGGATTCCTGGACGTGTCAGAGGGAAGCCAGCAGGACCACTCGCAACGTGGGAACAGCTGCTCTGAGGGTCAGGGCAGCAGAACTGATGTTGTTTGTCCCACGGCATACCCAGCGGTCTGCCCTCGGACCCAGCGTCTCAGGCAAGAAGGCACTTTGGCCCAGGTGAGTGGCATGCCCATGCCTGTGCCAGGAGCATCGGGGACAGCCCCATCAGACGGCACACAGTGGGCAGCGATGTCAGCAGGAGTGGTGCTGGACACCAGAGCCAGCAGCTCACCGTAGACCTTCAGGCCTTGTGGAGAAAAGCCCAGAGCCAGAAGTGCCCAGTTAGGCATGTTCGCACAGAGACACAGGTGTATCGGTGCAGTCAGATTCGTCCTAGTGCTGGGGTTTCTTGGGGAAAGTCAATGAAGAAAAAAAGGTCTGGCTGGCCCAGTGTGTCATCCAGGCTCCTCCATAAATGTTAGTGGACTTTTTATTAGAGGGGAGAGGAATTCTAAACACATTGTCTTTCTCTCCTTCACCTAAGGCTCATTCGAGTTGCTGCTTTACCCATCTCCTTTTATAGATGGCCAGACAGAAATTCAGGTGGTGCCCTCACCTCCCAAGTGCAGCTGTTGGGCCAGACAGGAGCACCTGGCCTCACTGACGTCACACAGTGGTTGGTCTAAACAACTCGCACAGCTGCTCTGTATGCAAGGGGATGGGCCAGCTCAAGCCCAGCATACACTTTTATAGTTTTTACTGCGTGAGGCTAAGAACCCTGAAGATACTCCATAAATGTTAATTGAATGAATGAATGTCCCATTATCTGGTGCAGTAACGTTTTCTAAAACAGTCTGGTCTGGCTTTTCATTATTCAGGGCAGAGTTTGCTATAAAGTCCCTAAGTGCCTTTTGTAGATTTAAATGCTTTAAGGCACTCTCATCACAGTCACACAGGGCTTTTTTTTTTTTTTTTTAATCTGCCACTCATGAAAATACACTTTTTTGTTTTTCATATTTGAAACATAATTGTCTTTCCTCTTGTGTTTGTCAGGCTCATGGTTCTGAGTGACAGAGCCCAGCTCATACTGCTTAGCTAAGGAGGGGTCATGTACAGACCCCAGTAAAGAATCCAGTTCTGATTGCCAGCCTTCTTTGTGGTGACAGAATTGTCATCCTCAGCTTCAGGCTTAACCCCTGCAGGAAGAGCGAAGCATTCAGGATTAATTGATTGCAGTCACCTGTGGTCACACATGCGTGGCTGGACCAGGTCCTGTGGCCGGAGATTGGACCCTGCCACTTGGCTCAGCTCTGAGTCTATGCTCGGTCCTGGAGCCTTTGGGAAGGGGAGGGTAATTGTGTGCCGAGTGGCGCTGGGGGTGGAGGAGATGCTGGGAAGGGCAGTCGGCAAAGACCTCCCAAGGCAGAGAGGGGCGGCTTTAGAAAGACAGTCTGGTGCAGAGGGAGCGTGTGCGGTGCAAGCAGAAGCGGCGGCTGTCTGCTGCTCCGTCTGTGTTCCCCGGGAGGACGCATCATCTCTCACTCCACCCTGAGCCAGAGGCCTGGGAGAAGATCGACGTCTGTCCTCACCACCGCTTCAGTCACCAAGGCCTCCTGTGTTTCCCTCTCTGCGTTTCCCTGGTCGCAGGTCACCTCTGAGGAGGCCACTTGCAGGCTCTGCTTGCCATGGAGCCTCACCGCTGCAGGGATCTTCTCGCTGCACGGTGACTCCGGGAACGCCCAGCTGAGAACCAGGCAGAACCTGGTCAGCCCCGGGGAAGCCCAGCTCCCAGTGTGAATTCCAGGGGTCCTGCCCTCTTCAGGCAGGGCAGGGCGTGGGCAGGCGAGGGCACGTGGCTTCTAGCTGCTCTGGCCTTGAACGTATCCTGCATTGTGCATTTGCATGGCTGTTTTCTCACTGCAGCATTTGGTGGATCCCCGTGCTTATCCTGGTGCCTCCCAGCCTGTACAGGCGCCATAATTTTTAAATGAATGAATGAAAAATGCACACTGAATTGTTCGTGTTTAGATTTTCCGGTGGTTTTAAATTTACCCTGTTTCCTTTCACTTGGTGCACACGCTTGTGTCTCAGAATTTCGGACGTGGACACAGGCTCTCTTAGAACACGTGGGAAAGCTGACACCTCTTCAGTAGTGTTCCCATATGTGTGCGCACTTGTTTTTACTTGGTCACTAGACAGGACCTTAAAAAAAGGCTGGAAAATATCAGTGGCCCAAAGTAAATCTCTAAGCTGAAATCTGTGATTCAGAGACCAGGTGAGAAGTCGTTTTCCTTCCTGCCATCCCAGAGCCTATTTAATAGTGTCTGTCAGATTCTCTCTGCTGAGGGCCTACTGGAAACCTTAGAATTGTTTTCTTTGTTTTTGAGAAGGCAGAATTACACTTACACACACACACACACACACACACTCAAACGCAGAGATTTTATCTGCTGGTTCACTCCCCAGATGGATGCAACGGCCAGCACTGAACAAGCCAAAGTCAGAAGCCAGGAGCCAGGACCTCCTGTGGGTGCAGGAGCTCAAACAATTAGGTCGTCATCTACTTGAACCGGCGCCCATATGGGATGCCGGCACTGCAGGCGGTGGCTTTACCCGCTATGCCACAGCGCCAGCCCTGGTCTTGTTCTTAAAAGATGAAGTGACTTCTGCTTTGGAAGACATTTGGCACCAGTGGTGAAGCTGCTGCTCCGGACACCATTTATCTTACTGGAATACCTGGGTTGGAGTCTAGCTCTGCTTCGAATTCTAGCTTCTGCTAACGCGCACCCTGGACTGTTGTGTATGATTCACTCCAGCTTTGCTTTCAATTCCAGCTTCTACTAGTGCGCATCCTGGGAGGCGACAGAGATGACTCAGGCACTGGGGTCCCTGTCCATCCAAATGGAAGACCTGGATTGAGTTCCTGACTCCAGCTGGGTCCAGTCCTGGCTATTGCAAGCATTTGGGAAGTGAAATAATGCATGAAAGAACTCTTTCTTTGTCTCTCTCTCTGTCTCTGTTTCTCTCTCCCTCTCTCTCTCTCTGTGTGTGTGTGTCTTTTTCATATTTCTTTAAAAAATACTTATTTGAAAGATTGACAGGGAGACACACATATACATACACACACATACACACACACATACACACACACAGAGCTTCCATCCACCGGTTTACTGCTGAAATGGTCCCAACAGACTGGGCTGTGTCAAGCTGAAGCCAGGGGGCCTGGAACTCCATCCAGGTCTCCCATGTGGATGGCAGGCACCCAAGTATTTGGGCCATCTTTGACTGCTTTCCTAGATCCACTAACAGGGAGCTGGGTTAGACGCAGAGCAACCAAGACTTGAACTGGTGCTCCAGCATGGGTTGCCGGAGCAGGACATAACCTGCTGTACCACAGCAGTGGCCCATCTCTTTGTCTTAAATAAAATAAATACTTTAAAGAATCCTACCGGCCGGCGCCGCGGCTCACTAGGCTAATCCTCCGCCTAGCGGCGCCGGCACACCGGGTTCTAGTCCCGGTCGGGGCGCCGGATTCTGTCCCGGTTGCCCCTCTTCCAGGCCAGCTCTCTGCTGTGGCCAGGGAGTGCAGTGGAGGATGGCCCAAGTGCTTGGGCCCTGCACCCCATGGGAGACCAGGAGAAGCACCTGGCTCCTGGCTCCTGCCATCAGATCAGCGCGGTGCACCGGCAGCAGCGCGCCGGCCGCGGCGGCCATTGGAGGGTGAACCAACGGCAAAGGAAGACCTTTCTCTCTGTCTCTCTCTCTCTCTCACTGTCCACTCTGCCTGTCAAAAAAAAAAAAAAAAAAAGAATCCTAAAGCATCCTAGCTGCCTCCGTTGGCCATCAGTTAAGTCAGAGAGACTATGGGAAGAGGTACACTGAGGAGGTAAGAGCTCTGGTACAAAGTTGGAGTTAGAATGAGTCTCTGCCTCAGACATCTGTTTGCCGTCCTCGGATGTGCTGCTGTTGGCCCCTAGAGCTTTTTCGGAAGGTTGTCTTGCTGTGTACAGGGTGCAGGCTTCTGAAGCAGGTGTGGAAAATGCTGGTTTTGAGAGTCACTCATGAACGCATTTCAGGAACACCTAAAAGGAGCTGCACGCTTTGGAAGCCCCAGACGCCCCATGGTTGGTAACCGTGCTCAGTCTGAGCACCTTGTGTGGTTCTGATGACGCCTCTGTGCACACATACCACGTTGTATTTCATTTCAGAGGTGTCAGGGACCCATTGTGTCTTGTCTTTGGATTTGCTGGGACTCCATGTGCTCCGGGTTAAAAACCCTGGTCAAAAGCTGCCATCCAGAGGAAAGATTCTCGCCATTGTGAGTGTCTACATGTAAATATTTATCGAGTGTTTGCCTTTGGCCATACCTTAGTGAGAGAAGCACAGGAGAGCCCACCAGCCCTCGGAGTCATGCATTCTGAGCCCTATGTGAAGGATGGAGGACGACGCCAAGAGCAGGAACTTACTCAGTCTCCCAGCTGGCAAATGGTGGGAATGGAATTAAATGCAGAACCCAGATCTGGTCCCGGCTGCTTCAGGCTGCCTTCCTGTTCTCTCATCCTCCCTGTGGGACAGAAGACCTGTGCCAGGGCAGCCTGGGGCCTGTGTGAGTCCAGACTTCCCACAGCCGCCAACATCCCCGTTGAATGTAGGTTAAGTGGCTGCTTCTGCCGCAAGCGCCTCTGGCCTGTGTCCAGGGCAGGAGCAGGGGGACTGTGAGGTTCTCTGCTCTGGTTCACCCTCACAGCCTTCTCACACACAGCGGAGAATACCGCGAGAGGGGCGGCACTGCAGGTCCGGTCATCTGCAGGTGCATTCCTGTCTCATTCCCAACAATAAAGTGGCTGCAGAGTCTCCTGGTGACCCTGCCACAGACCTTGACTGAGGCCTCTCTGCCTGCTCTGCCCTGCGGTCACAGCACGGAGCAGACAGATGGGATCCTAAGCTCATGCTACTTACATTTAGCTTCTATCTTGCCAGGAGGAGAGCTAATAAATAATTTAAATAACGTGTTAGAAGTTTTACGAGAAAGGAAGTATTCGACTAGAGTTTCTTTGTGTTTTGCAGCTTTAAAACTCTCGTCCTGAAGCCTGGTCTCTACCTCTCCAGGATGTGCCCAGGGCTTTGGGTTTCTGCAGACTCACTTGACACAGTCAGGGGCAACCCCATACCCAACAGCTCCTCTCAGTCTCCCCACTGCAGCCGAGAAGGCATGAGTGACCAAGTGCCCTAACCACAGGCGAAGTGAGGACAGGGGTAACGCACTGGTCATCCCCGGTAGAATGTTCCTCACTGCCAACCGCAAGCTGCTTCTGGTTTATTCCAGATGTTGTTATCCTGGCCTTTATGACCTGGGCTTGCTTTGCTGGAAATGAACCCGGAGCCAAGCTGCCCTCAGGAAACGAGCGCCTGCCAGCCAGTGCATCCTCCTTGTAGTCCCAATGGCTTCCCTGTGTGCGGGCTCCTCTTCCTCAGGCTGCAGGCAGCCTCCCCCGGGTCCCCCCACGACGCCCCCCCCCCCATCACCAGCATTGTCTGCTCGTGGCTTAGACCAGCCCTGGCAGATAGAAATGTGATAGAACCCATGAATCCAAGCCATGTGGACGATCTTGCGTTTGCTAGTAGGTGCCTTAAGAAAAGTAGGTTCAGTTTTAATAAATTCTCTTTAGTAGAATATGTCCAGAATATTAGTTTTTCCATATGTAATCAATGAAAAAAAAAGATCATTAGCCAGATATCTTACGTTCTTTTCTCTTTTTCATACTGTGTCTTCATGTTTGGCATTTTCCACCTACCCTCAGACCCGCCACATTGTCAGTGCCCAGTAGCCGCAGTGGCTGCTGGTCCCCTAGCCAACAGCAGGTGCAGACCCTGAGGGGTCCCCAGGCAGACTTGGCCACCACCCTCGTATCTCCGTGAGCACTCAGCTCTAACCTTTGCTGCTGCCCATACAGGATGCACTCACGGCCACCTGTGTACTCCAGCCTGGGCTTGTGAGGTGGGAATTGTGTCTCTGTCATCTTCCCTCTCCCAGCGATGGCACTCAGTGTTTGTAGACCCAGAAGTAGCACTCAGCCCTGGTGACCATGCGCAGATAAATGAGGAAGGGTTATGTGTGGCCCAGGCTCTGAAGGACATAACATGTAAAGGATGTCTCCGAGCCCTCATTTCCATCTCCTAGCTCCACCAGGGCTACAGAACCAACCTGGAGCCAGATTGCACAGTCATGTGAGCCCATGCACATCCTGTGTAGCTTTTGACTTCACCTCTTCAAATATCGAATACTAGAGGAATTTGCAGTCTTAGAGATTAAATTATAATAGGTTTCATTAACAGGATATATAAAATTATAATAGGTTTCAGGACAGGACAGAATAAACACAGCAACAAAGACTTTTCTAGCCAGCAAGCCTGCTGTGAGATTACCAAAAGGCTAGCTGACATACAGACCATTAACCGTGCAAGGGCAGACTCATAGTGCCGGGGAGTGACAGAGCCACTACCGTGACTGTGCCGTGCTCCCAGTGGCTCTGGCGTCACTGTCACCCCCTGAGAGGATGGGAGATTTATAGCTTGCATAGGAGGTTCGACTCTGCAGATCCAGGATTTAAAGCTTGCAAGCACTTCTCAGCAACTGTTAGGTTTGCTTGCTTATCCCCAATGATAAGTATCACTTAAGATAATTTGTAGGGGGCCAGCATTGAGCATAGCAGGTAAAGCTGCCACCTCTGATGCCAGTGGCCCATGTGGGCGCCAGCCAGTTCGAGCCCCTGCTACTCATCTGATCCAGCTCCCTGGAAATCAGTAGAAGATGGCCCAAGTGCTTTTATCTACGTGGGAGACTCAGAAGAAGCTTCTTGCTTTTGGCTTCGGCCTGTTCCAGTCCTAGCTGTTACGGCCATCTGGGGAGTGAACCAGAGGATGGAAGATGTCTGTCTTTCTCTCTGTCTCTCTAACTCTGCTTTTCAAATAAATAATTTAAAAAAATGATTTGTAGAGCCAACTCTAAATGATCCGTAGTCCTGGACTGCGGTAACCACATACTCAAATAAATTCAAAGTTTGTAAATGGAAAGAGATATTCATATTTGATCTACTAAGTCACAGAAACTTTTTAAAATGGATTTCTGCCTCAGAAAAGAGTATCCTGCTCTCAGATCCCCTTACCGAGGGCACTGAAGTTGAGAGCAGAATCAGATCTAAGCTCAGCTTTTCACACTGATGACCGGCATCAACCTGCATGGCTCACAGCCTGCTTCTGGGTTTGTTTCTGAGCGTGTACAAAACCTGTGTCCGGCTGTCCCTCATTATGTATTAGGAGCATGAATGAAGTTAGAAAATGTTTTGAACGTTCCTCAAAAAAAAAAGGCTATTGGAATAGTTTGAGGGTGAGGTGTACTGCCAATATTTTTGTAGAGTAAATTATTAAAAGTTGGAAAGATCATAACGTACATCACGTAGTAACAGAAGCCGCGTTTAAGTGATCTGGTGATCTTGTATTTCGTAAGAGGGAGACGGTTCAGGACACACAAAGCCTTGCATCTGTTGGCTCCAGCTTTTAGAGGGCTGCTTTCATTTGGGTCCCTTGAAAAAGAACTTTCGGGCCCCTGCATCCAGAATTTACTTCTTCAACTACGTCGGCTCTGGAGTGCTGTGTTGGTGTAATTGAAAACCTATAAAAAGGCTGAGAGCTACTTTTGAATTGGCTCAGTGAACTTGGACTGGATTTGTCAAAGTGGTGAAAGGTTTAAAGGAATTTTCATAAATGAGGTCTCCAAGCTATGTTTTAACCATAGAATTCCAATGAACTCCAAGGCCCGTGAACTTGGAGAATAGCGCCTGTGAGCACAGCAGTCATATCTAGATGGATATATATGTTTCATTTTCATTCCACGCGTTCTGCAGACGTAAGCACACTCAGCCGCTGATACTCATAATTTAGCAGTGCTGTTGTGCACTAAAAACACAATTTAAAAGTATAATCTTTAATTAAGTGGAGTATTCACAGATTAACATGGTTACAAATCTTGGGCGCTGGATAGAGTGCAGTGTTTACTCCTGTTGCTAGGAAATACAGCAGGGCTCTTCCAGCTCTACAGGCTGATTTGGTGGGAAGAGGGGTGTGAGCTGCACCCAGAGACCAGCTCGCCGTTGCCTCTCTTTTCCATGACGTGTGTAAGTGCATTTCACACAGCAGAAGTCCCGTGTGCTTGGAGCACTTGCTGGCAGGGAACCACAGGTGTGTGCACCCAGGGACACATTCAGGGGGTATTTCAGAGTGATCTTACCCAGAGTGACGCATGAAATAAGCACCGTGAGGTGAGTATTTGGGATTTCAGTAAAATGAATTTTGATTAGTTAGAATTATCACAAAAATCGATTGCTTTTGAATCTACTGATTGTGAGGCTGATTGAGGGTTTCGTGTTGTCAGTGGGGAACTGGCAAATTAGGACAGAATTTGATCCTGGTTGATGGTTTTCCAAAATCACCAGAACTTGCATGTGGGAAACCAACTCTGCTGTTCTTTTCTTTCTCCCCTCTTTGGCAAACCTCACTGCATGATGCAGTGTACAATAGTTCTTTCAAAAATGCAAAGCTGACACTTGCACAGCCTGCAGGGGAGTAGCTGTGCCAGCTCACTTGCCTTGTCCCTGTAAAGATGAAAGATTGCTGTGTGCTATTTCAGTCAGGATTAGGCATGAAAGCGTCCTTCCCCAACTCATATGCAGAACTAAGAAAAAACCCACAGGGACAGATCCCTGTTTGATCTATTTGAGGCAAGCCCTTGCATACAAGGGCTGGCATGTCCAAGCAGGGGCCCTTCCGAAGAGAGGGGAAAATAGCAGCGTGGTTGATTGTCTCAAGGAATGAAGTCAGTGCTAGGATGACATGTACTTGTTACAGGATTATAGCCTGTGTCCGAGCTAAGAACAACCTGGCTAGAATGAAGGGAAGGTACTCCTGGGGGCCAGCATCAAGGCTGCACTCCAGCAGATGTGCCCCGGTCTCTCTTGGTAGTTAACACACTTCTACCCACCCCACTCTCTGGACAATTAGCAACTCATTCTTGTAGAAATCCAGTTGTTACTTCTCAACCTGTGCAAGTGTCAAGCAGAGTGTCTGGCATGTACTGTGTGATCAGTATGAATCTCTCAACATATAATGCAGGTAGATGAGTTCATCATAGAAGGCTGGGTGCTTACTCCACTGCTGTCAGAGATACCAGATTACCTGTGTTGCTTACGCTCAGCACGTCCCTCTGAGGCAGGGTACTGTCAGACAAGTGGGCAGTACGGCAGATGGTACAGGTCTCATGGCTCAGCCACAAGTGGGAGTGGGTGATGGGATTGGAAGAAGTTTAAGGCCATCCTTTGCAGGAGTTTTGAAAACAGTGAGATGAAAAAGTAAGATAACGAAAACGGGCATGCAGATTACAAACTTCCTAAGAGCATTAATCCTGAAACATTGACCGTGTCTAAATGGCAGGGGATAAACACTGGGCGAACAGGAGGCAGGAGGACATACTGGTTTTGAACATGGCCTTAACCTCAAAGCAAGGCTCGGCTCAGCTCTGATGGTGTGTGTGATTTGGGATGGCTTATTGAGCCTCTTGCTATTTTGATGTGGTTTCTTTGTTTTTTTCATTCACAAGGACGTATCTGTTGCCTCATTTATTCCAGGGCAGTGTTTGGGTGCTGGAGAGTAAACGGGGACAGTAGCTGTCAGATCCGTGCCACCTTTTTCTGCCTGTTCTATAGGTGAAGACTAGCCTCTGGAGTGACTCAGCAGGCTTTTCTGTTCTCTGACTTCTGGCTGAGTCTTTGCCTGTGGGATCCTCAGCTGGACATAGTGCATGAGTGGACTGTTCCCTGGGCTCTCCCTTCACCTAGGTCACCTCCTGCTACTGAAGGCCCCATTGCTGGCAGGCAGCCGTCTCCTTAACCCTGCTCTCTGGGTTCTGGTAGCTGTGCCCTTCCCCAAGCTGATAACTGTTCCCCACCTAGTCTTACAGCTAAAGGTACTGCACCATCTCTTATAGTTTCCCAAAACACTGCCATGTCTTTTGCAAATGCCTTTTTATTAAACCACCGTCAAGTTGTATTTTTTGAGGATGCCACTGTTGCTTGTTGTAACTGACAGTGTGGTTACCTGTGCAGAGGTCCTTGTAAGATTGACATGATTTAAGTAGTATTCTCATCATTAATTTCTTCTTTATTTTTTCTTTTTACCAAGTATTGGGTTTACACTGTTGTTGTTACATTGTTTAAGATTTTTTTAAAGGTGAGAAGAAATCCACTATCTTGCAAATGTTTAAAATGGGAAAAGTGAGGCTGGCGCTGTGGCTCACTAGGCTAATCCTCCACCTGCGGCGCTAGCACCCCGGGTTCTAATCCTGGTCGGGGCGCCGGTTCTGTGCTGGTTGCTCCTCTTCCAGTCCAGCTCTCTGCTGTGGTCCGGAAGTACAGTGGAGGATGGCCCAAGTGCTTGGGTCCTGCACCTGCATGGGAGACCAGGAGGAAGCACCTGGCTCCTGGCTTTGGATTGGTGCAGTGCGCTGGCTGTAGCGGCCATTTGGTGGGTGAACCAACGGAAGGAAGACCTTTCTCTCTGTCTATCTCTCTCACTGTCTATCTCTCTCACTGTCTAACTCTGCCTGTCAAAAAAAAAAAAAAAAAAAAAAAAAGGGAAAAGTGAAACAGGATTGTGAAGGACTAAGGTCCCACAGTGCTGCAGCGGTAGACCTAAGAAGTAAAGTTAGGATTTCCTGACTTGATTGTTTGCACAGAGTGCATGGTCACACCATATCTGGAAAAGAAAGCTTTAAACTATTTGTGTTTGCCTAAAGTAATAGACCCTATTTGTGACCATTGCATGATATTGGGTTGAATCATGGATAACTCTGTATCTCCAGCTTGATTGCTGTGAGGACTGGAGCTAAGCATTTTCCCATGCCACATTCCTCTCGGTAGTTCCAAGACAGATGATGCTTAGCACTGAATTTTTTGAAGTCTTTTGAGAACATATCCGTCTCTATAGAACTGGAATTAACACTGCGTAAGACTAGCATTCTAATGCTTGCATAGCAGATTATCTGCTCATACACACTTTTATGACTTCTGTCTTTGATTTCTCATTGTTGAACTGTATCAAATAGGCCACTCTATGATATTTAGAGTAATCTCTTCTATAATATACAGTATATTCATTCAACTGTTTCTCAAGAATGAAAACTAACAGTTTCCCTGAGGAAGTAGTGGTCAGTTTCAAAAACAAAACATACTATGACTTCTTTCCATCTGGTAATACATTTGTGGTTTTTACTGAGATTTTAGTCACATGGATGTATCTCTCAGTGTCTTGTCAAAATTGTCCAAGTCTTCTCCAACAAGCTGGAAACAAGGGAGTGTCAGAAATGTCTCTGTTTCGTAGTGAAGTAGAGCGCAGGGAGGAGTAGCCGTTTGCAAGGTCTTTTGATGTCAGTACAGATAAGAATTTATAGACTGACCTTTCTGTGCAAGGAGCTAAGTCAGCAAAAACAAATACCCTGTGGCCAGAGGAGCCGATTCTTCAGAATGAATTATTGTTATTTAAAAGTTTGGGTCTTGGGTCTTGCATTGTGGCTAAAGCTGTTGCCTGCAACCTAGGCATCCCATATGGGTGCCAGTTCATGTCCCAGCTGCTCTACTCCTAATCCAGCCCCCTTCTAATGGCCTGGAAAAGGCAGCAGAAGATGGCCCATGTGTCTGGGCCTCTGCCTCCCATGTGTGAGACCTAGAAGAAGCTTCTGACTCCTGGCTTTGGCCTGGCTCAGCCCTGGCTGTTGCAGCCATCAAAAGCATGAACCAGCAGATGGCAGTTTTCTTTCTCTCTCTGTCTCTCTGACTTTCAAATGAATAAATAAATCTTTAAAAAAATTTTCTGGGAAAATGGAATTAAAAATAATTTAAAAGAATGAATCTCTTTATTGTTAGCATTTTCTTTTTTAAAAATTTAAAAAATATGTTTGGTTAGCATATAATATCTGTATGTTTTTATGGGATATAGTGCACAATTTCAGCACATATACACAGCATAAATTGAGTCTTTAAGTTCAAGTCCAGGCAGAGCCCTTGTCTTTTGTCTGTTAAAACTGTCCTTTGCTATGTTGGACACTGAGAAAATACAGACTTGCCAACTCTTTGTGTACTGTCCTTGGGTTCTCCTCTCCGGAGGAGATATTGTATCACAGTGCTATGATGCTCCCCACTCAATCCTCATGAAACTTCTCTGGCTTTGTTCTAGCCTTCGATTTTGCCTCGCGTGAAATGCAGTTGTATTTTCATTGAGAGACACATGTGTATTTATAGTAGTTACTATTGTAAATGATTGCACTATTTTCACTACATCAGCTGTGTCAACATGAGGACCAGCGATGTAGGCATAAAATAAGGCCCTTGGTGGGTCAAACTAAAATACACATTATATCCAAGAACCTTGTGCAGCTGTTTGCCAAAAAGAAGTGGCCCAGGGGTCTTCAGAGAAAGTGGTGGTGTTCGCAGCTGTAGTAGGACGCGTTACTTCATTGCAGTCGTTCTGCACGCTGCTTTGGTACCTTTTCCTGTGTGGTTGCAGAATGTTCCTGCTAAGAACTTTCTATGCAATGAAGAATGAGAAAAATGAATATTGATGGTGGAGGCATAGAAAAAGCAGTATAGTGGGAAGGAGGGGAGGGAGCGGCGAACTCTACCTGGACTACTGGGCAGGAAAGCGATCCGATTGCCAAAGGCTTCCCAGATCACGGTGATGTTTGATTTAGAGTTAAAAGCCACATGAATTTCCCAGGAAGAAGATTTAGGGGAGAGCGCTGGGGTCTGACAGAACTTGGGAAATTGTAAGTATTTCGATGTGATTTCACAGTAAGATATATGGCGTGGAGTGACAGGAGATAATGGTAAACGGATGGTTGGAGCCAAACCTTGATCCATTTCCCACTATGGAAAAGGGGATCTTATATATCTTTTTCAATGAATGATGCTTATAAATAATCCTGTGTCCTTGTACTCACACTGTCATCTGTGTGGGTGACTTCCAGATTGTTACCTCGAGCACGGGGCTGGAAATCTTTGTTCAGTCAGCTCTCACAGAGTCTGTACCTCCAGTGTGAATTTGTCAGCTTGCTTTTAAAATCATGGCTCTGTCTCAGTTTTCTAGCTTCTTAAATGGCCCCAGCTTCGAAGGAAATTATCAGTAGCACTTCCTTCTGTCGAATCCAGCCATATCTCCCACATCCAGACCCTCATTAGGCCTTGTTTATTAAGTTACTCTCATCCTTATAATTCCCTTTCTGTCCCCATTTCTAGTGTATTTATGCAGGTTGTCACCATTTTCCCTTTTGATCATCACTGTAGGACTCTCTTAACCCAATTCCACTGCTTTCTGAACAGTTCTTGCCCTGCTACTCTGTTGATCTCTCTAAAGTTTGCATGATTGCATCCATGACTTTGCTGGGAAGGTTTATAAAGTCCTCATTCCAAAGTCCTCAGTAAGAGGACTCATGGTTCGCTGCCTACCTGTCCAGTCTCGTGAAGCCCAGGCCAGACCCTGGCCCTTCTCCAGCCGTGGTGGATGGCTGGAAGCTTCCTGGGGTTTCCAGAGTGTGCTGGTCTCTGAGGCATCTTCCTGTTCTTGCTCCTGCCCCTGTTCTCAGCCTTGCCCCGCATCAGCCCCTTTCTCCTGGCCTCTGCCTGCATCCAGGTTAGGCGTGGTGATGGGTTATTCGGTCAGCCAGACTGCAGGCCTTTCAGTGCCAGACAGCATGCCACCTTTCTTTCACTTCTGCATTCCCCACGCGGAGCTTCGCAGCTACAACCAGAGCCATGGTGTTTACTGAGCACTTACTATAGATCCGCACGGTGCTCATTTATTTACATGGGCATTGCCTTTAAAAGGGAAAAACAAAATCAGGCTGTGCTTTGGAAAGGTAATGTGCAAATACGAAGATTAGCAAGAGGTTTGTTTTAAGGGGTCCTGTCAGGACAGTATTTTAGCAACACAAGTGAGAACTTCAAAGAGCTCTGTGCTGGGGCAGAGGTTATAGAAATCAAGCAGAATTTATTAAGGTGGTTCCTAAAGTTGATAGGTGGATGGCTGGATGGCCCAGCAAGTGTTCCTTAGAATTCATTGAGGGACTTGTCAAACATAACTTACAAATTAAAAAGCTTTGATGCAACAGGCTTATTAAATGAGAGGAACAGCCATCTAAGAACATAAAAGAAATAGCCATATGTGGCAACAGCCTGACAGGTGAAAAGCAGATATGTCATGAGAAAGCAAAATTGCATGGCTTTTAAAAATACACTGTCATGCGTCGCTGGATGAGAGAATACCCCAAGAAATGCTTCAGGAGGTGGTCGCGTCATTGTGTGAACATTACAGGGTGTATTCGTGCAAACTGAGGTGGCTGGGATGTCATTAGGCAGCATACTTTTAAAAATTTGTATTCATTTCTACTTGAAAGGCAGAGAAAGAGAGCTTCCCCCTGCCACTTCACTCCCCGTGTGTTCACAGTGGCTGGTTCTGAGCCAGGCTGAAGCCAAGAGTTCAGGTTTTCCCTTTGGGTGGCAGGGACCCGGGTGACGGGTGTTCAGTAGGCAAAGGTACACGGGGCAACCAGGATTGGTTTTACAGAAATGGATTGGCAGAGGAAGGGCTGTGAAGGGCCGTTTGAGGAAGCAGCAGCACTGAGGGGCTTGCAGAGAGTGTTCAAATATTCTGGGCCTGCAGCTGCCCCAGCAGAACCAGCAGTAGTGGCATCTGACAGACCTCGCGGTTGCCTTCATCAGCCAGACAGGAAATAAAGCAGGGTGCTGTGTTCTAAGGAGAAGCAGGTGTGACATTTCTGTAAAAGAGGCCTCACAAAGGAAAAAAAAAAAAAAAAAACAATTTAGCTGACTGTACATTTTATTCTGAGCTAAAGAAAAGGGGCGGGGGGTGTCCTTTTTCCCTAACACCAAGTGCTTGAGCCATCACCACTGCCTCTCAGGTGTGCGTTAGCAGGAGGTTGGAATCCGGAGCAGAGCCAGGACTCAAGCCCACACCCTATGATATGGGATGCAGCTGGTCCATGTGGTGTCCTGACCGCTGTGCCACGTGTGTGCCCTATGTGTGCCCTGCTACATCATCTTACAGGATTGCTGTCATACATGTGGGCTGTCATGGCATGAAACATCCCAGTGTAGCACATGACTGTATTTAGAATTTTAAAGGTACATTTAGATCATTACATTAGGTTCAGAATTATTTAGGTACATATGAAAGAATATTATATACGTTCAATCATTCTTTTGCTCAAAAACGCAGCTTCAGGTAAAGTAATCGTAAGTTCAGGGGTCGTTAGTGAGAGCAGTGGTCAAAGGTAGGTAAAAGTGTGAACCTCCAGGGAGTGGTTCAGATGGCCAGGTCACCCCTATCAGTCTGGTTCTGGCTACTTGATAATGCATGCTTTGGGAGACAGTAGGTGATGGCCCAGGTGGTTGGGTCCCTGCCACCCATGTGGGGGACCTAGATCGAGTTCCTACTGCTGGCTTCAGCCTGACCAGCTCTCTTCCTTTGTTTCTCCACCTGTCTCTCAAATGTGTGTTTTTATTTTTTCATGAAGTGTAGACCGTGGAATCGGGGTGCTGGTTTGAATCCTTGCTCAGCATTTGCTAGCTGTAGGACTTGGAGCAAATCGCTTAACCTCTAAAGTGGACGTACATTCTTTGTAAGGTGTTTTCAAGGATTAAAAAGAAAAGCACACGCTACTGTAGCGCAATGGGCTGTAGCAAGCGCTCGATGAAGTGTGGGCCAGCCTCCATGTGGACACACGGCTTCATTCCTTGGCAGTAATAAGGAAGTGAGCAGTTACTGCATTTGTGCTTCAGCTTGCTTTTTCTACGGGCTCTCGTGTTTTGTAGAGATGAGTTATATTTGCCTTGTTTTATATTAAAAACCACAGTTGTGTGTACTGACATTGACCTAACCCCCGAGGAACCTTACACTCATTAAAGTGCAGCCTAAGTGCATTTGGTTTCCCTACACAATTCATGGAAAAACTTATGAGATGAGCACATGTTAGTGGTGAACGTGTAATGCACACAGTATGTTGCAATACAGTCTCTACATTAGTCCCATTTGGTGGGAAATCTCAAGCCCATTGATTCAGCAGCCCCTTTTCCATTCATTATTTTAGGCAGTTAGTAAAATATCTTAACAAGAAGAATCCTTAAACTACACCATTTCAGGTATATTGAGGAGTTATAAATTGGCCTCTGCATATTTTAAGGTAAAAGTGTTATGCTGAAGGAGGATTGCCTGTAAATTTTTTTTAAAAATCATTTATTTAATGACTGGATGGCGAGCACCCAACCACTTGAGTCATCGTCACCACCTGATGTCTCCCAGGATGCGCATTAGCAGGAAGCTGGAGTTGGGAGTGGATCTTGTCTTTGTTCAGGCTGCTGTCATGAAATGCTGTGAACCGGGTGGCTTGTAAGCAACAGAGACTTGGGTCTCATAGTTCTGGAGGCTTACAGTCCAAAGTCAAGGCACGAGCAGATTTGATGTGTGCTGAGGGCCTCCCTTCTGAATTCCCGGAGGCTGCTTCTCACCATGCCCTTGTCGTGGGAGGGTCAGGGCACGAATCTGGCCTCTGTTAGGAAAGCAGTAATCCTTTGAGACCTGGTGACCTCCCAGAGGACCCTACCTTGGTAAAACTCCAGCTCATTAGTGGTTGGGCTTCAGCGTATGGATTTGGTGGCCAGTAGGGAGGGACCTAAATATGCAGACCGTAGCTCTACCTCACAGACAATAAACAGTGAATGGATGACAAGCGCCGGGCGAGGCCCTTCCGTCTGCCTCTGTGGCTGCTTGTCTTCCTGGACCTTTGTGATCTGTTCAGTTTGGACACATTGCTGTCACTTCCTGTCACTTCCCTGTCACTCTCTCTGCCTCTACCTCTTGTTCCAACGTAGCACTTGTTCCAACGTAACATACCTGGTGTTTGTTGTTTATTGTCAAGTTCCTCCACCAGAATGTTAGCTGAGGAGTGCAAGATTGTCCTTGGTTTATTGCTGAATTCATCAAACCCAGAACTCTGCCTGGCCCACAGCAGGAATTCTGTGTGAATGAAGAATGAGAATATTTTTACAGATGAGAGCATGTCAAAAAATGTGTGGAAAAAGGAATTAAAATGTCATTTATTTTGTTGAAAAAATTTGGAAATTCATATATGCTGGGAGAGGGATATTCAAAGAGTTATTAAAAGTACATATGGGGCTGGCGCTGTGGTGTAGCGAATAAAGCTGCTGCCTGAACTGCTGGCAGCCCATATGGGCACCGGTTTGAGTCCCAGCTGCTCCACTTCCCATCCAGCTCTCTGCTATGGCCTGAGAAAGTAGTAGAAAATAGCCCAAGTCCTTGGGCCCCTGCACCCATGTGGGAGACCTGGAAGAAGCTCCTGGCTCCTGGCTTTGGATCAGTGCAGCTCCAGCCGTTGTGGCCAATTGGGGGATGAACCAACGGATGGAAGACCTCTCTCTCTCTCTCTCTTTCTCTCTCTGCCTCTTCTTCTCTTTATGTGTAGTTCTGAATTTCAAATAAATAAATAAATTTTTTTTAAAAAAGTACTTAATATAGGGGCTGGTGCTATGACGTAGTGGGTAAAGCTGCCACCTGTAATGCTGGCATCCCATATGGGTGCCCGTTCGAGTCCCAGCTGCTCCACTTCTCACCCAGCTCCCTGCTATTGCTCCTGGAAAAGCAGTGAAGGAAGGCCCCAGTGCTTGGGCCCCTGAATCCATGTGGGAGACCTGCAGGAAGCTCCTGGATTCAGATCAGCCCAGCTCCGGTGCTTGTGGCCATCTGGGGAGTGAACCAGTAATGGAAGATCTCTCTCTGTCTCCCCTCCGACCCTCACCCGTGTAGTACGTATTATGAAAAAACAATGAAAGGATTTAAAAATTACACCAAAATAAATTTGTCTTTTAGTTCTGTATTTGTGCAAACTTTTTATTTGAAAAGAATTTTACTTGTTATTCTTTGCTTTTGTTTGAAAGACAGACAAAAAGGTGGAGCACAGTCTTCCACATACTGGGACACTCCCCAAAAGTTCTCAATAGCCAGACTTGGACCAGGCTGGAGCCAGGAGCCAAGAACTCCATCTGGGTCTCTCACATGGGCGGCAGGGGCTCGAGAACTTAAGACATCATCAGCTGTCTCCCAGAGTACATTAACAGGAAGCTGGATTGGAAGCAGAATAGCTTGAACTTGAACCTGACAGTCCAGTAGAGAGTGGGGACATCCAAAGCAGTGACTTAACCACTGAACCGCGCCCTGCAGAAATGTTCGGCAGTACCCTCCTGTAGGCCTGTGCTCATGGAGAGTCCTAACCAGATGATGCTACCGTGGAGATGTGTTTTTGTGAACACTGCGTTTGCTGATTCTAAAATAATACTCGTTGACCAGAAATAAACAGTGAAACTTGGGAAATGTAAAGAATTATCAGTAGAAAAATCAAAAGTTCTCTTATGCTGAGATGATGATTTCACATTGGAAGTGTTTTCTACTTCATGGATTTGTTCATTATAATTATGCAATCTTGGATTTATTATTTTGATTCTGGCATTTTTCACTTACTATTCCAACGTCAGCATCATTTCGTATTTTTACAAAAATCTTTATGTAGTGGTGGAATAAAATACAGTTCTCTCCACCTTCCAAACTAGCAGGAATAATGAAGCACAGAGAAGAAAATCCATCTGCAGTGAAACACGTCGTTGGCAGTAACCCAGAAGGCAGGCTGGAGGCACACCTGCCAAGTGCGTAATGCTTGGCTCCAGGTGAGGAGGACTCGCAAGTCTGCACTTACCTCATCCCGTTGGACCTTGAACAGGACAGATTTCCCTGCAGTGAAGTTCACTTCCATAGAAGACGTCTCCAGTGTGCCGTGGTACGTGTGACAGGAGCTAGAGCTGCAGCTAGATTATGGGGGACGTTGGGGTGAACATCCAAGGGCCACCCCCACTAGGCAGGCACAGTAGCACTGGCGGAGAAAGCAGCCTGATGCGCACTTTCCCCTCTCAGGTGTCTGAGGGCACCTGCTGGAGGTGAAGAGGGAGAGGAGGAAGAGCAGCCAACAGTTATCCAGGAGCAGGGACGGAGAACCAGGGCTTTCTGGAAGACGTGGCCAGCCTTCAAGGGAAGTGCATTACTTGTCCCAGGCCGAGGACACACAAAGGCACTGTACAGAATGTAGTGAACTGAAAGGGAGAATGCTTTCTCTCTAACCTCTTTGGAGAGACATGGCCACTAGGGAGAAAATAACCCATTAAGATCAGAAATAAGAAAGAAACAGCTGAGCTTGTACAAACTTTGTGTGGTTTGCAGAAAGAGGTTAGCAAGAAGATAGAAGCCATAAATCAGAAACGAAGCAACGTGGCTCAAAAGGGCCTGTGTTTCTGTAATTGTAAGAGGAGCTTTGCAGCGAAAGGTGAAGCTGAGCTTTTCAAATTGCCAGGATGTCACTGTTTATTTATGAGCCGAGATAAAACTCATTTTCAGATAAATGACTAAATTGAAATACTATAATGTAGACCATTGAAGTGCTGTTATGGTTAAAAAATGTGACTATAAAAATGTCACTTTATTCCGGAACCTATTTGTTGGTTAGGTATTTTCCCACTCCTATCTGTTCAGTTTATTGACTCCCACTAGGTTTTACTACTGCCTCACTTGCAGAGCCAAGACATAGTAGCTGTTTTAAAAGCGAGTTACAGTGACTTCAAAAAGTTCATGGAAAATGGAATTAAAGGATAGATGTATTTTGGTACAGAAAAATAATTTGAAATTCACACAGTTTTTTTAATAATATGCATTTTCAAAGAGCCTTCTGAAGACCCTCATGTATGATTTCAAAAATTTTACGTCGTAATTAGCTTCTCTCTTAATTCCATTTTTGCATGAACTTTTTGAAATTCCCTGGGCACCTCACCCAGTCCTGAAGAATATTAGGAACTCTTTAAACCAGAGCTTGTGCTGTTGCTGATGATATTAGTTGAAGTAGAAATAAAGGCACTTTGTAGGCAAGACCCATACATCATTTACAGAAAAGCAGTGGACTCTAAAATTCAAGTTCATATGTGATTACGAACTGCATTTTATATTGTTCTGCCATTTTCCTTGAGTACTTAGATGTTGATGATGTCTCTGCCAGACTGAGCCAGTAAATTACATTTCACGTGCTGACTGCATAGGCCTCGGTGGGCTGAAATGTGTGGGGACACATGGCGATCAGGTGTTGGGAGCCTTGGTTAAATAGAGCGCACACTGTGGTGGAGATGGGGAAGACAGTTCACAAGAAAGAGATGGAGCTTTGTGAAGAGGTGAGGAGGGAAGAGTCAGCAGCAACTTGAGGGGCTGGCAGAGCAGGTGTGGTACCCCAAAGAGATTCTAAGAGGACCTTGGGGCCGGTGCTGTGATGTGGCAGGTGGAGCCACCGTCTGCAGGGTCGGCATCCCATGTGGGCACTGGTTCAAGTTCTCGCTGCGCCACTTGCAATCTGGCTGTCTGTTGTGGCCTGGGAAAGCAGCGGAGGATGCCCAGGTGCTTGGTCCCCTGCACCTGCGTGGGAGACATGGAAATGGCCTCTGGCTCCTGGCTCCGGATTGGCCCAGCTCCAGCCTTTGTGGTATTTGAGGAGTGGGCCAGTGGATGGAGGACCTCTCTCTCTCTCTCTCTGCCTCTGCCTCTGCCTCTGCCTCTGCCTCTGCCTCTTTGTGACTCTGCCTTTCAAATAAATAGATGGATAAATCTTAAAAAAAAAAAAAAAAAAGATGACCTCAGAAGAAACAAAGACAAAATGGCAAACTTAAGGTAGCAAAAACTTAAATAGCAAGTGCATGCCTCACATAGACTCTTTCCTACATGCTTTACATATGTTAATTTATTTCATCTACATAATAATAGCCTGGTGGTTAGTATGATAAAGATCTCCACGATACAAATGAAAAATAAATGAAGAAAATTTTATACTGGCATACTAATATCTTAAAGTGTTTCCCCTGTGTTTTCTTCTAGTACTTTCGTAGTTTAGGTCTTATAATTTAGCTCTTCGACACATTTTAGGTTGATTTTCATCAAGGATGAGATGTTGAGGGACGGGTTGTCCAAGTTTAGCCTTTTTTTTTTTTTTAAGATTATTTATTTGAGAGGCAGAGTTACAGACAGAGAAAGGGAGAGACAGAGAGGAAGGTCTTCCATCCTCTGGCTCACCCCCAAAATGGCCTCAGTTGCTGGAACTGGGCAGACCAGGAGCCAGGAGCTTCTTCTGGGTCTCCCTCATGGGTACAGGGGCCCAAGCACTTGGAACATCTTCCACTGCTTTCCCAGGCCATTAGCAGGGAACTTGATTGGAAGTGGAGCAGCTAGAACTTGAACCAGCATCCATATGAGATGCTGGTGCCACAGGCAGAGGCTTAACTTATTATGCCATGGCAGTGGCCCCCCAGGTTCAGTCTTCTACATGTGGATATCCAGTTTTTTGTTGTTGTTGTTGTTGTTGTTGTTTGTACAGGCAGAGTGGACAGTGAGAGAGAGAGAGAGAAAGGTCTTCCTTTACTGTTGGTTCACCCTCCAATGGCCATCCTCCACTGCACTCACGGGCCACAGCAGAGAGCTGGCCTGGAAGAGGGGCAACCGGGACAGAATCCGGTGCCCCGACCTGGACTAGAACCCGGGGTGCTGGTGCCGCAGGTGGAGGATTAGCCTATTGAGCCACGGCATCAGCCCAGTTTTTTTTTTTTTTTTAATCCCCAGTACCAGTTATTGAAGTGACAGTCCTTTGGTACAGGTGACAGTTTTTTTTGATAAGACCCTGAACGCACAGGCAACAGAAGCACACCTAAACAAATAGGACTATATCAAACCAAGAAGCTTCTGTACAGCAAAGGAAACAGTCAGTAGAGTGAAGAGACATCCAACAGAATGGGAGAAAGAATATGAAGGAACTCAATAACCACAAAATGAACACTCCAGTCAGGAAGTGGGCAGTGGACTTGAATATTTCACAAATGAAGACGCACAGATGGTGACAGATACATGA
The DNA here is from genome assembly GCF_964237555.1 of Oryctolagus cuniculus. NCBI lineage: Eukaryota > Metazoa > Chordata > Mammalia > Lagomorpha > Leporidae > Oryctolagus > Oryctolagus cuniculus. The sequence continues at coordinate 12,035,439 of NC_091437.1, forward strand.
GGAAATGGTTAATATCATTAGTCATCAAGGAAATGCACATCAAAACCACAGTGCAATTTTATCTCGTTCCAATTAGAAATGTCATTATCAAAAAATATTAATATAGTAAGACCATGGAAAAAAACAGAACCCCTATACACAATTGGTGAGAGTGCACATTAGTACAGCATCATGGAGAGCACAGGGCGGAGGTGCCTCAGAAAACTGTAGACACATGTGACCAGGCTATCACAATTCTGCATATCTGTCCAAAGTAAATGAAATCAGCCTATCAAAGAGGCACCTGCACTATTCACAAGAGCCAGGGTATGGACCTAGGTATCCATCGATGGAATGAATGGATAAAGAAAATGTGCTGTGTGTGTATACAATGGAATGTGATGGAGCCGTAAAGAGGATGAAATCCTGATGTTTGCAGCAAAATTGATGGATCCTTATGTTAAGTAAGCCAGACACAGGAAGACAAATACCACATGTTCTCTCTCTCGTGTGGAAGTTTAAAAATAGTCTATCTGAGCTTGGAAGAGTGATTACTAGAGGCTGGGAAGTGTTGGGGGAGGGGGAGAGGGCAGCTAGACAACGAGTGCCCATGGACAGTTAGAATGCTGTAGCGGGCTCTGGTGTTCCACAGCTCAGTGGGGCACGTACTTTCACACCAATGTGTTAGATGCTGAGTGAGGAACTGGAAAAGAGCTGCCTGGATGCTCTAATCAGAAACGATAAAGAAATGGAAATGCTAATTGTCTGATTTGGTCATTGTATCCTGTATACATGTTGAAATATCACCCAAGTATTGTGTGTTAGTCAAAAATTTAAGCAAATAGATAAAGTGACTTGTTGAAGTCACACAGCTGACAAGAGGCCCAGCAAGAATTCTTGAATGGTGGGAGCTTCAGATACAAGTCCATGCTCTTGATGACACTGTCCTGCCTCTTTCAAACAAGAGTGAGAACAAAGTAGCAGCATTTTCAAGAGTTCAGCTGCTGCTAATATGAAAGAATGAATTGACAGGTGGCCGTTCAAGGTCAACACCTGCATCATCCATACTAGAGGCTCATAGAGACAGGTGATGTATGAGAGGAGCCCACATTCATATCAGTGGAAGTCAGTTGGGGAGATTCAGGGTGGGGTTGCCTACTGTGGATTACAGAAAAGATTTAATGGTGAAGCTTACATTGAAAACTATAGATTCATAGGAGAAAAAAATTGTTTATTTTAAAAGTTCTGCCACTGAAAAATATTATAAAATATACTTATTTTTGCAATTTTGCAGTAGTCTACATTAAATAGATTATAAAATATGTATTGTCACCACTATTATGGGCAAGATGACCACAAAGAAAGGTGACCTTGGTTCTTAGTCTCACATGAAAGAAGAATTTCCACGTGGACAAGCGGTGAGCAAAGAAAGATTTATCTAAGTCAGAAACATGCTGCTGCAGCGGCTCGGAGGGCGGCTCCAAGAGTGGCAGAACCGAGAAACCAATGGAACTGGAGTCTTGAGCACGGTTTTGAGGGAAAAAAGCAGAACAGCGGTCAGAAGATTGGGACAAAACCCATCAAAAGGCTGGATACGTAATCCTGTCTCTCCTGTCTAGCCTGCTCATGATAAAGCAAAAAGCCATCAGAAAGATGTGACTGGGAGCTTCTTTATATGCTCCTGATAAACCAAGACTCTGAAGGATAGAACCACTACTTCTAGCCATTCTTGTGATAAAACCGGAAAATCAAGAGAGGGATTTGGCACTTACACCTTGGGGAGAAGCGTGCAGTGGGATTCAGCACTCTCATCTTGCTACAGATAGCTTTGGGGGAGAAAGCAAGCATTTTGCACTCTCTTAAAGAGATGTCCCCTTTTCCTCAGGCTGACCTGGACAGACCTAACTGCCTGTTAGCACATCTACCTCCTCACCACCACAGAGATGAATTACAGGTATGCATGCAGTAGCTTGTGGATTTTCCTCCAATCTAGGTCCCTGGGCAGAAGTGATGTTGACTACATATATGGGGATTTAGTGACTTTGGTTTTTTTGTTTGTTTGTTTGTTTGTTTTGTTTAAAGATTCATTCATTTATTTCAAAGTCAAAGTTTGGGAAGAGACAGAGATCTTCCATCTGCTGATTCACACCCCAAATGGCTGCAATGGCCAAGACTGGGCCAGGCCGAAGCTAGGAACCATGAGCTTCTTCCAGGTCTCCCACATGGGTGGCAGGGGCCCAAGCACTTGGGCCATCTTCTGCTGCTTTCCCAAGCACATTAAGCAGGGAGTTGGATTGGCAGGAGCAGCTAGGACTTGAACCAGCACCCTTATAGATGCCAGCCTTACAGGCAGAGACTTTACCCACTGCGTCACAATGCTGGCCCTGCAAAGCAGTTTGATGGAGAAGTTTGAGATGAACAAAACCCAAGACCCAAAAAAAAAGACAGATTTCTTCCGGAGACATTTCTAAGTTTTTGTCTCTACAGTGTCAAAATATCCACTCAGTTTAATTAGACATTTGATTCAGTGATAAAATGGGCTAAACCAAGCTTTCCTGTCATCTTTTGAAATCAAAAGTACCCCTTTCATTGTAGAACAAGCAGGTGTGCACCAGCTCTTATGGAAAATAGAAGGTATCTTAGTGGTGACTGTACCAGGAACCTGGCTGCCATGAGCTTTGTCATATACCCAGTTTTGGTGGACAGTTTCTCTGCACTCTCATTGTTGGACTCCAGGTTCTCCAGTACAAAGGTCATGTACGGGAACTTTGTTAGGAGGTCCTCTTAGGCCCAGCCCCCAGGGGAGGTAGCCCCAGTGGGTGGAAGGAGAAGTTGGATTCCATTGTCACATCCTCCAAGGTCTCAGCTCACTAACAGAGAGCTCTGATGGTAGGAGGGTCCCTCAGTAAGTTAGAGCAAGGGGCCTGGCCTGTGTGACTCTTTGCCACCCAGCTGTTGTGTCTCCCGGGCCAGGAAGGTGGCGCTCTCCAGCCAGGGGCAATTCCTGAGAAATCCTCTGCTCCATCAGCTGGGGCAGTGAGTCCTTTAGTCTTGAAAGGGGGTGTTGGAGACATGCACTGATGCCCTCTGTGCCCACCTGCTGGAATATCTGCCAATTTTAAGAGAGAAATGGAACAACGGAAAGTATTATCTATGTTTTATTATTGACATTTAAGTTACATATAGTTTTATCACAGAAGCATTCTTTTACAAAGGAAATCAATCTAGGAGAAATTTTATTTGAAGATAAGCCTTTTTACGTAGTAAAGGGGAGGGAGTAACATGTTTAGTTACCTGTGTATGTGTGTGTGTGTAATAAAATAAGGCACTTTTAGTCTTTAGCACTCTATTAAGAACTTAACATATTTTATTATTTAGTGTTCACTGTTTTCTTACAAGGAAGGTGCTGCTATTCCAACTCTTCATTGAGTAAGCAGAATCAGTGAGGGTCAATGACTTGTCCAAGGTCATATAGAGCTAGTTAATGGTACGGTCATGACTCTTAAGCCATGTTTGCTACAATGAAAAGCCTTATTTCTTGGTCCTAGAATTGTCCATTGCAGACTGGAACCTGAACCAGAGGTTTTCTGCTTTAGTAGTCAGGTTTAGTAGTTGGTCTCTTGACCCTGACTACAGCCTCTGTCCCTGAAAAGGAGGAATTTTATCCCTGCTCTATCAAGACCACAGTGCTGATAGCAGTGGCCCAGCATCTCATGAAATCAGGGCCCTTCTGCCCATGTACTTGTATCTCCACTTAGTAGATGCATCAGAAGCTGAAGGAAATTCAGGTTGCACAGTGTCACTGGTGAGGGTCACAGGGAAGCCTGAGTCTGCTGATTCCAACTCTCATGCTCAATTTCCCCATCAGTGGGATTGACATGGGAAACAGAAAAACATGTGTAGACTCAATTGCACGCACACAAACCAGTCGGTCTTTCAAGGCTCCTGTTTTAAAATCGTTTTATTTGTGATGAAATTCTGAAAGGAATAGAAAGAAATCATTTTGAGTGCCCATTAGGAAATATATAAGGCTATGCACTTTATTTTTTTTTTTAAGATGTATTTATTTTACTTGAAAGTCAGAGTTACACAGAGAGAGAAGGAGAGGCAGAGAGAGAAAGGTCTTCCATCCGTTGGTTCACTCCCCAGTTGGCCGCAACGGCTGGAGCTGCACCGATCCGAAGCCAGGAGCCAGGAGCTTCCCCCGGGTCTTTCACAAGGGTACAGGGGCCCAAGGACTTGGGGCATCTTCTACTGCCTTCCCAGGCCATTAGCAGAGAGCTGGATTGGAAATGGAGCAGCCAGGTCCCGAACTGGCACCCATACGGGATGCCGGCACTGCAGGCAGTAGCCTCATCTGCTGTGCCACAGCGCCAGCCCCAGGCTATGCACTTTAAGTGCATGAGTTTTCCTGTGATTTTAAAACTCATTTTAATTGGAATGACATCCTAAGGGCTTCTGCTTTGAGGACAGTGCCTGAGTCCTGTGTCTTTCCTGGGACAGTGTGGCTGAATGATGGTCGTGTTGGATACTGTTATAAGTAAGACCGTTCATCCACTGTCCTATGGCCTCTGTGTCCTGTGGTTTGGTTCTGACAGCACAAACAAAACAGACAAGATTTTCTTGTTCTTTTGTTTATTTTATTGGGGAATGGTTTATGATGGATACTTCAAGGGGATTTTAAGACAGTTGTCAGATTCTCCTGTATTTTATTTCTATAATAAATAAAGGAATAAAGAGAGTCACTGTAATATTTTCAGTTACATATCTTTAATGCAGTGACATAAATGACAGATAATCTCGATCTGACATGTTTATGTCTTTTTCTGAAACAATTATTGCTTTATTCATTTGTCTTTAGTTTCAGCCAAATCTTAATTTAATGGGGGATTTCAAGAACAGCTGGATGGAACAGATTCTTCTGCATGATTGATGCAGTGTCTGATACATATCACGTAGCTCTGCGTTATAAAGTATTTGGGACTTCAGTATCAACAACAGATGACAATATATTCACCTTTTGACCTGCAGAAAGGGGGATAAAGGTGTATGCTGACACAGGGATTTGAACACACTGGGAAGTACAGACTTGGATTTGTGTGTGTTCATTAATGACTGAATCACCTCAGCAATACACATTCGTAGTTCATTAGTGTTACTCTAAAGTGTCTAAACTGGATTATCAGTGCTGATATGGTAGTCAAGATTAGGAGTTTCTTTTTATTGCTCTGAGTATTAATGTGGTCGTAAAACTATGACAATACCATTTTCTATCTACACACACACACACACATATATTTATATATTTAAATTTATTTTGAGCCTGACAGTTTTTTATTTTCCAATGATTAATTTATTTGTTTGAAAGGTAGAGTTTCAGAGAGAGAGAGAGAGATAGGGACAGAGAGAGAAAGAAATCTTCCATCCACTGGTTCACTCTGCAGACGGCCATAGTGGCTGCAGCTGGGCCAATCTAAAGCCAGAAGCCAGGAGGTGCAGGGACCCAAGGACTTGGGTCATCATCCACTGCTTTCCCAGGTGCATTTGCAGGGAGCTGGACTGGAAGTGGAGCAGCTGAGACTGAAACCAGTGCTCATATGGGATGCCAGCATCACAGGAGGCAGCTTTTTTTTTTTTTTTAAAGATTTATATTATTTACTTGAAAGAGTTACAGAGAGGTAGAGACAGAGAGAGAGGTCTTCCATCCGCTGGTTCACTCCCAGATGGCTGCTATGGTTGGAGCTGCACTGATCTGAAGCCAGGAACCAGGAGTTTCTTCTGGGTCTCCCTCATGGGTGCAGGGGCCCAAGGACTTGGGCCATCTTCTACTGCCTTCCCAGTCCATAGCAGATCTGGATCAGAAGAAGAGCAGCTGGGACTAGAACTGGCACCCACATGGGATGCCAGCGCTCCAGGCCAGGGCTTTAACCTGCTGCACCACAGTGCCGGCCCCATGAGGCAACTTTATCTACTGTATCACAGCACTGGACCGAGCCTGACAGTTTATAAAGGCTTGTGCATGAGAACCAAATTAAGAATGCCTCGAGTTTCCTTTTTCTGATATGTGAAATCAGAAGAAGTAGTGGCATAATTATCTTAGAATTCATGGATAATGGGCTGGCACCGCGGCTCACTAGGCTAATCCTCCACCTGTGGTGTCGGCACCCCAGGTTCTAGTCCCGGTCGGGGCGCCGGATTCTGTCCTGGTTGCCCCTCTTCCAGGCCAGCTCTCTACTGTGGCCAGGGAGTGCAGTGGAGGATGGCCCAAGTGCTTGGGCCTTGCACCCCATGGGAGACCAGGAGAAGCACCTGGCTCCTGGCTTTGGATCGGCGCAGCGCGCCAGCTGCAACACACCGACTGTAGTGGCCACTTGAGGGGGGCAAACCAATGGAAAAAGGAAGACCTTTCTCTCTGTCTCTCTCTCACTGTCTAACTCTGCCTGTCAAAAAAAAAAAAAGACTTCATGGATAATGGACAGTAATTTAATAAAGACTTTGGGGCTTCATTGTTGTGGAGGAAGTCATAAGGGCTGAGCTTCCACTCCCAGGGAGATCTCATTTCCTAAAACTTCTCATGGTCTAAACAGTTGAGTTGATGGTAGGATTGACACTCACCTCTGCCTCTAGTGCAAGGTTCCCAAAGTTGTAGAAGGGGTCCAGAAAAAGTTCATGGAAAATGGGTAGCATGAGTAAGCTATGCATGGATTTCAGGATGTTTTTGCAACAAAATTAACTTTGCCTTTTAATTCCATTTAACCCCAAACTTTTGAAGACTCCCTTAGTAGGGTTCATACCTCTGTGGCCAGGAAGTTGTGTGTGTACAGCGGCCAGGAAGGGACTTGGGTTCCAGGAGGGCTTCAGTATTGGCAGTGGGGAGTGATGGAGATTGGCAGATTCAGAGGTGTAGGCCTCCAGGTGGTTAGGTTTGCGGTCATTTGGGAATGTAGAGTGACTTTTCCCACATCTTCTGATTGTTAACATCAGACAAAAACCTGGATGTTTTGGTGAAATTCCCTGGCTTTTGGGACACTGAATGGGCTACTTTTCTAGTGTAAGCTGTGTATGCGCACTTTTTAGGTGGAAAAAAGGAGGGAGCAGTTAGAGTCCTGTTTCATTTGGCTTTCTGTCTTGTATTATTGATTGGTCCAAACTGGATACCAAATTTCCTCTTTCCCATTTCTATCTCAGTATGAGATTTCCTGTCTTGATTCAGACCTTTGTGGGCAGATCGCTATCTGATCATTTGTCTGTCTGATATCCTTGATATATTTGTATAGCGTTTTTAACAGAAAACGGACGTGCTATTTATGGAACTCAGGTTGGTTGATTGTGAAGGGCCTCTTGTGATTTCTCAAGTTGTTTTCACGTTTAGCTGATACTGGCTTCTGTAGCAGAATTCTGGGAGCTTGCAATGAAAGTCAGACCGCTGAACACAGGTTTCTCTCCCTTCCAGTCTGCCTTCAGGGACAGGGAGAAAAGATGAATGAGAATGGAAAATAGACGTGTGTAGCTGAGCTGGGGCGGAGGAGGGGGTTAATTATATTAATTTCAGACTCAGCTCAGCTTGAAGACAATATAATAATCTATAAAAAATGGAATGCTGACAAGAAGCCAAGTATTATTACCTTTTTCCTTTTAAGAGCACAATATGTTATAGTCATCAGGAGCTCATGAATTGCCCTTACATGCAGTTGAGAAAAAGACGCGGTAGGAAACCTACTTAGGACTGGAAACTGAGGGGGATTCTTTTCCCTGTTGCACCTGAGGTATTTTTTCCATGGGTCGAGTTTCAGTTTGGTTGTTCAGGGGAGAACATGGGGATTCCTTTGCATTTCTCACTTCTCAAACATGTGGTAGCTGCCGAGAGGACAAGATACAATGAACTAAATACCCAGGAGCCAACTGTAAGTAGCGCTCTACCCTGCTGTGCAGTGGAAATTGGCGAAAGTAGAGGAGTGACAGTTTCTTCCAACACAAGCCTCTCTTTCCCTCACCAGCAAGGCTCCAGTAACACTATTTTGTCCAAGAATCTCCAGGTAAAAAATGACTAGTTGAGAGCTGTTGACACCTTGAAGCAACGCCTTTCCCAGTGTTCACAGTGGCAAAGACAGTAACTTAGAAAGTCAGTCAGACCTTCAGGGACGTAGCTGTGTCAGCATTGTGTGGTATACTCAGTATTTACTATTGCTTCGTCCTGCACACATAAGCACTCATCTCAGTGGCCCCTTTGGTGAAACTATATGGATGCTTGTATTTAAACATTCAAATATGCATATGGCCCCACAGTCATTCCGTGGAAATTTTGAAGTAAATTTTGCTGCCTCATCAGCTGTGTCTAGACAAATTTATTAGGCACTTGTTGATGGTGAGTAATACCTGTTTATTAAGCCGGTTTTGGGCTACTTACATGAGAGCTTTCATAAATTAGCTTTAGTGCCTCAGAATTGAAGCTTAAGCAGGGATTAGGCATTCATAAATCGAATCAAGTGATCATGGACAGAAAGGAAAGAAAAATGTTTTTTAATGCATTTCTGGCACACCAGCCCTCCTGGTTTTTTCTTCTTTTCTTTTTTTTTTTTTTTTTTTTCAGCCTCAATAGCCAGCTTTGCTGTGAGGATGGATATATTTAAGACTAGAATCTCTAGTGCCAAAAATTTCTACTTTGTATGTTGGCTGGCCAGTGAGGATAATCAGCACCTTGTCTCTCCTAAAACTGACAGGGTACATTTTAAATGTGTTGAAAGAGAAGTACACAGAGCTCACAGGTTGAGCAGTCTCGATTCCCTGGCCTGGGAGGAAATTTTGAAGCTTTGGCTGTCAGGGTAAAATACTGGTCAGTGAAAGGAATCTGCCTGTTTATTTTGGTATTTTCTAGCTAATGCATAAAATTTAAGTGCATATGCTGCAATATAAAAATCAGTGTTATTCAGTGCATTGCCATTTTTTAAAAAATTCACCATATTTAAAACGCAGGGTGACAGAGACAGAGATATAGAGAGAAAGAGATATCTTCTATCCATTGGTTCACTTTCCACCTGCCTGCAACAGATGGGGCTGGGTCATGCCAAAACCAGGAGCCAGGAATTCTATGCTGGACTCCCGTGTGTGTGGCTGGGGCCCAAGCACTTCAGCCATCATCGGCTGCCTCCCAGGCACATTAGTAGGGAGCTGGACGGGAACTCAGAGCAACCAGAACTCAAACTGGCACCCTGATACAGGGTAGACGCATCCCGAGAAGTGAGTTAGCCCGTGGCACCTCGATGACCATTTTTCTTTTTTTTTTTTTTTTTTTTTACAGTGTTATGTTTACCAAAAGGAATAACTTATTTCCTAGTTTGCTAAGCCTATCAGCTGTCTCAGTGTAATAAAAAGGCAAATCCGTTTAAAGACCTAGGTTTAATTCCTTGGAAATTAATCCGATTACAGGTCTTAAAAGAACTCTGCCTAAATTCAGACAAGGGTAATGAACCTCTAGCTTAGTTTGCACTTTTCTTTGAAACTGTATGACTTTCTCCCACAGTTTAAACTGTGGCCTTCCCAGGGCTGCCTTTGAAGAACAGAAATATTCTTCATCTCTTGGAGTCTGTGGGAAAAGGCAGGCTCCAGCGATGTGAGGTTCATCTCTGGACCTGGAGGAGATACTTGGGGTGTGGTGCAAGTAGCCAGCCCTTCAATACCCAGTCATGAATTCAGCTGCTTCCAGAATCCTGTCTTTTGTAAATTTCCTCAGTTATGTTATAGAATCACAAGCTAAAGGGGGTGTGAAATACACTTAAAGGCAATTTAAATACAGCAGTTTCTTTTGTCTTCAAGCCACTTCCGCCTCGGAGAGCGGTGCTGACGCTCAGGTGGATGGTGCTACGTGCTGTGGGAAGCTTTGGATTTCAGCTGTGTGTGCATCAGCTGCACATTCTCACGGGGATCAGACCATCAGTTGCCAGATGCCAGTATTAATCCATGCACAGTTACAGGTTTTTGGTTTCTTCTTTCCTCCCCTTCTCTCTTCAGTGGCATGTCCATTGCTGTCTAACAAGACAGCTCCAGTACTTAGATCAAAGGCTAGAGATTTTAGGGGATAGAGGATTTGAGCACCTGCCATGTTTGTCTCAGGGGGAGTCACCTGGTCGCCCTGGGGCCTCCTGCAAGCAAAGATCTGTTACCTCTTGAGTGTGCTTCTCATCCCTGGACACAGATTTTTATACAGAAGGAAACATAGGATCATGTCATTCCACCCGCAGCTATCACAGTGGCTAACAGCTGTCAATCATGATTGAGTCCTTGTGAAGTGCCCGTTGAACTGCAAGAATTTCCAGACCTTGTCTTGCTTAACCCTCCTGACAGCCCCCAATTTGATGACCACTGTCACCAGTTAACAGAGGAGGAAGCTGGGTTTACAGAGAGCATGAGAAACTTGCCCTTGGACGTCCTTCATGGGAGGGTGGCTTCAGAGCCCGTGTCCTACACAGCCCTCAGTCCCCAACAGCTGCCTGCTTTTCACACCAGAGTGGGTAGTCCGTTCCCAGTGATGGCTTCCGTATCTGTCGTTTGTTTTCATGGTGACAGTGTGATACACAGGCATTGTGCTTTTCCAGTGACATGTTTAAGATTTACGGTTTGTATCTTAGAGATGGCTGGTAAAGGAATATCTACAGTTGATATACGAGTCCCCTCCGTATTTGCCTTCAGAAACATAACTGAATGCCTTTTCCTCCCTCTCCTCTTAAACATGTGATTACACTTGGGTGGTGAGAGATGCCGGGGCAGATGGTGTCTTAAAAATAGTTTAAGCAAATATGTTCATGAGTTGAAATTATAGAAGTCCTTGTGCCAGCCAGATTTTCCAGTGACGTAATAAAAAAAACTGAACATTTTAATGTTGAGACTTAATTTGGTTATCTCTCACGTTCTATCCACTAACTTTTCTGCTTACCCGTTGGTTGTGGGTAGCTAAATATTTTACCTATGGAGCTAAATTCTTGCTCATCACATACTTTTCTCATATAACCCCCTCCCCCTTTTTAAAGACTTTTTTTATTTAGTTGAAGAGTTAGAGAGAGAGAGAATAGAGACAGGGAGAGAGAGAGATCTTGCTGTTTCACTCCCCACATGGCTGTAACAACACCTGTTACACCACAGCACTGGCCCCTCTCATATTCCTCATTTACCTCACTTTTTTTCCTATCAGTTGGTACTCTCTGGAATCTTCCATTCAAGCAGGGATGCATCATTTGTTACTCATTTATAAAATTTAGTCATTTGGGCATTTATAAAATTTATAAAGAGTCATTTATAAAATTCTGTAATTTGGGCACTGACTGTGTGACATAGCAGGTAAAGCTGCCGCCTGTAGTGCTGGCATCCCATATGGGTGCTGGTTCGAGTCATGGCTGCTCCACTTCTAATCCAGCTCTCTGCTAATGTGCCTGAGAAAAGCAGATGGCCCAAGTGCCTGGGCCCCTGCATCCCAGTGGGAGACCTGGATGAAGCTTCTGACTTCTGGCTTTGGCCTGGACCATCGCTGGTTGCTGTGGCCATTTGGGGAGTAAACCAGTGAGTAGGAAATTCGCTCTCTCTCTCTCTCTCTCTCTCTCTCTCTCTCAACACTGCATTTCAATACTTTAAATTGAGTACTGTTGAAGTGAGTGCAGGTCTTAATGATAGAGTGCTTGAAACAACAGCAGCATGGCTTTTCTATGTAAGCAGTGTTTTTAAACTGAAATGATGAACTATTAGGAATTAAAACTTTGCTTTGATGGGAAACTGTTTCATAACAAAACCATCAGCGCTATGCAGAAAGGATGGCGCCCTGCTGTGTATGCTTTCTTTCAGGTGGGCGTTGAGGGTTTGGTAAAGGCCAGTCCTGGCTTAATCTCTGTGGCAGTGTCCTGCCACATCCTTTGCCATTGTGGGGTGGGGGCTGTCCCCACTCATTGTAGAGTATGCAGCAGTATCACTGCTCCCTGTTCCTTAAGTGCAAGTAGCTACCTCCTCCCAGAGGTGACCTTGAAAATGTCTCCAGACCTCGCCCGGTGTCTCCCGGCTCTGAGTCCCCCAGGCTGACAACCACTGCTCTGTGATGCTTGAGCAGAAACCACAGGTGGGCGGGCTTCAGGACAGGAGCTCTGTTGGCGGCCAGGCTGCTGGAGAGAATGTGGTCAAGATACAGAACCAGGATGGCTTTTTCTTTCCTTTTCAGACACTTCTGGCCAAGGATCCGCTTCCAGGCCTTCTGGCACAGGGCCATGTGACTGTCCCCCTCACCCCGCCCTCCTGTCGTTGTCTTCCCAGCCCCTTAGCCCTTGTCTCCACCCAAGATCATCTGTTTATTATCTTCCTTCCCCGCTAAAACGTGAGCGTCCTGAGAGCAGGGTAGTTTGCTTCTATTTAGTGCTGTAACCCCAGATTGTGACTCAGTGCCTGACACATAATTTATAGTCCCTAAGTAATGGTTGGCTAAATGAGTCAATTATTTAGAGACACTTGCTATAGAAAGATAAAGAGTGAGGATATTAGAGATCACAAGTGAAGGCGAAAATAAATTGTTGAAAGAATTTTTACTGAAGCAGCACAGCTTCAGCTATGATAATTCTACTAATGGTTTCAATAGTTAATTATTCCATAATTGAGATTTAGGTTTTCCCCTCATTGCAGGTGATTAGTTTTACTGGAGTCCACTTTTCATGTCAAGCAAACAATGGCTTCAGAGAAGGGAAAGCTGTGAGTTGTAAGGAACTGAGCAGAGAAGGCCCAAATGATTCATGAAGTGAGAAAATAATAGGAAAATGCCAGTTTCTCTAAGTCAGTCGCTGGAAAGATATCACCAAGCAGAAGGTGTTCACGAGGTGTCATTCCTGGAAGAACAGGATAAACACCGTGTTCCTGTGTTCCTTTTGAATGCTGCTTTAAGATGCAGCACTAGCAAAGTGGAGTGTTGGTTTCAAGGCAGCAGCCTTGTAGCCATTGTGTTTATATTGTGTATTTTTAAAGCTTTTCTCCTTTTATGCTTCTTTTTCAGCAGGCCAAATTTAACCAGTTATTAGTTTATAAATACCATATACTAACTGTTTCAAGTTTAAGTGTTTGCCTTTCATAGGAAATCTACATTACTTTTTTTTCACTTTTTAAAAAAGATTTATTTATTTATTTTCAAGTCAGAGTTACACAGAGAGAGGAGATGCAGAGAGAGAGAGAGAGAGAAAGGTCTTCCATCCGATGGTTCACTCCCCAACTGACCGCAACGGCCAGAGTTGTGCCGATCCGAAGCCAGGAGCTTCTTCTGGGTCTCCCAGGTGGGTGCAGGGGCCCAAGGACTTGAGCCATCTTCCACTGCTTTCCCAGGCCATAGCAGAGAACTGGATCAGAAGTGGAGCAGTGGGGTCTCAAACCAGTGCCCATATGGGATGCCGGCGCTTCAGGCCGGGACGTTAACCCGCTGCGCCACCGCGTCGGTTCTGGAAATCTACATTTCATCATAAAAATGGAACATAGATCCTTGGTTTCATTATAGGGCCCAGACATGGTTAGCCTAAAATGTTGTCAGTTCTGCAAATGGTAAAGGTATGCATTCCTCTGAGTGTGTTAGAGGCTTGAAACGTTATAGATGTTATGGCAAGGTAAGAGCATAGCTTTGTGTGGCTGTGACCGGAACACAATAGAACTTTAATGAGTCCATGAAAAGAGTGACCACATGGCTATGGCCAGACACCAGCATTCACTGATACCAACAGAATTGTGGCAATTTGTCTTTCAAAATATGTTAATATCAAATCATAGTTGGCTGATTAGAATGCCCTCTTACTTTTTAAATTATATTACCTATTTAGTTCATTGAAAGAACCTAACACGTACTGCTTTTACATAGAGAGTCAAAATAATTAGTACGAGTGGTGAGTTTGTTGGCTTTTTTCTTTGTTTCCTCCTGCCTGCTTCCTGGAGAATACATGAAGTCCTTGAGATTCCTAGACTTTATCTGTTATACATCTTAGAGATTGATTACAGAACAGGAAGAACCAAAGTGAGTGTCCTGTCCCAAGTCTGGACTGCCCGTGGCTTCACAGGAGTTGAGCTTCAAGTCCCTTTGTGTGTTAGTGTTAGGCCCCTGCTTGAAACCCAGGTGCCGTGATCTTTGCTGGTGCTTTTCCATCTTCCACTCAGTGTGATATGACTGTATCACAACCCTCCTAGAGTCTAACATTGCTTAACACCCGGAGCCAGGGTTTTTTTGTCTGTTTTCTAACAGTGATGGGCTAAATGGAAGAGACAAGGAACAAAGCAAGAGGGAAACAGTGGAGGGCTGCTGTTGCCTGCAGCGGACAGCAGGGTGTTTTCTAGTCCTTTGGGAGGTGAAGGTTATGGTAAGTGCAGGGCATCCTGGTAGGTAAGGTGGAGGGTATGGAGATGAACATGACCTTGACCCGCACTACACAGGCGCATGCCCTCTCCTGGCTGTCTTCCTTGAGTTGCTACAGGTCTTCCTGGGAGTGTTGGAGGTTCATAACAGTTATGCTCCCGTGACTCTTGGATACCCAGCAGAAGGGCTTCCCTGGCAGGCTTTAGCTAGTAGCATCTTCACTGGCCTTAAGAATTCGGTGTTTTTTTTTTTTTAATTCAAAAAAGTATTTCATTTATTACATGATTTTCTGTGCATGGCTTAATATTTTCTAACTACATTAACATCACTGAATGAGGTTAAAAGTAGTCTTCCAGAGTTAGAGTTAAGGGAATAGAGTTTGTCTCAAATAACTGATGGTTTTTCCAAAATTGCAATAGAACTTTCTCTTTCCATTCAAGTAGAAGGCGATTTGTCCAATAAATTTGATTAGATCCTGCCTGTTGTGAAGAATAAATCCATAGACCAAGAGAGTTACAGAGCTGTGAAATCAGGGATTATGTTGACCGCTGAACCAGTAGACATTTAATACACACTTTCCTTCCAGTCATTTGCATAATAGGACTCTTATATTCACTGCTAATGACTCCCTGGAATTTGGGCAAATGAAGATAGGGTGCAAATTATTTGCCCATTTTTTTGACATGTCCAGTCCATACTAGTGTAAAGCTGAAAAGTCAATTTCAAAACCTATTAGTAGCATCATCCCTGTAATTTTCTTTTTGAGAGGCAGAGTTAGACAGTGAGAGAGAGAGAGAGAAAGGTCTTCCTTCCGTTGGTTCACCCCCAAATGGCCGCTACGGCCAGCGTACTCCACTGATCCAAAGCCAAGAGCAAGATGCTTCCTTCTGGTCTCCCATGTGGGTGCAGGGCCCAAGGACTTGGGCCATCCTCTGCTGCCTTCCCGCATAGACATAATTTTGACTACTGAGATTTTGAACTGTAAGGTTGTAAGAGACTAATGATAGGCGTATAATTATGAATTAATGAAAGCAGTTGTCAGTGGATTGTTTGGGCTTTTTCTTTTTTCAGTCACATTAATTGTATTATAAAATAATTAAAACAGAGTTTGAGGCAAGTTTTCCAGGAATGATTTCCAGATGTGAGTGAGCTAATTTTTATCATTAGATTAGAGATAACCCAGTGTTTTAATGCAGCTGGATGGGGGAATAAAAGGTACTTCGTAGAACCTTCAAGAAAGCAATGCATTTACCTTTCTTCATTTTACTCACAAGTGCTTTGAAAAGATAGACTATGAGTTCTTTGTCATCCGTAATATGTTGCAGCTTTCTGGAGGGCCTGTGTGAGAAATGCTTTTCAAAGCTTGCTGGAGTAAAGTGGCCGTCGTAGCGTCTTTACACAGGGAACATCTGTTTACCAGCTCTGCTCTCTCTGACCGGTGGTGGGAGTGCTTTATGGAGTGATTTTTTCTTCCTCTTGACAGGCGTCTGTACTAGAGGCCAGGCTGCAGAGATAACAACAGTATGTGCATATCTGTACTTGTGCTTGTGTGTGTATGTGTGTGCACATGTGTAGAACATGCTAAAATTATACGCATAGCCACTCAAGAATGTCTCTGCATAATCCGAAGCCATTAGTGCTTCCACATATATGTAAATTTCCTCAATTTGAAAACACACTTTGATTTTCCTTTGTTTCCCTTCTAATTAAGTTTTCAATTTCTGGGAATTGCTTTTTTTAATTTTAATTTTAATTACTTTTTAACAGATTCAATGTGATTTGCAGATACAGTTCTAAGAACATAATAATATTCTCTTCCTCTCTCTCTCCAGCTCTTCCTCCCACTCTTTTTCCTTCTCCCTTTCTTTCTTTTTTAGTTTTTGAGATAACATTTTGAATTTACATCACAGTAAAACAGCCTAATACTTCAATGCCTAAGTTTAACAAGTAAAAAGCAAAGACACTATTGGGAACATAGGCAATTGCTGTAAATAATAATTGAATGGAAAAATGACCATTTCACCCATGTACAATGAATTCCAAAGTAATCACAGATCATTAAACCTATGGTAGTGTAACATTCTTTTTTTAAATTTTATTTATTTATTTGAGAGGTAGAGTGATAGACAGAGAAAAGGAGAAACAGAGAGAAAGGTCTTCCTGGTCCTCTGGTTCACTCCCAAATGGCTGCAGTGGCCAGAGCTGGGCCAATCTGAAGCCAGGATCCTGGAGCTTCTTCCAGATCTCCCACATGAGTTCAGGGACCCATGCTCGTGGGCCATTTTCTACTGCTTTCCCAGGCCACAGAGAGCTGGATGGGAACAGAAGTAGCTGGGACCGCAGGTTGGAGCTTAGCCCACTATGCCACAGAACTGGTCTCCTAGTATAGCATTCTTTACCACTAGTTTGACAAAGGTATAAGCCCATGTTTTACAAAACTGTTTTTGCAGCAATACTGATACCCACAGACAGTATGTCTTTTTGTTTTTAATATTTTAGCTCCCACATATAAAGGAGAACATGTGATATTTGTCTTTCTGGGTCCGGCTTATTTCACTCAACATGATATTCTCCAGTTGTGTACAGTTTGCTGAAAATGGTAGAATTTCATTCTTTTTTATAGCTGAATAATATTCCATTGCATATGTATACCACATTTTCTATATCCATCTGATGATGGACACCTTGGTTGATTCCAGATTTTTGCTGTTATGAACAGTACAGCTATAAACATGGTAGTACAGGTATCTCTTTGATATATTATGTTCAAGTCTTTTGAGTATATACCCAGTAATGGGATTGCTGGATCATATGGTCAGTCTATTCTTAGGTTTTTGGGAAATGTTCACCCTGTTTTCCACAGGGGCTGCATTAATTTATATTCCTATCAGCAGTATATATGTGTTCCCATTTGTTCACATGCTTCCAGCTTGTGTTACTCTTTGTGTTTTGGATGCTAGCCATTCTGACAGGGGTTAGATGATATCTCATTGTGGTTTTGATTTGTGTTTCCCTGTTGGGTAGTGATGTTAAGAAGCATTTTTTCATATATTTGTTGACCATTTTATATTTCTTCTTTTCAGAACTGTTTATTGAAGTCCTTTTGGTTGTTGTTGAGCTTTTTTTATTTTTTAAAAGATTTTATTTATTTATTTGAGAAGTAGAGTTACAAAGAGAAATGAGGGGAGAATGTTTTCTTCCATTCTCTAGTTAACTCTCCAAATGGCCATAACAGCCAGGGCTGGGCTCATCCAAAGTCAGGAGCCACAGCTTCTTCCGGGTCTCCCACGTGGGTACAGGAGCCCAAGCGCCTGAGCCATCTTCTGCTGCTTTCCCAGGACATAAGCAGAGAGCTGGACCAGAAGAGGAACAGCCAGACACAAATCAGAGCCCGTGTGGGATGCTGGCAGCACAGGCAGAGGCTTAGTCTACTAAGCCACAGCCGCTGTTGTTGAGTTTTTTAAGATGTTGATATATTTGGGATGTTAACCCTTTGTCAGATAGGTGTTTTGCAAATATTTTTCCCATTCTGTTGGATGTCTCTTTGTTCTATTGTTTCCTTTGCTGTGCCAAAGCTTCTGAGTTTGATATAGTCCCATTTGTTTCGTTTGCTTTTGTTGCCTGTGTTTTACGGTCTTTTCCAAGAAGTCATGTTCTACACCAGTGTCTTGGAGGGTTTTCCCGTGTTTTCTTCCAACAATTTCATAGTCTCGGGTCTTAAGTTTAGGTCTTTGATCCATTGAGTTGATTTTTGTATATGGTGAGAGTATGGATGTAATTTCATTCTTCTACAAATATACAATCCAATTTTGCCAACATCATTTATGGAAGATATTATCCTTACTCCACTGTATGGTCTGATCACTTTTGTCAAAAATCATTGTCTGTATGCACATGGATTAATTTCTGGGCTTTCTATTCTGTTCCATTGATCTGTGTATCTTTTTTTTTTTATGCTAGTACCATGCTGTTTTAATTACTAAGCTTTGTAGTATGCATTAAAGTCAGATATTGTGATGTCTCCAGCTTGATTTTTCTTGTTCAGGGTATCTTTGGCTATTATGGATCTTTTATGATTCCGCATGAATTTCTGGATTGCTTTTTCTAATTTTGAAAATAGTATCATTGATATTTTGATAGGGATTGTGTTGGATCTGTAGATTGCTCTCCGGTAGTATAGACATTTTGATGATATCCATTCTTCTAGCCCAAGAGCAAGGAATATCTTTCCATATTTTTGTGTCCTGATGATTTCTTTCATCTATATTTGACAATTTTCATTGTAGAGATGCTTTACTTCTTTGGTTAAATTTATTTTTAAATATTTGAATTTTTTGTGTGGCTATTGTGAATGGGATTTTTTTCTTGATTTCTCTTTCTTTGAGTTCATCATTAGCATACAAAAAAGCTGTTTTTAAATTTATTTTGTAAACTGCTACTTTACTGAATTGGTTTATCAATTCTAACAGCTTTTTGGTGGAATGTTTAGATTTTTCTGTGGACAACACCATGTCATTTGCAAACATGTATAATTGGACTTCCTCTTTTACAATTTTGATGTCTTTATTTCTTTATCCTGCTGAACTGCTCTGGCTAAAACTTCTAGTACTCTGCTGAATAAGAGTGGTGAAAGTGGACATCTCTGTCTTGTTCCAGATCTGGGGAATTCTTTCAGTTTTTCCCCATTCAGTATGATACTGTCTGTTGGTTTGTGAAGCATAGCCTTTAAAATTTTGAGAAATGTTCCTTTCATACCTAATTTGTGGAGGGTTTTTTTTTTTAAACATGAAGCGTGTTAAATCTTACCAAATGTTTTCTTTGCATCTACTGAGATGACCAGATGGTTTTTGTTCTTTCTATTGATGTAATTTTAATGTTTATTGATTAGAAGTGTTGAACCACCCTTGCATTTCTGGGATAAATCCACTTGATCGTGATGTATGATATTTTTATGTTGTTTTGGATTTGATTTGTTAGTATTTTGTTGAGAATCTTTGCTTCTATATTCACTAAGGGTATAGGTATGTAGTTATCTTTTCGTGTATGTCTTTGTTTGATTTTGCTGTCAAAGTAGTGCTTGCTTCATAGTCAGAGTTTGGCAGAGTTCCATCCTGTTCAGTATTTTGGAATAGTTTGAAGAGTATTGGAACTACTTCCTCTTTCAGTGTTTTGTAGAATTCAGTAGTAAAGCCATCAGGTCTCAGACTTTTACTTGATCAAAGACTTTCAATTACTGCTTCAATCTCATTACTTATTTTTTTTTATTTAATGAGCATAAATTTCCAAAGTACAGCTTATGGATTACAATAGCTTCCTCCCCCCCGTAACTTCGCACAACGCTCCCCTCTCCCACTCCCTCTCCCCTTCCCCTTCACATCACGATTAATTTTCAATTATCTTTATATACAGAAGATCAATATAGCATATGTTAAGTAAAGATTTCCACATTTTGCTCCCAATCTCATTACTTATTATGGATCTGTTTAGGTTG
The DNA here is from genome assembly GCF_964237555.1 of Oryctolagus cuniculus. NCBI lineage: Eukaryota > Metazoa > Chordata > Mammalia > Lagomorpha > Leporidae > Oryctolagus > Oryctolagus cuniculus. The sequence continues at coordinate 12,055,259 of NC_091437.1, forward strand.
TTTATATCTTCTTGATTTAATTTTGGTAGGCTGTATGAATCCAAGGATTTGGCCATTTCTTTGAGGTTTTCCAGTTCATTAGCATATAGTTCTTCAGGATGGTTTGTTATGATCCTTTGTATTGCAATGATGCCAGTTGTAATGTCTCTTTTTCCATCTCTAATTTTATTTATTTGAGTTTTTCTCTTATTTTCTTATTCTGGCTAGCATTTTATCTTTTTTGTTTATCTTCTCAAAAACCCACTTTTTTATTGATCCTTTATTTTATTTAGTTTCCATTTTATTTATTTCTGCTCTGATCCTTATTATTTGTCACCGTCTGTTGATTTGGAGTTTGGTTAGTTCTTTTTGTGTTTATAAATCTTCAGGATGCATCATTAGATCTTTAATTTGAGGCATATCTCTTTGTAAGCACTTAATACTATAAACTTCCCTCTTAATACTGCTTCTGCTATCTACCACAAGTATTCATATGTTGTATTTTCATTTTAATTTATTTCAAAAAAGTTTATTATTATCTTTTCCGTTTCTTCAATGACCCCCTGGTTAGTCAATAGCATGCTGTTTAATTTCCAAGTATTTATGAGTGTTCTATTATTCTGGTTGTTGATTGCTACTTTTATTTCTTTATGGTCTTAGAAGATACATGATATGATTTCAATCTTTTTAAATTTGCTGAGACTTGGCCGGCGCCACAGCTCAATAGGCTAATCCTCCACCTAGCAGCGCCAGCACACCGGGTTCTAGTCCCGGTCGGGGCACCGGATCCTGTCCTGGTTGCCCCTCTTCCAGTCCAGCTCTCTACTGTGGCCTGGGAAGGCAGTGGAGGATGGCCCAAGTGCTTGGGCCCTGCACCCCATGGGAGACCAGGAGAAGCACCTGGCTCCTGCCTTTGGATCAGCGCAGTGCGCCGGCTGCAGCGCACTAGCCACGGCGGCCATTGGAGGGTGAACCAACAGCAAAGGAAGACATTTCTCTCTGTCTCTCTCTCTCTCTCACTGTCCACTCTGCCTGTTAAAAAAAAATTGCTGAGACTTGACTTGTGGCCCAATATGTGGCCTATCCTAGAAAATGTTCCATATGCTGATGAGAAAAATAGATATTCTATAGCTATTGGGTGAAATATACTGTAAATGTCTGTTAGGTCCATTAGCTCAGTAGTGTGTTTCAACTTCTGTGTATCTTTTATGCGTGTTTGGATGATCTGTCCATTGGTGAGATTGGGGTGTTAAAGTCACCCACTACTGTTGTTTTGGAGTCTGTCTCTCTCTTTAGGCGTAATAGTATTTTATGTGTATATCTGGGTGATCTTGTGTTGGGTGCATATATATTTATAATTGTTATGTCTTCTTGATGAATTGAACCTTTTATCAAAATATAATTTCTTCTTTATCTCTTTTTACAGTTTTTGATTTAAAGTCTCTTTTATCTGGTATCAGGATAACTACACTTGCTTGCTTTTGGTTTC